>NC_044031.1:747047014-747647014 GCF_901765095.1 Microcaecilia unicolor
GACACTTTTGATGTTGCGTTCCAGGGCCGCTGCTCAAGGTGTGGTGATGCGCAGGCTCTCATGGCTGCGTGCCGCCGACCTGGAGAATAGACTCCAGCAGCGGATTGCGGACTCGCCTTGCCGTGCGGACAACATTTTGGGGAAAAAGTCGAGCAGGTGGTAGAGTCTCTCCACCAGCGGGACACCGCATTCGACAAGTTCTCCCGCCGGCAGCCTTCAGCATCTACCTCTACAGGTAGAAGATTTTTCGGGGGAAGGAAGACTGGTCCCTATGCTTCTGGTAAGCGTAGGTACAATCCTCTTTCCGACAGCCTGCGGCCCAGGCTAAGCCCCAGCGCGCTCGCTCTCGTCAGCAGCGTGCGCCTCAGCAAGGCCCCCGCGGCTCCCCAGCAAAAGCAAGGGGCGAGCTTTTGACTGGCTCCAGCAGGGCATAGCCGACATCCCAGTGTCAGTGCCGGGCGACCTGCCGGTCGGGGGGAGGTTGATAGCTTTTCACCAAAGGTGGCCTCTCATAACCTCCGATCAGTGGGTTCTGCAAATAGTCCGGCAAGGATACACCCTCAATTTGGCCTCAAAACCTCCAAATTGTCCACCGGGAGCTCAGTCTTACAGCTTCCAGCACAAGCAGGTACTTGCAGAGGAACTCTCCGCCCTTCTCAGCGCCAATGCGGTCGAGCCCGTGCCATCCGGGCAGGAAGGGCTGGGATTCTATCCAGGTACTTCCTTGTGGAAAAGAAAACAGGGGGGATGCGTCCCATCCTAGACCTAAGGGCCCTGAACAAATATCTCGTAAAAGAAAAGTTCAGGATGCTTTCCCTGGGCACCCTCCTCCCCATGATTCAGCAAAACGATTGGCTATGCTCTCTGGACTTGAAGGATGCCTACACTCACATCCCGATACTGCCAGCTCACACAGTATCTGCGATTTCAGCTGGGCACACGCCACTTCCAGTACTGTGTGCTACCCTTTGGGCTCGCCTCTGCGCCCAGGGTGTTCACAAAGTGCTTGGCTGTAGTAGCAGCGGCACTTCGCAGGCTGGGGGTGCACGTGTTCCCATATCTCGACGATTGGCTGGTGAAGAACACATCCGAGGCAGGAGCCCTGCAGTCCATGCAGATGACTATTCGCCTCCTGGAGCTACTGGGGTTTGTGATAAATTATCCAAAGTCCCATCTTCTTCCAGTGCAGAAACTCGAATTCATAGGAGCTCTGCTGGATTCTCGGACGGCTCGCGCCTATCTCCCAGAGACGAGAGCCAACAACTTGTTGTCCCTCGTCTCGCGGGTGCGAGCGTCCCAGCAGATCACAGCTCGGCAGATGTTGAGATTGCTGGGCCACATGGCATCCACAGTTCATGTGACTCCCATGGCCCGCCTTCACATGAGATCTGCTCAATGGACCCTAGCCTCCCAGTGGTATCAGGCCGCTGGGGGTCTAGAGGACGTGATCCACCTGTCCACGAGTTTTCTCAAATCCCTATATTGGTGGACGATTTGCTCCAATTTGACTCTGGGACGTCCCTTCCAAATTCCTCAGCCACAAAAGGTGCTGACCACGGATGCGTCCCTCCTGGGATGGGGAGCTCATGTCGATGGGCTTCACACCCAAGGAAGCTGGTCCCTCCAGGAACGCGATCTGCAGATCAATCTTCTGGAGTTACGAGCGATCTGGAACGCTCTGAAGGCTTTCAGAGATCGGCTGTCCCACCAAATTATCCAAATTCAGACAGACAACCAGGTTGCCATGTACTATGTCAACAAGCAGGGGGGCACCGGATCTCGCCCCCTGTGTCAGGAAGCCGTCAGCATGTGGCTCTGGGCTCGCCGTCACGGCATGGGGCTCCAAGCCACATATCTGGCAGGCGTAAACAACAGTCTGGCCGACAGGTTGAGCAGGATTATGCAACCTCACGAGTGGTCGCTCAATTCCTTTGTGGTACGACAGATCTTCCAGGTGTGGGGCACCCCCTTGGTAGATCTCTTCGCATCTCGAGTGAACCACAAAGTCCCTCAGTTCTGTTCCAGGCTTCAGGCCCACGGCAGACTGGCATCGGATGCCTTCCTCCTGGACTGGGGGGAGGGCCTGCTGTATGCTTATCCTCCCATACCTCTGGTGGGGAAGACTTTGTTGAAACTCAAGCAAGACGAGGCACCATGATTCTGATTGCTCCTTTTTGGCCGCGTCAGATCTGGTTCCCTCTTCTTCTGGAGTTGTCCTCCGAAGAACCGTGGAGATTGGAGTGTTTTCCGACCCTCATCACACAGGACGAAGGGGGCACTTCTGCATCCCAGCCTCCAGTCGCTGGCTCTTACGGCCTGGATGTTGAGGGCGTAGACTTTGCCTCTTTGGGTCTGTCAGAGGGTGTCTCCCGCATCTTGCTTGCTTCCAGGAAAGATTCCACTAAGAGAAGTTACTTCTTCCATTGGAGGAGGTTTGCCGTCTGGTGTGACAGCAAGGCCCTAGATCCTCGCTCTTGTCCTACACAGACCCTGCTTGAATACCTTCTGCACTTGTCTGAGTCTGGTCTCAAGACCAACTCTGTAAGGGTTCACCTTAGTGCAATCAGTGCTTACCATTACCATGTGGAAGGTAAGCCGATCTCAGGACAGCCTTTAGTTGTTCGCTTCATGAGAGGCTTGCTTCTGTCAAAGCCCCCTGTCAAGCCTCCTACAGTGTCATGGGATCTCAATGTCGTTCTCACCCAGCTGATGAAACCTCCTTTTGAGCCACTGAATTCCTGCCATCTGAAGTACTTGACCTGGAAGGTCATTTTCTTGGTGGCAGTTACTTCAGCTCGTAGAGTCAGTGAGCTTCAGGCCCTGGTAGCCCAGGCCCCTTACACCAAATTTCATCATAACAGAGTAGTCCTCCGCACTCACCCTAAGTTCTTGCCAAAGGTCGTGTCGGAGTTCCATCTGAACCAGTCAATTGTCTTGCCAACATTCTTTCCCCGTCCTCATTCCTGCCCTGCTGAACGTCAGCTGCACACATTGGACTGCAAGAGAGCATTGGCCTTCTACCTGGAGCGGACACAGCCCACAGACAGTCCGCCCAATTGTTTGTTTCTTTTGATCCCAATAGGAGGGGAGTGGCTGTAGGGAAACGCACCATATCCAATTGGCTAGCAGATTGCATTTCCTTCACTTACGCCCAGGCGGGGCTGGCTCTTGAGGGTCATGTCACGGCTCATAATGTTAGAGCCATGGCTGCGTCGGTAGCCCACTTGAAGTCAGCCTCCATTGAAGAAATTTGCAAAGCTGCGACGTGGTCATCTGTCCACACATTCACATCTCATTACTGCCTGCAGCAGGATACCCGACGCGACAGTCGGTTCGGGCAGTCAGTTCTTCAGAACCTGTTTGGGCTTTAGGATCCAACTCCACCCCCCGAGGGCCCTGTTTGTTCTGTTCCAGGCTGCACTCTCAGTTAGTTGGTAAATTTTTTAGGTCAATCTCAGTTATGTCCTCGCCGTTGCGAGGCCCAATTGACCATGGTTGTTGTTTTGAGTGAGCCTGGGGGCTAGGGATACCCCATCAGTGAGAACAAGCAGCCTGCTTGTCCTCGGAGAAAGCGAATGCTACATACCTGTAGAAGGTATTCTCCGAGGACAGCAGGCTGATTGTTCTCACAAACCCGCCCGCCTCCCCTTTGGAGTTGAGTCTTCCCTTGAAGTGTATTGTCTTGCTACATACTGGACTGGCCGGCTCGAGCCGGTTTCGGGCGGGAAGACGTGCCGCGCATGCGCGGTGCGCATGGGCGCGCGAGGACTAGCAAAGGCCTTTGCTAGTAAACTTTCCGATGGAGGGGGCTGCCGAGGACGTCAACCCATCAGTGAGAACAATCAGCCTGCTGTCCTCGGAGAATACCTTCTACAGGTATGTAGCATTTGCTTTACGCAGCGCTGTACAATTCAACATAGAAGGACAGTCCCTGCTCAAAGAGCTTACAATCTAAAAGACAAGAGAACAATCTAAAGACAAGTGAACAATCTAGAGGACGAGTGAACAGTTAATCTGATAGGGTGGATAGATTGGGGCATTCTGTATTTCTCGAGCGGTTAGGCGCCGAAGGCAGCATTGAAGAGGTGAGTTTTGAGCAGAGATTTGAAGATGGGTAGGGAGGGGGCATGGCGTATGTTGTAAAACCCTTTCCTGTCAAATATTGGCGTTCTTTTCTGTTGTGATTTTAACTACTTGTTTTTAAATTGTGAACTGCTCTGTTATCTTTTTGCGGACGTGCGGTATACCAAGCTAATCAACCCTTAACTATTTGGCATTTGGCAAGGTTTGGACCCGCCAGGGACTCCAACTGCCAGCAGTGCTAACTCCTCCTCCTTGTAAGTGCAGGAGCACAAACGTTGGACAACACAGAAAGGAAAAGGGATTTGCTATACCTGTGGCGTTCCTAGGGGGGGGGGGGGCGGTGGGGGTGGTCCGCCCCGGGTGCACGCTGCTGGGGGGGGGGGGGGGGGTGCCACGCACGTCTGTCCTTCGTTCCATGCTCCCTCTGCCCACGGAACAGGTGTGTTCAGGGGCAGAGGGAGCATGGAACGAATGAAGGACAGGCCCGCGCAGCACCCCCCCCCCCCCAGCAGCGTGACCCGAGGGGTCTTTCGTGGGGGGGGGGGTGTCCTTTCGCCAGAATGGGTTCGCGTTGCATCTGGGGGGCTGCTGCACCCGGGGGGGGGGGGGGGCAAGGCGCATCGGCGATCCGCCCCGGGTGTCAGCCCCCCTAGGAACGCCACTGTGCTATACCGCCTTTCTGTGATACAATCAAGGTGGGTTACAGGTATTTGTCCCTAGTGGGCTCACAATCTAAAGGAGAGGGGGGGGGGGGGTGTGTACTTGCGGGCAATGAAGGATTAAGTGACTGCTCACAGTCACAAGTCCTCCATTTGAACATGATTCCTCTGGTTATCAGGCCACTGTACTAACCCTTAAGCTACTCCTCCGCTCTGATCCTGAAAGATCAGCTGTCTAGGGATGAGAATTAATTAATTCTGTCCCCTGGGCTTTTCCAAATTGTGAATTTTTTTTTTTGTTTTTGTGATGTACCCAGAGACATTATCCTTCATGTTCTATTTAATTTTTAAGCACGCTGGCCCATTTCTAACATAACATATGGGCATAGTTAATCACTGAAGTTTAATGAGGAATGTTTGTCACAGATTTCCTTGCTGTACCACGATAGGCTCGTTTTGAATCAGACCATAGCGTATTCCGTGAATCATCTTTCAGATGCCAAACACATCAAGCACTTATTTCTCACTTTTGATAATAAGGTCAACACGGATTAATTCCAGACTGAGAACGCTGACTAGTGTTTTATCTTTAGAGACGGAGCTAAAGGCTTTGAGGCATTCGGCATAGCTTAGAAATTCCTGGTTCATTTAATGCACAGAGCAGTGACATCCATTACCTCAGGCTCGGGCATCGTTCTCAGAGTTGGAACCTAAAGTGAATGAATGATATCATGCAAACGCCATTCCTGTTCATTGCTTAATTTTGTTAAGTATCAAACCAGAGTACAGCTGCTTGCTAAACCTTGACAGCATGGTGCATGTCTACTTCTCAGGGCTGTCCTTGTGACCCTACTCCAGTTGGATTTGCAGGCCATCTGCAATGAATACCATGACATAAATGTGAGTATTTTGGGTCTTAAATGTATGCATGTGTCCCCTCACTCGTTGGATGCTGAGATCACCAAGATGGGGCTGGGAAGCCCAGGTGTAATGCTATTAAATGCAAAGCAATGTGCCCCCCCCCCCCCAAATAATATTTAACTCCTGTGTATTTACTATTGTTAAAATAAAGATTTCTTGAAGTCAGCGTTGCATTTTCCATGCCCCCTCCCCTTTGTCATCCCCCAATGCCGGCATTCTCTGCATTGCATGCTCTAATGGGATATTGTATTCATCAAGAGAGAGAGAACCTGATAAGCTCTGAGAGCTTCATTATCTGTCGAACAGTGAAATAAAGTTAGACTCTGTTGTTTAAGCGTGCTTATGAAGTGGTGGGAACAATGCCTGTTCTGTGATTTGGCCACTAAAACTTCTGGTTGGGCTCCATCCCTCCTCTGCAACATGCAGATAAGATGGAGAGAGAAGCTGTTGTGTGGAAGGATATCAGTCTTTTTTTTCAGTGGTTGAAGGTGGCTTACAGCTGAGAGGCCCGGGTATCTCTCGAGTAAAGCACCTCACCTCATTTATTTTCCTTGATTGTGTCTCTTGTTCATCTTCGACTCCTCCCTCTCCTCTGCACATATTCAGCAGACTGCTAAAACCTGTCCTTTCCACACTCTTATCACCTCTCGCTTAGACTATTGCAACTTGCTCCTCACAGGTCTCCCACTTAGCCATCTCTCTCTTCAATCTGTTCAAAATTCTGCTGCACGACTAATATTCCGCCAGTGTGGTTATGCTCCTATTAGCCCTCTCCTCAAGTCACTTCACTGGCTTCCTATCTGTTTCCGCACACAGTTCAAACTCCTCTTATTGACCAATAAGTGCATTCACTCTGCAGCTCCTCAGTACCTCTCCATCTCATCTCTCCCTACATTCCTCCCGGGAACTCCGTTCACTGGGTAAATGTCTCTTATCTGCACCCTTCTCCTTCACTGCTAACTCCAGACTCCGTTCCTTTTATCTTGCTGCACCATATGCCTGGCATAGACTTCCTGAGCCGGTACGTCAAGCTCCATCTCTGGCCGTCTTCAAATCTAAGCTAAAAGCCCACCTTTTTGATGCTGCTTTTTTTATTTATTTATGGTTCATTTATATCCCACATTTTCCCACACATGCAACAATGTGACTTACAGAAAATTAGGAGGAATTACAAATTAAGAAGATACAGATAAAGTGAAGAAAAAGGTTAAACAAGGGGAGCATTGACTAACAGTGGAAAACTAAGCAGGGTGGGGAACGTAAGGGGAATATTAATCAGCAGGGGAACAAGGGGAGTAGGTTGCAACAAAGAAGTAAGTCTTCAATAATTTCTTGAAGAGGGTGTGGTCCATTTGCATTTTGAGGTGCCTCGGCAGAGCATTCCACATTTTTGGGCAGCAGTAGCGGAAAGATGAGGAAAAATATTTTAACTCCTAACCCTTATTCACTTGTTCAGAACCCTTATTTTCTCATCCTCACTTTAATATTCCCTTATCTCTTGTTTGTCCTGTTTCTCTGTCCTAATTAGATTGTAAGCTCTGTCGAGCAGGGACTGTCTCTTTTTATGTTCAAGTGTACAGCGCTGCATAAGTCTAATAGCGCTTTAGAAATAAGTAGTAGTAAATGGTGCCAATAACAGGCTCCTTCCTATTTTGTCAGTTCATTTTACAAACCTAATAGTGGAGATGGGCCAGAAGGGTTTTCTAGTAAGGCACATGGTATGCACCAAAAGCCCTTTGAGTTGAGGCAAAAGGACATAATTATGTACATATACACCACCTGGTAATAAGAACATAAGTGTTGCCATACTGGGACTGACCGAAGGTCCATCAAGCCCAGTATCCTGTTTTCAGCAGTGGCCAATCCAGGTCACAAGTACCTAGCAAGAACCCAGAACAGTATAACAGATTTTTTGCTGCTTATCCTAGAAATATTCAGTGGATTTTCCCAAGTCCATCTTAGTAATGGCTTATGGAATTTTCTTTTAGGAAATTAACCAAACCTTTTTTAAACCCTGCTAAGCTAACTGCTTTTATCACATTCTCTGGCAATGAATCATAATTACCTGATGCAAGGGTCCACCTTGGAGGTCAGCACCCAAGAAAAACATCTAGGTGTTATAGACAATATGTTGAAATCTTCTGCCCAGTGTGTGGTGGCAGCCTAAAAAGCAAACAGGATGCTAGGAATTATTAGGAAAGGGATGGAAAATAAGACCAAAAATATTATAATGCTTCTGTATTGCTCCACCGTGCAACCTCACCTTGAGCATTGCGATCAGCTCTGGTTGCCATATCTCAAAAAAATATATAGCGGAATTAGAAAAGGCTCAAAGAAGAGTGATCAAAATTATAAAGAGGATGGAACTCCACTCATATGATGAGAAAGGCCAAAGAGGTTAGGGCTCTTCAGCTTGGAAAAGAGATGGCTGAGGGGAGATATGATTGAGGTCTACAAAATCCTAAATGGTGTAGAACAAGTAGAAGTTAATAAATTTTTAAAAACTATTTCAAAAAGTACCCAGACTAGGGGGACACTCAAGGAAGTTACATGGAAATAATTTTAAAACAAATAGGAGGAAATTTTTTTTCACTCAATGCATAGTTAAGCTCTGGAACCTTTTGCCATAGGATGTAGTAACAGCGGTTGGCATCTCTGGTTTTAAAAAAGTTTGGACAAGTTCCTGGAGGAAACACCATAGTCTGCTATTGAGACAGACATAGGGAAGCCACTGCTTGTCCTGAGATTGGAAGCATGGAACGGTGCTACTCTTTGGGTTTCTACCAGGTACTTGTGACCTGGATTGACCACTGCTGGAAACAGGATTCTGGGCTAGATGGACCATTGGTCTGACCCAGTATGGCTATGTTTATGTTATGCTTTTATGAGTTTAATTACACTTTAAGTGAAGAATATTTTCTCTGGTTGTTTTAAGTTACTATTTAGTAACTTCATTGCATGCCCCCCTAGTATTTTGGAAGAGTAAACAAGCAATTTACCTATACCCGTTCCATTCCACTAATGTGGAACCTTGCATCATGCAGCTATAATTTTGGGTTCCTCTTTCCCGTATGCATCACTTTGCACTTGCTCACATTGAACATCGTTGCCATTTGGATGCACAGTCTCCCAGTCTTCTCAGGTCCTTTTGTAGTTTTTACAAACCTCCTGAGATTTAACAACTTTGAATAACTTTGTGTCATCAGCAAATTTAAGTACCTCACTAGTTATTCCTATCTCTAGATCATCTATATAAATAATTCTCAGCTTGAACATTCTGAAGCTCACTCTGTGGCAGGGACACACTGAAGCCCTGGCAGTGTTGGTAGCTAGGCTGTCAGCACCACTCAACCTCATGCACCACTCACTCTTAGTCAGAGACACCACCCACAGCCACACCCCTTCCGGATATAATTCGCAACCCAACGTTCTAAGTGAAGGAAGCGGCAACTTCCTCTTTGCACGGTGGTGTAGATCAAAATTTGTCTTTTCCACACAGGACTGTCTGCCCCGCCCTCGCGTCACGACGTCGTGATGTGGAGGGCGGAGCTACCACAATCGACGAATCGCATCGCACACCAGCCCCGCTCTCAAATTCCGACATCATGCCTCGACGGCAGGTCTTGAAAAAACAAACTACAAGCGCTCTGCCATGCCTGCCCCACGCCGTCCCTCCAGCCTGCCACCCACGGAACGACAACACACAGACAGATGCCCCTTCCACGCTCCAAAACGCTGTGCCCGCCGCCGCTGCTGCTGCTGCTGCAAAAAAAAAACGGACAGAACCTAAAGGTGAGAGGGAGGGAGGCAAGCAGCCAGGCAGGCAGCCTCAACGTCTGAGGGAGGGAGGGAGTGAAGCAAAGCAACCAACCAGCCAGCCTGAATGTGGGTGCAAGGGAGGGAGGAGTCAGCTTCATTATGCCAGTGGCAGGGTTTGAAAACCTTGCTGCTACTACTACTACTACTACTTAACATTTCTAAAGCGCTACTAGGGTTACGCAGCGCTGTACAGTTTAACATGGAAGGACAGTCCCTGCTCAAGGAGCTTACAATCTAAAAGACAGGTGTACAATCTGAAGACAAGTGTACAATCTAAAAGACAGGTGTAAATCTAGAGACAAGTGTACAATCTAAAAGACAAGTGTAGAGTCCGTCTGATAGGGCTTACTATATTTCTCGAAAGGTTAGGTGCCGAAAGCAGCATTGAAGAGGTGAGTTTTAAGCAGAGATTTGAAGATGGGTAGGGAGGGGCTTGGCGTAGGGGTTGAGGAAGATTGTTCCAGGCATAGGGTGAGGCAAGGCAGAATGAGCGGAGCCTGGAGTTGGCAGTGGTGGAGAAGGGTACGGAGAGGAGGGATTTGTCCTGTGAACAGAGGTTTCGGGCGGGAACGTAAGGGGAGATGAGGGTAGAGAGGTAGTGAGGAGCCGCAGACCGGGTGCATTTGTAGGTAAGGAGTAGAAGCTTGAATTGTATGCGGTATCGGTATCTGTATGCTAGCGCCCGTTTCATTAGTCTCAGAAATGGGCCTTTCTTACTAGTTTATAAATATGTTAAAGCAGTAGTTCCAGCACAAGACCCCTGGGGAACCCCACTATCTACCCTTCTCCATTGAGAATACTGACCATTTAACCCTACTCTCTGTTTTCTATCTCTTAACCCGTTTTAATCTACTGTAGAACACTGCCTCCTATCCCACGACTCTAATTTCCTCAGGTGTCGTTAATGAGGTATTTTGTCAACATTTCTTCTGAAATTCCAGATATACAATATCAACTGGCTCACCTTTTATCCATATGTTTATTCACCCCTTCAAAGAAATGTGGTAGATTGGTGAGGCAAGATTATTACATTACATTTCTGCTCTACGTTAGCTGTAAAGTTCAGTGTGGTTCACAGTTAAATAGAAACAGTAATAATTACAATAAATAATCAAAGGGAGAGAAAAGAAAAAAAAAAAAGAGAATCCCTATCGACAAATGAAAAACTTTATAACAGTATACATTTACTAGCCGTTAAGCCCGTAAAAACGGGCGAGTATTGCAGCCCTCCTCTCTCCCCTGGCCTCACCCCGTCCACCGATCCTCCCCCCCCCATATCCAGTGACCCTCCTCTTTCCCTTAGCCTCCCCCCTCCCCCCATGTCCAGCTACCCTCATCGTCGCCGCTCCCTCCCCCCTCCTTGCCGGGCCCTCTGCACTGACCTGACAGCGCCTCACACCTCCGTGTGAAAGTGCTTCCACACGGAGGTGAGAGGCGCTGTCAGGTCAGTGCAGGGGGCCCGATAGGGAGGGAGCGGGGAGCGGCAGCAGAGATGGGAGGGAGGGTGGAGGTTGTTTCGCGCGATGTTCCTTTCCAGGCTGCACGGCAGCGTCGTCGTCGTCGTCCGGACAATTCGACTCCGTTTCCCTCTCTGTTCCGCCCTCTGACGTCATGACGTCTTGACGCGAGGGCGGGACAGAGAGGGAAGTCTGTACTGCGCATTTGCAAGTGAGTACGGTCACTTGCCATTTATATGTTTGATAACATTTTCTGAAACTTGCCATAATTTTCCTCAATCAATTTAGTTGCCCAATATACAAAATGAGCTGAATGAATGGTTTTATACATGATTTTCCTACAGTTAGGATAGTGAAGAGTTAGAAATTCCCTAGATAATGAACTAACAATTCTTTCAGACAAGTGAATTAGACCCTGCCTATAAATAGCAGCAATACCGTGTATAATTTGATGAACAAACATGCAGAGTTTAAATACTGAGCGTGCCTCAACTGGTAGCCAGTGTAGTGTTAACAACAGTGTGTTGTCTTTGTCCCATTAATCCATGCCTACGTATATGCTCAGTACTTTTTTTATTATAGTCTGTATCATTTGCCTGGCACCGACATCAGGCTCATTCTGGAACCCTTTATAAAAATTGATGTTACATTGGCCGCCCTCCAGTCTTCCGGTACCATGCTTGATTTTAAAGAGAAACTACATAATTAATACTAGCTCTGCGTTCATTTTTTAGTTCTATCAGTACCAGATGTATATTGTCTGGTCCGGGTGATTTGCTACTTTTTAGTTTGGCAGATTACCCCATTAGATCTTTCAGGTTTACAGTGGTTTGTTTCAGTTTCTCTGATTCATCATCATTAAATAATATTTCTGGCACTGGTATCTCCCAGCATCGGGGAACCGGTATAAATTGGAAACATCAACGGTTGAATAAGGAGTCTTTATCTGCTTCTTAATACGTGTATAACGCTGCACAGGTGGGATTTGCGATCTATGAACGGCAAACGGAGGATTCCCACTTGAAGTGGAAGTGGCACATTTGGGACAAACACAACCAGTTATAGTACAGTGGTCATGTGGAAAGCGTAGCGTCAATCACTGCATTACAAAGACTGAGTATTATGTTATTAATTATAATTGGTGTGTGAATATAATGGGCATATAACACAATGTGAATGCCGTTTACTATTGTAAACATTGTTTAGTGCAGCACAGGGTAAGAAGTATGATAGGATGGTATGATTGGTATCTTTTAAAAATAATCAAAACAAAAGGTTTTTTTTTTGAAATACTGGAGCCTTTTTGAAATAGATTGTGAATTCGGCTCTGGGAATTGAGGTGTATCCCCTATTTAGTTATACTGGTATCTCCCCCCACATCTTCCTCGGTGAAGGCTAAAGCAAAGAATTCATTTAGTCTCTTCTCTAAGGCCTTGTATTCCCCAAGTGCCCCTTTTTACCCCTTGGTCATCTAGTGGTCTAACTGAATTTTTACTGGCTTCTTGCTTCTGATATACTGAAAAGTTTTTACTATATGTTTGTGTGTTTGCCTTCACTCCAGTCTTCTTTTCAAAATCTCTCTTCGCCTTCCTTATCAGTGCTTTGCCATTCCTTATGCTGTTTTCTGTTATCTTCAGTTGTATCCTTCTTCCATTTTCTGAAGGCTCTAGTAGCCTCCTTCACCTCACTTTTTAACCATGTCGGATGTCGTTTGACCTTCCTTCCACCTTTTTTAATATGTAAAATATATCTGATCTGGGCTTCCAGGATGGTATTTTGAATAACATTCATGCCTCATGTAAATTTACAATCTATCCCTACAGAGTTGGAGGACGATGGAGGACGAAGGGTCATTATATGAAGTCTCAAGATAGTAGATTCAAGAGCAATGTTAGGAAATATTTTTTCATGGAGAGGTTGTAGATGTAAGTGCTTGAAGATAAAACAGTAACACACCTCAAGAGATAAAGGCTAAGAAACAAAAACAAACATAATGCAATTCCCTTTTATAGACCAAATACATTTTTTGACTATCTTTCGGAGCTAACACAGCCTTTCTGAGGTCAAAACACAATGAGCGAAGCACAATGACATTACCATAAAATACAAGTGAGTCCTAAAGAGTTTTCCAAAGAAAGGGATGGTCAGAATGTTGGCAATAGAATTTTATACCTCAGAATAAGATAAGCAGCCTAGATCTGAGTTCTTTGCTATCAGTGTCTAATCATGTTAACTTCATAAGTCCTACATTCTGGAATTGTTTTGGATTTCCTTATAACTGTCCTGATCATTGGTGCAATGGTCGCCTTAAAGGTGCTCCCCTACATAGGTGTGGAGTGTCACTGTGATCTTCTCTGTGATGGGTAATTTGTGTCTCTTTGAGTGGGGATATTGTATGTTTATTATATGAGAGGGTAGAGTACAAAGGTTGGGGTGGTGAGGACGATGACAGAAGTTGACTTGGATGAAGAGTGATATCACAGGTAGTCATATTTGTTTTGCTAGTAGCTAGGATATATCCGTGGTGTAGACAGGAATAACTGGGCAGATAGTATGGTCAGTTGGTATTTTTCGGCCATTAGACCTATCTTCCGCTTTTGACCTGGCAGACCATTCACTTTTATTGTCGCAACTTGCATCACTAGGAATATCGGGGGTCTGTCTTTTCTTGGTTTACCTCTTTTCTTTTAGGGCATTCCTCTAGAGCTGCCTCTTGGCCCCTGATTTGTGGAGTCCCCCAGGGCTCTGTTCTTTCACCTCTTCTTTTTAATATTCCTTAGTCCTCTTGCTGCTCTTATCCAATCCTGTGGTATTTCTTCTCACTTCTACGCGGATGATATTCTCTTACTCTTCCCCACCAATGCATACTTCCTTCCCTCCAACCCTTGCAGGATTGCCTAACCGCGGTCCAGAAGTGGCTCCTAGATCACAAATTAATTTTGAACAAGGAAAGACGGTAGCATGCTGGTTTATTGGAGGTAACCCTAGTTCGACCACTGCTTTAAACCTTTGTGGAACCACCATCACTCCTGCCTCTTTCTTCCACTATGTAAGGTGTTATTCTAGACTTCCATTTAGCATTCCCTCATCAGATTTCTCATGTATGTAAAACTGGTTTCCTCATCCTTAGACAGTTGTGTTTAGTTAGGAGGTATTTCGACCACTAGCAGGCTTATTTTTGAAAGAGAAGGGCGCCCATCTTTCGACACAAATCGGGAGATAGGCATCCTTCTCCCAGGGTCGCCCAAATCGGCATAATCGAAAGCTGATTTTGGGCGTCCCCAACTGCTTTCCGTCCTGGGGGTGTGTCGGAAGCATAGCGAAGGCGGGACTGGGGCGTGCTTAACACATAGGCGTCCTCGGCTGATAATGGAAAAAAGAAGGGCATCCCTGATGAGCACTTGGGCGACTTTACTTGGTCCATTTTTTCTTGCGACCAAGCCGTGAAAAGGTGCCCGAACTGACCAGATGACCACAGGAGGGAAACAGGGATGACTAACCTCCTCCCACCCTAAAAAAAACTTTAAAAATATTTTTTGCCAGCCTCTATGCCAGCCTCAAATATCATACCCAGCAGTATGCAGGTCCCTGGGGCAGTTTTAGTGGGTGCAGTGCACTTCAGGCATGCGGACCCAGGCCCATCCCCCCTACCTGTTATACTTGTGGTGGTAAATGTGAGCCCTTCTAAACCCACCCGAAACCCACTGTACCCACATGTAGGTGCCCCCTTCACCTGTAAGGGCTATGGTAGTGTTGTACAGTTGTGGGGAGTGTGTTTTGGGGGGCTCAGCACCCAAGGTAAGGGAGCTATGCACCTGGGAGCAATTTCTGACGTCCACTGCAGTGCCCCCTAGGGTGCCCGGGTGGTGTCCTGGCATGTCAGGGGGCCAGTGCACTACGAATGCTGGCTCCTCCCATGACCAAAGGGCTTGCATTTGGTCATTTCTGAGATGGGCGTCCTTTGTTTTCATTATCGCCGAAAACCGGGGACGACCATCTCTAAGGTTGACCTACATAGTAACATAGTAGATGACAGCAGAAAAAGACCTGCACGGTCCATCTAGTCTGCCCACGATAAACTCATATGTGTATACCTTACCTTGATTTGTACCTGTCTTTTTCAGGGCACAGACCGTATAAGTCTGTCCAGCAGTATTTCCCGCCTCCCAACCACCATTCCCGCCTCCCATCACCGGCTCTGGCACAGACCCCGTACAAGTCTGCCCTCCCCTATCCTAGCCTCTCAACCACCAACCCCTCTTCCCCCCGCCACCCAATTTCAGCTAAGCTTCTGTGGATCCATTCCTTCTGCACAAGATTCCTTTATGCCTATCCCACGTATGTTTGAATTCCGTTACCGTTTTCATGTCCACCACCTCCCGCGGGAGGGCATTCCAAGCGTAGAGGTTTGGGCGTCCCCGACAGTATTATCGAAACAAAAGATGGACGCCCATCTTGTTTCGATAATATGGGTTTCCACACCCCTTCGCCGGGATGTCCTGCGAGGACGTCCTCAGGAAAACTTGGGCGCCCCGTTCGATTATGCTCCTCTGTGTATTTCGTTCACTTATTCTGTAGTTATTAGTTACATATGGGACTGACGAACACGAGCCGGTTCGGGCGGGAAGACGGCCGCGCATGCGCATCGGCGCGCGAGGACTAGCAAAGGCCTTTGCTAGTAAAGTGTTCCGATTGGAGGGGCTGCCGTGGACGTCACCCCATCAGTGAGAACAATCAGCCTGCTGTCCTCGGAGAATACCTTCTACAGGTATGTAGCATTCGCTTTCTACATTGGACTATTTTACATTATTTACCTAGGAGCCCCGCACTGTGTTCTTAAGCGGCTTCAAACATTTACAAAACACTGCCATCAAGCTCCTATGTCATGTTCAGAGATTCAGATATAACAAAAGAGAGGGAACGAAGTACAAACTAAGTCCAAACAAAAAAAAAACAGCACCACGGGCCTTTTAAAATGGAACACAGTTCTTTAATGAATGAGCCTTGACAAAAAGACCGGACACGGGCCGTGTTTCGGTGACTAGCACCTGCGTCAGGGGTCACAGTGATGACGTGGAAAACATGGGGAATAACTCGAATATATTCCTCTACAATATATTATTCCTTACCCCACGTCTCATATAGTAAAAGCTACAAAGCATCCAAATGGATACAGAAAGTGAAATTGCCTTGGTGCTTTGTAGCTTTTACTATACGAGACGTGGGGTAAGGAATAATATATTGTAGAGGAATATATTCGAGTTATTCCCCAAGTTTTCCACGTCATCACTGTGACCCCTGACGCAGGTGCTAGTCACCGAAACACAGCCCGTGTCGGGTCTTTTTGTCAAGGCTCATTCATTAAAGAACTGTGTTCCATTTTTAAAGGCCCGTGGTGCTGTTTTTTTTTTGTTTGGATGTTCAGAGGTTCAACCATGTCTCCCCACTGTTTCAGAAATATCACTGGCTTCCTATTGATCTAAGAATTATCCACAAGCTCTTAACCCTTACCGTCAAAGCTTTTCGGATGGCTGCTCTACAATATTTATCTAATCTCGGCATTACTTACTCACCTATGCTCTTGCTCCGATCTTTTAATGACTACTTCTTGGTCATTCCTAACTGTAAACAGGCTGTTTCTAATAGAACTTTCTCTCCTGGGAAATCAGATTAGTACCTCTGTTCAAAATGTTTAAACCAGCTATAAAGACTTGGCTATTTCGCCAGTGTTTCACCACTACACAGGAGGCTTGCTGCTAAAGATCCCCTGTTTCTTTCTCATCCCATTATTCCCTTTTTCCCATGTTACACTCCCCCCCCCCCCCCTTTCTCCTACCAAGGTTTCTCCCTCTTCCCTCTTACCCGCCCTACTGTTTGGATATATCTTTTCTGAATGAGTGTGTACACTTCCTTATTGCCCTATCCTTTATCCTCACCTCTTTATTCCCTTACCCTTAATTGTTCTGTCTGTTTACCTGTCTTCCTAGATTGTAAGCTCTTTGAGCAGGGACTGTCTTTTGTGTATGGTGTACAGCGCTGCGTATGCCTTGTAGCGCTATAGAAATGATAAGTAGTAGTATTCAATATTGTAGTTCCTTTCTTTCTAACATTGTTTTTAATTGTACACTGCTTAGATCTATCCATTAGTTAAAGTGGTATATCAAATTAAAAAAAATATATTTACTATGGAGATCGTATCTCTGAAATGTTGCCATGACACAGTTTATCAGTAGCTTGCATGCGGGTGATTCTATCTGAAATACTGCCGTGAATTTGTCTGGAGAATGAAAAACATTTTGACCTCAGTAGGCACATGCCCCTTGGCTATTATTGAAGAACCAGCCACGTATCACTCTTCTGTGGGGCCCTTTTATTAAAGGGTTGGTACGCAGCGCTTGCTGTGCGCCAATCTGAAACTATTGCCGGGCTGCAGGAGCCAAGTGGTAGTTCCCACCCCCAGCATGCGCCATTTCTGTTGCTATAAAAATATTTCTATTTTTGTAGTGCTGGTGGTTACACGGCAGGCCGCCTTTTACCGCAGCTTAGTAAAAGGACCCCTTAGTGCGTAAGTACAGGGCACGCCCCTGACTTACCCATATCCACATCCCTCTAGTGGTTATAAGATAAAGGAATTATGTGCTAAGATGATAGAATTATGACTAAGTGCAGTTAATGAGACAAAGCCAACATGGATTTAGTGAAGGGAAATCTTACCTCACCAATCTATTACATTTCTTTGAAGGGGTGAACAGACATGTGGATAAAGGTGAGTCAGTCAATATTGTGTATCTGGATTTTCAAAAGGCATTTGACAAAGTACCTCATGAAAGACTCCAGAGGAAATTGGAGAGTCATGAGATAGGAGGTAGCGTTCTATTGTGGATTAAAAACTGGTTAAAGGTAGAAAACAGAGAGTAGGGTTAAATGGTCAGTATTCTCAATGGAGAAGGGTAGTTAGTGGGGTTCCCCAGGGCTCTGTGCTGAGACCGCTGCTTTTTAAATGACTTAGAGATGGGAGTAACTAGTGAGGTAATTCAATTTGCTGATGACACAAAGTTATTCAAAGTAGTTAAATCGCGGGATGATTGTGAAAAATTATAAGAGGACCTTACGAGACCGGGCATCTAAATGGCAGATGACGTTTAATGTGAGCAAGTGCAAAGTGATGCATGTGGGAAAGAGGGACCCAAATTATAGCTACGTCATACAAGGTTCTACGTTAGGAGTCACCGACCAAGAAAGGGATCTAGGTGTCGTCATTGATGGTACGTTGAAACCTTCTGCTCAGTGTGCTGCTGCGGCTAAGAAAGCAAATAGAATGTTAGGTATTATTAGGAAAGGAATGGAAAACAAAAATGAGGATGTTATAATGCCTTTGTATCGCTCCATGGTGTGACCGCACCTCGAATATTGTGTTCAATTCTGGTCGTCGCATCTCAAAAAAGATATAGTGTAATTAGAAAAGGGGCAGAGAAGGGCGACGAAAATGATAAAGTGGATGAGACGACTTCCCTATGAGGAAAGGTTAAAGCAGCTAGGGCTGTTCAGCTTGGAGAAAAGGCAGCTGTGGGGAGGTATGATAGAGGTCTATAAAATGATGAGTGGAGTGGAACGGGTAGACGTGAAGCATCTGTTTACGCATTCCAGAAATACTAGGACTAGGGGACATGCGATGAAGCTGCAAAGTAGTAAATTTAAAATGAATCGGAGAAAATTTTTTTTTCACTCAACGTGTAATTCAACTCTGGAATTCGTTGCCAGAAAATGTGGTAAAGGTGGTTAGCTTAGCAGAGTTTAAAAAAGGTTTGGACTTCTTCCTAAAGGAAAAGTCCATAGACCATTTTTAAATTGGACTTGGGGAAAATATTTCTGGGATAAGCAGCATAAAATGTTTTGTACTTTTTTGGGGATCTTGCCAGGTCTTTGTGACCCGGATTGGCCACTGTTGGAAACAGGATGCTGGGCTTGACGGACCTTTGGTCTGTCCCAGTATGGCAATACTTATATACTTATGTAGTATGTAACTGCAAATTAGTGCCAATTAACACCAATCAACTCCAGTTATAGCCCATTATTGATAGGTAGTACCAATTATCATCTAATTTATCAATTAAGTTAAGTACATATCTGGCATTATTTCATAATCTATGCAAGCAAGATTATAGAACAATGGAGTCTGAATAAATATGAGTTATTTCGAGAAAGCTTCGGCATCCTGTTTCCTGGTACTGTAAAAATGAGGTTCATTCTGATGATTTCTTGGAGGGTATGGTCTGTCCCCTTTGTGTCATTGGCAGAGCGGAGGAGTGGCCTAGTGGTTAGGGTGGTGGACTTTGGTCCTGGGAAACTGAGGAACTGAGTTCGATTCCCACTTCAGGCACAGGCAGCTCCTTGTGACTCTGGGCAAGTCACTTAACCCTCCATTGCCCCATGTAAGCCGCATTGAGCCTGCCATGAGTGGGAAAGCGCGGGGTACAAATGTAACAAAAATCAAATAGATACTATTGGAGATTCTACATGGAATGTTGCTACTATTGGAGATTCTACATGGAATGTTGCTATTCCACTTGCAGCATTCCATGTAGAAGGTTGCGCAGGCTTCTGTTTCTGTGAGTCTGACGTCCTGCACGTACGTGCACGACGTCAGACTCACAGAAGCAGAAGCCTGCGCGGCCCACATTGGTGATCTGCAAGGGCTGACTTCTACATGGAATGTTGCTAGTGGAATAGCAACATTCCATGTAGAATCTCAAATAGTAGCAACAGTGGAGGAGTGGCCTAGTGGTTAGGGTGGTGGACTTTGGTCCTGGGGAACTGAGTTCAATTCCCACTTCAGGCACAGGCAGCTCCTTGTGACTCTGGGCAAGTCACTTAACCCTCCATTACCCCACGTAAGCCACATTGAGCCTGCCATGACTGGGAAAGCGCGGGGTACAAATGTAACAAAAATAAAAATAGCTTTGTGACTCTAAACTGAATCACAATGTCTTGGAGCAGTTACTGTAAATTAAGGTTGGAGATTCGCTTCATTGGTAGGTCATGTCATGTCTCTCCCACAAGTAACACCTTTCCTCTAAATCTTCTGACGCTATAAAACTTAACTCCTTTTCCGCATTTCTGGCAGGGGCATGATCTTAAAACGATTTTCACTAGAAGCTCAAGGAACCTGAAACCGGGAAATCATTGCAATTGGGAACATGGATCCTCAGTAATTTATTTCTTACCCTGTAGCACTGCAGAGTCCAATCTCTCCCGATATGCTTTGGTTAAAATATATTTTACATTAAAAAAGTAACCTCCAGGCATGAATATGGTAGTTTTTCCAGACATAGCCCTGTAATATTAATGCAGTAAATATGTCTTGTGACATTGCAGAAAATCTGGGATAAACATAGCATGATACAGTATAGTAATTACCATCTTGAGTGCTGCTTTCTTTTTTTTTTTTTTTAATATTATCCAATAATCAGAAAGTATGAGTAATTCGGTTCTGGACAAGTGCTTATTCAGTGGAGTTCAGTATATTATTGATTAGGCTAGTTGTGAAAGGAAATGTATGCTGTAGCCTTTCTGGTTTATTGGTCTATCAACCCTCACTTAATGGGAAATAGGCGAGGTCCCTCCTCCAACCCCCTACCTCTGTTTTCTAAAAGGTGAATAAATACTGTGTAAAGCAGAGTCCTGGTAGCCCTGTTCATCTTGTTTAATAAGTGGCCTTTTCTTGTTTTTTTTTTGTTTTTGTTTTTTTAAAGCAGATTCTGATAATCCTTCTAAGACCCAAGTAAGGATTATCCAAAGATGCGGGGTAGGTCCCTTTTTCATCTGAAGTTGATGCATTCCATCGTGGTTGAATTAATTTTTATGTGGCTCTAGTACAAGGTGTCAGGACCTGCCAAGAAGCAAACAGCTTTCCTTTCTGAGTAAGAAGTTCCCATCTAAAGCCAAATTGGCCTTTTCTGGTGGATGCTTTTTCCATGTGCTGCCACGTACAGAGTGCAAAATGTAAATTGTATTTTAAAGTATGTGTGTATACGTAAATAGATGTACACGAATCTTGGGAGCAATGTCTCCAAATGGATTACTTTGCATATATATAGGGGCCCTTTTGCTAAGGCACGCTGAAAAATGGCCTGCGCTGGTGTAGGCGTGTGATTTGGACGCGCACAGGTCCATTTTTCAGCCCGCCTGCAGAAAAGGCCCTTTTTCTTGTGGCCAAAAATGGACTTGCGGCAAAATTAAAACCAGTGTGTGCCCCTCCGAAGGGACACCACCTTGTAAGTGGTGGAGGGGCTTCCATGTTTCAATGACTCAGAGGGCTATGCTGAAGGGTTACCCATATCAGACAGGCCTCTGAGGAGAAACCAGACAAAGAGTGTCCTAAACTGGAGGATCCAAGATGGCGTTGAGGGAGGACGTACGTTAGTTGAGTTCCCGTTTTACACCAGAATACCTGAAGCAGTAGGCGCGCCCCCCAGAGAATGGGGAAGAAGAAAGGCAAAGCCGTGGTGTTACCCTCCTCGAACACGGCTGGGGTTCCCACCACTTCTCAGTCTACTTTGGAGAGATTCAGGGTCATAACGTCGGGGATATCGGTTCCTGCTTCGGGGAACAGCAAGGCTTTATTGCCGAATCTCAGTGGAGAGGGAGTGACTTTGAGTCCCCCTGTTGGCATGACCTCTCCAAGACCCGGAAACAGTAACGCTTCGCTATGGAGGTCGACAGTGGAAACGCCTGAAGTGGGTTAGGATTTTCACGCGATCTGAGGCGGTCCTGGCGCAGCATTGACTCCGGATAATAAACCAACTGGGGATTGGAGAGTGAGCTCTTCCCCCCGAAGATATCTGGAGCAGTTTCTGTGGAGAAATTGGACCTGGTGAAGCCAAACAATGTCACAATGGACGCGCTATGGGAAGTGCTGCAGAGTGTGAATAACTCTCTTCTTCAGATGTCAAAAATTTTTTACGAATAAATATGTGATTATATCAATACTTATCTAACAAAGTGGAAGTCCAAGATAAAAAAATAAAGACTTTGATTTCGGAAATGGTTTCTCTACGAAAATCAGTTATTCTGGTAATAAAGGACAATTATGTTTCTTGTAAAAAGTTGGAATTTCTGGAGAACCAATTAAGGAAAAATAACTTGAGAAAGATACATTTTCCTAAAATACCCTGTATATAGAGTTATATTATTAGTGACTTTTGCCTTTGATTTAGATAGGAACAATGTTTTGAAATTGTATTTCCGACATATGGCTGATAGATTTTTGGGTTCAAAGATAAATATATTTCCTTACATATCAAGGGAATCACAGACTAGGAGATGTGAACTCTTGGCTTTTAAGCCAAGAATCATTGCCCTAGGTGAGACCTTCCTAGAGCGATTCCCTTGTAAGTGTTTTATTTCCTTATTACTTATTTGTTGAACCCAGGAAATTACAAGAGTGTGTGGAGTTAAAAGAACAGATGAAGAACCCTCTGCAGCAACTTCCTTTAAGTTACCACTGTACCGGCTGCAATTACCGATTAACCTTCCTCCCTCAGAAAATATGAATTGTAAGATTAACCATTCTGTGTTTTTCTTATTTTCTTTGAGATTGTTTTCCTGATCTTGGATCCCCCAATTGTGGACAATAACGTGGACTAACAAAGATGATATTTTTCCTTAATGTTTGTTTTAATTGATATTTTCTCTTTTCTTTCCCATTTATGTATTGGACATAAATGTAATATAAAATGAATAAATAAAATAATTAAAAAAACAAAAAAACAAAAAAACAACCCAGTATGTGTCCATTTTTGGCATGAGTCCTTACCACCATTCATTGACTTAGCGGTAAGGTGTCGTTCGTTAACCGGCCGGTATTCGTCATCGCACATACACTGCTGATTACCGCCGGGTAAGCGCCACGCGGTAGAAAATTTCTACCGTGTGTTTTGGATGCGCATCAAAAATGGAATTACCACCCGGGGCACGCGGTAGCCAGGCGGTACTTCCAATTTGACACCCGTAGGTGCCTATGTGCCTTTGTAAAAGGGCCCCACAGTGACAGTAATGAACCTCACTCTTAAGCCAGAGTATGTGGAGTATGTATTTAATTTATTCGTACTTGTATCTCACAATTATCCAAAAACTAGTTTCGGTTCAATGTAGGGTTACCATATTTTGTCACCCAAAAGGAGGACACATGCCCCACCCCCTTTCATGCCCTCGCTCCGCCCCTGTCACATTTTCCCTTCCCCCCTGTCACACACCCCATCACCCCCTCCCCTTACCTTACTGCTGCCCTGGTGGTCTAGTGACCTTTTTGGGGCAGGAAAGAGCCCCCTCTTTCCTGCCCGGAGTGCTGCCCTGCATGCATCGTTCCTGTTGGTGATCTTGGCGCCGATTCAAAATGGCCACCGAGAGTTGAAGTCTCGCGAGGTCACTTCAACTCTCGGCAGCCATTTTGAATTGGCGCCGAGATCACCAACAGGAAGGCTCTTTCCTGCCCCGAAGGCGGAAGAGGTCACTAGACCACCAGGGCAGTAGTAACTAAGGGGAGGGGAGGCTAGCAATCTGCCCGTTTGTCCAGAAATCCGGACAAACAGGCAGATTGGCAAAACCCGCCCGGACATATCCTCAAAAAGAGGTCATGTCCGGGTAAATCCGGACATATGGTAACCCTAGTTCAATGTGGCTTTCATCTAACAGTTTATTTATTTATTTATTATTACATTTGAACCCCGCGCTTTCCCATTCAAAGCAGGTTCAATGCGGTTTACATAGTAATAGGGATGACAGATTATTGATAGTGAAACTTGATAGGGAAAATATAAGTTAAGTATAGCAGCATAATAAAAGATATAGGTGGATAGAGATGTGCAAGTGTTGGGTAAATGGGTTCATAGGATTAGTTGTTAGAGATGTCATTGATTCAGTTGCATTTACAAGGTTGTATGATGCTGTGTTTTACAGTGGTTGGCAAGATAAGTATTAATGCGTAAGGAATAGTCATTGGGTATCTTGAGGAGACATGTCTGAGTTCATTTCTTATATGAAAACAGTTAGAGGTTGTGTTGTGTATTGTTGTTCCAGAATGATTAGTGCATGTTTCAGTCTCTCTAATGTACTGCTTACGTTCATAAAGGTAGCAGTATATTGTCTTCTCTTTATCCGCAGGAGTCCACTTATTCTAGTTATTATTATTAGGATTTATTTACCTCCTTTTTGAAGGAATTCATTCAAGGCAGTGTACAGCAAGAATAAGTCAAACATAAGCAATAAACATAAGCTCTCCCTAGACCTATCCGAGCAATCCAAGACCACCTACCATTCAGGAAAGCACTAAAAACCCATTTATTCAAGCAAGCCTACCCAAAGGACCCAGATTAATCTTATGAACCCATCTACCTTGCATATACCGAAGAGAAAACGACATTGACCCAGACTCTATCTCCTACCTTACCTTCCTCTCTCTATCACCTGTCTCTACCTACCCATCCATCCTATTACTATGTTATACTTAATTTCCTACTTTACATAACAAAATTCTGTGTTACCTATTACTACGTAAGCCGCATTGAGCCTGCTTTTAGTGGGAAAGTGCGGGATACAAATGTAATAAATAAATAAAATAGACAATTATAGCAGTAAAAATATTCAAACAACAATTTAAAGTATGGCAGAGTATACTCAGGGCTTTTTTTGAGGGGGTACTGAGTACCGGCACCTTTTCCATTGTCTGCTAAAATTGATCCATGGACCCCAAGTTTTAATGAAAGAGCTCAGGCTCTACACACCAATTCTGCCTTGTCATAGATTCTGTGACTGGTTGCAGGGGGCCTGGCTATTGTGGGGTGGATCCAGGGGTGTGCTGGAAAATTGTTAACAGGGGGCTCTCTCTCGCCAGCAAAGTAAAAGAGAATTCAGGAGGGGCCCAAGCCCACATTTTGGGATCCATTTGTTAAAGTAGCCATGGAGAACCGGCTCCCAAAATTCTTAAAAACTTAACAAATGGCTCTTGAGAGCCTGTGAGAGCCTGCTCCAGCACACCACTGGGTGGATCCCTCAGAGATCACCCCACCCCTGAAGGGTGGCCTGGCATTTGAGTACCAACACCTTTTTTGCTAGAAAAAATGCACTGAGTATACTATTTGCAATGTCAACACAATACACAATAAAACATTTTAATAGACAGCATACAGTGTAAGCAAAAATGGAACATACAGCTAGATAAAATAGATAACCCTCATAGCTTTTTTTCATTAACTTCTGTGGCTTATCTTCTGCATGGGCCTTTGAAAAAATCCACCATGTCTTTATCTGCAGCAGGGGTGTTATTTTCATTGCGGTCTAGCACCAGTCCATAAGCTGTGGCTGGGTACCTTTTCATCCTGGGGAACATGTGGCCAATATGTATTCTTCCTTTCCTCCCAGCCATATGTCAATTGTAGTGTCGCCTTACTGAGATTCAGTTTAGGTTTTATACAGTGGGGGTCACCAGGTGATGGCACTCAGCAAGATTTGAAGAGAGAGCTTTATTCTCCCTCCCTCTCCCCAGCCTCAGAGGCACACAGCAATCCACCAGCTGCTGCTGAATTTTGTGCTGCAGTACCCTTTGACCTCTGGTGAACATCCTTCTGTGTTTGTGCAGGCCTCTGTGTATTTGTCTAATACATAATGCTGTTCTCTGAGTTCTTAACTGTTGTTAAAAAAGAGCAATTAGAAGCCATGTTGAAAGAAATTCATTTGTCAGAGACAGCAATATTGGTAATGAAGCTGCCCATGTGCTAGAAGATGTACGGCCTTCAGCTTTTCTGCATCATGAATTAGGTCGTACTTTTTTCACAGTCTTTGGATTGGGGCCTTCTCTGTGACCTCTGTGTTCTAGTTAGATCACCTAAACTCTACTCGAGCCTGTGCAGTTCTGAGGATGAGTGTATTTTTAGGCCAACACCTATCTACTTAAGGAGTCCTTTTACTAAGCTACAGTAAAAATTGGCCTTTACTTGCCCCTATGTGAGGTCTGTGCGTTAAAGCCATTTTTATTTCAGCTGTTAAAATGGCCTTGTTCTGTTTCTTGTATTAATGACCATAGGCCGGTGGTGGGAGTGGGGGGGGGGGGGGGGCTAGTTGGGAGGCTGGGATAGTGCTGGGCAGACTTATATGGTCTGTGCCAGAGCTGGTGGTTGGGAGGCAGGGATAGTGCTGGGCAGACTTCTACGGTCTGTGCCCTGAAAATGACAGATACAGATCAAGGTAAGGTATACGCAAAAAGTAGCACATATGAGTTTATCTTGTTGGGCAGACTGGATGGACCGTGCAGGTCTTTTTCTGCCATCATCTACTATGTTACTATGTTTGAAATCAGTGCTGCAGGTTCCATAATAGGTCAGAAATCCAGGGCTGAACCAAAATCTCCAGCCTGGTGCTGGGTAACTTGGCATCTCTGATATTATTCAGAAGGAATGGATCCACAGGAGCTTAGCTGAGATTGGGTGGCAGAGTCGGTGGTGGGAGGCGGGGCTGGTGGTTGGAAGGTGGGGATAGTGCTGGGCAGACTTATACGGTCTGTGCCAGAGCCGGTGGTGGGAGGCGGGGATAGTGCTGGGCAGACTTTATACGGTCTGTGCCCTGAAGAGGACAGGTACAAATCAAGGTAGGGTATACACAAAAAGTAGCACATATGAGTTTATCTTGTTGGGCAGACTGGATGGACCATGCAAGTCTTTTTCTGCCGTCATCTACTATGTTACTATGTTATTTAGAGACAAGAGAAGGGTAAAGGAGTACATAAACACAAAGAGTAGAAGAAAAAAACACAACTGGGCCTTCAAGATAGTGACAAACGAAAATCTTTTATTCTTCAAGATCCGACATGGGCCGTGTTTCGGCGCAACAGTGCCTGCCTCAGGGTTCTAATGTAAAACATAATATAAAAATCATATAAAATCATATACATTGAGAGACTACAGAAACGATTGCATACATACAAGAATGAGTGCCATTGTCCATAGCCATATTATACGATTATATGTACCATGTGCAAGTACCTAACAACATACTTAGAAAGAGAATAATAAAGCAATACATATAACATATAACAATGACGTTTTTCTATGAAGTCCATCAGAAGCGTGTTGAAATCAGAAGGGAGTGTGTCTGGGCGTTCCTAACACTTGGATGTTTTCTGCCATAATGGAAAACAAAAACATCCAGGGCTGTAAGTTGGACGTTTTGGCCTAGACCTGTTTTATTAATGAGTAAGGCACAAACAGGTGCCCTAAATGACCAGATGACCACTAGAGGGAATCAGGGATGGCCTCCCCTTACTCCCCCAGTGGTCACTAACCCCCTCCCACCCCCCAAAATGTGAATCAAAGCATTACTTACCAGGCTCTATGCCAGCCTCAAATGTTATATGCAGGTCCATTAAAGCAGCATGCAGGTTCTTGGAGTAGTGGACCCAGGCCCATACCTCCCCCTACTTGTTACACTTGTGGTGGAAACTGCGAGCCCTCCAAAACTCACCAGAAACCCAATGTACCCACATATAGGTGCCCCCTTCACCCATAAGGGCTATTATAGTGGTGTACAGTTGGGGGTAATGGGTTTTGGGAGGGGGAGGGCTCAACAGACAAGGTATGGGAGCAACGGTGAAATGTGTACCTGGGAACATTTATTTGAAGTCCACTGCGATGTCCTCTAGGATGCCCCATTGCTCTTCTGGAATGCCTGTGTGGCCAGTCTACTAAGAATGCTGGCTCCTCCTACTTCCCAATAGCTTTTTTTTTTTTTTTTTTTGAAACTGGACCAAAAATATAAACACACAGAGCACAAAAACATCTAGCAAATTGCTATATTCTCCACTTGAATTTTGGACATTTTTAGCAAAACTTCCAAAGTTGAACTTAGACGTCATATCAAAAATACCCCTCCACGTTTGTCTAAGTGCTTTGAAAATGAGCCCCAATGTAATTCATATCAACGTATGGGGCAATATCACATTCAAATTACATCATTCACTGTAAAAGCAAGTGCTGTCCAAACCCAGTCGTAGATTTATTCATAGATGCAGTCAATGATGTATTTTGTCATTTCCTGTTGAAACTGAGATCCCTTCCTTTTCTGACTCTCATCCTCTGCCATTCACAGGTCAAGGGTTGTGTATTCTGACCCAGTAGCATATCAGGAAAATTAGATCCAATGAACAGTTCTAGGCATCAGTTTTCTTCTCAGTGACCCACTTTCACTACACGTATTTCAGCAGCACTTTGGCTCTAGAACAGTGGTTTTCCGTGCTTGGTGAAAGAGTATACACAAAATGCCAAACAGGAGAAAGTAGAGACTGATCAAAGGACGGATCCAACTCAGGAGATTTTTTATTTATTTATTGCATTTGTAGCCCACATTATCCTACCTCTTTGCAGGCTCAAGATATAATCAAAATCTACTTTATTGATGCAGATATTCAGGGACCCAACACTGTCTGTGTTTCGGCGTATCACAATGCCTATATCAGGGGTCAAATCAAATATTCATCCGAGAGAATCTGGAGGAATGCTGCTAAATGCCAAAAATTGGAATTAACAAGCTAATTTGGCTTTGAGCGTGTAACAGACTCGCGCCCTTATTCTGTACGTGTTCTCTCATGCGCATATACAAAAGGGGTGTTAACGTGGTAGAGGCATGTGCGAGTCAGGAGCAATCCGGCTATTCTTGCTCGCGAATGGTTGCATTTACACTCCCAACTGCCACCATTTACGCCAGCCATAGACATCGCACAAGTGGTCGCACCTAAAGTTTGGCGTATAACTACGGACTTACGCTAGTATTCTAGAACAGATTTGGCGCGCAACTAGTCCGTTATACTGGCTTACTGCCTAGTGCTTTGGTGTCTAACTTTTATTGGCCTATATTGAATTTACCCCTATCTGTATAACTTTAGACCAAGTTGATAGAACATCTCTGGCTCCTCATAAATGTACTGATAAATTTTGATTATATATTTAACTTATGTGGCCAAAATGTATTCGTTGAGCATCCTGGCAAAGTACTTATGTGGTCAGCTTTGGATGCTGGTCACATAAATACTTTAAAATATTTAGGCCTTGTTATAATAGAAGCAAAACCAGAAAAAAAGCGAATTTTAATTCGTTTTAGCTTGGCGGGCAGTGCCTGGTTACGCACTGCTTTCTCTTGGTGTCTTCCGATGCTTTCGTTGTCGCAGGCAGCCCGTGAGCGTATTTCATTGCATCATGTAACTCTTAATTGGTCCAGTCCTCCTGAAAACCTCTTTTTAAGTCGGTGTAAATTCTGTCTGTTAATTAATCTATAAAGTATTTCGTTTAAGTTGTTTGTTCTGCAAAACTGTTTGCTTTAGAATCTTTCCAGCAGCGCTGTGCCATTCCACACTTAATTAGTTGTTACGGTACACAAGTGGCTGAATCAAGTCAGACTAGCAGCTGGATTGACTCTGCTCCTCTGCAGCTATGATTAATTCATACGGAAAAAAAAATGGAAAACTTTCCTCTAGAATGCAGTTTTTTATTTTTTTGGGGGAAAATTATTGCACTTTAGGGCTAGCTGGGATTCAGACTAGAGAACTGAGTTATCTGTTTGCTTAAATTCTCAGTGCTTACTAGAGCTAATTAAATCAATCCTGAAGTATGTTGCCCATATTTTGAATTTCTATATATTCACTTAAGACGTGCATGAAAATGAAATATAATTGTTATATATGTAAACATTCTATTAATCACTCTATTGGTACTTGCTAGTAGAAAGCCTTTCAATATATATTTAATGCAAGTAGGAATCTCTCTGTATCTGTCGGAGGAAAGACTTCAGATTCTCTGCATTTCACTCTGGGCTGAATCATTCAGATAGCAGACTGCTTCCTATCCTGTGCAGATTATTATCTGCTAATTGGGATAAGGTGCAGAATCGTCATCAGTCTGAACACCTCCGTGTTTACTTTAATTGCTTTATCAACGTTTTTATATGTTATATATATCAATACGCTTCCAATCCAGAAAACAGGCTTTAACTAATTGTGTTATATGTCGTTACTGGGGACAGAGATCTTGGTTGGATAATTGGTAGAATTGTATTATAGTTGTAAGGGGGACTCGCTTGGCCCTCCATTGCCCCGTGTGGGCCGCGTTGAGCCTGCCATGGGTGGGAGGGTGCAGGGTACAAATGTAATAAAAAAATAAAATAAAAATAAATCATTTCCCCTAATCCCTGAAAGAGAGATTTGGAGAAGAACAAGAAACATACATGCAGGATCCATTAATGTGCTGTGGTCCACCGATAGATATGTCTGCAAAGACTCATTCACTGAAAAACAAATGAGATTCATCCTGCTTTAGTAGCCCTCAGACCTTTGAGGATGGCAATGATCTGGTCTGGAACAATGTCACACTCATTCAGCTTTTGTGGTCTAGTGCAGGACGTATAGAAGACCTAGCTTACAACTATGAAGATGCACAGGGACAGAAATCTTACCCATCCCTGCTGGAATCTTATCTATCCCCACCTATCCCCGCAAGAGTTTAACTTATCCCCACCCAGTATCGCAAGAATTTAAGGGTACATTAAAAAATTTCCAGTCTGCTCTCTGTCTCTCTCTGGGTTTGAGCCACAGCACTGCAGACAAGGAAGGAACGGAAGTTGGAACTTGGAACATTCTGGTTCGCACATGTAAGACTTGTCTCTGATCCACTGGCACTGTGTGCTGATAGGTCGCCACATGCATGAGTCAGTAGGCCAGGTGACATATGCTCGTGCCTTAGCTGAGGTCTGTGCATCATCCCAGGAGCAGAGAAGATTAGTAGTAACATAATGATGGCAGATAAAGACCTGAATGGTCCATGCAGTCTGCCCAATAGTCACACTCATCAATTCATGATTAAATCAACAGTGAATGTGATATTATTTCTCCGAGGACAAGCAGGCTGCTTGTTCTCACGACTGGGTGACGTCCGCGGCAGCCCCCACCAACCGGAAATAAGCTTCGCGGGACGGTCGACACGCAGGGCACGCCCACCGCGCATGCGCGGCCGTCTTCCCGCCCGTGCGCGACCGCTCCCGCCAGTTACTTTTTTTCCGCGACTGAGAGAGTTGTGTTTTCCCCTCTCTCTCGTTTCAGCCGCCGGATTTTTTCGACCGCGTTTACGCGGATCGTCGCTTTTGGCCTGTTCGGCCTCTTCTTCTTCTTCTTTCTCTTTTATTAAAAAAAAAAAAAAAAAAAAGAATTTTGCGCGTGTGGAGCACGCGCTCCTTCTTTTCCCTCGCTTTCTAGCGGGGACGCCTCGTTGCGGCCTAGTGGCCGCTCGGTCGGTTTCAGTTTTCGTGGTGTGATTTTAGCCACCATTGCCGACTTTGACTTCGCCGACGCGATTTTTCCGTCGATGTCCTCGAAGGTCCCGAGTGGATTTAAAAAGTGTGGTCGCTGCGGCCGGCCGATCTCGCAGACCGACACCCACGCTTGGTGCCTCCAGTGCCTCGGGCCGGAGCACAATCTCAAGTCGTGCGTTTTGTGTCTCGGTCTCCGGAAACGGACTCAGGTTGCGAGGCAAGTTCTGCGGGACCGTCTTTTTGGAACTTGCGCCGGCCCCTCGACGTCGACCTCGACGGCATCGGTATCGAAGACCGGTTCTTCGGTACCGGTATCGATGCCCGAGACATCGGCACCGATGGCAGCGACCCCAGGAGAACAGGTCCCGTCGGCCCGCCGGTCCGCCGGCGAGAGTGGGGTAGAGAGACCGCGTGGGCAGTCGGCCCCGGTCACTCCCTCAACTCGTGAGCCACGGGACCGAACCCTGTCGGACCCGGTACCCCGAGACCGAGGGGGATCGACCTCCTCCTCCTCCATGCCCTCCGGCACCGGTGACGTGCACCGGAAAAAAGACAAGAAGCGCCGTCACCGGGAGCCCTCGGTGCACCCTGAAGAGGAGTCGACGCCGAAGCGTCATCGCAGAGAGGAGAGATCTCCGTCGGTGGTGAAGGTACCGACGCGTCGGGGTTCCGGCACCTCGGTGCCGTCTCCTGGCCCCCAGCAGCTTCCGGCACCGACACCCTTACCGGCCCCACCGCCTTTCCCGGCAGCGGGCCTGGACGAGTGCCTCAGAGCCATCCTTCCGGGGATCCTGGAAGGGCTGATGCGCCAGGCTGTGCCGGCGCCGGGGGTGCTTGCGCCCTCGGCGCCGATGACTGTGGCGCCGGCGAGCTCTAGCCCGGCGCCGGGGCAGTCGACACCGCCGCCGCTTGCGGTGCCGGTCTCGACAGCCACGCAGGTGGAGTCCCCGTCGACGTCGATGGAGGGAGCTCCGTCCCCGCCGGCGCGGGAGTCCACCGCTCGACGACACCGAGACCTCGGTGCCTCGACGTCGAGCCGGGCCCGGTACCGGACGCAGCTACATGAGCTAATGTCCGATACCGAGGATGAGGACTCGTGGGGGGAAGAGGAGGACCCGAGATATTTCTCCTCAGAGGAGTCTACGGGCCTTCCCTCGGACCCCACGCCGTCACCGGAGAGGAAGCTCTCACCTCCTGAGAGTCTCTCCTTTGCCTCCTTTGTGCGGGATATGTCTATAAGCATTCCCTTTCCCGTGGTCTCTGTGGAAGAGCCGAGGGCCGAGATGCTCGAGGTCCTCGACTATCCATCACCACCTAGAGAGTCCTCCACGGTACCGCTGCACAATGTCCTGAAGGAGACGCTGCTCCGGAACTGGGTGCGACCACTAACTAATCCCACCATTCCCAAGAAAGCAGAGTCCCAGTACAGGATCCACTCTGACCCAGAGCTCATGCGGCCCCAGTTGCCCCATGACTCAGCGGTCGTGGATTCTGCTCTCAAGAGGGCACGGAGTTCGAGGGATACCGCCTCGGCGCCCCCGGGGCGGGAGTCTCGCACTCTGGACTCATTTGGGAGGAAGGCCTACCAATCCTCCATGCTCGTGACCCGCATCCAATCTTACCTGCTCTATATGAGCATCCACATGCGGACCAATGTGCAACAGCTGGCGGACCTGGTCGATAAGCTCCCGCCGGAGCAGTCCAGGCCTTATCAGGAGGTGGTCAGGCAGCTGAAGGCGTGCAGAAAGTTCCTGTCCAGGGGGATTTTTGACACCTGTGACGTGGCATCTCGTGCTGCGGCCCAAGGTATAGTGATGCGCAGGCTCTCATGGCTGCGTGCCTCTGACCTGGACAACCGCACCCAGCAGAGACTGGCTGACGTCCCTTGCCGGGGGGATAACATTTTCGGTGAGAAGGTCGAGCAGATGGTGGACCAACTGCATCAGCGGGAAACCGCTCTCGACAAGCTCTCCCACCGGGCGCCTTCAGCACCCGCCCCCACGGGTGGGCGTTTTTCCCGGGCACGGCAGGCTGCACCCTATTCTTTTGCAAAGCGTAGGTACAACCAGCCGGCCCGAAGGCCTCGCCAGGCACAGGGACAGCCCCAGCGCGCTCGTTCTCGTCAACAGCGTGCGCCTAAGCAGCCCCCTGCGCCTCCACAGCAAAAGCCGGGGACGGGCTTTTGACTGGATCCACGGGAACATAGCCGCCCTACAAGTGTCCGTACCGGACGATCTGCCGGTCGGAGGGAGGTTAAAATTTTTTCACCAAAGGTGGCCTCTCATAACCTCCGACCAGTGGGTTCTCCAAATAGTGCGGTGCGGATACGCCCTGAATTTGGCCTCCCTGCCTCCAAATTGTCCTCCGGGAGCTCAGTCTTTCAGCTCCCTTCACAAGCAGGTACTTGCAGAGGAACTCTCCGCCCTTCTCAGCGCCAATGCGGTCGAGCCCGTACCACCCGGGCAGGAAGGGCAGGGATTCTATTCCAGGTACTTCCTTGTGGAAAAGAAAACAGGGGGGATGCGTCCCATCCTAGACCTGAGAGGCCTGAACAAATTCCTGGTCAAAGAAAAGTTCAGGATGCTTTCCTTGGGCACCCTTCTGCCAATGATTCAGAAAAACGATTGGCTATGTTCCCTGGATTTAAAGGACGCATACACTCACATCCCGATACTGCCAGCTCACAGACAGTATCTCAGATTCCGCCTGGGCGCACGGCACTTTCAGTATTGTGTGCTGCCCTTTGGGCTCGCCTCTGCCCCACGGGTGTTTACAAAGTGCCTCGTGGTGGTGGCGGCGTATCTACGCAAGCTGGGAGTGCACGTGTTCCCATATCTCGACGATTGGCTGGTCAAGAGCACCTCGGAGGCAGGAGCCCTCCGGTCCATGCAGTGCACTATTCAACTTCTGGAGCTGCTGGGGTTTGTGATCAATTACCCAAAGTCCCATCTCCAGCCTACTCAGTCTCTGGAATTCATAGGAGCGCTGCTGAATACCCAGACGGCTCAGGCCTACCTTCCCGAAGCGAGGGCTACCAATCTCTTGGCCCTGGCTTCGCAGACCAGAGCGTCTCAGCAGATCACAGCTCGGCAGATGTTGAGACTTCTGGGTCATATGGCCTCCACAGTTCATGTGACTCCCATGGCTCGTCTTCACATGAGATCTGCTCAATGGACCCTAGCTTCCCAGTGGTTTCAAGCCACCGGGAATCTAGAAGATGTCATCCGCCTCTCCACCAGTTGCCGCACTTCACTGCTCTGGTGGACCATCCGGACCAATTTGACCCTGGGACGTCCATTCCAAATTCCGCAGCCCACGAAAGTGCTGACGACGGATGCATCTCGCCTGGGGTGGGGAGCCCATGTCGATGGGCTCCACACTCAGGGTCTGTGGTCCCTCCAGGAAAAGGATCTGCAGATCAACCTCCTGGAGCTCCGAGCGATCTGGAACGCACTGAAGGCTTTCAGAGATCGGCTGTCCTGTCAAATTATCCAAATTCGGACAGACAATCAGGTTGCAATGTATTACGTCAACAAGCAGGGGGGCACCGGATCTCGCCCCCTGTGCCAGGAGGCCGTCGGGATGTGGCGTTGGGCGTGTCGGTTCGGCATGCTCCTCCAAGCCACGTACCTGGCAGGCGTAAACAACAGTCTGGCCGACAGACTGAGCAGAGTCATGCAACCGCACGAGTGGTCGCTCCATGCCAGAGTGGTACGCAAGATCTTCCGAGCGTGGGGCACCCCCTCGGTGGACCTTTTCGCCTCTCAGACCAACCACAAGCTGCCTCTGTTCTGTTCCAGACTTCAGGCACACGGCAGGCTAGCGTCGGATGCCTTTCTCCTCCATTGGGGGACCGGCCTCCTGTATGCTTATCCTCCCATACCTTTGGTGGGGAAGACCTTACTGAAGCTCAAGCAAGACCGCGGCACCATGATTCTGATCGCGCCCTTTTGGCCCCGTCAGATCTGGTTCCCTCTTCTTCTGGAGTTGTCCTCCGAAGAACCGTGGAGATTGGAGTGTTTTCCGACTCTCATTTCGCAGAACGACGGAGCGTTGCTGCACCCCAACCTCCAGTCTCTGGCTCTCACGGCCTGGATGTTGAGGGCGTAGACTTCACTGCGTTGGGTCTGTCTGAGGGTGTCTCCCGGGTCTTGCTTGCCTCTAGGAAGGATTCCACTAAAAAGAGTTACTTTTTCAAGTGGAGGAGGTTTGTCGTGTGGTGTGAGAGCATGGCCCTAGAACCTCGTTCTTGCCCTGCACAGAACCTGCTTGAATACCTTCTGCACTTATCAGAGTCTGGCCTCAAGACCAACTCAGTAAGGAATCACCTTAGTGCGATTAGTGCTTACCATTATCGTGTGGAAGGAAAAGCCATCTCTGGAGAGCCTTTAGTCGTTCGATTCATGAGAGGCTTGCTTTTGTCAAAGCCCCCTATCAAGCCTCCTGTTGTGTCATGGGATCTCAACGTCGTCCTCACCCAGCTGATGAAACCTCCTTTTGAGCCACTGAATACCTGCCATCTGAAGTATTTGACCTGGAAGGTCATTTTCTTGGTGGCAGTTACTTCAGCTCGTAGGGTCAGTGAGCTTCAAGCCCTAGTAGCTCATGCTCCATATACCAAATTTCATCACAACAGAGTAGTGCTCCGCACCCACCCAAAGTTCCTGCCGAAGGTGGTGTCGGAGTTCCATCTTAACCAGTCAATTGTCTTGCCAACTTTCTTCCCCAGGCCGCATACCCGCCCTGCTGAACGTCAGTTGCACACATTGGACTGCAAGAGAGCATTGGCCTTCTACTTGGAGCGGACACAGCCCAACAGACAGTCCGCCCAATTGTTTGTTTCTTTCGACCCTAACAGGCTAGGGGTCGCTGTCGGGAAACGCACCATCTCTAATTGGCTAGCAGATTGCATTTCCTTCACTTACGCCCAGGCTGGGCTGACTCTTGAGGGTCATGTCACGGCTCATAGTGTCAGAGCCATGGCAGCGTCAGTGGCCCACTTGAAGTCAGCCACTATTGAAGAGATCTGCAAGGCTGCGACGTGGTCATCTGTCCACACATTCACATCTCATTACTGCCTCCAGCAGGATACCCGACGCGACAGTCGGTTCGGGCAGTCGGTGCTGCAGAATCTGTTTGGGGTGTAAATCCAACTCCACCCTCCAGGACCCGAATTTATTCTGGTCAGGCTGCACTCTCAGTTAGTTGTTCTTCGTAGGTCAATTTCTGTTGTTCCCTCGCCGTTGCGAGGTTCAATTGACCTGGGTTCTTGTTTTGAGTGAGCCTGAGAGCTAGGGATACCCCAGTCGTGAGAACAAGCAGCCTGCTTGTCCTCGGAGAAAGGGTATGATACATACCTGTAGCAGTTGTTCTCCGAGGACAGCAGGCTGATTGTTCTCACCTTCCCTCCCTCCTCCCCTTTGGAGTTGTGTATTTCATATTTTTTGCTAGTCATTCAACTGGCGGGAGCGGTCGCGCACGGGCGGGAAGACGGCCGCGCATGCGCGGTGGGCGTGCCCTGCGTGTCGACCGTCCCGCGAAGCTTATTTCCGGTTGGTGGGGGCTGCCGCGGACGTCACCCAGTCGTGAGAACAATCAGCCTGCTGTCCTCGGAGAACAACTGCTACAGGTATGTATCATACCCTATACTTGATTATCGTCTTTCTTAGGTGTTTCTGGGACATAGACCATAGACGTCTTCCTGGCCCTATCCTTATGTTTCAACTGCTAGAGCTGCCATCGAAGCCCGCTCCAGCCTATTCCGTCTTCTCATTTGTAGGACACAGATTGAAAATGTCTGTACAGCACTGTCCTCATGTTCCAGCCACTGAAGTTGCTGTCTAAGCCCTTTCTAGCCCATCGTAAACCAGGCTGCCATTTATGAGACAACAGACCATACAAGTCTGCCCAGTATCAGTCCTAGTTCATCGCAAAGCGTTACTCGACACATCCACACACAGGCAGCCATTTAAGTTTAGGTTTTTTATGACTTCCATTTTCTAATTAGAGATCCTCTGTGTTTATCCCACACCTTTTTGAATGCCATCACCACCTAATGGAACACTTTCCGCATCTGTGCTGTTAAAGCAAGGAGGAGGAGACAGCACTCAAAGAACTTGGTACTCGGTAGGTGAGAGGCTAGTGCAGGTGCAGCTTACACTTCCACGGGAACCCCGTAGGAACTGCTTCCATCCCCGGGGGAACCCTGTTCCTGTGCAGGTCGCTAGCTACAACAGTCTTCTTTTACCTGGTCAGGTAACATCACAACACTTTGTAGGCTTATTGTAAGTTTGAGAGCGAGGTTAAATTACTTGCTGAAAGGTTTCATACTGAATGTAGGTTGGGGAACTGAAGCTAGTTCATGTCGCCTACCATAGTTGCGGTGTGTGTCTTTGATGCTTTTTATATTAAGACAATTTTGATTTAGATTTGAAGGTACATTGTGGAGCTGTGGAAAATCAGTGCCATGAGTTTTGTAAATCATCCAGTCTTTGGTTGACATCCATCAAGTTGGAAAATGTGAGGAATTTTCCCCGTGGGTCTTGAAAATTTGTTTTCCTTTGAACCAAGTAGCTCACTAGATTCTGCAGCCCTGGTAATGCCCATTTGAAAAGTTTTTCATCTCTGATGTAAAAACAGGAATATTTTGCTGGGTGTAACTCTTTTATTATGATTATATAAAGATACTGTATTTCCCCCAGGCAATCTGAAATCCCCAAAGCTGTGTGCCTATTAAAATCACTATTTTCACTTAAGAAAAAAAAACACCCATGTTACATACTACTACTACTTGACATTTCTAAAGCGCTACTAGGGTTACGCAGCGCTGTACAATTTAACATAGGACAGTCCCTGCTCAAAGGAGCTTACAATCTAAAGGACAAATGTACAGTCAGTCAAATAGGGGCAGTCTAGATTTCCTGAAAGGTATAAAGGTTAGGTGCCGAAAGCAACATTGAAGAGGTGGGCTTTGAGCAAGGATTTGAAGATGGGTAGGGAGGGGGCTTGGCGTAAGGGCTCAGGAAGTTTATTCCAAGCATAGGGTGAGGCGAGGCAGAATGAACGGAGCCTGGAGTTGGCGGTGGTGGAGAAGGGTACTGAGAGGAGGGATTTGTCCTGTGAGCGGAGGTTACGGGCGGGAACGTAAGGGGATAGACCATATGGTGTCAGCTGAAATATTACTCATCCTTTAAGAAGTGGATCAGGTTATGGCATTGCTGCAAATGTTTTGAAATGGTTTAATTCATCTATTGAACCCAAACTCAATAGGTGTGTTTGGCTGGAAAAAAAAAGTTTCTAAATGGTTTACTTTACTCAGAGCAGTTCCTCAAAGATATATCCTTTTGGCATCATTATCCAAATCTGTATCTGCAGCCATTGTGTGATGGAATTAGTGTTTTCTTTACTGCATGTATGTGTGAGGGGAAGGGTCATATTGGGTTTTTTTCAGAGGCAATTTCTCCCAATGTGTTCATTTTGCACATACCATGACAGGAATGAACTTCACTCCTAAGCCAGGGTATGTGGACTATGATTTCAGTCTCTCAAATGTACTGCTATATTCCTTGCTGTGTTCTGATATATGGAATGATATACTGTCCATGTTCATATTGTAGATGTAGAGTGGTTTGCCACATTTTCATGGTGAATTTTATGTAATGAACCAGTTCGGCATTTATTTTGTACGTTTTAAGCCAATTTATTTATCCAGGAGTGTGGCATACTATCCAAAAGCTTATATTCAGAAGCTTAACCGAGATTGGGTGGCAGAGCTGGTGGGGGAGGCGGGGCTAGTGGTTGGGAGGTGGGGCTAGTGCTGGGCAGACTTCTACGGTCTGTGCCCCGAAAATGACAGATACAAATCAAGGTCAGGTATACACATAAAGTAGTACATATGAGTTTATCTTGTTGGGCAGACTGGATGGACCGTGCAGGTCTTTTTCTGCCGCCATCTACTATGTTACTATGTTACTATGTTAAGCCCAGTTCCTTAGTGTCCCAGCAGGTGGAGACTGAGAAAAGGCATGCACAACCCATCAGTCCAAACCTGGGCCGGTCTGGAGGCACTAAAGGAAAGCAAATTAGCAGGTAAGGTCTAATTTCTCCAAAGTGGAGGAGTGGCCTAGTGGTTAGGGTGGTGGACTTTGGTCCTGGGGAACTGAGGAACTGAGTTCGATTCCCGGCACAGGCAGCTCCTTGTGACTCTGGGCAAGTCACTTAACCCTCCATTGCCCCATGTAAGCCGCATTGAGCCTGCCATGAGTGGGATAGCGCGGGGTACAAATGTAACAAAAAAATATAGATGGGAGTCCTTAAATCAATGTGGCCATGTTTATTTATTTATTTATTGCATTTGTATCCCACATTATCCCACCTCTTTGCAGGCTCAATGTGGCTTACAATAAATCATGGATAGTGGAAATGAGAGGAGAATTGACATTTGGTGTTACAGAAGTAGTTTGGGTAGCATGGTAATGGAAAACAAGATAATAACATGACATAAGGCATTCTTTACATTACTAGATATGTGTAGGGATTTCACAAGTTTTGGTTTTTGTGGTATATCTTGTCGAAGAGATGTCTTCAGTTGTTTGCGGAAGTTGGTCAGTTCATAGGTCGCTTTTAGGTTCCGTGGCATTAGTGTTTTTAGCGCGCCTACACTTAGCACGCGCGCTAACAATGTAGGCGCCTCTAGGGATATTGTAGGCATGTACACGGTTAACGCGTGTTAAAAATCTTAACATGTCTATAACGCTGCTTAGTAAACAGGGCCCTGTATTTGTTGTGAGTCCAGGGCCGGGACTGGTAAATCACCAGGAATCCATTTTTAGTATTCCACTTTCTCTCTGTGCTTCCACTTTCAGTAACTGAGTCCACTCCACAGCTAGTGTACTGAACCATCTATTTACTGAAACTGCAAAAATTCAGATGGGACAATTAGTGTGACAGAGGCTGTACAAGGCAAGGCAACGGGCATCGAAAGGAAATATTACAAAGCGTCTGGGTCTTTATGGCTTTGCTTCTACTTATAAGTACATAAGTACATAAGTAGTGCCATACTGGGAAAGACCATAGGTCCATCTAGCCCAGCATCCTGTCACCGACAGTGGCCAATCCAGGTCAAGGGCACCTGGCATGCTCCCCAAACGTAAAAACATTCCAGACAAGTTATACCTAAAAATGCGGAATTTTTCCAAGTCCATTTAATAGCGGTCTATGGACTTGTCCTTTAGGAATCTATCTAACCCCTTTTTAAACTCCGTCAAGCTAACCGCCCGTACCACGTTCTCCGGCAACGAATTCCAGAGTCTAATTACACGTTGGGTGAAGAAAACTTTTCTCCGATTCGTTTTAAATTTACCACACTGTAGCTTCAACTCATGCCCTCTAGTCCTAGTATTTTTGGATAGCGTGAACAGTCGCTTCACATCCACCCGATCCATTCCACTCATTATTTTATACACTTCTATCATATCTCCCCTCAGCCGTCTCTTCTCCAAGCTGAAAAGCCCTAGCCTTCTCAGCCTCTCTTCATAGGAAAGTCGTCCCATCCCCACTATCATTTTCGTCGCCCTTCGCTGTACCTTTTCCAATTCTACTATATCTTTTTTGAGATACGGAGACCAGTACTGAACACAATACTCCAGGTGCGGTCGCACCATGGAGCGATACAACGGCATTATAACATCCGCACACCTGGACTCCATACCCTTCCTAATAACACCCAACATTCTATTCGCTTTCCTAGCCGCAGCAGCACACTGAGCAGAAGGTTTCAGCGTATCATCGACGACGACACCCAGATCCCTTTCTTGATCCGTAACTCCTAACGCGGAACCTTGCAAGACGTAGCTATAATTCGGGTTCCTCTTACCCACATGCATCACTTCTTTATATACTCCACCATCCTCTCGCACCAATCCTACTGCTGGATTTAGTAGGGTGTTAGTACAGTTAAGAAAAGATTACCACTTACCAGGGGCGTAGCCAGACTTCGGCGGCAGGGGGGTCCAGAGCCCAAGATGAGAGGGCACATTTTAGCCCCCCCCCCCGCACCGCCGACCACCCCACCACTTTTGACGTCCCTCCCACCGCCGCCAACTGTTCCCCGTCACCGCCAGGTACCTTTGCTGGCGGGGGTCATCAACCCCCGCCAGCCGAAGTCCCCTTCAGCGCAGGTCTCTGAGTCCGGCCCGTTCGCTGATCTGGATTCTGTTTCTGTGAGTCCTGACGTCCTGTACGTTCCTACATGCAGGACATCAGGACTCACAGAAACAGAATCCAGATCAGCAATGCGCCAGAGACCGGCACTGAAGAGGACTTCGGCTGGCGGGGGTTAGGGACCCCCGTCAGCAAAGGCACCTAACGGTGGCGGCAGGACATGGTTGGCGGTGGCGGGGGGGAGGGTCGAATGTGGTGGGGGAGGGTCGGCGGTGGGGGGTGAAAGGAGGGGGGCCTGGGCCTATGCCCCCGTGGCCCCACCTAGCTACGCCCCTGCCACTTACAGCATTGACTGCTGTGAGGCTCAAAAGCTGCAAGACTCCGAGTCAGATCATCAGTGTCTGGCACTGCTGGAAGAGGTTTGGGTCCTCAGAAACCATGTAGATGTGGACATTGCAAATTTTCCTTCCGCCAGTGAGTTGGTCCCAGAAGGTGTCCAGGTCGCCTTGCTGAAATCACCTACATAGCCCAGTCTCTCTATACTCTAGAATCTCTCAGAAGGAGGCTCCCCAGTCCCTCAAGCATTCGGACAGGGCAGAGGGTTAACCAGCTTTTGTCTTCTGTATGTTCCTGAATCACTTCTTAGATCCTTTTACCAGCTGGGGTAGCCAGTTATAACTAACTGAGAATTTCTGGGTCTATATGACTAGGGCTTCAGGCTGACTAATTCTTTTCTCTAACACATGTGCTTAACTGCTGGGGGACACTTGAAGCCACAGGAATGGAAACTTGACTCAGGGTTTTATACTCGAGTAGGGCTCCTTCCCAAATTGGTCAGCTCTCCCCTTATTGCAATAGTAAGATGGGTGGGATCCTCCTTTTTGGGGGGGAAGCTGACTCTACAGTATTCTGTAACATTTGAAGTGGAAAAATACCCAGCTTTGGTAGGATCATAGGAGATTGCAATTAAGTCATAGAAGCAAACCCTAAGGTCTCCACACAGCCACAGGACTGGCCCAGTCGTAACACCCCATTTCTGAGTGCTAATACACCGGATTTTGTTGGTTTGTGAACTAAGGAGATGGAACTGCTCTCCTACTGCTGAACAGAAGGATCTGCATTGTGAAACTACCTTGAGAATAACGAGAGTAGGCTGTGTCTCTCATGGGTACCCACTAGTAATTGATTTCAAGTTCCTGTTGAGGCTTTTTTTATAGGTTGGCTGCTCTTTTGCTCTCAAAGTTATGCACCCATTTTGGGGTGAAAATTAAAGTGCGGCCCATGACAGATGCAGTTACTCAGATCCCTTTGTATGCGAATCTATACACGAAACAGATGAGAGGAGAAGGAACCTGTTGGTTAGAATAGTGGGCTAGGAATCAGGGAAGCCAGGTTCAAATTTCACCGCAGCTCCCCAATTCTAAAAAAGTTGCCAAAAATTGCGCGTGCAAATTTGATTGAATAATGAGCTAATTACCATCAATAATTGGCGTTTTAACAAGCAATTATTGGCTGTGCGTGTGTCCCATTTTCGGCCCGAGACCCTGAAGAAGCAGCGACACGCTGGCCACCATCGGCTCGGAGCGGGATGTAGAGGACTACACAGCGCAACACCAGAACGAGCAACTTCCATTATGCACCACTTCTAAAAAGATAAGTTAAATTGTGTATAGTGGATACCATATAGAAGTGATATATATTTGCATGATAAATACACGTATGCAAATCCTTTCTTACTTTTTGACCACAGATATTGGAAGAAGATTGTGTTTGTGGCATTAGAAGGTTTTTTTTGGCCTATGATGAAGCAGGGGCGTAGCCAGACCTCGCCAGGAGGGGGGGGGGCCAGAGCCCGAGGTGGGGGGGCACTGTTTAGCCGCCCCCCCGAGCCGCTGCCGCCGCCACCACCACATCGGACCCCCCCCCCCTTGCTGGCCTGCCCACGATCCCCTTCAACCCCCCTCCTGCCACCAACTCTCCTCCGCCGTCGCCGCCCGCCCCGTCGCCGTAAATGATACCTTTTTTGAAGAGAGACTTCCTTCTGCGCTCGAGTAGCGCCTTTCTTCAACGAAGTTCCGGCGATCAGCTGTTTCGACGCCGGAACTTCGTTGAAGAAATGCGCTACTCGAGCGCGGAAGGAAGTCTCTCTTCAAAAAAGGTATCATTTGCGGCGACGGGGCGGGCGGCGACGGCGGGGGAGAGTTGGTGGCGGGAGGGGGGTTGAAGGGGATCGTGGGGCAGGGGGCCAGGGCCAAATCTACGGGGGCCCGGGCCCCCTCAGGCCCCACGTAGCTACGCCACTGTGATGAAGAGAAGACCTTTTTAGGTCTGTTCAAGCTCTGTAAGATCATATCAGGTCTTGGAGCTCTTTGAGGCCCTTTTTCCTTCTATCAGAGTCATTTCAGAATAAATGGATTTTTCAAGCCTAAAGATTCCCAGGCGTAAGTGCTATTCTGTAAACTGCACCTAACCTTATGCGCAATTGTATAAGTCAGTGCCTCCACTTAGTTGTCACGAGGACAAAAGGTAAAAGCCTACTCTATAATGGCATTTGGGTGCCCAGTATTTTATAATAGACTCTATCGTAACCTGGCGTTGACCTGCCTATATGTACACGACCACAGTTACATTAGCCATAGACCTGGCATAAATGTGGCAGGTCCAAGAAAACAGCAGGGTAACCGATCTGCAAACTCCAAGATGGAAAACAGATAAAGCAGATACGTATATGAAAACAAAATAGTATTTAATGGAAATTAAAATTAGAAAGCCCGACACAGGCTGTGTTTCGCCCAGCTGGGCTGCATCAGGGGCTAATTGATATCTGTAGGCTTTGGAGTGACTCTTCTGTTTGAAGTGCCTTCGGTTAAGTAGTTCTTTCATTCCACTTTGCATTTGTGAGTTCAACAAATAGATTTTTAAGTGGAAATTATATGAGCACACAGATATCCATTAGCCCCTGATGCAGCCCAGTTGGGCGAAACATGGCCTGTGTCGGGCTTTCTAATTTCAATTTCCATTAAATATGGTTTTTTTTCATATACATAGTAACATAGTAGATGACGGCAGAAAAAGACCTGCACAGTCCATCCAGTCTGCCCAAGAAGATAAATTCATATGTGCTACTTTTTTTATTTGTACTGTCCTCTTCAGTGCACAGATCGTATAAGTCTGGCCAGCCCTATCCCTGCCTCCCAACCACCAACCCCGCCTCCCAACCACCAGCTCTGGCACAGACCATATAAGTCTGCCCAGCACTATCCCTGCCACCCAGCACCGGCTCTGGCACAGACCGTATAAGTCTGCCCAGCACTATCCCCGCCTCCCAACCACCAGCTCTGGCACAGACCGTATAAGTCTGCCCAACACTATCCCTGCCACCCACCACCGGCTCTGGCACAGACCGTATAAGTCTGCCCAGCACTATCCCCGCCGCCCAACCACCGGCTCTGGCACAGACCGTATAAGTCTGCCCAGCACTAGTCCCCCCTCCCAACCACCAGCCCCGGCACAGACCGTATATGTCTGCCCACACTAGCCCCGCCACCCAACCACCAGCTCTGCCACCCATTCTACGTATCTGCTTTATCTGTTTTCCATAAATGTGGCAGGGGCATGCATGCCTGGCAGTATTCTACACACTGGCTGGAATTGAGTAAGTGGTGCCCCAAGTTAGGTACCAAGATGGTATACACTAAGCTAGTATTCTGTAAATGGCGCTCCCCGCCAAACACCCTATATAGAATACTAGCTTAGGGGGGGCCTTTTACTAAGGTGGGTTTTAGTGCACGCTAAATGTTAGTGGTGTCCATATATTCCTATAGAAGTCGCTAACATTTAGCGCACTGTAAATATTAGCGCTTGCTAAAAAACTAGTGCGCCTTAGTAAAAGAGGCCCTTAGTGCGGATTTTACGCCTTACGTTGGGTGCCAGCATTTATACTTGCCGAAACCTGGTTTAAACGTTGGTGCCCAATTTATGGCAGTTGACTATGCAATTGATAGTATTCTATATCCCTTTCTTCCCAAGGGATATATTCCGCAGCTTGGTACAATCAGTGGTGTTAAGCCACTTGGATTACTGTAATGCCATTTACGCCGGATGCAAAGAACAAATCATTAAGAAACTCCAAACTGCCCAAAACACTGCAGCCAGACTCATATTTGGAAAAGCGAAAAACAAAAGCGCCAAAGCCCTAAGAGAAAAATTACACGGGCTCCCACTGAAAGAACGAACTGCGTTCAAAATCTGTACCCTCGCTTCAAAAAATCATTCATGGCGAGGCCCCGGCATATACGTCAGACCTCGTAGACTTACCGACCAGGAACACAAAAAGATCATCACGCACATTCTTGAACCTCCACTACCCCGGTTGCAAAGGACTTAAATATAAATCAATATATGCATCCAGCTTCTCCTACATCAGCACGGAACTATGGAATGCACTACCAAAGGCCTTGAAAACAATGCACGACCTAACTGCCTTCCGGAAATTACTAAAGACCAACCTGTTCAAAAAGATATACCATAATGAGCCATCATAAATGACCGAACATCAAAACTCTACCAAAACCAGATAAAACCGAATTCTCTACATCTGACCGCTTCAATCAATTTTCCCCAGTAAACATTAATGTATCACCCCCTTTCTCTCATGCCTGAAATGAACTGTCTATCTAACTTACTTTATAATTTACTTCAACATTTATGAACTTTAATGTAACACTATTTTGTATTTCTCATTCCGGAATGGCGGTCGCCATTACGGCATAATGTTAGCCAGATTGAGCCTGCAAAAAGGTGGGAAGATGTGGGATACAAATGCAACAAATAAATAAATAAATATAACATTGCACCTAACTTCTGGGAACACCCCTTGATCTTCCCATGCCTTTCCCACACCCATGCCCCTTTAAAGTAGTGCATTATAAAATTTAGGCGCATACCTCTATTCAGGAAATCTAGACTGCCCCAACTTGACATTTCGTCCTTTAGATTGTAAGCTCCTTTGAGCAGGGACTGTCCTTCTTTGTTAAACTGTACAGCGCTGCGTAACCCTAGTAGCGCTCTAGAAATGTTAAGTAGTAGTAACGTTACAGAATAGGGCACAGGGAAGATCTGCACCTAAATCCTAATTAATGCTAATAAGTGATTGCTAATCGACTGATTAATTAGTTTAGACACGGATCTGGCATCCATACCCAAAATTGGGTGGCCTATATAGAGTCCGGAGGATTGTGCGTATAAGTGGTAGCCCTTGCCCATGCTCTGGCCATGTCAATTGAAAATCAATCTATGTAAGTCACAAAATCGGTGGGCGTCAATGAAATACAACAGTCGCCATTCCAGCGCTACAACTTCTAATACTTTTTTTTTTTTTCAAAAAGACAACTCCTACGTTTTCTTCAGAAACCTCAGTGGTGACTCATTTCACATGTGGGATCACAAGCCAGCGATTCAGTGCATTCTTCATGGATTTCACAACATCATTATTTAAAAAAAAAAAATTTTTTTGTTCTTAATTATTTTTAAGATTTCTTTTTGTTACATTTGCACCCCGTGCTTTCCCACTCATGGCAGGCTCAATGCGGCTTACATATTCAGGCACTTATTTGTACCTGGGACAATGGAGGGTTAAGTGATTTGCCCAAAGTCACAAGGAGCTGCCTGTGCCTGAAGTGGGAATCGAACTCAGTTTCCCAGTTCCCCAGGACCAAAGTCCACCACCCTAACCACTAGGCCACTCCTCCACTGTTGCTACTATTTGAGATTCTACATGGAATGTGCTATTCCACTAGAAGTCGGCCCTTGCAGATCACCAATGTGGCCGCGCAGGCTTCTGCTTCTGTGAGTCTGACGTCCTGCACGTCCATGTGAAATCGGAGATCACGTCACTTTTTTCTTTTTTTCTTTTTTCAACTAGCTTTATGCAAACAGTTACAAAGCTAGCAAACAGACGAAATACCAACAGATGTAGAAGAGCTTTGCAGATCAAATTATGGTGTTCCATTCAACATTGTCATTAAGTCCCAAAGGGTTGATTGTTTTTAAAGTGAAGATCCACCACTGTTCCCGTCTAATCAATGCCGTAGTCCGGTCCATATTATTTGTCCAAGCAGGAATATGGTCAATAATAAACCACCGTAGATCTGCAAATGTATGTTTAAATTGTTCACAATGTGGAACCAGAGGAGCTGTCATGGTTTTTGTCGATAATCTGCTTTTATGTTCTATCAGTCTTACCCTCATATGTCTAATAGTGCGCCCCACATAGAACAAATGGCAGGGGCACTCAATAATGTAAACTACAAAAGATGTAGTGCAGGTCGTGCTGTGTCTTAGTAGAAATGTCCTTAACGTTTGAGGATGAGTCCACTGTGTCATAGAATGAGTTTGGCTACAAAATTGGCAAGAGCCGCAAGGTTGGTGAATACCTCCCTCTATGCACAAGTTATTATGTGTAATAGAGGTATGTACTAATCGGTCCCTAAGATTTTTTCCTCGAGTATAAGCAATGCATGGCTGTTCCAAAAAAATATTATGGAAAGTTAACACCTGCCAATGTTTGTTAATAATTTGGGCGATTTGAGGAGCCATAGTAGAAAAACCCAACACACATACCATCCTGTTTAAAGGTTCCTTAGGTTTATCAATAAGCAATAATGATCTCTGAGCGAACCACGCTCGTTTATATGCTTGTCTGATACAATTCTCAGGGTATCCTCGACACCGTAATTTATCCATTAGTAAGGCAGCTTGATGTTTAAAGGATATATCAGTGGTACATATTTTCCGTAAACGTAAAAACTGGCCTATTGGTAAAGACCATTTTAACCTATGAGGATGATGACTATTGAACTGCAATAGAGTGTTTCTATCCGTGGGCTTGTGATAAACTGTGGTCTGTAAAGTGCCATTTGCCTTAATAATTTCTGTGTCCAGAAATCTAGCATGTTGTCTATGTTTATTCATAGTAAATTTCAAATGGACATCTTTGCTATTCAACCAGTCAAAAAACTGATTTAGATGACTCTCAGAAGATGTCCAAATAAAAAAAATATCATCTATGAATCTACCCCAGTATAAAATATAGGTAGTCCACTGTGAGGCATATAAATTCATTTCCTCAAAGTCACTGACATACAAATTAGCAATGCTAGGGGCTGCTGCCGTACCCATAGCTACTCCAGTGATTTGTAGAAAAAATGTTGACTCAAATTCAGAATAGTTATATTTCAAGACAAGAGTCGCCAAAGAGTGCAGGAAAGAAGATGGTATGCGTTCAGTAGTGGAGCGCCTGGCCAACGTATTTCTTACAATGTTAAGAGCCAAATCCTGGGGGATATTTGAATACAACGATTCGATGTCTAGAGTAACTAAAAATGTGTCCTCAGAAATGTCCTTTATCTCAGATAATTGACGCAAAAAGTGGGCTGTATCGCGAATATAAGACCTAGCCAAAATAACGTAGGGCTGTAAAAAATGATCCAAAAACTTTGACAAGGGTTCCAGTACAGTACCGCATAAGGACACGATAGGGCGTCCCGGGGGTTTGTTTAGATCTTTATGAATCTTGGGAACCGTATAAAATACTGGGTTCCTAGGGTTAATGACTTTCAAAAAGCGTGATTCTGCCTTTGTGAGAAAGCCATTTCGTGTAGCTTGGTCTACAATATCAACAATTCTCATAAATAACTCTGGACCTGGATCTTGTGGTAACCGTTGATAATATCTAACATCAAGAAGTTGTCGAAAAACCTCCTCCATGTACGTATTCTTGTCCTGGATCACCACTGACCCGCCCTTATCTGCAGGACGGATGACAATTTTAGAATCCTTGGATAAGACCTCCAATTCCTGTCGTTCTACTTTTGTCAAATTGTCATACCGTCTTCTATGTTGTCCATACATGCGTTCAGTTGTTTCTAATTTTTCCACATCTCTGAGAACTAAAGCTTAAACATCGCAATGTGGGTATCCATCGGGCCTGGGGGAATCCAGCGGGATTTAGGTCGGAATAAAGACTCATCGTTATATAATGAATTCTGTTGAGAAAAAAATAGTTTAACCTGTAAATTTCTAAAAATTCTAGCTAGGTCAATCCTGGTTGAAAAAGCGTTATGTGATATGGTAGGCACAAACGAGAGCCCTCTCTCCAACACCTGCATTTGTGTAGGAGTGAGGGGTCTTTGAGAAATGTTAATTACGTTTGATTCCTTAAATGGCTGGATCGTGTTACAGGGCCCTGCGTTCCTAAAAAAGCTGGAACAGGCGATATCGTCGGTGGATTCATATTGGATTGTATTATTTGTGAGGGGCCCTGAGGAATGTTGACGTGATTATGGGCCCCAACATCTTGATATTGTTGATGCTGGTTAACCTGTATTCGATGTCATAACCCCTGGGTAAGAAGTAACAGGTATAGGTCCTTGATAATGTGATTGGAACATAGGTTGTGATACATAATATTGTTGTGGATTTTGATTTTGAAACCCCGGGCGTCGGTAACCTCGTTGGCGTGAGCGTCTTCCTCTGCCGCCTCTACCTCGTTTGCGATCGCGGGATTGTCTCCCGCTATCAGAACTTTCTTCCGAACTTGAAAAGGCTTCTGGTACCCCACCTGATTCCTGATATTGATCATGATTATTTTTGTCTCCAAGCCAATTGTATATAGGGCCAGCAGCATAATCTGACTGGTCCCTTTGAAGTTTTTTAATCTTATTTTGTTTTAGGGTGCCATAATATTGATCTAATGCTGACAATTCAAAACTAAGCTGTTCCTCTGGTTTGAATATAATTTCTGGTGTTTGAGATGACATTTGTAATTGGGTAATAATTCCTTCTGTATTGACCTGAAGTTCCTTAATTGTTTCCTGCGCTGTTTCAATCACTAGTAACATCAGGTCCCTTGAGCAACGGTTTAAAATGGCCGCCCACCGTTCTAAAAAAGGTGTTTTATCTCGAAAAATTTTTGGTTCTTTTTGTATTCGTAGTCCTCTAGGTATTATGTGTTGTTTGACATATTCAATGAGCTGTTGTTCATGCAACTCCAATCTGATCATATTTAGTCTGTTCTGTATATAAGCATTTTTTAAAGCTAAAAAGTTTGTATCCCCACAACTGGGAGTATGTTGTCCTAATAATGATGTTCTCTGTAAAACTGATGTGACGTGTTCATCTGAATATCCAAACATGGCTTGCCAGTTAGATGCCATAATAGTATAATGATATATAAAGTCCTCCAACAGAAAACGAGTTCACAATATCAATGTCTCTGGTAACATTCAACTGCTAATAAACACAAACCAGGACTCAAAAGCCACCTACTGCGAGTAAGTGTAGTAATAAACAGTTATTTCACCCGTATGTGATCAATAATTTTTATGTGTAGAGTACCCTCAGATATAAACCACCGTGACTGCAGTCAATAATGCTGCTACAACGTGGCATAGCACTTCTTTCATTGGGTAACTCTTACTATATTTTTTTGGGTAAAGAGCAACCTCTGCTCATATTTTTTTGCATCCCAATCACCACAGTGCTATAAAATCACTTATACATTTGTTAAAAAGATTACATATACTAGGTGAAAAAAACTGTACACTTATCTCGTGAGTTCTTGCCTCTCTGGCAGAACTGTGTTGCCTTGCTGAAACAATTAGCAATTGCCTTCCCCTGGATCCGCCCGACTCCGCGGGGTTTCAAAACAATTTCCTCAGGGACAAAGGGTTAAGGCTACATAAATCGCTTCTTCTTCTTTATTCTGTCTCAAGCAATCCACAAAACAAGGCAAAACCTGCTTTTACCTTGTGGCTTATAAAGCATCTGCGTCCATGTGAAATCGGAGATCACGTCACTTTTTTCTTTTTTTCTTTTTTCAACTAGCTAACACAGTTGGGATTTACACCTGCTACCTGAGATGCCTAGGTTTGAGAAGAACGGTACTCCAGTAGTGAGATTAGGACAGGTCACTCCTTGGTGGTTGATTGCCCTCCCCCCGCCCCAAAGAATGAAAAACTGGCAAAGGGAAGGAGCGGCCTAATGGTTAGTGCAGTGGGCTTTGATCCTGGGTTCAGTTCCCACCTCAGATCCTCGTGACCTTGGGCAAGTCACTTAACCCTCCATTGCCCCAGGTACAAAAACGTAGATTGTGAGCCCTCTAGGGACAGATAATGTTTACAGTGCTGCGTACGTCTAGGAGCACTATAGAAATGATTAGTAGTAGTAGTAGGATATTGGACTCTGTGACAGCTTTAGGAAAAATAAACATTTATGTTAATAAAATGGCTGACATAAATGTTTATGATCCACCACATACACCTCCATGTGGGTGTTTCAGAACAGGCAAGTTTATGTTGCTGTTCCGAACCCTCAATATTTTAGACATTTATGATGCTAAAATGGATGCTTTAGCTGTGCGAAACTGGCTCATATATTTCCATTTCTTGATGTGTTGTAGAACAGGCTGTACGTCGGCAGCTCCTGTACTAAAATGCTAGTGGAATTTGACATGTTCTGGCCTGGATGTCTCAATTCCAAAAGGTTGCACCGCATGTCTTAATCTCTGTTCCATTCCACAGTGTTTAGTCCTACAGTTCCTCGCTCTTAGAAAACTCCTGTTTCTCTTCCTGGCTTTCAGGGTGCTTTTAAGTCATAGGGGTGGGATCAAAGTTTTTGCACAATGTACCGTTCAATTCCAAATTGCCGTGGAAAGGTAGAACTATGAATGTGGTAACAGTACTTTGGGCAGAAGATGGTCACTCCCAACAGCCGAGATCCCATCTTCCAGAAATAGTGTTGGCTATGCAGCTGGTTTCATGACGGAAACATAGAAACATGACGGCAGATAAAGGCCATATGAACTATCCAGTCTGCCCATCCTCTGTAACCCCTAATTCTTCCTGTTCCTAAGCGATCCCACATGCTTATCCCAGGCCTTTTAAAATTCTGGAACAGTCCTTGACTGCACCACCTCCACCGGGAGGCCATTCCACACCTCCACCACCCTTTCTGTGAAATAATACTCCTAAGCCTATTCCCTCTTAACTTTGTCGTGTATGCCCCCTCATTCCAGAGCTCTCCTTCATTTGAAAAAGGCTCTCTTCTTGTACATAAATGCCCTTGAGATACTTAAACGTTTCTATCATGTCTCCTCTCTTCCAGTGTATACATGTTGAGGTTCATAAGCCTGTCCCTATAATTTTTGTGTTCAAGACCGCTTACTAATTTCGTAGCCGCCCTCTCGACTGACTCCATCCTGTTTATATCTTTCCATAGGTGTGGTCACCAGAACTGCATGCAGTACTCCACATGAGGCCTCACCAGAGACTTATACAACGACACTATCACCTCCTTTTTCCTGCTGGTCATGCCTCTCTTTATGCCAGCAGGAAAAAGGAGGTGAATGCAAAAATTATATGGACAGGCTTCCTTAGCCTCCCTCTGGACCGGCCCAGAATTTGACTGATGGGTTGTGCACGCCTTCCAGCAGGTGGAGACTGAGATTACTGGGCCGGTCCGGAGGGAGTAAAGGAAAGCAAATTAGCAGGTAAGGCCTAATTTAACCTTATGAACCTCCCCAAAGAAAAAAGCAACACTGGGCCTTCAGAACTAGGACAACAGGAGTACTTTATTGATCAATGACCCGACACGGGCCGTGTTTCGGCGCTGACAGATGCGCCTGCTTCAGGGGTCTAAATAAACATATAAATACATATATAAAAATAAATACATATATAAAAATTAATAATCGATATGATAAAACATAATGGACGCATTGCATTTAAAATCAAAAACAAACAATATGTCACAGATAAATGTATCAAGGAAATTGTTATACAAGAAATAAAGCAACCAGAGGAAATGAGTAATCATGAGATGAATATCATATATATAAAAATGAATTTCATTTTATAATTCGAAAAATACATTTGGTTTTAATGTTTAATGTAAATAGCCCTGATGGGCTGTTTGTATGTATAAAATAAAAGAATGCTAATAAAACAATGCTAATAAAACAATAAAGGATCTTTACATGTATATACATCCATATGTAGAACTTGTAGAGCAATGTAGAGCAGTAAAAGATCCTTACATGTATATACATATACATCCACATATATAGATAAATAAATATATATAAATATGAATTTATAAATATATATCTCTCCGATCATTATTAGAAATGTATGTGTCCAAAGGTATAGCCAAAAGCTTTTAGTGTGAGTATATTCACTGTATCGAATGCATTATCTATATCTTTAGGTAAAAGACCATATATATGGTTATAGGGAGAAATAAGCAATCTTACCGATATGTTGCCGCAATAGTGTGCGGATGACAAGGCGCGTTGGCCTATATAATAAAAGTATAATGATGAGGGTAAGAAATAATCAAGTGTGTGAATAAAAACACAAATATGTTAGTATTGGCTCACCTGAGGGGTTGTATTTATTGAAACGAAAAATATGTATAAAAGGCTGAGCTAGCATTACAAAGAATTATATATAAAAATAAGGCAGTATCACTGAGAGGTATTCGGAGCCATGTTAGATATACATACTGCGTAAAGAAAGGGGTCAGTGAGGAAAAATCCTACCTTAAACCACCGGGAGATGGTCGTTTATGATGACAAAAAAGAACGCAGATAGCGCTTGCAGTATCTCCTGTGTTCTGATCCGGAAAGCGCTAAAAAGCGCTACACCCGATTGAAAATGAGTTCTCTCGAAAACAAGGGTTTAAGAAACCAAAACGGGACACTCGCTTATCCAGTCCTATATATTTGAAATAAAAAGCGCGCCAAGATCTAAAAGACGTGATGATGTAGTCACGCAAGTGTGAATGATGGTTAGAGCGAAGCGCTTGCGTAATGACGTCATGTTTTGTTAGTCGAGAGATTTAAAGGGGAACAGATAGATATGCTGAGTATCGGTATAAATGATGTAAATGGATGTATAATGTATAGACATTATTCAGAAAATATTACATTCGCTAATCAGAGAATCGGTCATAATTATTATAGAATAATATGGACATTGTATATTTCTAAATACAAGTGTTAAATTACAAATAAATAACAAATACATGAAATTGGATAATGATATAATAAAAAAAGGGACAACCATTACGTTAAAATACATTAGGACAGCAGGCAAATTCAAAATTCTTAAAAAATATATTGTAGATGTTGGTAATGAATTGATAACAGTTACAATAAGTTAGGTCAAGATGTACATACATTAGAATAGCAAGGAAAGATTTTTGCTTTTAGATGTGAATAAGTCTAATTTGGATATAATAAAATAGTTGTTAAAAAATAAACACAATTAGAAATTTAAGCTTCTAAATTTAAGCTTAGTTTGATATTTATTGGATGTTATTTTAAAATCTAGTAAAATTGGTTATGAAGATATGACAATTTATTGTGTGTTTTTCTTTATTTCCATTAATGTATCTATTTTGATGCTCCGTAACAAATGAATTGTGTATAGATAGTTTGAATATATAAGGATATGTGATAAGATGTACTTATGTCTAAAAATTGAAACTCCTTATGAGGGGATGACAGTGCAAACGGGAAAAAAAGGGGAGGATAGAATATGTAGTCAAGAGAAGACAGCTAAATCCAATTCAGCATTTAATCCTGCTGGATAAAGTGTGTTCAGCTCAAAAATGGCTCTTTGTTCTTGTTTAAGCAAAGTAGAGTCCAGGTTTCCACCTCTCCATGGTTTTGAGACTACCTTAAGGACACAGAAGAGAAGTTCACCAAATTCGTGAGAGTGTTCTATACAATGATTTACCAATGGTGCAGAAAGGTCCTTGCGCTTAATACTACTTCTATGTTCTATCATTCTGGTTTTGACTTTGCGAATTGTTTTTCCTATATATATTAGATGACAAGGACACATAATTAGGTATACAACACCCTCTGTGTTGCAATCTGAGGAATGGTTGAGTGGGTAGTGTTTCTTTGTAATTGGATGTATAAAGGTATTGGTGCTCATGGAAGATGCACATACCGAGCATGCACCACAGGGTTTATGTCCAGTTGAGAGTTGTGATGTTGGTCTTGTATTGGGGAGGGCAGAGGGGGCAACTATTTCCTTGATGTTTCTGTTTCGTGTATGTGCTACAGTGAGATGTTTGTTCTTAAAACAGTCCAAGTTCTCCAGAATATGCCAATGTTTCTTCATTATTCTTTGTATATCAGATGACATATTTGAGAATCTGAGGCTACATACTATGTCAGGGATCTTTTTTTGTGCTTGCTTTTGTAAGAGTGTCTCCCTGTTTATCATTCTTGCCTTGGTCAGTCCTCTGTTCACACTTTCCTTGGAGTAGCCTCTAGAAAAAAATCTTGTTGCCATAGATTTGGCCTGGTTCTCAAAGTCATTATGATTACTACATAGTTTTCTTAAGCGGAGGAATTGTGAATATGGTAAGTTCTGTTTTAAACTTCTGTTGTGGAAACTCTGGAAATGCAAGAATTGATTTTTGTCAGTGGGTTTTCTGTATATCGTTGTTGTGAAGTGATGTGTTTCCTTTTTGATCAGGATGTCCAGGAATGGTATTTCCTCTTTATTGTATTTCATCGAAAATTTCAGATGTGGATTGAGATTGTTCAGCCATTCATGGAATTCCTCAAGTCTGGTGACGTTCCCTTCCCACAAAATCAGTATATCGTCAATATAGCGTTTCCAAAATTTTAGCTCCTCTTTAAAAGGATGATCTTCTAAAAATAGGTGCTCGAAAGAGGCTACATAAAGAATAGCTAGGTCAGGTGCCATGCTTGCTCCCATCGCTGTGCCTTTGATTTGTTTGTAAAAGGAGTTTTGAAAATTGAAAAAATTCTCTTGTAATGCTATGGACGCCAATTGGATAATGAAGGCAGTAGGTACTCTAGGGTTGTTATCTCTATCATTTAGGACATCCGTGATGATGTCCAAGACAGGTTGGTGAGGGATGTTGGTGTAGAGCGACTCCAGGTCTAAGGTGACCAAAGTAATTTCAGAAAGGTCACCATCATATTCTTCCAGCAGATTGATGACATGTGCGGAGTCCCTAATGTAGGATTTGACAAGTGGAATAAAAGGTCTAAGGAAAGTGTCCACAAAGATGGAGAGAGGTTCGAGGACAGAGCCTATACCTGATACAATAGGTCTTCCTGGTGGATCTATCAATGATTTGTGAATCTTAGGTAAGGTATATATGATTGGTGTTATGGGGTATTTGGTGATAAGAAAGTCTTTTTCTTTGCTGGTTAGAAAACCTGATTCAAAGCCAAAGTTGACCCAGAAGTCAATTTCTGTCTTGAGTTCTTCTGTTGGATCAATTTCTAATTTTTGATAATATTGGGTGTTGGACAATTGGTGGTTAATCTCTCTGATATAGTCACTTGTGTTAAGGATGACAATTGCACCCCCTTTGTCTGCCGGTTTTATAGTGATGTTTTCATTGGTTTTCAAGTCATGTAGTGCCTTATTCTCTACCATAGATAGGTTATAGAATTGTCTTTTATTCTTCTTTTCTAATACCTCAATATCTCGAAGCACACATTGATTGAACGTTGATATGAATGGATCAGTGGGTCCTGGGGGCTGCCATTTGGATGGAGGTTTTACAACCGAGGGGTCCGGGTTAATAGAATTATCCCCAAAGAAATGCTGAATTTTAAGTTTCCTTTCAAATTTGTTCAAATCAATTCTTGTTTGTAGTGGATCATAGTTGCGAGAGGGAACGAATTTGAGGCCTTTCCTTAAAACCGAAATCTCTGCATCTGTAAGAGTTCTAGATGAAAGGTTGATAATCGGAACATCTAGTTCTTGTATGATTGGTGACGTGGATATTGTGTCCTGCCTCTCCCTCTGCCACGTCCTCTCCCTCTTCCTCGAAATTCCATCCTGGATGTCAGTGGGTATTCGTGTTCCTGATATCTGTTCTTTGTTTTGTATTGTTGAGGTTGTGGATATTGGGGATAATGTCTCCTTTCTGTTTTCTTTCTGAATTTGGCGTCCCAAAGTGTGTCTAAAAAAGTAGGGATATTATCCTTACCTGGTATTAATGTGGAGTTGTTGATGGGAGTGGAACAAGGTGAGGTAAAGAGTTCATCCGAGTCACTCCGTATCCTTTTGCGAGCTCTTTCTTTGTTGTGACTGGTACCTTCCTCTGGATCTCTATCTATGACATGAACCTCAGTCATATGTTGGTTAGTAAAGGGTTTCCTCTGATATCTGTTCACTGATTTGGAAGATGGTGGTTTGATGTTGTTCACCCATGGGTAAACATGACCACGTTTGTAGTCTTCTTCATCTCGTTTGTATTTGTCATATTTAGTTTTTTTGATATCACTCTTGTAACTATCTAATTTTGCATCAAGTGCTGACATGTTACTATCAAAACTGGGGTCTTCTCGTTTTAAAATATCCATTTTTTCTTTTGTTTCATTTTTGTTAATATCTAATTTCTCTTTTGATGTTTCAATAAGGAGTATCATTAAGTCAAGAGAACATTTGTTTAGAATAGAGCACCATTTGTTGATAAAGGTTTTATTGTCTCTAAATAGTTGAGGTTCCTTATTAATTCTCAGACCTCTTGGAATACGTTGAACTCTACAGTATTGTATTAATGTTGCATAATGCAATTCACATCTTACATTGTTTTGTTTAAGATCTATAAGTTGATTCCAACAGTCTTGTATGAATTCCTCATCCTCATCTTCGAAAACTGCAGGTTCTTGCAGAAAGTTATGTAGCCGTTCTTCCGAGTAACTCAACACATTGTCCCAGTTCTTGAAGGCCATCCCTCACTAGTAAGTACAATACAGACAAAGAGGGCACTACAGTATATATGCTGTATACTTGTTGAGGTTACATGACGGAGGTGCTCTTCCCAGTGGACGCTATAATAGTAACCCCTCTTCCTAATGAAGTGAAATGCTTGGTTTATTTTGATCCAAAATCAAAAAGTAGTCAATCCCAAAAACAGTATATCAGATGCCTAGAGAAATACACAATCCTGTATTTCTGGTGGTTGGGAGGCAGGGATAGTGCTGGACAGACTTGTACGGTCTGTGCCAGAGCCGGGGGTGGGCAGCGGGGCTGGTGGTTGGGAGGCGGGGATAGTGCTGGACAGACTTGTACGGTCTGTGCCAGAGCCAGTGGTTGGGAGGAGGGGCAGGTGGTTGGGAGGCGGGGATAGTGCTGGGCAGACTTATACGGTCTGTGCCAGAGCCGGTGGTTGGGAGGAGGGGCAGGTGGTTGGGAGGCGGGGATAGTGCTGGGCAGACTTATACGGTCTGTGCCAGAGCCGGTGGTTGGGAGGAGGGGCAGGTGGTTGGGAGGCGGGGATAGTGCTGGGCAGACTTATACGGTCTGTGCCAGAGCCGGTGGTTGGGAGGAGGGGCTGGTGGTTGGGAGGCAGGGATAGTGCTGGGCAGACTTATACGGTCTGTGCCCTGAAGAGCACAGGTACAAATCAAAGTAGGGTATACACAAAAAGCAGCAAATATGAGTTATCTTGTTGGGCAGACTGGATGGACCGTGCAGGTCTTTTTCTGCCGTCATCTACTATGTTACTATGTAACACGTTTGGAACAGTCAGTGATATAGCGACAAAATCCGAGCTAAGATAAGCTTGCTCCTCTCTGCTCCTTTAAATTTCTGGTGCTCTTTTGTGTATGAACACGATTTGCCACATATTTTTGGACATTGGTGTTCAGTCAACGGATTTGGGGATTTATGTGTATACGGATTCCTATTGAATCCTTTCACACTCCTGGTTTAACATTTTTTAAAAATATAAAATGAAAGAAATAAGTAAAATAAGATTTGGATATATTAAAATAAATAAAGGTTACAAATATAGGGAGTATCTATAATGTAAAGAGCTTTCAAGTGAGCCGTTTGTGGCCTACACTCACTGAAATTCAAGCTCGATTGTTGGTTCGGCCTATACTGAACTCCCTCTTGCTCCCTTTTCTAACAGTGTTACAGGATTGTGTATTTCTCTAGGCATCTGATAATCTGTTTTGGGGATTGACTACTTTTTGATTTTGGTTTGCAGTTTTTTGTCTCTCCCTTGGTTTTTTTTTGTAGTTTTAGCAGAGCGTTTCTCTAGCAAAAAAGGTTCCGGTACTCGAATACCAGGCCACCCTTCAGGGGTGGGGTGATCACTGAGGGACCCACCCCACAATAGCCAGGCCCCCTGCAACCAGTCACAGAATCTATGACAAGGCAGAATTGATGTGTAGGGCCTGAGCTCTTTCATTAAAACTTGGGGTCCATGGGTCAATTTTAGCAGACAATAGAAAAGGTGCCAGTACTCAGTACCCCCAAGTACCCCCTCAAAAAAGCCCTGCTTTTATCACATGTAGCAGTGATTTTGATTTCTACAGGCATTTCTTTTTTCTTTCATTTAGGAGGCTTATCAACATGAGCTATTGTTAAGACATGTTATTTTACTGTTAACCCCTGTAATTAGCTTGATTGTTCTATACTTGGCTCACTTTTGATAATGTGATGTCATAATGCCTCATTCCACCAATGGCTAACAGCCAACCTCATCAGTGATGTCACAATGGCCTGATCACCTACACATGGGTCCCTTTTATCCAGTACATTTGTTCTAGCAAAAAAGGTGCCGGTACTCAAATGCTAGACCACCCTTCAGGGGTGGGGTGATCACTGAGAGACCCACCCCACAATAGCCAGGCCCCCTGCAACCAGTCCCAGAATCTATGACAAGGCAGAGTTGGTGTGTAGAGCCTGAGCTCTTTCATTAAAACTTGGGGTCCATGGGTCAATTTTAGTAGACAATGGAAAAGGTGCCGGTACTCAGTATCCCCCCCCACCCCCAAGTATCCCCTCAAAAAAAGCCCAGAGTTTTAGTGATTTTATTTTGATTTCATTTCAAGGTGCTCAAGGACCTAGTAAGGTATATTCTCACTGTGACAGTTTGCTATGGAATGGCAGCTAAACTGTTTCTGAAGTCAGCATTAGTTAGAGATCCATTTTAAATGTATGTTTCCTTAGCGTTCCTCCGGACTGGCCCAGAGAAGACTGATGGTCGTCCAGTTTTCTCTGGGCCGGTCCAGAGGGACTAAAGGAAAGTAAATTAGCAGGTAAGATCTAATTTCTCCTTATTTAAACTTTTATGGGAAATAACCCTTCATCTTTCACAGACATGCAGTGTGACTCTTATAAATAGCAGCAGCCCAGCTCCATTATTACTTATCTTTTTTTTCTTCTTTACAATGATAAATTTGCAGCAGTAGCAAAACACATTTTCATTGTGTGTTGCCATAAAGATCCTTTTTATGGGATGTTGTGTAGGTTTCAAGGCTGCGTTGCTGTCTTAATAGTCTGCTGGATTGTTAGGGTCGGTCACCAAATTCATGCTGCCATATTTCAGTCACGCACAGTGATGTACTTCATGCAGTGCAGCTCAGCTGCATCATTTAGCAGGACAAAGGCCTTGACGTGTGCCCTCTAGCAATTAATAATTCAGGCAATTTGTTAACTTGCATTCCAAATTTTCTTCCTGCGCAGGGTTTAGAAACAGTACAGAGGGCTACTGCTCGGTTGAATCTTTGAGGGCGTTTGTACAAGGGTAGAGAAGAAACTAACCCCCAGATTCTATGAAGGTCACCCGAATTTGGGTGCAGATCCCTAATTTTGGTGCAAACTAAAATTTAAGGAGCTACTAACAATCAATTGTTGACATTAATTGGCACTGCACTGCACCATAGCTGCTGAGAAGGGGGAGGGCAGGGGGGACAAAATTCCACGGGCCTCTGTGCTTGACCATCTGCCCCCTGCATTGAATTCGCAGTCTCACCTCCGTGAAAGCAGCGCTGCAGGTAGCAGAACGCCTCCCTTCGGCCCTCCTTCCCTCCCTGTGTCCCGCCCTCGTCTGACGTAACTTCCGCGAGGGCGGGACACAAGGAGGGAAGGAGGGCCATAGGGAGGCGTTCTGCTACCTGCAGCGCTGCTTTCACGGAGGTGAGACTGCGATTTCAATGCAGGGGGCCCTGTGGCGGACGGAGGGGGGGAGCGGTGGCGGCGGCGACGAACTCGGGGGGGGGGGGGTAGGGGGGGAACAGTGGCTGCAGCGACCTCGGGGGGGGGGGGGTGGAAGGGGAGCGGCGGCGGTGACCTTGGGGGGGGGCGGGGCGGCGAGTGCGGCAGGAGCAGGGCCCCGGCGGCCTTGCACTGCACACCTAAATTCTCATGCACAACTCAAAAGGGGGTGTGGCCAGGGGGAGGGGCATTCCCCAAATTTAGGCACAGTGTTATAGAATAGGGGTCATTTATGTGCCTAACTGCTGTTATTTGCGTGCCAGCATTCACACCAGGTTTCGGCAGGCATAAGTCCTTATTCCCTAAGTTGGGCATGGGAATCTGCGCTAAGCAGCATTCTATAAAGGTTGCTAAGCGAAGAGCTTAACAGCACCTAACTTTGGACGCCATTTACTGAATCCGGCCCAAAGTGCATTTTTGTACAGTGCAAGAGAGCTGTTGAATTGGTCGTATATCAGTTTGGTGTCTTCCTTATATTGCTTTAGTTCTGATTTCAGCAACATCTTCTGTGCGTGTGATAATGCCCCCGGGGCGGACTGACCATTCGAGCAACCGGGCAGTGCCCGAGGGCCCAGAGGCTCTGTCCAGATTTCCGGTGCGCCGCTGGTGATCTAGTGGCCTCAGCGGGAGAACATGTTCTTTCCTGCCCAGTGTACTGCCGCTATTCCCCCCTCCTCCCCACCCGGCACCACCGTATTTTAGAAATGGCGGCCGAGACTCCCTGTGGAAGTCTCATGAGACTGTTGAGACACGCGACACTACCGTGGGAAGTCTCAGCCGCCATTTTGAAAACACGGTGGCGCCGGCTGGCGGGGGAATAGCGGTAGTGCAGCGGGCAGGAAGGAACATCCCCCCCCCCCCCTGCAGAGGCCACCAGACTACCAGGACCCCTCAGGTAGGACCTGGGCAGCGGGGACATCGGCGGCAGGGGCAACAGTGGGGGTGTCGGGCAGCGGCTGGGCAGGGAGCCCACACCACCCTCAGTCTGCCCCTGTAATGCCCCTGTTTGTATTAAGGACACACTATTTCTGTTGCTAGTGTTCATGTGTACGTTTCACTCTTGGTGTACTGATGTGTTCCCTTTTTCTCTTTCAGGTAAGTGTTTTAACAACCCTGGAACGGAGGTTTAACTTGCAGAGTACAGACGTTGGAGTCATCGCCAGCAGCTTTGAGATTGGGAACTTGGCACTCATTCTTTTTGTGAGTTACTTTGGAGCCAGGGGCCACAGACCACGCTTGATAGGATGTGGAGGAATAGTGATGGCCTTGGGAGCTCTTCTCTCAGCTTTGCCCGAATTTCTGACCCATCAGTACGAGTATGAGTCGGGAGAAATACGATGGGGTGCAGAAGGACGGGATGTGTGTGCTATCAATGGCTCTGCCAGTGACGAAGGACCGGATCCTGATCTGATCTGTAGGAACAGAACCGCCACCAACATGATGTACTTACTCCTTATCGGAGCCCAGGTTCTGTTAGGAATTGGTGCTACACCAGTGCAGCCGTTGGGGGTCTCCTACATTGATGACCATGTGAGAAGGAAAGATTCATCGCTGTATATTGGTAAGATGAAGCTCTTTGAATCGTTTCACTATTTCTGATTGTAAACCATTACCATACCTTTTCTTTGAAAGCAATGGAGTAGCAAAAGTATTTAAACATATGTGGCGATGTTAGCAGAGGTTGTTAGGCGATGCTCTGCATAGTATTTGTAATATTGTACTGGACAGCTGGAGAAGGGGCACATAACAATACCCCTAGTTTAGGCAAGAATCCAGTCGTGATGTCTAATGGTGTGAGAAATTGGGAGAATATTGCAAGATTTTGGGCCCGTGTGTGAATCGGTGGCTGTTAACTCTCAATATTGGGAACGGTACGTCATCCTATTAAAAGCCAAGTTTAACCATCCAATGCTTATGTTACAGATATATCCAGTAAGATAAATAATATGAACGTAGTATTCGATATTGTCTGCCGCCATGTGGTTTCACAGTGACATTTATGTGTGTGTCTATGTAGGATGGAATCTTTGGAGGCTCATTTTCAAAGCACGTAGACTTACAAAGTTACGTATTTAACTACATAACTTTGAAAGTCCATGTGCTTTGAAAATGAGACCTTAATGTCTACAACTAGTAGACAAGTCTAAGATTACTTACTGTCTAGAACTGTTAATGGGTTTTCTTGTTTAATTTACCCTGCTGTTCATATTTGCACTACTGGTCTGCTTTTACTTGAACTGGTGACTGGCAAGTAAAAATCATAAGGTCCTTATAATCTACCAGTGCTCATGAGAGATTGTCAATAGGTTTAAAATATGCTAGTAGGGCTTGTTTGACTTGGTGACAGTACCGTATACTACCTTGTGGCAGGACCTGTCTTTGCATACTGACTTGAGTCTTCTGCTGTCTGGTTCAAATAGGCCTAGGGATGCTTCAGAGGCAGTGAGGCATAGAGAGTCATCACTGCTATGCACTGGTGACACCTTGTGACTGAACTTAGATTACATGACTGTGAGGTTTTGGAAGGATGATTTTGCTGTAATGAATATTCTATGGGTGTTGTGCTTGATCCTAGCCCTGGTTCTGATTTTGATGGAAGCCCAAAGGAGGAGGAGAAATGAGTCAAACAAAATACATTAGAAGAGATTATCACTTTACATGTTACAAACATTATGGAAAAAATTTTCAATAAAAAGATTTAAAAAAAAGAAGAGATTATCACATTCCTGTGTTAGTCTGGAAACATAAAATTAAAAGTTTAGTGGCGACACAACAGGGTACACAAATAAGAACTTAATTCTAGAACAAAAACGGAAGAATCTACAGATTTGTTCTCGCCAGTCTGCAATAGTTTTAATTTCCTCTTACTATTTCATTCAGGGTAAAATGTAAATTAGGATCCTAGGTGGAGTATCACATATAAAACAAATAAGTACATTGTTATAAGGACAATTCATATTTGGTTTGAGGTCCCAGAGATTCTTTTATTCAAGTAGGAAAGCCAAAACATGTAACTTTGATTAACCCTTGATTCATATGCAAATTATCTCCAGTGACTGCGAGTCTTTGTTCCTCTCCACTCCAAAAGGTTACTTCACACACTCTGCCTTTAGAATACAGGCAAACACAGTTTCAAAGCAATAGTGTCATCATATCTTCAAGTCAGGTAATATTCCTTACAGAGACATTCAGAGAGTCCTTCACAAGTAAAGCCTTATTGCTCTGCTCTTGACTTCACTCTTTTCCCCGGTACTTAAGGCAGGGGAACCTGAAATTGCACAGTCCATAAACAGCGCTTATCCACTTCATAGTTGTTAATCCACTATCCTCCACTCCTCTGGCTGTTGATGCACTGGGCAAATAATAGGACAAGATTCACTTGGTTTCTTCTTTTTAAATTCAGCTCCTTCAAGCAGGGCTTTGCCACTGCTCCAAGACTTCCTTTTCCTTTTGGCTCTCGTGGGAGTCCCTGCTTATTTCCAGCTCCACAGACAGGCTTCAACAGCCGGCCGTTCCTGGCTGAAAAACTCCACCCTTTTCTGCCAGCTGGGATAGGCTTATATTGTTCCAGGGGAATTAAAGGTTTTCTTCATTTTCTATGATGATTGGTTCCCTATAGACTTCAGGGAGGGACCTAGGGTGCCCGCCCGCTGACGGCCTCCCCTGCCCTGGTTTTTTAAGGGCCCTGGCACGCTGCTTAAACCAGAGAATACTCTCCACCTCCCCCCATCCTGCCTGAACACCTGTAAGCCCTCTCCAGGCCTATCTTACAAATCCCTGGTGGTCTCCTGGGTTCTTCGGGGGCAGGAACGAACCCCACTTGTACCTGCCTCGTGCAGCTGATCCATTGCAACGGCTGCTGAGACGTCACATGCTGCTGTTCCTGCTCGTGCTGGTTCCCATTGCAAAATGGCTGCTGGGAATCTACCCACCATTCTGCCTTTTTCTCTCCAATTCCTTCTCGCTGGAACTCTTTTCCATCCGACATTCGGTAAACTCAATCCTAGCCCCAGTTCCGTGCTATCCTAAAGTCTTACTTTTTTTTTTTTGTTTTTGTTACATTTGTACGCCACACTTTCCCACTCATGGCAGGCTCAATGCGGCTTACATGGGGCAATGGAGGGTTAGGTGACTTGCCCAGAGTCACAAGGAGCTGCCTGTGCCTGCAGTGGGAATTGAACCCAGTTCCCCAGGACCAAAGTCCACCACCCTAACCACTAGGCTACTCCTCCACTAGCAACATTCCATGTAGAAGTCGGCCCTTGCAGATCACCAATGTGGCCGCGCAGGCTTCTGCTTCTGTGAGTCTGACGTCCTGCATGTACGTGCAGGAAGTCAGACTCACAGAAACAGAAGCCTACGCAGCCTTCTACATGGAATGTTGCTAGTGGAATACAGTTTTTTTCACCTAGTATATGTAATCTTTTAAACAAATGAATAAGTGATTTTATAGCACTGTGGTGATTGGGATGCAAAAAAATATGAGCAGAGGTTGCTCTTTACCCAAAAAAATACAGTAGGAGTTACCCAATGAAAGAAGTGCTATGCCACGTTGTAGCAGCATTATTGACTGCAGTCACGGTGGTTTATATCTGAGGGTACTCTACACATAAAAATTATTGATCACATACGGGTGAAATAACTGTTTGTTACTACACTTACTCGCAGTAGGTGGCTTTTGAGTCCTGGTTTGTGTTTATTAGCTAGTGGAATAGCAACATTCCATGTAGAATCTCCATTAGTATCTGTTTTATTTTTGTTACATTTGTACCCTGCGCTTTCCCACTCATGGCAGGCTCAATGCAGCTTACATGGGGCAATGGAGGGTTGAGTGACTTGCCCAGAGTCACAAGGAGCTGCCTGTGCCTGAAGTGGGAATCCAACTCAGTTCCTCAGGACCAAAGTCCACCATCCTAACTAGGCCACTCCTCCACTTGTTTTCAAGAGCTTTAACACAGGTTCCGTGATCTCAGCCGTGTTGGCTGCTGGCGAACTGGAGGATCCTCTCTCCCTCTTCTTGATGGTAATTGGTAGTGCTCTCTATCTTCCTTTAGTATTCATTTTTCCCTCCCCAGGATTTTTATTTCTGATTTGTCCTTTCCTTTCCTATATACATTTTTTCAGTTTATGCACCACCTTAATTCCTGTTCTGAAAGGTGGTGTAACAAGAGCCGAATAAACATAAACATTTCGAGCGGCTCTTGTCAATCTTTTTGTGGCCAAATCAAATTGTGTGACTCCCCCCCCCCCACCAGAGGAACAGAATAATGATGCATCTATTGGAGATCCCACCCAGGTCATGACCCCATTTGGAGTTCCGACTCACCATTTGGGAAGCTCTGATTTAGAGATTTCAGTTGCTGAATTTGGCCTTAACCAGTGAAGTGTGGACCAGCCCCATGGCCCATTAGCAGCTGCTGAGCAGAGAGTTATGCTCCTTGTGTATTATTGCTCGTCTCATGGGACTTTTTTGTTCGGTTACCTTCTGGTTCCTGTCTGGCAGGTGACATTCAAAGATCTTAGTAGGGTGTTCCAGACACTACATGTGTGTGGGGTTTTGGTGGGAGCCACCATCTGTGCCTGCTCTGCTAGGAGATTTATACTATATTTATCACATTTATACACCACATACTTACGCACATGTTTGCAGGCTCAGTGTGGCCTACAATAAACCGAAAAGGCTATCGCCAATCCAGTAGTGAAACAAATATAATAGATTGTAGTAGTCTGTGAGGATAGAAAGAATAGGGTGTAAAGGTAAGAGAGTCCATAGTGGTCCATTTATGTGCTATTTTGCATAGGTTTTATGTTGGATCCAAGGGGTAGGCCTTCCGGAATAGGTTGGTCTTACTACTACTACTATTTAGCATTTCTATAGCGCTACAAGGCGTACGCAGCGCTGCACAAACATAGAAGAAAGACAGTCCCTGCTCAAAGAGCTATGTAATAAAAGTGAGCCAAGTATAGGACAATCAAGCCATTGTGACATCACTGATGAGGTTGGCTCTTATTGGTGGACTGAGGCATTATGACATCACAATATTAGCTCTGGTTACAAGAGACTACTACTACTACTTATCACTTCTATAGCGCTACAAGGCATACGCAGCGCTGCACAAACATAGAAGAAAGACAGCCCCTGCTCAAAGAGCTTACAATCTAATAGACAAAAAATAAAGTAATCAAATCAATTATTGTGTAGAGGAAAGAGGAGAGGAGGGTAGGTGGAGGCGAGTGGATACAAGTGGTTACGAGTCAAAAGCAATGTTAAAGAGGTGGGCTTTCAATCTAGATTTAAAGATGGTCAAGGATGGGGCAAGACGTAGGGACTCAGGAAGTCTATTCCAGGCATAGGGCGCAGCAAGACAGAAGGAGCGAAGTCTGGAGTTGGCAGTAGCGGAGAAGGGAACAGATAAGAAGGATTTATCCAGGGAACGGAGTGCACGGGAAGGGGTGTAGGGAAGGACGAGTGTGGAGAGATACTGGGGAGCAGCAGAGTGAGTACATTTATAGGTTAGTAGAAGAAGTTTGAACAGGATGCGAAAACGGATAGGGAGCCAGTGAAGCGACTTGAGGAGAGGGATAGTATGAGTAAAGCGACCCTGGCGGAAGACGAGACGGGTAGCAGAGTTTTGAAGCGACTGGAGAGGGGAGAGGTGACTAAGTGGGAGGCCAGCAAGAAGCAGATTGCAGTAGTCTAAACGAGAGGTGACAAGGGTGTGGATGAGGGTTTTGGTAGAGTGCTCGGAAAGAAAGGGGCGGATTTTACGGTCTTAAAGTAATTTCCTAAATTTGAGATGGTTTTCAGTAGTTTTGACAAATTTTGGCAACTCATTCCATAATTGGGTGCTGATAAACGAAAAAGAGGAAGCCTAAGTGGATTTATATTTGAGGCCGTTACAGGCAGGGTAATGGAGATTTAGGAATGAACGGCACGTGCTTGATGTATTCCTGGGTGGAAGATTGATTAGGTTGTTCATGTAACCTGGGGCTTCTCCATGAAGGATTTTGTGGATTAGGGTGCAGATCTTGAAGGTGATTCGTTCCTTTATTGGGAGGCAGTGCAATTTCTCTCGAAGGGGCTCGGAACTTTCAAATTTGGATTTACTATGATCGGTGAGAGTGTGGGATTAATGCTACGTTCCCACATATAAGGACACAGTAGCTGCCAGTGGGCCGTAGGGCTGCTCCACTTTCACTGGTAAGGCCAAATTTAGGGGGCGATGCAGAAACCTTGCATTACAGCCGTTCGCTCGCTGGTGCTTAGCAAATGCTTTCCTAATACAAAAATATCAATATCAATATAGGGCTTATTAATGACAATTTCCCTGAAACAAGGGTTCAATGCATTCTTAACACAGTCTTAACATGATAAGCTAAACAATCCAAAAATTAGTAGCAGCATTCGAAAAAATGTGTCTTCGGCAACTTACGGAATTTTAAGTGATTTCTGTCAATTCTAATAATGGGAGGGAATTCCATAGCGGTACCACGATAACCATAAAAAATGTATTAAATACCTTTCAAAATCGCAAATTACCAAAATAATTGGTTAAACAATCTTGACAAATTGCCAAATAAGGATTTTAAAAGTATACTTATCAGAAGGTATGAAGCAGAACCATAAAGATTTTGATATAATAAACACATACAGTGGTGGAAATAAGTATTTGATCCCTTGCTGATTTTGTAAATTTGCCCACTGACAAAGACATGAGCAGCCCATAATTGAAGGGTAGGTTATTGGTAACAGTGAGAGATAGCACATCACAAATTAAATCCGGAAAATCACATTGTGGAAAGTATATGAATTTATTTGCATTCTGCAGAGGGAAATAAGTATTTAATCCCTCTGGCAAACAAGACCTAATACTTGGTGGCAAAACCCTTGTTGGCAAGCACAGCGGTCAGACGTCTTCTGTAGTTGATGATGAGGTTTGCACACATGTCAGGAGGAATTTTGGTCCACTCCTCTTTGCAGATCATCTCTAAATCATTAAGAGTTCTGGGCTGTCGCTTGGCAACTCGCAGCTTCAGCTCCCTCCATAAGTTTTCAATGGGATTAAGGTCTGGTGACTGGCTAGGCCACTCCATGACCCTAATGTGCTTCTTCCTGAGCCACTCCTTTGTTGCCTTGGCTGTATGTTTTGGGTCATTGTCGTGCTGGAAGACCCAGCCACGACCCATTTTTAAGGCCCTGGCGGAGGGAAGGAGGTTGTCACTCAGAATTGTACGGTACATGGCCCCATCCATTCTCCCATTGATGCGGTGAAGTAGTCCTGTGCCCTTAGCAGAGAAACACCCCCAAAACATAACATTTCCACCTCCATGCTTGACAGTGGGGACGGTGTTCTTTGGGTCATAGGCAGCATTTCTCTTCCTCCAAACACGGCGAGTTGAGTTCATGCCAAAGAGCTCAATTTTTGTCTCATCTGACCACAGCACCTTCTCCCAATCACTCTCGGCATCATCCAGGTGTTCACTGGCAAACTTCAGACGGGCCGTCACATGTGCCTTCCGGAGCAGGGGGACCTTGCGGGCACTGCAGGATTGCAATCCGTTATGTCGTAATGTGTTACCAATGGTTTTCGTGGTGACAGTGGTCCCAGCTGCCTTGAGATCATTGACAAGTTCCCCCCTTGTAGTTGTAGGCTGATTTCTAACCTTCCTCATGATCAAGGATACCCCACGAGGTGAGATTTTGCGTGGAGCCCCAGATCTTTGTCGATTGACAGTCATTTTGTACTTCTTCCATTTTCTTACTATGGCACCAACAGTTGTCTCCTTCTCGCCCAGCGTCTTACTGATGGTTTTGTAGCCCATTCCAGCCTTGTGCAGGTGTATGATCTTGTCCCTGACATCCTTAGACAGCTCCTTGCTCTTGGCCATTTTGTAGAGGTTAGAGTCTGACTGATTCACTGAGTCTGTGGACAGGTGTCTTTCATACAGGTGACCATTGCCGACAGCTGCCTGTCATGCAGGTAACGAGTTGATTTGGAGCATCTACCTGGTCTGTAGGGGCCAGATCTCTTACTGGTTGGTGGGGGATCAAATACTTATTTCCCTCTGCAGAATGCAAATAAATTCATATACTTTCCACAATGTGATTTTCCGGATTTAATTTGTGATGTGCTATCTCTCACTGTTACCAATAACCTACCCTTCAATTATGGGCTGCTCATGTCTTTGTCAGTGGGCAAACTTACAAAATCAGCAAGGGATCAAATACTTATTTCCACCACTGTACATAGTAACATACATAGTAGATGATGGCAGAAAAAGACCTGCACAGTCCATCCATTCTACCCAACAAGATAAACTCATATGTATTACTTTTTGTGTATACCCTACCTTGATTTGTACCTGCCCTCTTCAGGGCACAGACCGTATAAGTCTGCCCAGCACTATCCCCGCCTCCCAACCACCAGCCCCGCCTCCCAACCACCAGCTCTGGTACAGACCGTATAAGTCTGCCCAGCACTATCCCCGCCTCCCAACCACCAGCCCCGCCTCCCACCACCAGCTCTGGCACAGACTGTATAAGTCTGCCCAGCACTATCCCCGCCTCCCACCACCGGCTCTGGCACAGACCGTATAAGTCTGCTCAGCACTATCCCTGCCTCCCAACCACCAGCCCCGCCTCCCACCACCGGCTCTGCCACCCAATCTCAGCTAAGCTCCTTAGGATCCATTCCTTCTGAACAGGATTCCTTTATGTTTATCCCACTCATGTTTGAATTCCGTTACCGCTTTCATTTCCACCACCTCCCGCGGGAGGGCATTCCAAGCATCCAACACTCTCTCTGTGAAGAAATACTTCCTGACATTTTTCTTGAGTCTGCCCCCCTTCAATCTCATTTCATGTCCTCTAGTTTAAACACAATACTTTAAAAGAGACATGCTCTTTTACTGGAAGCCAATGCAACCTCATCGTATGTTTTGAGATGCTAGTAAATCTATTTATCTTAAAAATTAATCTCATCAGTTTTTTGAATAAACTGTAACTTATATAAGTGCTTGGAGCATATTCCCACATACAGTACATTACAGTAATCAAGATGAGGAAGTATCAGCATCTGAACCAGAAGAGCAAAGGTCTCCATTGTAAAAAAAGAAAATGGTCAAATCAGCCTTAATTGTCTTAAACAATGTTTTCTTCCAGAGGTGATTAACTTGTGGACCATAAGTCAATTAACAGTCTAAAATCATTCCCAACATTTGAGATTCAGTTTCTATTGGTGGTACCCTATCATCAGTCACATAGAAGAAGGTAAAATCACTTCAGATTTTTTGAACCATAAGATTTTTGTCTTGCTTGGGTTCAGTTTTAACTTATTTTACCAGGCCCATTTTTGAATTCTGTATATCCCTGAGGAGATAACTTCTACTACTACTACTATTAAACATTTCTATAGCGCTACTAGACTTACGCAGCGCTGTACAAATGAACATGAAAAGACAGTCCCTGCTCAACAGAGCTTACAATCTAAATTGGACAGACGAACAGACAGCTAGGGGTGGGGAAATTGCAGTGGTAGGGGTGATAAGTGAGAGTGTTGAGTAAGAGAGTCATGGTTAGGAGTCGAAAGCAGTAGCAAAGAGGTGGGCTTTAAGCCTAGACTTGAAGACAGCCAGAGACTGAGCCTGAGGTACCGGCTCAGGGAGTCTATTCCAGGCGTAGGGAGCAGCGAGATAGAAGGAACGGAGCCGGGAGTTAGCAGTGGGGGAGAAGGGGGACGACAGGAGACATTTACCCAGTGAACGGAGTTCACGGGGAGGAGTGTAGGGAGAGATGAGAGCGGAAAGGTACTGAGGAGCTGCGGAGTGGATGCCTTGTAGGTCAAAAGGAGAAGTTTGAACCGTATGCGGAAGCGGATAGGGAGCCAGTGAAGCGACTAGAGGAGAGGGCTAACGTGAGTATAGCGACTCTGGCGGAATATAAGACGCGCAGCAGTCTTCAGATAATTCAGAAATTGTAAGAGGTAAAGGTAACAAAAATAAAATGTCATCCACATAGGGTAATAGCTCTCCAAAATTCAGTTTAAGTAGCCCTAAAGAAGACATAAAAAAAATTGAAGAGTACCGGTGATAATTGCCTCTGTAGTTTTAAAAAAGACTTTAAATTGGTCATGCGCCGTTGGCGAAGTCGCTGTACAGAGCGACTGCTGTTCACCAGTGCAAAGGTCTTTTTCAGAAACAATTCTTTAGTGTTATATTTCGACACTTCCCTATATCTCAACACTTGTTTCTGACACACCAACGTTTTATGACCCCCGAGGCAGGCACTTCTTGCCAAAACACGGTGCTGTGTCAGGCTTTGCATGTCCTTACAAGTACAAGAAATAAAGCGTTTTTGTCATTGATGATCGTCTTGGGTCCCTGGTTTTTCTCAAGCCTGCCCCAAGTTCCCACTGCTGCTGTTTGCTGGTTACGCTCTATTTGGGATTTCCTTTGGTCTTTTCTTTGGACATTTATCAGCACCTGGAGTTGCATGTGACACATCTGAGCATGTGCTGGAATGATATGCTGCGTATAAATGTTTTGCAATATCAATATTTATACACAGGCTAGCATTCCAGCAGATGTGTGTTGTGGGGACAGAGATGGGGAGTGGCGCTGGCGCCAATACAAAGGTTGAGTTAAGTGCCACAGTCCCTCGAGCTGGCCCTTGGTCTTCTATGTGCTTTTCTGCATCCACGCTGAATAGCCATAAATGCCATAAAAACAACGCACGACCTAACAATTTTCCGAAAATTGCTAAAAACCAACCTGTTCAAAAAGGCATACCACAATGATCCATCCTAAATACCAGACAACGAAACTCTTCCAGAATTAGACAAAACCAAACTCTGTATACCTGACTGCTTCAGTAATTCTATCACTAACGAACGTTAATACACCACCACCTTATTTCTCACGCCGAAATGAACTGATTATCTAATTTAATTTATAATTTACTCTACCATCAATGTACTTAATGCAATACAACTTGTATTTCTCATTCCGGAAATGGCAATCGCCACTACGGCATACTGTAAGCCACATTGAGCCTGCAAAAAGGTGGGAAAATGTGGGATACAAATGCAACCAATAAATAAATAAATAGCTAATAGATCTATTAGCGTGGATTTAAATATGCTGTAGGTTGGTGTGTCTGCAAGTCTTTGCCCATGGTTAGCTGATGCTCCTCAGTACCTTTCCGCTCTCATCTCTCCCTACACTCCTCCCCGTGAATTCCGTTCGCTGGGTAAATGTCTCCTGTTGTCCCCCTTCTCCCCCACTGCTAACTCCCAGCTCCGTTCCTTCTATCTCGCTGCTCCCTATGCCTGGAATAGACTCCCTGAGCCAGTACGTCAGGCTCAGTCTCTGGCTGTCTTCAAGTCTAGGCTTAAAGCCCACCTCTTTGCTACTGCTTTCGACTCCTAACCATGACTCTCTTACTCAACACCCTCACTTATCACCCCTACCACTGCAATTTCCCCATCCCTAGCTGTCTGTTTGTCTGTTCGTCTGTCCAATTTAGATTGTAAGCTCTGTTGAGCAGGGACTGTCTTTTCATGTTAATTTGTACAGCGCTGCGTAAGTCTAGTAGCGCTATAGAAATGTTTAATAGTAGTAGTAGGATTTAAATATGCTGTAGGTTGGTGTGTCTGCAAGTGTTTGCCCACGGTTAGCTGATGCACAGAACTCGTTTTTGCATTGTGCACTTGCAAAATTGTGCGCTAAGGCTGAGGTAACAGGTGTGTACAACTTAGTGTGCTTTATTGCATCGAGCCCGCACCCCCCCCCCCCCCCAGCAGTTTAAATGTCTAAAATCCTTTCCCTACTTCGCACTCCAACATTAGATCTGAGTGGGTGGCTGTGATCACTGCAGAAAGCTATGTGTGCAAGTTTTGAATTCTGCCACTGTGCCCCATTACTTTGGAACTCAATCCTCTCCCCCTCCCCCCCACCGACATCCTTTGCGTTCTGACTGTTCCTAATTCACATTCAGATTGAGACTGAAGGCCTGGCTTTTCATACAGCTTTTTCCCCCTACAACACCCTGTCAGTATTGGGCCACCTCCTCTGCGTTGTGAGGGATTGGGGCAAACTCGGATTGGACGCCAACTATAAGAAACCGAAAACCGAGTCTGCCCATGAAAGAGTAAGAAACCCAACACAAACTTGGGCGTAAATGGAAATCTTTAATTGCATTCCAGAGGAGAGTGAAGGCCTATGTTTTCAGGAAGGCTTATGGTCCAGTTTTGGGGGTAGTTGGTGGGTTTGCCCTGGGTTTTTAGATTGTGGTTATTGATTTTGTTATGGATATTTTGGTGTGTTACTTTGATATTTATAATGGGCCTGATATTCAGCGGGCAGCGCTTTTGCTGTCTGCCACTGGTGTTTAACCCAGATATTCAATGTCAGGCCGTTTGTGGTGACTGGCATTGAATATATATATATATTTTTTTTAAAACCGTTAAAAAGTTATCCGATTATGCCGATATTCAGCACAAATCAATTAACTTTTTACCGGTTAAAGATAGGACAGCTATTTATGCGGTCCTGTTTAGCTGCTAAATTGAGTTAGGCACTGAGGGGCCCTTTCTACTAAAGCGTGCCAAAAAATGGCCTGCACTGGTATAGGCGGTGTATGGACGCACGCAGGTCCATTTTTCAGCATGCCTGAAAAAAGGCCTTTTTTTTGCCTAAAATGGACATGCAACAAAATAAAAATCAACCCGCGTCGTCCTGAGATCCAGGTGGATCCAAGATGGCGTCTAGAGCAGTGGGAGCGCTTCTCTGCTCTTGAGACTTTTCCCGTATGACAACAAGGGGAAAAGAAAGGGAAAAGCTAAGGTTCTTACCTCCTCGAACCTAGCTACAGGTCCCCCTGTGCGCCAGACTACATTGGAGAGTTTCAGGGTGAGAGCGCTTCGGGAGCAGACGCTTGCTTTGACGGGTTCCGTGTCTTTTGACGCGGACCATAGCATTGAGGGAGTGTTGCTGAGCCTTCCCTCTAACACAGCCCCCCGCAACCCAGAAGCGATTCGGCGCCAGCAGAGATGCAGCAGGCGGAGGGGATTGGTCGAATACAGCCCTCGTTTGTTGAGAGAGGGGACCCGCTAGCGCTTCGACCCCAAGCAGAATAACAACGGAGGGGATCCAGGGTCTCCTGCGCTCCTCGTCTCTGGCACGGGGTGATACTTCCAGTGGAAACGGAGGAGTGTTAAGGCCAGCTGTGGTGATGCTGGAGTCGCTTTGGGATGCTATCCAAGGTTTGAACACTACCTTCTTAATAATTTCTTCTTAACAATTTCTAACTCCTTTAAGGAAGACATATTGGAACTTAAACAATCTTCTCGAAATCTGTCCGAAAGTGTCCACAAACACTCAAATAAGATCGTAACGTTGGAAAGGGAAGTTACCCAACTTCAAAATATTACTTCAATGCTTATCAAGGAGAGGGATATTCAAGCTTGTAAGCTTGAATACCTTGAGAATCAAAGACGTAGAAACAACCTGAGGTTCATAAACTTTCCCAAACCACCATTAATTCCTGCTTTAGAAATGCTAAAAAAATATTTTGGTGAAATACTGGGAATACCAGCAGAGGGCTTTCCGCCTATAGCTAGAGCCCAGTATATAACAGGGGCTTCAAGAATATCAAATGGACAACCTCAGTCTGTTTCGGATTTAAACTTGACTGAATTTTTGGAAAGTTCATTAGAGATGGTGACAGAACGGACTACACTATTGGTTACATTTGCCTTAGAGTTGGACAGAAATAACGTTTCCCGTATCTACTTTCATCATGTTAATGCTTGCTTTTCGGGGAGCAAGATTCGGGTTTTTCCAGATTTGGCTAGGGATAAACAAAAAGGAAGGAGAGAATTCTTGGTATATAAACCAAGGGTTCTCAACCTAGGAGCATTGTTTAAGTTAAAATTTCCTTGTAGATGTCTTGTATCTCTGAACACTATGTTTTCTTTGATCTCCCAAAATTCCTTCAATTTGTTAATTCCAAAGAAGTTAGTCGGCTAGCGGGAATTGTATTGCTCTCCAAGCTCTAATGGTACAATTTGTACTCTTTATTTTCGTTTTATATTTTTTGCCTACCGGTAGTATCTGGATCTCAGTATGGAGGACAAAGTTGAAGGGGAAAGATTTCTTTGATCGTTATTGTTTATTTCCTTTGTTATTTTCGAATATTGCTTATACATTTCTATTTATTTATTTATTTGTTACGTTTGTACCCCACGTTTTCCCACCTATTTGCAGGCTCAATGTGGCTTACATAGTACCGAAGAGGCGTTCGCCAAGTCCGGTTGAGAAACAAATGCAAGGTTATATTGTGGTCGAATGAGGAAGATGTGTATCAGGTATCATGAGGGTCGAGGGGAGTGGAGATTATGTATTGTCCAGTACGATCATTGGTATTACTGTGTTGCCTGGTGTGGGGGTTTACGTTGGATCGGTGGGGTAGGCCTTTTTGAAGAGGTTGGTTTTTAGTGATTTCCTGGTTTAGGTAGTCATGGATTGTTTTCACAGTTTTTGGAACTGTTGAAAATGTGAATGTAAAAAACTAATAAAACAAAGTTATAAAAAAAAAAATCAACCCCCGTCCATTTTGGGCCTGAGACCTTACCGCCACCCATTTACTTAGCGGTGAGGTCTCACATATTAACTGGGCGGTAATCGTCAGCATGCGTACACTGCCAGTTACCGCCCGGTTAGTGCCACGTGGTAGAAAATAGAAATTATTTTCTGCCGTGTGTTTTGGACGTGCGTCAAAATTAGAACTACCACTCGGGGCACACGGTAGCCAGGCGATAGTTCTAATTTGACGCGTGCTGTACACATGTAGGCGCCTACATGTCCTAGTAAAGGGTCCCTGAATATCCCTAACCGGATAATTTGAGCGATATAGCTGGTTATATATACTAGGCACTAAACCGCAACATTTAATGGAGATAACTGGTTATCTCCTGCTGAATATTAGTGGTTATGTGCTGATATACTATTTAACCGGTCAGTGGCCGTGTCTGGCTGGTTAAATAGATTTTAATATTGGGGGGGGGCAGATGGGTTAGAAATCTGCTAAGAATTCAGAGTCTCCTGCAGATTGGCAGAAGAGAAATATTACAAACAAATATTTATGCTGAAAGCAGACAGAATATGTAAAATAAAAGTCGGATTCAGCTATATTAAATAACATTTGTCATTCTATTTTTTTAATTATTTACCTCCGTGCATTAATGTAATCAGGAGTGAGAGACTTGCTGTAGAAAGCAAATTGAACATTGAGCAGATGTATTCTTTTCTCAGACACTCAAGTGGTTTTTGCTGCTAGCAGTATGCAAGATCTTGGGGACTGTGTGGCAGTTTCTGTCAGACTTGAGTGCGAGGTCTATCCCCTTAATGTAGAAACCGATTAATAACAATCTGGACAAGCATTTTACTACCGTAGGCACAGAAACATGGCGCTGCTGAACCCACCGTGCCTGGTTAATCCCAAGAGCTAAATCGCTCCAGGTGAACAAAACATTTATGTTCTGGTCTAGATCCAGCACAATACATGGGTTAATAGCTGTGTAGCTTTAAGCACGTTAGTAACACGCTGTTCTTTGCGGTAGCTAAATGTTTCCTATAAATTGTTAAAAATACAGAACCAATAGTGAAAGAACAGATGTAGACTTTTTTTTTTGCTGCTGTCTGTAACATTAATGATTTCAAATAGAACTAACAGGACATACTGTAAATTTAAATACATTTGGGCTGCAACTGTATGGTAGTATAAAGTTCGACCATTGCACCAGTATTAATAGAGATCCAATGGCAAGTGGTAAATCCTTCCAGCACTAACATACTCTTGATAGATTGCTATTGAAATTCATGACATCATCGTCCTGAAATTCCTTTTGATGTTTGTTTTGGCCATTCTATGGGTGTAACGCTAATTGTGATGTCATAATCTGTTCAGCCTCCAGTGTAGTCCAGGGTTCTTCCAACAACAATACAGAGATGACAAGAGGCAACAAATTTCAAGTGGGAGGTTATGACTTCACCTCCCAAATCAAGCTTATGCGCTGCCCCATTGGGTCGATACGGTATGCCTTTTTGAACAGGTTGTTTTTTTAGTGATTTCCGGAAGTTAAGGTGGTCATGCATTGTTTTCATGGCTTTTGGGAGTGCATTCCATAGTTGTTGGAATGTTGCTAGTGGAGGAGTAACCTAGTGGTTAGTGCAGTGGACTTTGATTCTGGGGAACTGGGTTTGCTTCCCACTGCAGCTCCTTGTGACTCTGGGCAAATCACTTAAACCTTCATTGCCCCTGGTACAAAACAAGTACCTGAATATATGTAAACCGCTTTGAATGTAGTTGCAGAGGAGTGTGGTAGCCGTGTTAGTCCACTCTTAAGGTTATCAATAGAAATCAAACAAAATAAAACATGAAAATAAGATGATACCTTTTTTATTGGACATAACTTAATACATTTCTTGATTAGCTTTCGAAGGTTGCCCTTCTTCCTCAGATCGGAAATAAGCAAAATGTGCTAGCTGACAGTGTATATAAGTGAAAACATTCAAGCATTACTATAACAGTCTGACAGGGTGGGAGGATGGGGGTGGGTAGGAGGTATGCATGGGGACATCAAAGCATATCATTGATATTCTAACAGGATGGGTGTGGATAGGTGAGGGGTGGGGTGATCAACAGAGACATACAGCTTTATGGTTTATAATGGGCTAGGAACCCCAGATCCTTGTTAAGTCCTTTCTGTTGGGTGTTAAAATATTCAATCTTTCTGACTTCAAAGGTCTTACGTTCTTCTATGGTTTTAAAGTTACCTTTCAGGATTCTCACTGTGAAGTCACTGGTACAGTGTCCTGGTCCTGTAAAATGCTGACCAACAGGGGTGGGAGCCCTACTGGCACCAGTATTGTTCATGTGATGGCTATGTAAATTGAATCTTTGTCTTAAGCATCTGGCCTGTTTCTCCAATATAGCATCCTTCGTTACATTTTTTACACTGAATGATATATACCACATTGGAAGATGAGCAAGTGAAAGATCCCTTTATGTTGAATATCTTTCCTTTGTGGATGACTTTGGGGTCCTGTGAAATATTTTGGCATAGTTTGCAACTGGATAAATTACAGGGAAGTGTGCCCTTCTGTTCCTTTTCAGTCTGTGATGGAAGTTTACTTCTGATTAGTTTGTGTTTTAAGTTGGGTGGCTGTCAGAAGGCCAGTACTGGTGGGGATGGGAATATCTCTTTCAGTAATTCATCCTCCTGGAGTATAGGTTGTAGATCTCTTATGATTTTCCTCAGTTTTTCCAGCTCTGGATTGTATGTCACTACAAGGGGGATTCTGATGGTGGATTTTTTCTCCTTGTACTGTAGCAGATTATCCCTGGGTGTTTTGAGGGAGGAGGCAATATTCTTGGAGATTATTTTGGGGTTGTAGCCTTTCTGGCCAACCAAAAACAAACACACACACACTCTCTGCAGATGGCACTCACGTGCTCAACAAACTAAAATGAAAAAGAAGACGCTCAGGCTGCTCAAATGACGCCCAGTTAAAAAAAGTTCCGCACTGCATGCAGGGACATGATGACATCATCAATCAAAGAAACTTTATACAAACTAACAACAACCATGCTAATGCCAGTCTATATCCTTATTCAAACCATGTGGCTCTGTGCAACCCAATTTGAAAATCCACTTACTTTTTTTTGCGCGGTAGTAAAGAATTGATATCCCCCCCCTCCCCTGAGGATGGGGAACTGCTTCCACTGCACAGCAGCATAGATGGTTAAAGCTGTGTTTCAACTTCATGCAATGTGCTACAAGCGGAACTTTAAGGTCTTTTCTCTGCAAACAGCTCCGATGTTCCTTCATACTATTTTTTAATGGGCGAGTGGGTTTTTTCCAATATAAACCAAAGTTGTCATCCATGCAGATTGTGTGAGAACATTCCAGTAGGGCAGTTTTGTGGCTACGTCACAATTGCTACATGATTTAAGAATTGAAGTTTGCCACAAGATTTCCTTCTTCGGAGAAACTTACTGACTTCACGGTAAACCTGGAGGACGTAGTGGGGCAGTTCAGCAAACTGAAGAGTAGCAAATCTCCTGGACCGGATGGTATTCATCCTAGAGTACTGATAGAACTGAAAAATGAGCTTGCGGAGCTACTGCTAGTGATATGCAATTTATCCTTAAAATCGAGCGTGGTACCGGAAGATTGGAGGGTGGCCAATGTAACGCCGATTTTTTTAAAAGGTTCCAGGGGAGATCCGGGAAATTATAGACAGGTGAGTCTGACCTCGGTGCTGGGGAAAATGGTAGAGGCTATTATTAAAACCAAAATTACAGAGCACATCCAAGGACTTGGATTACTGAGACCAAGTCAGCACGGCTTTTGTGTGGGGAAATCTTGCCTGACCAATTTACTTCAGTTCTTTAAAGGAGTAAACAAACATGTGGACAAAGGGGAGCCGGTTGATATTGGGTATCTGGATTTTCAAAAGGCGTTTGACAAGGTACCTCATGAAAGGCTACAGAGGAAATTGGAGGGTCATGGGATAGGAGGAAACGTCCTATTGTGGATTAAAAACTGGTTGAAGGATAGGAAACAGAGAGTGGGGTTAAATGGGCAGTATTCACAATGGAGAAGGGTAGTTAGTGGGGTTCCTCAGGGGTCTGTGCTAGGACCGCTGCTTTTTAATATATTTATAAATGATTTAGAGATGGGAGTAACTAGCGAGGTAATTCAATTTGCTGATGACACAAAGTTATTCAAAGTCGTTAACTCGCGACAGGATTGTGAAAAATTACAGAGGACCTTACGAGACTGGGAGACTGGGCGGCTAAATGGCAGGTGACGTTTAATGTGAGCAAGTGCAAGGTGATGCATGTAGGGAAAAAAAAAGAACCTGAATTATAGCTACGTCATGCAAGGTTCCACGTGCCCGTGTCCAAACAAGAATGAAGTAGCTTGTTGTTCTCCTCTTAAATATCAGTCTTGCAAAAAATATATGTACAAATATTTTTTTGGATGCTAATGTTTATGTGCAGAACAGCAGCTGCAGATGTGAGCTGACACTTTTGTTTTTTCACAGTCGCAGAAGAGAGGGTAAAAACAGCATGCAAGCATAAACAGAAACAGAAAAAAAGCAACACTGGGCCTTCAGGATGGAGATAACGGTCGTCCTTTAATCTGAAAATGACCCGACACGGGCCGTGTTTCGGCGTACAAACGTCTGTCTCAGGGGTCAGAATTTTGGCGTTTTTTTCACAGACGGCGTTCTGTTTGATTAAACGGACAATCACAACTTAGTGGGCAATATGCCCTAATTTCGTGGTTCATTTTCATTATTCCATATTATACACACAAGAACCATTCTGACCCCAGAGGCAGGCGTTTGTATGCCAAAACACGGCCCGTGTCGGGTCATTTTCAGATTAAAGGACGACCGTTATCTCTATCCTGAAGGTCCAGTGTTGCTTTTTTTTCTGTTTCTACTTTTGTTTTTTTCAGACATGCACACAAGAAGCTGTGCTTACCGATGTACCTTTGGGCGCATGCGTCTGGCAGGCTTTTTCCGATTTATTGCATGCCTTCTGCATGGTTCCGTTTTAAATTCATGGTAGAAGCTGTTTGCTCAGCCATCTGTGTGAGGCTCTATAGCGTGGCTTTCTAAGAGGGAGACAATGCCCGCTTTAATTCAGCTTAACCCTCAAGTTAAAAGTAAACTGAAAGGACTTAATAAAATATTATTTTTTGGTTATTTAATACAGGAACCACTACATGGAAATAAATTTAAGTCACCCTCCAGGCTGATGGGGCTTTGGACAGAAATCTCTAACTGTCAGCTTTTTTCCTTTTGACTATCCATTATAAGAATCTTTTTTTGAGGGCCTTTGAGTTATGACAGTCATATCTCTCTGTCTGTAGGAACTGATTTGCTGTTCTAGGAAGAGAACGCTGTCCCAGTTTTCTGCAGCCTCTTACTGTGAACCGTAGATTATGGCATATCATCTGGAAAAAGGTTAATAGGGCGCCTCTGTGCACTGCTTGACATTCATAGAAAGTGCTCTAGTCAACCCGACTCTAACACAATCTCCCATGGAGAAATTCTGAGTGTCGCTGTTATTGCAGTTTCATGCAATTGTACATATTCTTTTGAAGTTCCGTATCATCCATCCACCCGTCTGTCTCATCGTGGCTCACATCCTTAAAGTATTTGTGACCCAGGTCACTAAATTGCACCATTGTAATATATTTGCCTCGGTCTTGACTCTGTGGCTTAAGGTTTGGGATTGTGTTTCTGTGCTGCAGTAGCACCATCTTTCCTGGTACCCGTAGGAACAGCATATTCCTTCCCCATTTGGAAAGAAAGGAGAGTAGAGTAGGTGATGTCATAGAGTGGTATATGAGCCTGAATTTAATTATGGAAATTTGTGGTATACCTCTCTTCTGCCACTTAGAAGCAAGCAGGTTGCAATCTCAGGCCTTGTGGAGGGTTGGGCCCTGAAGTAACAAACTGACCTTTCTATTACATAGCTTCCCGTTATTCCAGAACCTGTGGGATAGATGTGTCCAGCAACCAACAGGTTGATGAAAGCTGAACTGAGACATATCTCTCTTGGCATCCAGTCTAGCTGCTCAGTATTTTCTATCTCCAGCAGTTAGAGTCGGCACTCGAGAAAAAGATCTAGGTGTCATTGTAGAAAATATGCTGAAATGTTCTGCCCAGTGTGCAGTGGCAGCCAAAAAAGCAAAACATGATGCTAGGAATTATTAGGAACGGGATGATAAATAAGACCAAGAACATTATAATGCCTCTGGGTCGCTCCATGGTTCTGGAATAGTGGGAAGCTATGTAATGGAAGCAGAAATTAGGTCTTACCTTATAATTTTATTACCATTAGTCCTTCCCTCTATTCCTGAAGCCCACTCAAGGTTTATGAGATTTTTAGTCAGTTCGAAGTAATGGGTCAAATAATGACATTCACCTTGCATGTTGCTTCCTGCATATGTCTTGTTCTCTACAAGTTGTCCAGAGATGAGAGAGGTTCACACATGTTTGCTCATCTGGTTAGTGTTACATAAGTACATAAGTATTGCTATACTGGGAAAGACCAAAGGTCCATCAAGCCCAGCATCCTGTTTCCATCAGTGGCCAATCCAGGTCACAGATACCCGGCAAGATCCCAAAAATGTACAAAATATTTTATACTGCTTATCCCAGAAATAGTGGATTTTCCCCAAGTCCATTTAATAACGGTCTATGGACTTTTCCTTTAGGAAGCCATCCAGGAGCGGGGGCGTGTCCAAGATGGCGACTCACACTCGAGGCTGAACGCTCTGGTGCTGCTGGATGTTGTTCTCTTTCCTTGAAATTACAAATCGGAGAGAAACCTAATGCCTCATACTAAGAGAAAAGGTGTGGTGAGGAATACACCGTCGGTGCTCCTCACCTCTACGCCTCTCCAGACAACGCTGGATCGCTTCGTCTCGACCTGCCCTAGAGGAACCGGCGTGGTGCAAGCAGCTGTGAATGATGCCGAAGGAGCGACGCCATTCCAGGCTGTTGAAACATCTCTTTCACCGCCGGAGTTTAACACCCCGCCGTGTCCTGCTCGTGAGAGAGGGGGGATGTTGGACCTGATCTCATCGGAAGGCGACGGAGACAGGCCCGAAAATGACGGCGCCACCCCAGAACGAGCAGAGGAAATATCTTTAGAGCTATCAACCCCACCGGTGGTAACGCTGGATTCAATTTGGAAGGCTATTCAGGCCTTGACAAAAATAGTGACGAATACTGCCCAGGAGACCAGACTTCTAGTGAGTAAAGTAAATACCTTGACAGAAACAGTGGAGAAAGTAAAAATTGAGTATATAACAAAGTTTGAGTCAATTGAAACAGATATGACAACGCTGAAAGCAGTTAATATGACTATAATAAAAGATAAAACGTTGATGATGAGGAAAATAGAGCAAATTGAAAATTATAATAAACGTTTAAATCTAAGGATTTTGAATTTTCCAGTGGTAGATGGTATTGCTCCAATGGAACTATTTCGAAAATACTTAATCTATATTCTGCAATATTCCCCTTCACTTATACCTCCATTGAACAAAATTTTTTATATTTCTTTGCAAAAGAAAAGTCAGGGGGAATTGAGGGAAGAAACTCAAGTTGAAGGTGGAAATAGTTTACAAGATTTAACAGCATTCTTGGAACAGTCTCTGTCAGTAATATCTCAGCGTCAAACACTTTTAATTTCTTTTGTCTTCGAGCAAGATAAGAATTCATTATTAAAACTATACTTTAAGAATTCTAAGAAGATTTTCTGTGGCTCTAGGCTTTGGATATTTCCGGATGTCACAAAGACTACACAGGATAAGAGAAAATTATTTCTATCACTGAGGGAAGAAACCAGGGCTTTAGGAGCCACTTTTTTGTTGGCGTACCCATGTAAATGTTTAACCAAATATCCGAATGTTAAATATGTTTTTTTTGAACCAGATCAGTTAAAGTTTTTTTTGGAACAGAAAAAGCTTTCCAATGTGAATCCAACATAGTTTGAACATACTGTTAACATGGGATAAGAGGGTAGAATATGAGTCAGGCCATTTTTCTTTATTATATATATCTTCTCCTGGTTAAAAGACTAACCCCCCACATGTAGTGGTCTAAGGAAGAGTAGAAATTAAGATGTATAACTGTTTGGTTTATGGAAGAGAATTCTTTATTTAAATTTTACTATCTCTGTTTTTCCTGATACAATATGCATATTCTTGTAAATTGTTAAACTAAATAAATAAATAAATTAAAAAAAAGAAGAAAAAAAAAAAGGAAGCCATCCAAACCTTTTTTAAACTCTGCTAAGCTACCCGCCTTTACCACATTGTCTGGCAACGAATTCCAGAGTTTAATTACACGTTGAGTGAAGAAAACTTTTCTCCGATTCGTTTTAAATTTACTACGTTGTAGCTTCATCGCGTGCCCCCTAGTCCTAGTATTTTTGGAAAGCGTGAGCAGACGCTTCACATCTACCCGTTCAACTCCACTCATTATTTTATAGACCTCTATTATATCTCCCCTCAGCTGCCTTTTCTCCAAGCTGAAGAGCCCTAGCCGCTTTAGCCTTTCCTCATAGGGAAGTCGTCCCATCCCCTTTATCATTTTCGTCGCCCTTCTCTGCACCTTTTCTAATTCCACTATATAGGTTAGCAAGTTGTTTAAGGCTGTTTTGTTTATTCTGAGTTTCTCTTTACTGCTTGTCTACATAAATACTGAGGAGCTGGACTGGATGCCAAGAGAGATACGTTTCAGCCCCAGTTTTCAGTTCTTTATCTCCACCTGCTGGATGATGGGTACAACTATCCCACAGGTTCTGGAATAGTGGGAAGGACTAATGGAAAGAAACTGATCAGGTAAGACCTAATTTCTCTTTGTGTTAAGAAAGTAAAGAGGAGTTGTCTATTTTTCTGCAAAGTTCAAGAGGGAACTTTTGGGCTCCTCAGAGGTTGGGTCCTGTGTACCAGCCCCGTCTTGGAGAGGTTGCGACCTTTTATATCTTTTTCTCCATAGGAAACTTGCTTTGTTTGTGCCTTCTTTTCCGATCTGACGAAGAAGGGCAACTTTCGAAAGCTAATCAAGAAATGTATTAAGTTATGTCCAATAAAAAAGGTATCATCTTATTTTCTTTTCCATGTTTTATTTTGTTTGATTTCTATTGATACCCTTTAAGAGTGGACTAACACGGCTACCACACCTCTCTACTTTGTGCCTTCTGAAAGACAAGTAGAGAAATTTAGTTCAAGCCTTTTCAGTAGTTGCTCAGGGCAAGCGACATTCAGGTCCAGTAGGTATTTTCTGGTCACTGGAGAGTCTCAAGAATTCAGAGCTCCAGGCTTTGAGAGATTGGGCTCTGAAGTTCCGAATCTTTGAGGTAAAGGAAAAGGAGGAGAAAACGCCTTTATTAGTGTTGCAGCGCCCAGAGGGGAAAAGTCCCCTGGTTTAGTCACCTGTTTTACAGGTTAGATAGTAGAATTCCTGGATGTATATATGGAGAGACGATTGTGTTGTACTGTCTTATAAATCAGAATTTGCTACCTGTGGAAGAGTGGAGTAAAAGAGAGGAACATCCTGGATAGAGATAGAGGAAGAAAAGAAGACCTTCCAAGTGTCTACCTGGTTTTCATCTGTGAAGATGCTTTTTAATCATTCAGTAGTTTTATATGCAACCTGGTCCACAAGATCATCTATGGTGACGCCCCAGCCTATATGTCAGACCTGATAGACCTACCACCCAGGAACGCAAAAAGATCCTCTCGCACATTCCTTAATTTACATCCTCCCAAATGCAAGGGTCTGAAATACAAATCAATTGATGCATCTACCTTTTCCTATATCAGCATGCAACTCTGGAACGCGCTGCCACGTAGCCTGAAAACGGTCTATGAATTGACCAATTTCCGCAAACTATTGAAAACCTATCTCTTCATCAAGATATATCACAAAGATCAACATGTGTAACTGTAAAAACTGTCTTATAATATTCTATAATGTTTTTCTGCTCTAACGCCCTCATCTATCTTACTACCATGTAACACAAAACCCTCTGTAAACCAAATGTATATTCAATGCTATTTCCAGTATCCATGACCAAATGTAAGCCACATTGAGCCTGCAAAGAGGTGGGATAATGTGGGATACAAATGCCATAAAACAAATCTACAGCCAATGCATTTGATCTCATTTTCAGTGAGTGAGGAAAGAGAAAATGAAGAGTAGGAGAAAGAGACACTGGTCCTAAGTGAAGCATCCGCAAAAGTTGGGGCCTTGAAGCGAGGACCTGCATGTAATAAATGTAAACTGCTTTGGTTGACCCTTTACCCTCTTCCCTGTGCCAGTCAGCAGCGGCGTAGCCACAAGTGGGCCTGGGTGGGCCTCGGCCCACCTAACGGTAGCACACATTTAGCTTGGCCAGACTTCCCCCTGATGGTACAAAAACACTGCTCTCCTCAATAGTTTTCAGCGCCTGCCAAGGTGCAGAGAAACATTTTTCCACCGGCTGAGATATTTCTTTTGGTGTTGGGGGGAGAACACTTGGTGCCCACCCACGTCTTGCCTAGGCCCACCCAAAATCTGCTGTCTGGTTACGCCCCTGCCAGTCAGGACCCATACAGCAAGGAGTACCTTTCTGATATCTCTAGAACTGACAGACGCTAAAGGGGTGTTGGGGCATTTCTTTCACCGTGTTTGCACCTGGTGTCAGCACCGCATGAAGAACAGGTCTCTCACACTGTGAGGAATCTTACTTTTCCAAACATATACCTGGGGACCAGTGTACTTAAGTGTGATAATAACAAATTTACGGTGTATTTGTAGGGGGAATTGGCTTGTGTTATATAGGGAAACTGGGTGTATATATTGTTACTGTGTTGGTTTTACTTGATTTTATATAGAAGTGCGATGGGGTTTGAATTTGTTTTACACTTTGAGCTTGTCTGTTGAGTCGTGTGATCAAATGTTGTAATAAATCAAATATGAGACAAAAACAGAAAGGCACAAAACTGCTTACAAAACAGTAAGAACAAAAACAAAAAAGCAGGATTGGATTAACACATCTATTGGAACAATACCCGACGTGGCCACGTTTTGCCCTCAGGCTGCGTCAGGGGTAAAAACTATCAAGAGTGCATATAAATATATTATACACACTTGTAGTAGGATCAGAATAAGTTCCAGAAATCAAGTTCCACTTGTTTCTTTCATCCTCCTTCATCTGAACTGATATATTCAGCGTTCTGGCCACGTCGGGTATTGTTCCAATAGATATGTTAATCCAATCCTGCTATTTTGTTCATAAATCAAATATGTAAAATAACAAACACTGTTTAGAATCAAATTTTTCCTTTTCAACCATACCAGATCAATCCAGAATGAATGGGTTATGTCCATCTACCAGCAGATGGAGATAAAGAAAAAATAGTCCCCAAGAACTTCGCCATCTGAAGGTATCATACAGCCTGGAAGGAACTGGTCTAAGTTACTGTGTGTGAAGCAAACTAGTCTAGGTGCAGAACGTATTATGTATTAATGGCTTGGGAGAAGAGCCAGACTTTCACCTGTTTCCTGAAGTAGACGAAGTCTTGACTTCGATATACAGTGGGGGAAATAAGTATTTGATCCCTTGCTGATTTTGTAAGTTTGCCCACTGACAAAGACATGAGCAGCCCATAATTGAAGGGTAGGTTATTGGTAACAGTGAGAGATAGCACATCACAAATTAAATCCGGAAAATCACATTGTGGAAAGTATATGAATTTATTTGCATTCTGCAGAGGGAAATAAGTATTTAATCCCTCTGGCAAACAAGACCTAATACTTGGTGGCAAAACCCTTGTTGGCAAGCACAGCGGTCAGACGTCTTCTGTAGTTGATGATGAGGTTTGCACACATGTCAGGAGGAATTTTGGTCCACTCCTCTTTGCAGATCATCTCTAAATCATTAAGAGTTCTGGGCTGTCGCTTGGCAACTCGCAGCTTCAGCTCCCTCCATAAGTTTTCAATGGGATTAAGGTCTGGTGACTGGCTAGGCCACTCCATGACCCTAATGTGCTTCTTCCTGAGCCACTCCTTTGTTGCCTTGGCTGTATGTTTTGGGTCATTGTCGTGCTGGAAGACCCAGCCACGACCCATTTTAAGGCCCTGGCGGAGGGAAGGAGGTTGTCACTCAGAATTGTACGGTACATGGCCCCATCCATTCTCCCATTGATGCGGTGAAGTAGTCCTGTGCCCTTAGCAGAGAAACACCCGCAAAACATAACATTTCCACCTCCATGCTTGACAGTGGGGACGGTGTTCTTTGGGTCATAGGCAGCATTTCTCTTCCTCCAAACACGGCGAGTTGAGTTCATGCCAAAGAGCTCAATTTTTGTCTCATCTGACCACAGCACCTTCTCCCAATCACTCTCGGCATCATCCAGGTGTTCACTGGCAAACTTCAGACGGGCTGTCACATGTGCCTTCCGGAGCAGGGGGACCTTGCGGGCACTGCAGGATTGCAATCCGTTATGTCGTAATGTGTTACCAATGGTTTTCGTGGTGACAGTGGTCCCAGCTGCCTTGAGATCATTGACAAGTTCCCCCCTTGTAGTTGTAGGCTGATTTCTAACCTTCCTCATGATCAAGGATACCCCACAAGGTGAGATTTTGCGTGGAGCCCCAGATCTTTGTCGATTGACAGTCATTTTGTACTTCTTCCATTTTCTTACTATGGCACCAACAGTTGTCTCCTTCTCGCCCAGCGTCTTACTGATGGTTTGGTAGCCCATTCCAGCCTTGTGCAGGTGTATGATCTTGTCCCTGACATCCTTAGACAGCTCCTTGCTCTTGGCCATTTTGTAGAGGTTAGAGTCTGACTGATTCACTGAGTCTGTGGACAGATGTCTTTCATACAGGTGACCATTGCCGACAGCTGTCTGTCATGCAGGTAACGAGTTGATTTAGAGCATCTACCTGGTCTGTAGGGGCCAGATCTCTTACTGGTTGGTGGGGGATCAAATACTTATTTCCCTCTGCAGAATGCAAATAAATTCATATACTTTCCACAATGTGATTTTCCGGATTTAATTTGTGATGTGCTATCTCTCACTGTTACCAATAACCTACCCTTCAATTATGGGCTGCTCATGTCTTTGTCAGTGGGCAAACTTACAAAATCAGCAAGGGATCAAATACTTATTTCCCCCACTGTAGGCACTCTGGGAGTAAATTTCAGAGCTTAGGGGCTACTCTTGAGAAGGCTCGCTAGTAGTATCACATCGTACATTTTCTTTTGATGAAGGTACAGATAGTGATGCTCCTTGGGTGTGTAAAGGGCCAACTTATTTTTTACATATCATGGCCCAATTTGACTGAGGACCTGTAAGGTTCTGGTAGCCGGTGTCGTTTTTGTAGAAAGGGTGTAATGCGGTCACATCGCTTGCAGCTTTATCAGTCATAGCATTGTGAATTGGTTGGAGCTGATGCAAACTCTTTTTGGTTTGACCAGTGTACAGGGCTTTATAGTAGTCTAGTCGTGATATTTATCATGGCATGGACCACTGTGGTCAGACTCATCTTTTCAATATATGGAGAGAGATTTCGTAGCTGCCACAGATGATACAGACAATTTTTAAAGGTTTTTTTTTTTAATTTGTGGGATCAGAGTGAGTGATGAGTCTAGCAGTATCCCAAGATTTCAGGGGGAGTTCATACTTCCCAAAAGGTATTTTGAAGTCAGGTATTTGTTCTCTTGTGTTAGGTACCCAAAGAATCTCTGTTTTGCTTGGGTTCAGGCAGAGTTTATTGTTTGACCATTCCTAGGGTTAATATATTTTGTCCCCCAAAAAGGAGGACACATGCCCCACCCCACCACAAACCCGCCCCGCCCCCTTTCACACCCACCCACCCCCTTTCACACCCTCTCTCCACCCCCTGTCACATTTTCCCCTCCCCCCTGTCACATACCCCGTCGCCCCCCCCTCCCCTTACCTTACTACTGCCCTGGTGGCCTAGTGACCTCTTCCATCTTCGGGGCAGAAAAGAGCCCCCTCTTTCCTGGCTGGAGCGCTGCCCTGCATGCATCCTTCCTTCCTGTTCCTTATCCTCGGCGCCGATTCAAAATGGCCGCCGAGAGTTGAAGTCTCGCGAGGTCACTTCAACTCTCGGCAGCCATTTTGAATCGATGCCGAGGATCAGGAACAGGAAGGAAGGATGCATGCAGGGCAGCGCTCCAGCCAGGAAAGAGGGGGCTCTTTTCTGCCCCGAAGATGGAAGAGGTCACTAGACCACCAGGGCACTAGTAAGTAAGGGGAGGGGAGGCTAGCAATCTGCCCGTTTGTCCAGAAATCCAGACAAACGGGCAGATTGGCAAAACCCGCCCGGTTGCACGGACATGCCCTCAAAAAGAGGACATGTCCGGGTAAATCCGGACATAAGGTAACCCTACCCATTCCTGAGTTATGGTTAGACAGGCTACCAGTTTATGCAAACCTGTGGGTAGATCTGGTTCAGAACTTGTTTCTGTGAGTCTGACGTCCTGCACGTTGTACGTGCGTGCAGGACGTCAGAAACCAAACCCAAACGAAGGAGGTAAGGAAGGAGACTTTGGCAGTGCTGGTGGGGGTTGGGGTCCCCTGCCAGCAAAGGGAGGTGAGGCGGGAGGGGAGGTTCAAAGTAGTTGGAGCCAGGTGGTGGTGTCGGCGAGGGGGGGGGGGTTAAAGTAGTTGGGTGGTGGTGGTGTCGTCATCTTCGGGGGGGGGGCTCAGCGGCGCCGGGGGGGGGGCTAAAATGTGCCCCCTTACCTCGGCTCTGGCCCCCCCCCCCCCCCCCCCTACCGTTGAAGTTCAGATATGCCCCTGGTCTGTTCTATAAGTTTTTCCATGAAAGGAATTGCCCTGGTCAAGGGAGCTCTTTTTCAGTAAGGGGCGCCCCATAACTCTTTTTAGTGTTGGCAGCGGCCCTTCCATAAGAGAGGAGTTAACAATTTTAGTGGTCCCTTCAGTGAGGCCTATGTTCCGCTCATTCAGCTATCTTTGCTGGGCAGGTTGTAGGCCATAGACCTTGAAGGATTTTTTTCCAAGAGTTTCCTCTGTGACATGGTTGAATGAGTCCCAGATGGCTGTGCATGGTGAGGGAGAGGGAGTGTTCCCCTCATTAGCTGGTGGGAACTTTGATGAGACTGTCTGTAGGCCCTGATGGAGACCTTTAATTTTATTGGCAAAGTATGTGGCAAAAATCGTTGTGGATATCTTGTGGAGTTGTAATTACCTTTTTGCCATAAACGTCTGTGTTAATGTGCAAATGTTGTAAATGAACACAAAACTCATTTGCATGTCCTTAACCTAAGCCATTCATGTAAACTAATTAACACTCATTAACGGCTAATGCGGATGCCCTTTATTTAGTACATTGGCCCTTAAGTTAATTGCATGTCTAAGGAATATGCCATTTCCTTAGTGACTGAGCAAGCTTCTTATGGTAATTGCTAGAAAAATGTTTGCTTTTGATACTGGGGCTTATATTTTAGTTTCTGTTGTGTTTCTGCATAGGTGGACTTTACTAAAACTAAGTTGCGTCGCTGTGTAAGCATCCAACATTGTTAGTCGGGGGGGGGGGGGGGGGGGGGGGGGGGGGTGGTCCGTGAAAGTCCAAAAAAGCACCTATTATATAAAAACAACATAGGCATCCGTGTGCCCTTAGAAAATAAGCGCCAAAAACGACTCCTGATTGCGCAGAAATGATGTTGCACAAATTTATACCTGCTCCAAGAACATGTAAATATATACAGGTATTTGCATATTTTATAAAATACTAGTAAAAAAGGCCCGTTTCTGACACAAATGAAACGGGCGCTAGCAAAGTTTTCCTCAGCTCCCCTGCAGCCACCCATGCCCAGCGACCCTCCTCTCCCCCTGCGCCCACTGCTGCCACCCATGTCCAGCGAACCTCCTCTCTCCCCTGCCCCCCCCCCTCCAGCCACCCATGTCCAGCGACCCTCCTCTGGACATGGATCAGCTGTGAGGCATGTTTTTTTTTCTCCCCCGGGTTCTGAAGTTGACATCATAATGGCTACGGTGATGTCAGCCTGATCTACGGAGCCTAGCAGACCAACTCGGAATGAGCCACGGTCCCAGGCAAGTCAGAACATTGGAGGTGAAAATTATTATATAGGACAAGTATACCTTCTCCAGTCCTGCCCAATCTATGCTACCAGGAATGCCTATATGTAATGCATGTGACAGTGTTCACTGTTACACTGGAGCAGGAATTTCTGTGCGCAAATTCAGCTCTGAGATTTTTGTGTCCTTTTCTGGTAAAACATGTCTTGCACTTGGAAACCGTGTTATAACATTACCTCCTTAAAGCTTACTGATGACCTGAAACCTTGTGAAAAGAATAAATTATCCAGCTTGAACATATCTGATCTTTTCATTTGATTTGCTAGCTGGGACTGATGCATTGCAGTTGTCCCTGTTTCTGCATGATGTCTTAGGTCAGTGATTCTCAAACATGACCTGGGGGAACCCCAGCCAGTCAGGTTTTCAGGATATCTGAATATTCATATTAAAGGGCCATATAGCTTTACAATTGGAAGAAAGGCTACATTGGTCTATTTTCCAGTAAAACCCAACAGCAGATATTACATCCCAAGGTTCTCAGGATATAAATTCTCATTAATGTTTGCCCACATCAAGAAAGGTCACTTAAGATATAAATCAGAGCCATAAAGGCTTGTTTATCACAGCCAAACCAGCACTTAAAGTCCATCAGATAGCCAAAGAACTTTAAAGCATTGGGATAATTCTTTAATCTCAACAATTTTCAACTTTTAAAAAAAAGAGATGCTGAGTCACTTGAAAATAGTCTCAAAACATGAGAAAAACAAGGTGTTTGCATGTTCGTTCAGTTAACTCCTTGTATGCATCCATTTATTAAAACGTTCCATGTATCTGTGGTAATATCTCCCACATTGTCAAATGTCCATTTCTTGGTATTATCCACACATCATGTTCTATGCACGTATAAAACCTCTTATAAAATTACCCCACAGGGTATGTAGGTACAAAAATACAGGTAAGTACAAGAAGACACATACTTTTGTGTGTGTAGTCATGTTTGAGAGAGATGTTTGGGTGGCGCATGGGCAGGGTCACTAAAGTATGCGTGTGATTTATAAAATATGCATCTCCATTACTATCCAATTATTCCAGAACCTGTGGGATAATTGTGTTGATAAACCAGCAGCTCAATTTTCAGTTCTCTGTCTCCATCTGCTGGTTTATGGACACAACTATCCCACAGGTTCTGGAGTAGTGGGAAGGTCTAGTGGAAAGAAAAATTTCAGGTAAGACCTAATGTCTCCTTGCATACATATTTCACCCTCATTCATTTACATCCGCTCTTGAGCGAGTGCAAATGCACATGGCTACATTTCAGCCATGTCAATTTAGCTACGATTTCTGCACGTTATGGGCCAGATTCAGAAAATTGTTCTGAAAAATAGTCATGGGAAAAATCAGTGCTCAGCGCTTTTCTATAAAGGATGCTCCAGGATAAGCACCCTTTATAGAATAGCACCTAGCAGGGATTCCCAAACCCAGATTTGGGCGCAAGAACTTATGACTGAAACCTGGTGTAAATCCTGGCACGCAAGTTGGGCACAGATCTTCGGAATTCTGTACCTGCCTATTCCCCTTCCATGGCTGCACCCCCCTTCAGGGTTATTGAATGGACTTGGGGGAAAATCCACTATTTCTGGGATAAGCAGTATAAAATGTTTTGCACTTTTTTGGGATCTTGCCAGGTATATTGTGACCTGGATTGGCCACTGTTGGAAACTTGATGGACCTTGGGTCTTTCCCAGTATAGCAATACTCATGTACTTATGAAATAGGCTACAAATAGATACCTATGTTGCCTTCCAAACTAGATGACTTGTTCTAGAATTATCCTCTACGAGGGTAATTCTATAACAGCACGTGACCCGATTCATTATTGGGCGCTGGAAAAAATCGATTTGGAACGCTATTCTATGATGAACGCTTGGAGTAGAGTGCGTTTTAGAGACTAGCACTTAGATCCCATTCCCGCACCTGCTGTAAATGCCAGCGTGCACCTCTTGGGCATGGGAATGGTGGTATCCTATAACCCCAGTGCACAAAATATTTGGAACGCCCCACCACACCCCAGTGCATATCCTCTTTTGATTTATGTGCTAGGGAATTTAGGCACACAGGGTTATAGAATAGTGTGCATGAAGATGCGCATGCAAAATCTAATTACTGCCAATTAACTGCAGTAATTGATTGCTGACATCAGCTTATTGCTAGGTACTGGCTTATTAGCTAATCATTTTGCACATACAGGGGGCATGCGATGAAACTACAGTGTAGTACATTTAAAACAAATCGTAGAAAATGTTTCTTCACCCAACGCATAATTAAACTCTGGAATTCGTTGCCGGAGAACGTGGTGAAGGCGGTTAGCTTGGCAGAGTTTAAAAGGGGGTTAGACGGTTTCCTAAAGGACAAGTCCATAAACCACTACTAAATGGACTTGGGAAAAATCCACAATTCCAGGAATAACATGTGTAGAATGTTTGTACATTTGGGAAGCTCGCCAGGTGCCCTTGGCCTGGATTGGCTGCTGTCGTGGACAGGATGCTGGGCTCGATGCACCCTTGCTCTTTTCCCAGTGTGGCATTACTTATGTACTTATGTACACCTTCGATCCGTGTGCAAATCTGGGTGCCATATATAGAATCCGGGAGCTAGCAGGCATTTATTGTATAAAGGAAAGTAGGTGCCTACTTTTCTGTAGGACTGTCAATGAGAGAACTGGGATTCAAACTCTGGCTTCCCTGGTTCTGAGTCCATTGCTCCCCTTCAGTACCAATGTTATTTTTTTGCCTAGGTCAAGCAAAACTGCCCATAGTGGAGTGGAGTGGAGGAGTGGCCTAGTGGTTAGGCTGGTGGACTTTGGTCCTGGGGAACTGAGTTCGATTCCCACTTCAGGCACAGGCAGCTCCCTGTGACTCTGGGCAAGTCACTTTACCCTCCATTGCCCCATGTAAGCCACATTGAGCCTGCCATGAGTGGGAAAGCGCCGGGTACAAATGTAACAAAAATAAAATAGATACTATTGGAGATTCTACATGGAATGTTGCTACTATTGGAGATTCTACGTGGAATGTTGCTACTATTGGAGATTCTACATGGAATGTTGCTATTCCACTAGCAACATTCCATGTAGAAGGCTGCGCAGGCTTCTGTTTCTGTGAGTCTGACGTCCTGCACGTAAGTGCAGGACGTCAGACTCACAGAAGCAGAAGCCTGCGCGGCCACATTGGTGATCTGCAAGGGCCGACTTCTAGTGGAATAGCAACATTCTATGTAGAATCTCCAATAGTAGCAACATTCCATGTAGAATCTCAAATAGTAGCAACAGTGGAGGAGTGGCCTAGTGGTTAGAGTGGTGGACTTTGGTCCTGGGGAACTGAGTTTGATTCCCACTTCAGGCACAGGCAGCTCCTTGTGACTCTGGGCAAGTCACTTAACCCTCCATTGCCCCATGGTAAGCCACATTGAGCCTGCCATGAGTGGGAAAGCGCGGGGTACAAATGTAACAAAAATAAAATATATAGAGAGGTTGCACAGAGTCTCCTTGGCTTACATAGCACAAGATGAATGAAAGCGCCTCCTCCTAGGGAATTATTCCAAAAAGCAGCATGAGTTAAATAGGATGATTGAGAGGAAATTTGTTGTTTTTCACCTTTCCAGTGGGACTTGCTGTGCTCTGTCACTTCGTTGAGATTCATAAATGTCCAAATCAGAGCAGCTGCTACTGCGAAGAACTCCCAAGTTCTTTTAGGGATGTAGAAAGACAGAACATGACAGTAAAGTGACAAATTAGTTCCAGTGACGTGTTTGGCAGCACCCACTGGAACAAAAGAGAAAAAGCAGCAAGGGAAGAAAGCAAATGCCCGTACGCTGAATGAAAAATACTCGTCCAGGACAGAACCTTGTACAATCAATATAGAATTTCACTTCATTTTTGATTTATATTCCGTATTATACAAAAAAAAAAATACTAAATGGATCACAGTAAAAATATTCAAAATAATGCATATAACTGAAACACACAAAACCAATACAAATCACATTAATAAAGTAAAGTAAAAACCACACAGAAAAACAATCATAGTAGTTCCCAAACCTGAACACAACTTCCAAAAGGACATCTCGTAATATTCCTTAATTACCACAGGTCAGCTTTTACCTGCTTCCTAAAGTCCATATTTTTTTCCATAGAATGGATGGCAAAGAATTCCACGTCGTTTTCATGGTATAACTTGGTGAAGTAAAGAACAGATTTAAATTTCATGTGACCTTTCACAGGAAGCTAGTGTAATTCACACAAATAAGGTGAAGTAGAACTTTGCAGTGGACAGCTTGTAATTAACCGAGCAGCAGCAACATTTCATATAATTTGCCAAGAACGTATCATACAATCTGACAGTCCTACTTAAGATTATCGTTGTCAAGGAAGTTAGATGGAGAACAGGAGACAGCATGAGCTTATCTAGCCCTTTGTGGGTTCTGAAGCCAGTAAGGCGGAGCTTGCTGCCATTTTAGTTCACCCAAAACAATGGCAAGCGCTATTGAAAACAATAGCAAAAACTTATTAAAAAATAACAGACTGCCTATGCATGGTCCATCTGTAAAAAGTCTAAAGCTGTTCCAGTTGGATAGGCAGTGCCGTAAAAAATGGAGGATAAGGGTTTTTGTTTTTTAATTTGACAGCTTTTTTTTATTTATTTGAAAACTTCCCATATCTAGATATAAATATCATGAAATAAAATTGGATATCACTAAAACAGCATTAAAAATGATTGTAGCTGACTTTTGCCTTTGATTTAGATAGGAACAATGTTTTGGGGTTCAAAGATAAATATATTTCCTGATATATCAAGGGAATCGCAGACTAGGAGGTGTGAACTCTTGGCTTTTAAGCCAAGAATCATTGCCCTAGGTGGGACCTTCCTAGAGCGATTCCCTTGTGTTTTATTTCCTTACTAGTAAAAAAGGCCCGTTTCTGACACAAATGAAACGGGCGCTAGCAAGGTTTTCCTCGGAGTGTGTATGTTTGGGAGAGTGTATGTGAGAGTGACTGTTTGAGAGTCAGAGTGAAAGTGTGAGTCCAATCCATGCTCCTCTGTCACCTGGCCCCTCCATTCATCCCTATCCAGCAATTCCGCTCTCTCCCTGAGGCCTGCCCTGCAATCCATATGCATCCATGGCCATCTGTCCCCTCCATTCATCCCTATCCAGCAATTCCCCTCTCCCTGAGTCCTGCCCTTCCAATCCATGCCCATCCATGCTGCTTTGTCACCTGGCCCCTCCATTCATCCCTATCCAGCAATACCCCTCTCTCCCTGAGGCCTGCCCTGCAATCCATATCCATCCATGCCCATCTGTCCCCTCCATTCATCCCTATCCAGCAATTCCCCTCTCTCCCTGAGTCCTGCCCTCCCAATCCATGCCCATCCATGGTCCTCTGTCCCCTGCCTCCTCCATTCATCCCTTTCCAGCAATTGCCCTCTCTCCCTGAGCTCTGCCCTCCCAATCCATGGCCATCCATGCTCCTCTGTCCCCTGCCGCCTCCATTCATCCTTTTCCAGCAAGTCCCCTCTCTCCCTTCCATGACCCCCCCTCGCATCCATGCTCCTCTCTCTCCCATGTGCCAGCCTGGCCTGCCCTCTTCTCCCCCCCCCCCCTTCGCATCCATGCTGTCGTTTCTTCCCTGCCCTCCCGCTCCCATTGTTGTACTTTACTGGCCACCCTCTTCTCTCCCCCCAACATGCGTGTTTTTGTTTTTTTCTTGTTTTTAAATTTACCTCCGTGGCGGTTCCGGCAGCGAAGCGTCAGGGAAGGAGGCGGTGTTCCCGACGTGTAGGTTTCCCTTCGCTGTGTTCCGCCTTCTTTTGACGTCATCCTTGACGTCAGAAGAAGGCGGAACACATGGAAGGGAAGGCTAGACGTCGGGAGCGCCGCCTCCTTCCCTGACGCTTTGCTGCCGAGCGATGCGATTGGTTGAGTGTCATTGCTCCGCCCTCGACGTCATCACGTTTGACGCGTGGGCGGGGCAGACACAATGCGATCTCACCCCCTTCACTTTGCTAAGAGAGGCTTCATTAGAACGTTGGAGGTGCGTTTTATATAGAGAGATTACTTATTTGTTGAACCTAAGAAATTACAAGAGTTTGTGGAGTTAAAAGAACAGATGAAGAACCCTCTGCAGCAACCTCCTTTAGTTACCACTGTACCGGCTGCAATTACCGATTAACCTTCCTGCCTCAGAAAATATGAATTTGTAAGATTAACCACTTGGTGTTTTTCTTATTTTCTTTGAGATTGTTTTCCTGATCTTGGATCCCCCAATTGTGGACAATTATACATATTGTTGAGAGAAAATGTTTTTTCTTTTTCCTTATATTAATTTCTGTTTTTCCTTACATTTACGTGATGTGAATGTAATTAAGTAAAATGATTTAAAAAAATTTAAAAAATGATTGTAGCTGGTAGAAACAGCAGTAATGAACTCTGTATTTTGTGTTCATTTTTCTACACTGTTCTATAGAATACAGTAATTCATGGCCAAATTTTAGTGAGGATATCCTGTTTTCTGACGGGTACATGTTACCTGTTGTTGTAATCTACCTTGGGAAGCCTGGTGTTATAAAGATGGAATATATTGAAATGAAATGGAAGTAAAATTAAACTCTCCTTTAATTGGGGCACCTGGAATCACATCTTCACCTCATCTCTTTTGTAGAAGTTTAAATTTTAGATACACAAATGGATTATTCTGTTTTGAGCATGTTTCAGGGACAAGTGGTTTTATAAGTCAAGATAATAAAAATAAATATTTCTCTTCATGCAGATCTCTCATTTGTTGAAACATAACTAAATGGGCTATAAGCCCTTAATGCGGTCCATTTTTATATTTTGTTCTTGTGATGACTTATACTGTGCCAAAACTGAAAACTCTTATCTCTTCTCTCTGGTCGATAATAAAAGGAGCTCATTGTGAACACTATCCACCTTAAAAGGTTGTTTTAGGTATTGTGATATTGCATATAAGTGTGTGTTTTCCTAAAGTAACAAAAGAGGGGGATCATAAGTACACAAACAGCAAAAGAAAAAATTACAAAAGAACCTTCAAGACTGGAACCAAACAAGAGTCCTTCATTTATAAAGACCCGACATGGGTCGTGTTTCGGGGTAGGGACACCTGCCTCAGGGGTCCAGTAATCCCGATGCTCTCGAAAGTGAAAACAAACAAGCAGGCAAACAGCTGTCTTGAGCAGTCCTAACACCCGGTTATAAAATGCTCTGGCGTTTCTTATTTGATCAAATAAACCACGATGATAAATGGAAATTTGAGGATGACAATTGCTCAGTTTTCTTTTCTCCTTAGGCGGGCATTAGCTTCCTGAGTGCCCCATATGGAACCAGCAGAGAAATTGTTTCAGATACACAGAACGCTGCCGGCACAGACTGTCTGGGTGTAATGTCCATCGCCTCTGCTTGTCTGCACGTTACACCCAGACAGTCCGTGCCGGCAGCGTTCTGTGTATCTGAAACAATTTGTCTGATGGTTTCCATATTTCATAAAGGAATGAATGCTGCAGTCTATCACAAAGGAGATAAGGATTATAGGGCACTCAGGAAGGAGGATTCACTCCTACCAACAAGCACCCATTGCAATCTACCTGTCAAAAAGGTTTGAATATACATATAACAAACTGCCTTTATTACATAGTAGATGACGGCAGAAAAAGACCTGCATGGTCCATCCAGTCTGCCCAACAAGATAAACTCATATGTGCTACTTTTTGTGTATACCCTACTTTGATTTGTACCTGTCCTCTTCAGGGCACAGACCGTATAAGTCTGCCCAGCACTATCCCCGCCTCCCAGCCACCAGCCCCGCCTCCCACCACCGGCTCTGGTACAGACCGTATAAGTCTGCCCAGCACTATCCCCGTCTCCCAACCACCAGCCCCGCCTCCCACCACAGGCTCTGGCACAGACTGTATAAGTCTGCCCAGCACTATCCCCGCCTCCCAACCACCAGTCCCCGCCTCCCACCACCGGCTCTGGCACAGACCGTATAAGTCTGCCCAGCACTATCCCCGCCTCCCAACCACCAGCCCCGGCACAGACCGTATAAGTCTGCCCAGCACTCTCCCCGCCTCCCAGCCACCAGCCCCGCCTCCCACCACCGGCTCCGCCACCCGATCTCGACAAGGGCAAAGTGACAAGAGTCCAAAAAATGAGCTCCAAAGGCTGCACGCTCCAGAACACTACCGTGGATAGGCCAAATGGAAACAAATGCAGGCTGCCTGAGATCCAGGAAGGGTATAACCCTGTCTGCAGAACCAACCATGACAGACTGCAAAGTTCCCCTGGAAAAGGGATAAACCTAGAACACTCAGACCTCTGGAACGTACAAACCCAGGGAAAGGAATCTCCTGCCTTGGGAATCACAACAGAAAAGGTATCCCTTCCGGTTTGCCAAGTACAACAAGAAAAAGAGTCTACACAGAGTCCAAAGAAGAAGCGAATGCCAAAAGGCTGATCCGTGTGAAAATAGGACTGGAGTGTGAATGGAGATACCAAGGAACTCCGCTGCAGAAAGGGAGAAGACCAGCTAGAAATCCTGCTGAAGTGTGTTCCAGTCATATTGGTCCGAGGGAAACAGAAGCACTTCAACTAGAACCGAGAGAGCTGTCCTGCCACAATGACACCCGAGAAGACAGCAAAGGTACACCTGGAGGCAAAAGCGGAGATCATGCTGTCTGCTAGAAGAATGTTTGAATGCATAGAAGAAGGAACCCTGCAAGGAAGATCCTTCAGGTTGTAGCACAAGAACCATAGTAACATAGTAAATGATGGCAGATAAAGACCTGTACGGTCCATCCAGTCTGCCCAACAAGATAAACTCATTTTACATGGTATGTGATACTTTATGTGCACACCCAAGTTTGATTTGTCCTTGCCGTTCTTAGGGCACAGACCGTAGAAGTCTGCCCAGCACTCTTGTACTAAGTTCTGAAGCTAACGTTGAAGCCCCTTTAAAATTTACACTCAAGCCTATCCATATCTATTCAGTCACGATCAGGGCATTACCGGCGTCTCCACCCAATTTCCGCTAAGATTCCGTGGATCCATTTCTTCTAAACAGGATTCCTTTGTGTTTATCATGCATGCTTGAATTCCGTTACCGTTTTCATCTCCACCACCGTCCGCGGGAGGGCATTCCATGTATCCACCACCCTTTCTGTGAAAAAATACTTCCTGACATTACTCCCGAGTCTGCCCCCTTCAACCTCAATTCATGTACTCTAGTTCTACCACCTTCCCGTCTCTGGAAAAGGTTTGTTTGCGTATTAATATCTTTCAAATTCAGTGTAGCTAAATGTTCTACAAACTATACGTATACCAAATCGCCTCCATTCAGTGTAGCTAAATGCTCTACCTGAAGCAAATGATCTAAATAGCAAAGTCGGAGGTGATATCAAGTAATAGTAACTTGCCAACCATCCCATGTGTTGTATCCATCTGCCCGTTGTCATTAGGGGAGCGCTCCCGGTACAATCAAGAAACAAATGTTCACCAGCAACTTCAATTTTAAGGCTTTTATTCCATGCAGGTTTCTAGTAGACCTGATACATGGTTCCAACAGCAGCATTCACCTTCCATCTTAAGCACATATATGCCACCTGAAAGTCTGTGGCAAATAGTCCCCTTTAAACAGTAGGCTATCAGCACATACCAGGATTCAATACAGGCTCACAGTCAGCTTCAGTCTGGGCTCTTTATCCAGTGCACAATAAACAGTAGTTCAATTCCCAAGCTAAACAGATCAATCAGTTCATCATCCCAGTTAAATCACAAAGCAGCCTTTACCTTCAGGAGGTTTCAATACTTTAGGGACTTCCTCACACCCAAGGGATTTCAGCCTACTTCAGTACTTTAGGGATCTCTCTTGCCCAAGGATTTTCAGCCTGCGACTGAACTCCTGAGACTCCTTTCCACCTGCCTAATCAATCATAGTAACATAGTAACATAGTAGATGACTGCAGATAAAGACCTGCATGGTCCATCCAGTCTGCCCATGACAAACTCACATGTGTATACCTTACCTTGAATTTGTACCTGTCCTTTTCAGGGCACAGACCATATAAGTCTGCCCAGCAGTATTTCCCGCCTCCCAGCCACCAGTCCCGCCTCCCATCACCGGCTCTGGTACAGACCGTATAAGTCTGCCCTCCCCTATCCTCGCCTCCCAACCACCACCCCGTCTTCCCCTCAACTGCTCCGCCACCCAATTTCAGCTAATCCCTGGCTTCTGCTCTCACAACCAATCATTCTCCTTCCATTAGCTTCCCCCACACCCATAGCAGCTGAGTTAAACATTAGGCTAATGATGAGCTCCTGCATACAGGGTTTCCTATCTCTCTTTCCCCCTAGTGGCAGCCACTCAACACATCCTGCCAGCTTACACCCATGTCTTCCGCTATTGCAGCTAGGAGTCCAGTCCGGGTTCTTCATCTCACCCTCTGGCTCCTTGCCTGCAATGCCTTCTGGGACTTCTATTTCAAACTGAAACTGCCTTAACCCAACTATCCTGGATGTAGCTATCACACCGTGTAACCAGGCAAATGTTAAGACAATCATACTATTCCCTTTCCAGAAACCACCTTGAAACGGATCCAGCAAGGCTTCAATTTTGGATCTGAGACCTTACAGCCAGCCATTGATCTACCGGTAAAGACTCATGCGGTAACCAGGCGGTAATGACCTACGTGCGCTAAATGCCACTTGGCACGCATCCGTTACGTGCGACCAAAATTAAAAAATATTTTTCAGATGCGAGTAGCAGACGTGTGCCAAAAATGAAATTAACTGCAAGAGGCACGCGGTAGTCGGGCGGTAACTCCCTTTTGTCGCGCGTAGACGCTTAGTAAAAGGGCCCCTTAACTAGCTGATAAGCGCTGATAACAGCACTTAACAAGCATTAATGAGCACTAATTGGCACTGATTAGAATTAAGGTGTACAACTCGCTAAGCGTTTTCTGTAATGATGTGCGCTGAACTTCTAATGCGCACAGGCAAAAATGGGCATGGCTATGGGCGGGGAAATGGGAGTTTCGTGGGGGTTCCAAAATTTAGGTACCTAGTTATAGAATATGGCCTAGTGCGCCTAAATCTATGCGCATAGGTTTAGGTGCTGAAATATCAACTGAGCCTATTCTATAATTGGCGCCTAACATTTGGTGCCGATTTATAGAATACATTTAGTTGTAGGCACCATATATAGAATCTCCTTTAAGTCTAATATTTATTAGAGGAGTTGTATTTCAATCCATGGTGACAGTGACGTAGCTATGGGTGGGCACAGGCCCACCCAGCTACAGTGCCACACTGCTCTCTTCCCCCTCTCCTTCGCAGTGTCCCGGCATCTGCACTCCTGTCTCTGAACCCCTTCCCTCCCCGGTGTCGGTACAGGTATCCTCGGCGCCTGCAGTGATTCATTCTTGCTGCTTGTGCTGGCCCCGCAGGCATCCATCTGCCGCATTCCATCAGACAGGAAATGGGAAGTGATGTCAGCGAGGGTGAGACATGGCAGATGGAAGCCTGCGGGACAAGTGCAAGCAGTGAGAAAGAATTAGGCCAATCCATTTTTATTATTTATTGCATTTATATCCCACATTTTCCCACATTTTTGCAGGCTCAATGTGGCTTACAATATATCATGAATAGTGAAGATATATTAGAAAATAGAAATTTAGTGTTACAGAAGAATCATGGGTAGCAAGATAATGATATAACATGATAATAATATAACAAGCAGATATTATAAGACAGTTCTGAATATATGTGGAGGAGTGGTGTGTGTTCACATTTGTTAAGGGGGGCCGCGCACAACAGGGCGGAAGGCCAGCGAGGACGGGGAGGGGGGAGGGGTTGGGGAGAGGGTTGGGTTAAGAGTAGGGAAGGGAGGGAGTGGTGAGTGAGGGGTTAAGGTGGAAAGGGGTGGGGAGGAGGGTGCATGGGAAGAAGGGAGAAGCGTAAGGAGAGGGGGTCATTTTGTGTGCAGCAGGCAGGAGAGGAACATCGCTGGCCCGCCCACCCGCCCATGCGTCCAAGTGTCAGTTGTCGCAGCGAGGCGTCAGGCTACGACAGTTATGCAGTGACAGCGCCGGGTACACAGCCCTTAGCAGGAAACGTGGCTAAGGGGTGTAGTAAATACGTGTTGAAAATAGTTGTTTGGCAGTTGCAACATTAAGCAAATTGTATGCCTGCATGTTAGCAGGTTTGGGGAGAACAATGTGGACACAGCTTGTCTCCTGGCTTGGACGGCCGTGGGGCCTAGAGCTTCGGTTTGGAAATGGTAGGTGCATCCTTCCACGGGATGCATCAAGAGACATCGGGTGCTATGACAGACAGCACTGAGGAGAAGCAGGGTGCTTGCACGGCACAGCCTGTGGAGCAATGATAAGGAATATGGAGGGAGCTGTGTACCCAGGTGAAAGTTATGATGATAAGTGCTATTTGAATATCTAATATAATAAAACGCACCGTGAACATTCTAATGAGGACAACGTTCTGAAGCCATCTGACGTCACTCCCTGGCTGTAGGGTTCGTGGCGTTCGTGGTGTGAAGCCACCCAGCCGTCTCTGCCCCGCTCTCGCGTCAAACGTCATGACGTCGAGGGCGGAAACAAAACAAACAAATCCGGCAGCGCAGCGTCAGGGAAGGAGGCGGCGCTCCCGACGTCTCCAGCCTTCCCTTCGCTGTGTTCCGCCTTCTTCTGACGTCATCCTTGACGTCAGAAGAAGGCGGAACACAGCGAAGGAAAGGCTGGAGACGTCGGGGGCGCCGCCTCCTTCCCTGACGCTGTGCTGCCGGAACCGCCACGGAGGTAAATTTAAAAAGAAGAAGAAAAAAAAATAGAAATAGGGGAGAGAGAAGAGAATGGGCAGTAAAGTTGAACAATGGGAGCGGGAGGGCAGGGGAGAAACGACAGCATGGATGCGAAGGGGGGGGAGCATGGATGCGAAGGGGGGGGGGGAGAAGAGGGCGGGCCAGGCTGGGATATGGGAGAGAGAGGAGCATGGATGCGAGGGGGGTCATGGAAGGGAGAGAGGGGACTTGCTGGAAAAGGATGAATGGAGGCGGCAGGGGACAGAGGAGAATGGATGGCCATGGATTGGGAGGGCAGGGCTCAGGGAGAGAGGGGAATTGCTGGAAAGGGATGAATAGAGGGGGCAGGGGACAGAGGAGCATGGATGGGCATGGATTGGGAGGGCAGGGCTCAGGGAGAGAGGGGAATTGCTGGATAGGGATGAATGGAGGGGACAGATGGGCATGGATGGATATGGATTGCAGGGCAGGGCTCAGGGAGAGAGGGGAATTGCTGGATAGGGATGAATGGAGGGGATGGATGGATATGGATTGCAGGGCAGGGCTCAGGGAGAGAGGCGAATTGCTGGATAGGGATGAATGGAGGGGACAGGTGACAGATGGGCATGGATTGGGAGGGCAGGGCTCACACTCTCTCATATACAATGTCTTTCTGACTCTTACTCTCACACACTCTGTCTCACACTGTATCACATTCACACTCTATGTGCCACACAGTCACTCACACACTCGCTTGGTCTCATACACTCACTCTCACAGAGAATCTGTGTTTCACACACACTCTCTCTCTCGCCCACACACACACACACTCTCTCTCACACTGTGTCTAACATACACACTTGCACACACTCACATTCTCACATTCTCACACACACACTCTCTCACAAACACACTCACACCCAGACTCACTCTCTCTCACACACACACACACTCACACTTTCACTCTGACTCTCAAACAGTCACTCTCACATACACTCTCCCAAACATACACACTCCGAGGAAAACCTTGCTAGCGCCCGTTTCATTTGTGTCAGAAACGGGCCTTTTTTACTAGTGTTATATGTTTTATGGTTGAAAATGCAACGTTGAAGGCCTGTCTGCGGCCTAAATAAATCCAAATTTATCAAAGAAGTGGTTTCTTGTGTAGTATTGTGTATCAGAAATTGGGTATGTCTGAGTGTGTGCCGAATGCCCGAGTTGTGAATTGCAGGCGCCGAGGACACCTGCACCGACATCAGGGTAGGACGGAGTTCAGAGACAGAAGCGCAGGTGCCGGAACGCTACAAGGAGAGGGAGAAGATGTGGGGTGGGTGAAATAACAAAAATCCTCTTATGTTCTTAAAAAAAATATCTCCAGGAAGATATTTTTGATGTGTGTATGGGGGGGGGGGGGGGGGGCACATGCGTGTGGAAGGGCCCATCCAAGATGTCCAGTCTGGCTAGGCCTCTGCGTGGTGATAGACAATGATCTTGTGCAGTTGCTGTGATCTCCGTTGAATATTTTATAGCAAATTATTTCAAATAATTGTACGCTGAGGGTTAACTATTGGTAGCGTACATTTTGCATCTGTTTGAAATGTTATTAGCATATGACAGTTTGTTGAAGAATATGTGCAAATTGTATAATTCTAGATTTTAAATAAGGAACAATACAACATATTGTGAATGTCACTATCTTCCTGTGTGGGATTTTTTTTCTTGTTTTTATTTCTTTTGATTCTCCTTTACTCTTTATTATTGGTGTTTCTCTTTCTCTTATTGTCCGTGTGCTTTATTTCATTTTGTTACTGTTGAGATATAAAGTTTTTCTAGACCAAGTAAAAAAAAAAAAATGTTATAAGAATGTGCCCATGAAACTTAACCGCAGATACTTAGACGGTCGCACCTTCCATTAATCTTTTCACAGAAAATAATATGGGCAGATTTGGAAATGCAATCAGCGTGTATTATTTTCCTCTCTTAATGGAAACTTACCCTGGGGAATGCCTCCTTTCTGTGTGGTTGAAAGTACTTTTTTAAACTGCGTTGAGAGAAGGAAGATTTCTGATGGCTGATTTGTGTTTCGTAGGTCTCCATTTACATATGTAAATGACTTTGAAAATTGCTTTCCCCCCTGAGCATTCTGATATAACTCAGGTTAACCTTTCTTCGCACATGTGGGTTCACAGTTGAACGTTTGAAGGGCTGTTTGCAAAGTAATTTCCGTGGGTAGACGCATGATTATTGCTCTAGCCATATGGAGTAGAGTTCAATAGATTCTAACAACATGAATGCCGATATCAAACATGGACATAGTAATTGCAGGCCCACCTATTCTGCCCTGTTTGCCTCTAGCTGCAGTATTGCAATACACCCTTCTCAAATTCTTAAAATACTAGTAAAAAAGCCCCGTTTCTGATGCAAATGAAACGGGGGCTAGCAATGTTTTTTTCTGTGTGCATGTGGGAGTGTGTGTGTCCCTGCCCTCTGGCCTCTCTCCCCTCCCCCCTCTGAGTCCTTCACTGTTACAGAGCCAGCGATTTGATTTTGTGCTCTGCTGTTTTCCTTCACTGACTGTGTTACAGAGAGGGCGGGGCAGACACTCATAGGGAAACCGGATATCTCGCCCCCTTCACACTTCCGGCTGGAGGCGTCATAGAACGTTGGTTTTGCCTTTTATATAGAGAGATTTCTTCTTTGCGTGTACATACGAGTCACTGGATTAGTTAAGGGAAACAGAACACCTTGTGGTTGGTCCCATCCCCCAAAGCTCTCTAGTTGCTGATATTGGTGAGGCCCCACCTGGAGTATTGTGTTCAGTTTTGGAGGCCGTACCTTGCGAAGGATGTAAAAAGAATTGAAGCGGTGCAAAGAAAAGCTACGAGGATGGTATGGGATTTGCGTTACAAGACGTATGAGGAGGGACTTGATGACCTGAACATGTATACTCTGGAAGAAAGGAGAAACAGGGGTGATATGATACAGACGTTCAAATATTTGAAAAGTATTAATCCGCAAACGAACCTTTTCCGGAGGTGCGAAGGCGGTAGAACGAGAGGACATGAAATGAGATTGAAGGGGGGCAGACTCAGGAAAGATGTGAGGAAGTATTTTTTCACGGAGAGAGTAGTGGATGCTTGGAATGCCCTCCCGCGGGAGGTGGTGGAAATGAAAACGGTAACAGAATTCAAACACGCGTGGGATAAACATAAAGGAATCCTATTCAGAAGGAATGGATCCTAAGGAGCTTAGCCGAGATTGGGTGGCAGAGCCAGCCGGTGGTGGGAGGCGAGGATAGTGCTGGACAGACTTATACGGTCTGTGCCCTGAAGAGGACAGGTACAAATCAAAGTAGGGCATACACAAAAAGTAGCACATATGAGTTTGTCTTTTTGGGCAGACTGGATGGACCATGCAGGTCTTTTTCTGCCATCATTTACTATGTTACTATATTAGGTTGGGCAAAATGTTGGTTAAGCCATTGTTCCAATAGCCCACTCATTCCACTGTCTGTGGATTAAGCTGTTAACATCTCAGGCACTAGACATTTCCAGCAACCTCTCTGTATATGTCATTGCCGTTCTTCTGAGCCTTGTGCCTTCCGGTTGTATTTCATGGCTGTTGTATTATAAATTGCAAAAAAAAATTGCCACTAAAGGTCAAATATGCTGAAAGGGTTTTCGTACTTTGTATGTGTAGGCAGAAGTGGTTAATTCATCTGTGTGTATGCTTTTATTTTTCTCCTCTTTGGGGTTTTTTTTTGTCTGGACTCTCAACATTTTCCTTGTGATACTACTGGTTGCAACATAAGCCTCTTATGTCTTCAATGCCTCTTATGTAGCTGAAAAGAGAGCAACCACCGCATAACAAACATTCTCTACATTCCTGCTATCAAACTTAACAGTCGGCACACGAAAAGCTACAAAGATGGCTTACGGTATTATGCTGGAGGGCAAAGGTCAGCAAATTTTCCATAACTGCGTACTGTCCTGGCTGACTCGTTTTAAGTGTTTTCTCTGCTGTGCCTGATTTTCAAAATATTGTGTTGTACCACAATCTATTTGTTCAGACCGGAATCGGCTAACGCCGCTAACGGTAATATGTAAGCCACGTTGAGCCTGCAAAAGGGTGGGAAAATGTGGGATACAAATGCAACAAATAATAATAATCATGATTTTTTTTTTTTTAGTCTCATTTGTCATGGCTATGTTTAAAAGTACTTAAAAAAAAAAAAAAAAGCCTGACTTTTCTTCCTATGAGGAAGAGTTAGAGTATCTTCTGTAGCTGAGAGAGGGCTGCTGCTGCTTCTGAACAATTCACCATCTGTAGTGCCTCCCACCCAAGTACTATACAGGACGTTCCCTGTTTAGATTTCGGATATCAATTTTATATGTAGTCCATATTGTACTCATTACTCAGATGGCTTACTGGATTCCAGGTCCCCACTCTCATGAACTACCTTGAAGAAGAGCTGACATGGATTCTCTGATGTGTGGAAGGATTTTTCAACTTTGAGGCCCTAGCATCGTTCCCTCTCACAAAGTCACTCAAGATTAATTTTGATGGCCGCAGACTTACAAATAATACACCAAAATTGGAAATTGAGCAGTGCAGTAGAATGGTGGAAGTCCCTTTCTTCTGCATCTTAACCCTCTTCCCTTCCTTCAGATAAACAGGCTCGCTTTCTTTCCTGGATTCCTTGGCCCCCAAGGACCCTTTTTGTTGGTACATGAACATCTCAGTTTTGCACTCTCTCCACCTCTACTTCTTGGAATCTGTTAGCCTCTCGAGGCAGCTCCTGGACTCCTTATTTTCAAACTGGAAGATAAGTACTTCACTTTTTCAGGACTGGAAGCATGCACCTCTCACAGCCTTCTCTCTAGGATGCTTTTCTTCTTTGAGACTTCCTTCCGTCTTGGGTCATTGACAGATGGCTTCCCAGGCACAAGAGACTAGAAGCATTATTTGCCCGCAGTCTCCAGTTTCATGAGCCGAGAGACATGATTTCTGGCCTGTCCCTTTGGAGCTCCATAACAAGCTTCTACCAACTTCCTGAAACTTGACATGGATACACTGACGACTGGTTGGAGTGTACCATTTATAGTTCTTCTGCAGGAGGTGCACTGTATTGGTTATTCCCACTTGGTAGTATATTCCATATGCCTTTTTGATGGAGAAATGGGTATTAGCAAGGGAAAATAAAGGTCCTCTTGCATATAAATGAATGAATGGATAAATGAATAAATAAATAAATAAAACAATTAAAAAAAATACAAACCTTTTCCAGATATGTGGTAGAACTAGAGGACATGAATTAAGGTTGCAGGGAGGTAGACTTAGGAGTGATGCCAGGAAATACTTTCTCACAGGAAGGGTGGTGGTTGTCTGTAACACCCTTCCATGCGAAGAAATGCAGAGTGATGCACTTAGGGAGTAGAAATCCAAGGGAGACGTTTGTGTTAGGCGGGGAGAGTCTGATAGGCACGGACGGGGAGAGGGATCTTGGGGTGATAGTATCTGAGGACCTGAAGGCGACGAAACAATGCAACAAGGCGGTGGCAGTAGCTAGAAGATTGCTAGGCTGTATAGAGAGAGGAGTGACCAGCAGAAGAAAGGAGGTTTTAATGCCCCTGTATAAGACGTTGGTGAGGCCCCACCTGGAGTATTGTGTTCAGTTTTGGAGGCCGTATCTTGCGAAGGATGTTAAAAAATGGAAGCGGTTGCAAAGAAAAGCTACGAGGATGGTATGGGATTTACGTTCCAAGACGTATGAAGAGAGGCTTGCTGACCTGAACATGTACACCCTGGAGGAAAGGAGGAACAGGGGTGATATGATACAGACATTCAAATATTTGAAAGGTATTAATCCGCAAACGAATCTCTTCCGGAGATGGGAAGGCGGTAGAACGAGAGGACATGAAATGAGATTGAAGGGGGGCAGACTCAGGAAAGATGTCAGGAAGTATTTTTTCACGGAGAGGGTGGTAGACGCTTGGAATGCCCTCCCACGGGAGGTGGTGGAGATGAAAACGGTAACGGAGTTCAAACATGCGTGGGATATGCATAGAGGAATCCTGTGCAGAAGGAATGGATCCTCAGAAGCTTAGCTGAAATTGGGTGGCGGAGCAGGTGGGGGGAAGAGGGGGTGGTGGCTGGGAGGCGAGGATAGGGGAGGGCAGACTTATACGGTCTGTACCAAAGCCGGTGATGGGAGGCGGGACTGGTGGTTGGGAGGCGGGAAATACTGCTGGGCAGACTTATATGGTCTGTGCCCTGAAAAGGCAGGTACAAATTCAAGGTAAGGTATACACATATGAGTTTGTCTTGGGCAGACTGGATGGACCATGCAGGTCTTTTTCTGCCGTCATCTACTATGTTACTATGTTCCAGTGGAAGTGATAAGAGTTAAAACAGTGAGTGAGGACTTCCGGTTGGGGAATGAAGCGGTGAGACGGAAGATCGCACTGCTCCGGGACTTGGAATAAACTGCACTCGCAAACAGCGTTCCGAACTCCGTAAAAATATACGGAAGGCACTGGGAGAGAAGCGCCCCCAAAAAGCCCCGCAAAGGAACGGCGAAAGACGCTGGATGGCGGCGAAATCAGGGAGGAAAGAACCCAAAGAGAGAGCGAAGCCCGTGGAAGCTAAGATGGCGGACAAAAGCGCGCCAGACTCACCGTCGCCGAGCTCCCTGTGGGCAGCTGAAATCACCGAAGAAGTAAAACTGGCGGTGGAGCAAACGGTGGGGCACAAGTTGCAGCTCATCCTAGACAAACTAGACGGGATGGAAGAACGGCATGCAGCATTGGTAACGGATATGCACGAGGCACAGCAGCGCTTGGGGTAAGCGGAAGATGAAATCCGGAAATTAACGGAGGTGCAACCCAGGCATGAATCCCGGTTATCGGAATTAGAATCGAGGTTGGAGGACCTAGAAAATCGTTCTAGGAGGAATAACCTGCGACTGGTAGGACTGCCAGAAGCCCTGCCTGAAAAAAACCTTGGCGCCTTTTTGGAAAGATGGCTGCCGGAAGCGCTAGAGGAACCAGGTCTGGAGGGCAGGCTGAAAATTGAACGGGCCTACAGGTTAGGGCCACGAAGAGATACCGCAGACAGACCAAGGGTGGCTATATTGAAGATCCTAAACTACTCCCATAAAGTTGAAATCCTGCAGAAGCTGAGAACCGGGAAGCAGCTGGAGTACCAAGGCAGGAAAATTCTGTGCTTTCAGGATTACTCCCTAAAAGTATCAGCAGCCAGAAAGGAGTTTGCTCCTCTTTGCTCCAAACTGTTTGGGCTAAAATATAAGTTCAGCTTGTTATATCCGGCTCGGCTGAAGGTGATCAGCAATGGGCAAGTACTCTACTTTGACTCCTTTAGAGCGGCGAAGGAACACGTGGATAAGCTGACCATGGACACAACTGGAATACATGGGCAAAACAACGGTTGAGGCCTGGTGGAATTACAGAATTGACGCACTACAAGAAGCTTTGTTGGCGGGAGGAGAGGTGCCGGAGTGGAGATTTCGTTTGGATGTTGTACCCGTTGGTGCAGACTGGGCATGCGGATATAATATATACGTTGTTGAGCTAATGAAAGAGCAAGGTCAAGTGACCAGGACCAAGAGAGGGGGTTATACCCTCGCAGACATTATGAGAAGTCCCAAGCCCTGAGAGGGAAGTTCGAATGCCAATTGGCATGGAAGGGGTAATGATGAGGGGAGGGAGAGGAAGGGGAGGGGTGAGGGAAGTCTGGGGGGGGATGGTGGGTGGGGGGGAGGGGTGGTGAGGGCAGGGGGAGGGGGAGGGAGACGGAGGGGGGGAGGGGGAGGCAGGGGTACGAATGTGGATGCAAGATGTGAGAATGTGGAGAGGAAGGAATAGTTGGTCTTCCAATATAGGAAAGTTGTAGAACGAATTGGGGAGTACACCTGGGGGGTGGAGGCTGGGACGCCCTCTGGGGGAGTGAGTTGCAGAAACAACGGACCAGAGAGTGGGATTATGGAGGGGGATGCCAGTGTTAAACATCGTAACATGGAATGTAGGAGGTATACATTCCCCCATCAAGAGATATAAATTTTAAAGGCACTCAATGATCAGAAAACAGCAGTAGCCCTCCTTCAGGAGATCCCATCTATCTAAACGGCAGCATGAGAAATTGAAGCGCTGGTGGGTGGGTGATAATTGTGGAGTCACCAGCGGTAGATGGAAAAGGGGGGGTGATTATCTTGTTACGGAAGGGAATCCAAGTGCAAATTAAAAAAACAATTAGGGATAAAAGGGGAAGGTTTGTATTGGTGTCGGTGGAATTGGGACAGACACCCTCTGCTGTTATGCAACATTTATTGCACTAATAAATTTGAGAAGCAGTTCTAAAGCAACTTATTCTGCAGGATGCGGGGACATGGGTGAAGGGCCAGTGGTAATGGGAGGGGACTTTAATGAGGTTATGGACCCCAAGATGGACCGATCACACCCAACAGCACAGGAGCTGTCTAGAACTTTGCGAGGACTTGGGATGTTAGGGGAGGGCTATTGGACGTGGTGGACGTTTGGAGAACTTTACATCCGCTAGAGCAGGACTTCACGCATCTCTCACGTGCACACGCTACGCTTTCCCGCATTGATTATATACTAGTAGGCAGGGATATCTTTACTCGGGGTAACGGCGGCTACAATAGGTCCCATAGCGGTCTCTGACCATGCATGGGTCTCTATGGGATTACATTTGGATAGGGAGGGGAGGGGAGAATTCACTATGGCGTTTTCCCGCATATCTTTATAGAGATAGTCAGTTTATGCAGCACCCTGAAGACATGTTGGGCTAACTTTCAAGGGGATAATGCGGGACATAGGGACGATCCAGTACTATTCTGGGAGACAGCTAAGGCGGTTCTCAGGGGAGAGACCATAGCATACGTGAGCTTTAAGAAGAAGGTGAGGACAGAAGGAGGTGATGCGAATTGGAGAGAAGGGTGACTGCATTAAGGAGGCAATATGGAAAGGTTCACTCGCAGGAGCTGAGGTCACAGTTATTAGAGACACAGCAGGCGCTCAATGAGCTGTTGCATCACAATGCGCAGAAAACAGCAGTATATTATAAATACCAGCTATATCGATTTGCCAATAAGGGAGGGCGATTTCTAGCGAGGCTCATAAATAGAAGGGAGGGCCCACGAAAGGCACTCACTATGACAAACACTCAGGGGGTGAGGGTGCACACTGATAAAGATGTAGCTGGGGTATTCAAAAAATTTTATGAGGAATTATATAAGCCACAGGAGGAGATTGTAACACCTAGTAGAGCTTACCTGGACAGTGTAGACCTACCCTGTTTGGACAGAGAAGAGCTGCATATCTTAAACGCTCCCATAACGGAGGACGAAGTAGATTGGGTGATAAAGCAGAGCCCACTAGGTAAGGCGCCTGGGTCTGATGGACTCCGAAATGAATTCTATAAACTGCTTAGATCAGAAATAGGCCAGATACTATCAGAGATCTTTAATGTAATAACTCGGGAGGGAATGATGCCCACACATATGAATCAGGCCCATATTACAGTACTATTAAAGCCTGGTAAACCGGCACATCTCCCGGACTCCTATAGACCCATATCACTGCTGAACACAGAGACCAAGTTATTGGCTAAGATTCTGGCCAACAGGTTATCCCGGTTCCTACCGGCCCTGATTGAGGAGTCTCAGGTAGGTTTTGTTCGAGAAAGGAAAATCGCAAAGAACATGAGAAAGATCCTAGGGGCGCTGGAATGGGTCAGAAAGAGGGCCAGAAGCTATGTTAATTAGTTTTCGATGCAGAGAAGGCCTTCGATAGAAGTGGACTGGGGGTTCTTGTTTGAGGTACTGCAGGCATATGGCATCGAGGGGTTTTTTGCGGATGCAGTGGCAAACACTTTATAACGGGCCTATGGCGCGAATCAGTGTTAATGGGATGTGCTCAGAATGGTTCTCTATTGGGCGGGGGACTAGGCAGGGATTGTCCCTTATCACCTCTGTTATTTGTACTGACCTTAGATCGCTTTTGAGGGAATTAAGGAGGAATGCGGAATAAAAGGAGTGAGTATTCAGGGTAGAGAATTCAAAGCAGCAGCCTTTGCAGATGATTTGCTGGTGTTGATCACCAGAACCCCAAACGTCACTGCGCTACTTAATGGAAAGCCTACGAGAATATGGAGAGTTTTCAGGGCTCAAACTCAACTTGGCCAAGTCGGAGGCTTTGGCTAGTGAGGGGGTGAAACAAGCAGTCTGGGATCAAGTCCCCTTGCGGCAGGCGACAGAGGCATTCAAATACCTAGGGGTGCACGCTGCCGCTTAACCCGATGAAACTGTATAGTTATAATATTCCCCAGCTGCTTAGGGATACCAAAATACAACTATCTGCGTGGGCTTCGCTACCACTGTCCTTTATGGGTAGAATACACTTATATCGTATGGTTATATTCCCGAAGTGGCTATACGTGCTGCAAGCATTGCCGCTCAGACTATTGAGGAAAGATGAGGAGATTACAAAGTCACGTGGTGCGGTTTTGCTGGGCGGGGAAGAAAACCAAAATGCGATGGCAACATTTACTTGGAGCCCAGAGGAGGGGGGGAATGGGCATGCCCGAGATGAGCGATTACAATCAGGCTTGTCTGTGAGGACACTTAAGGGACTGGATCCTGGGAATGTCCACCTATACAGATCTTGGATGGAAAAAGCTTACTTTAAGCCCTGGTCTATGAGTTATTTGCTGCATGCAAAAGTGAGGGACTTCCAAAGCAGGTTAGGGATAGTGTGCTTTTAAAGCCCATGCGACACGTTTGGCGGATTTTATCAGGATATTGGGGACAGAATCCGGAGAGTAGTGGGCTGCTGTCAGTTGTGGGGAACGCACGACTTTCCGGCAGGAAGAGATAGCCGGGTCTTAGAGACTTGGAGAGGAAGGGTGTGTCCCTGCTGGAACACTTTGTTCAACCTGATGGGAAGGTAATACCATATACGGAGTTCTCTGGGAGATATGCGGGAGGGCCTATGACAGAACTGGCATATATGCAGCTGGCACATTATATTCGGGGTCTGCCCCAGTCCACTCTATCGACGGAATTTGGGGGGAAGGTTAGGGAATTTCTAGCCGGAGATGCAGCGGGACAGGTGTCAGTATCATGGTTCCATAAGGTCCTGAGAGAATTTAAGCCTCAGAGGGATGTTAGTGAAGTGGTCGATCGCTGGAGGAAGGAAGCAGGGGGGAACATAACAGAAGGGAAGGTTTTAACAGCACTCAAAAGAATTCCGGAGGTGGTGCACAGTGCAGAGCTGCAGGAATGCCATTTCAGATCAATGCACAGGGCATACTTTTCAGGCAAGCAGGCATGGCGAGCAGGGGTTAAAGACTCGGATAAATGCAGGAAATGTGGGGCGAGCATGCCATCGTTAACACATGGGCTGTGGCAATGTAGGGCCATTCGGAAGTTCTGGACAGCTCTTGCCCGATTTTTATCGGGGATTCTAGGGCGGCGAATACCCATCTCATTCGATCAAGCACTGTTCAGTTCGGGAGCAGTGTGGCCAATAGGGAGTCGAGAGGAGAAATTGTTCCTTAGTAAGTCCTGCATCCTGGGGAAAAAATGTATACTCAACCATTGGATTTCAAGCACCCCCCCCATCCTATTGGTATTGGAGGAATAAATTACATGCACTGATGCTATGGGAAGCACAAGGGGCCCGTCATTCTGGGAACAGGAGGAAGTTGTTCATTAGAGTATGGGGAGCTTACTTAAACATCATTGCACCTAGATCCAGAAGTCAGGTGATGAATGTATTGGGATGAATGTGGAGTGAATGAGATGGCGGGGGAGGGGGGGGGGTCAGAGCTCTGGGGGGATGAGAGACCTTATCCTATTATACCAGTTAACTGCAGGGAGATATAAGCTCATTGAGGGGCGCGTTAGGGATCACTTTGTGATCAATCACTGGCATTTTCATGAAGGTTGGCCGAATAGAGGATTGGGGGGTACTAAGGGAAAAAGGACCCCTCATCTGGAATTTGCTGTTGTCCACACTTGAAAGTTGCCCATAGTGGAACGACACATATACTAGGGCAAAACGATCTCATAATTGGCTGGGGAAACATCTACCCTGGGGACTGGGGGATGGGTAGGGCAGGGAGGGGAATGTTAAAGGTTGACACTGGGGACAAAACACTGCTATAGTACTAACTTGTTGAATATTAAGGGGGGGGGGGAGATAATAGATAAAGCTTGCTGACTGATATTAATGTTCTGTTGTGGGGGAGCAAAATTTGATGTTTGACCTATGTACATCGCACTTGTTGGAGATGATTGTTCTGTCATCAATAAGCGAATTGTTGAAACATAAATAGTTGAGGGGGAGGGTTAAAATGTAAAAAAAATTTTTTGATGACTATCAATAAGGATGAGTGCCAGTTGTGTTATTGTCATACATGATATTAATGTGTTATGGTAAAGTTGTATTTTCTGATTTGTCATCAATAAAAACCGTAGAAACATAAAAAACAGTGAGTGAATTCAAAAAATGTGTGGAATAGACTTGGGGGATACCTAAATAGAAAGGATAAGCTGGGCAGACTTTCTATGGTCTGTGTACTGCAAATTGCAAAAGACTGGTGAAGATTCGCCAGATCCAGCATTGGGGAAACCAAGGCTGATGCCGGACACACTTCTGCAGTCTGTGTCCCGCAAATGGCAAAAGACAGGTGAAGCTTCTGCAACTCCAGTGTTGTAGATCACTTTTTCGTCATGTGCTGCGAGTGAGGGTGGTGTGCATCTCTGGGGGGAGGGGAAGACATCTTGACAAGTTGAATAGTGTCAGCAATACTTGAGGATGATATATGGTTATAACGAAGACTCCATCGTGTTTGGCTGCCTATATGGTTGGCACGGAGGAGCCTTGCCAACCAGTGTTTAAGACTGGGTGGCTGTGGCCCGCACAGAGTGGCGGGTGTGGCTCTGACCACCTTCTTAGATGGACTGTTCGGGTCTTTATCTTCCGTCATCTGCTGTGTTAGCTCAAAATGAGCTGTCTTCAGCCATGGAATGCTTTTAAACACGCTTTGTAAACGATTAAATAACATAGTAACATAGTAGATGACGGCAGAAAAAGACCTGCACGGTCCATCCAGTCTGCCCAACAAGACAAACATATGTGTAAACCTTACCTTGATTTGTACCTGCCTTATTTAGGGCACAGACCGTACACAAGTCTGCGCAGCAGTACTTCCCGCCTCCCAACCACCAGTCCCACCTCCCATCACCAGCTTTGGCACAGACCGTATAAGTCTGCCCTCCACTATCCTCGCCTCCCAACCACCAACCCCTCTTCTCCCCACCTGCTCCGCCACCCAATTTCGGCTAAGCTTCTGAGGATCCATTCCTTCTGCACAGGATTCCTTTATGCATATACCACGCATGTTTGAATTCCGTTACCGTTTTTCCTCTCCACCACCTCCCGCGGAGGGCATTCCAAGCATCCACCACCCTCTCCGTGAAAAAATACTTCCTGACATCTTTCCTGAGGCTGCCCCCCTTCAACCTCATTTCATGTCCTCTCGTTCTACTGCCTTCCCATCTCCGGAAAAGATTTGTTTGCGGATTAATACCTTTCAAATATTTGAACGTCTGTATCATATCACCCCTGTTCCTCCTTTCCTCCAGGGTATACATGTTCAGGTCAGCAAGTCTCTCTTCATACGTCTTGGAACGCAAATCCCGTACCATTCTCGTAGCTTTTCTTTGCACCGCTTCCATTTTTTTTAACATATCTTGTCATTGTCATAACAGAGCTGTTGGTTCCACATTCCTTCCTTAATTTTGCCCTAGGACAGTTACTAGCTTGAATTGGACCTGTAAAACTGCATCACTGGTTACAGGTCATAGCTGGAACAAGGACCCAGCTCATCACCACACCCTGCCAAAGAGAAAAGGAGAAGTACTAGAGGAGATCAGAGAAGATTCCCTGGAAAACCTACAAATATAACGAACCCCATTGGGGAAGGACCCATCCACTAAGGACATTTACCTTGAGTAAACAGTCCTTAAACTGAGCACAGAGGCAGATTCTGCTACATTTCTTTACAGTGGGTATCTCCAACTAAATGTCTCTTCTTACCCTAAGGACATCCTTGAGTGGAGGAGTGGCCTAGTGGTTAGGGTGGTGAACTTTGGTCCTGAGGAACTGAGTTCGATTCCCGGCACAGGCAGCTCCTTGTGACTCTGGGCAAGTCACTTAACCCTCCATTGCCCCATGTAAGCCGCATTGAGCCTGCCATGAGTGGGAAAGCGCGGGGTACAAATGTAACAACAATAAAATAGATACTATTGGAGATTCTACATGGAATGTTGCTACTATTGGAGATTCTACATGGAATGTTGCTATTCCACCAGCAACATTCCATGTAGAAGGCTGCGCAGGCTTCTGTTTCTGTGAGTCTGACGTTCTGCACGTACGTGCAGGACGTCAGACTCACAGAAGCAGAAGCCTGCGCGGCCACATTGGTGATCTGCAAGGGCCGACTTCTACATGCAAGGGCCGACTTCTACATGGAATGTTGCTAGTGGAATAGCAACATTCCATGTAGAATCTCAAATAGTAGCAGCAGTGGAGGAGTGGCCTAGTGGTTAGGGTGGTGGACTTTGGTCCTTGGGAACTGAGGAACTGAGTTCGATTCCCGGCACAGGCAGCTCCTTGTGACTCTGGGCAAGTCACTTAACCCTCCATTGCCCCATGTAAGCCGCATTGAGCCTGCCATGAGTGGGAAAGCGAAGGGTACAAATGTAACAAAAATAAAATAGATACTATTGGAGATTCTACATGGAATGTTGCTATTCCACTAGCAACATTCCATGTACAAGGCTGTGCAGGCTTCTGTTTCTGTGAGTCTGACGTCCTGCATGTATGTGCAGGACGTCAGACTCACAGAGGCAGAAGCGTGCGCAGCCACATTAACAGTGGAAGAGTGGCCTAGTGGTCAGGGTGGTGGACTTTGGTCCTGAGGAACTGAGTTCGATTCCCACTTCAGGCACAGGCAGCACCTTGTGACTCTGGGCAAGTCACTTAACCCTCCATTGCCCCATGTAAGCCGCATTGAGCCTGCCATGAGTGGGAAAGCGAAGGGTACAAATGTAACAAAAATAAAATAGATACTATTGGAGATTCTACATGGAATGTTGCTATTCCACTAGCAACATTCCATGTACAAGGCTGTGCAGGCTTCTGTTTCTGTGAGTCTGACGTCCTGCACGTATGTGCAGGACGTCAGACTCACAGAGGCAGAAGCGTGCGCAGCCACATTAACAGTGGAAGAGTGGCCTAGTGGTCAGGGTGGTGGACTTTGGTCCTGAGGAACTGAGTTCGATTCCCACTTCAGGCACAGGCAGCACCTTGTGACTCTGGGCAAGTCACTTAACCCTCCATTGCCCCATGTAAGCCGAATTGAGCCTGCCATGAGTGGGAAAGCGCGGGGTACAAATGTAACAGACAAAATAAATAGTCTAGGCCTTCACACCAAATATGCACTGTAATTAACAACTTAAAATTGTATCCTCAACATCAGCAGCCAATGCAGCCATTTTAATATAGACATTAACTTGACTCCTTCTTCTTGCGTTCTTCATTTTACTACAGTGCTTTCTGTATCTGCGGTCTAGCCACTTGCTGTTTAATTGAGTCCATACAAAGCAGATTGAGTTAGCAATAGCCCACGTTGATAATTTTCCCCCTTAGTGGCCCTAATTAAACGGTTAGACACATTCACTAGAAGGCATAGAGAAGTGAATAAATCAACAACTTATCTCTTTACGGTAGCCACAAATTCCAATATTTAATTTAAGACGTCTGCTTTTTTTTTTTACTCCAAATACACAAACAGATTACAAGTGTCAAACCGTAAATATAATAAAACACAGGATCATCAACTTAAAATTTCAGCTAGCATTGGGTGCTGATAACATAAATTCGCTTGGCTATCGACCTAGCAGAGCAAATTTGTCATTAATTCTTACATCATTGGGAGAGCTGCAAAATATACGGTAACGAACACAGTTCACCTACATTCCCCCAAATGCGCTTTGTATTGATTCAATTAAACAGCAAGTGGCTAGACCTCAGATACTGCAAAGCACTGTTGTAAAATGAAGAAAACAAGAAGATGGAGTTAACGCCTGTATTAAACTGGTTGCATTGGCTGCGACTGATGGTGAGGATACGACTTAAGTTGTTAATTACAGTGCATAAAGTGATTCGGGATGAAGGCCTAGAGAGTATTAAGGAGAAGGGATATCCTTAGGGTTAAGAAGAGACATTTAGTTGGAGATACCCATTGTAAAGAAATGTAGATGAGCTTGTCTCCGTACTCGGGGCCAGATGCACTAAACTTAACGAGCAAGTAGTAAACCGTGGCATGCACTAAAGGCTTCTCCGAGCCATTTTCCGATCACGGTAGCAGCTAACGAAAACGGAATGCAGATGATCCAAAGGCTATTGCAAGACTATAATGAGATGCACTACCGTTTTCCGATCCCCTTACAGTGGAAAACCTAACGGGAGGTCTACACCTCTCGTTGGGGCAAAGGAAAGAATCGGAAGAAAAAAATAGTGTCGTCAGGGACATCCTTTTTGGATGTCCTTCACCTGTAAAAAAAAAAAAAAAAAAAAATCCACTCCAAAGGCGTTCTTTTCGGACGTCCTTTACAGCTCAGGAGGAGGATAGCAGCAGCAGAGCCCTAACACAGCACTCATCTCCTGTACACACACACACAGAAGGGGAAGAGGAGGGGGCGCGTCATCACAGTCATAAAACAGGGGGGGGGGGGGGGGGTTGTGGTCGATCTGCACAACTCCTGGATCAGTGTTGGAGGGTTTTCTGCTGTGGACCTCCGGGGGTGCTCGTGAGGGACTTCCTTGTTAGGCACTTTAGAAGGACGTCCCTGACAAGCAGGACAGGCTTTTTTTCAAGGGTGCTCGATTATGCCCCTCCTTCAGGTCTCTCTCAGCCAATCACAGCGCGTTTAGCCTTCTTCTTGGATCCCGGACTAGAGCAATCTCTCCCGTTACAGCAGCCGCTGACAGGCTGAAAGTTCTGGGCAGCCAATTGGATCACACACGGAGGGAGGGAGCGAGCGAGCCAGGACACCGGGGCAGGAGGAAGGGAGGGATCAAGCGAGAGAAAGAGACCATCACAGACGGGGAGGGAGCGGGGCGAGGAGTAGTCGCAGAGATGCACAGGCAGGAAACCAGAGACGATGCTGGGGGGCAGCTAAGCCCTTGTGCAGCGGGATCGGACGAGCTGGTCTGCGCATGCTCGACCGGCCGACTGGCTGACTGTTTACCGATGGAATAGAGAATGCAAGTGAGCTACATTCCTTTTCCTTGATGCATGCCCGTTCCTTACCGATTTGCTAAGGGAATCGGTAAGGGAAGGGCTTTAATGATTTTTTAGTGCATCTCCCCCTCAGTTTAAGAAGTCAGGACTGTTTACTCAAGGTATGCCGATAGGTTGGTGGTAAGAAACCCGTTTATGGTTTGTTTTTTTTTAAAGATTAGATGTGCTTAGTTAGAAAATTTGTTAGTAAGATGTGATTGATTGATTGCTTTTAACTGTAAATTCTGGTAGGAGTTGTATTCTATTCATTCGTTTTTATGTAACCCACCTTGCAAAGTGAGATCTACATGCTGTTTTAAATTAAGTTTTGTTTTGAATGTGAATATGGTACATTATTTAATAGGTTGTCTACCCCTAATTTTTAGTTTGAATTCACCAGATAATTACAGTTTTCCTAATTAGATATTTTGCTTTCTTCCTGGCATTTAGTGTGTGTTTCCTGTTTCCAGATTGGTTCCCCGAGATTCTGTTCACATTTTCCAGTGCAGTACTGTTTACTGTGGTGGACTGCTGCCAGGCTACCGGCTCTTCATAAAATTCTGTTCATAGTGTTTTATGGTAAATTAGTCATAATAAAACAGCTTGAGGAAAACAGTGAGAAATTCAACAGAAAACGATTCTGTAAATCATATGTGCTGCTTCATTTCTTCTGTGTTGTCCTCTCCATTATAAAATTTTATTACTGTTCTTTGAACACTTGTTAGAGTGGAATTTTTGATTGATTTTATTGTGTGTATTAGAGCAATTATTGGATTTCTTTTGGAAGCTTCCCCCACACCAGCAGGCTGTAAGTTTCTGAAAAATAAATCAGTACTTCCCTGATCTCATCCTTGGCCTTTCCCCTACCTTTAACATCCTTCCTTTGCGTACCATGCAAAGAGAATTTTGTAATATACACAAAGGTTTGGGGGCAAAGGTGTCTGGACATCACAGTCATATTTATTATTGTAACGCCTGTGCCATATGGTATGTTCAAGAAGAGAAGGATCTCCTCTTTCCATTACGTAGCTTCCCACTCTTCTAGAACCTGTGGGATAGTTACGTCCATCAACCAACACGTGGAGATAGAGAACAGAGAACCGAAAACTGAGCTGAGGCTTATCTCTCTTGGCATCCAGTCCAGCTCCTCAGTATTTTCTATCTCCAGCAGGTGGATGGACACACTTTTCAGCGTCCGGTTCTGAGTGCTTTGCTCCTGGTCCGGTTGATCAGCTGGTCTCCAGTTGAACTTTGTGGGGGCTTGAGTCTGCAGAGTCATATCTGGAAGGTCTTCAGATCCCTGTCTTTGATGCCCCATAAATTTACTTCTATCCTCCCTTTACTTCTCCCTTGTTTCCTGTGAAGCTCTCCTTTTTCCAGCACAACAACCTACAAAAAAAAAATTAAAGAAAGGAGAAGGAAAGAGATTTACTGGAGAGCAAGCACAGAGTATCAGTCCTGATTTCTTCTCATCTGGGTAAGACTTGTGGAGACTTTGAGCTTGGGGGAGCAGTTGGCAGTGGCAAGTCTGACTAAAGTTTGACTTAGAACCACTTTGAGGGCTGCTTGTTCTACTTGGTGCAGGGCTTTTTGGTAATGCGTTCCACAGTTGTGTGCATATGTAGGAAAAACTGGACGCGTAAGTTGATTTGTATTTGAGTCCTTTGCAGCTGGGCCCTCTCCGGCAAGACTGGTGCACAGTTTGATGCAGGAGAGTGGGGGAACTGGCGCCATTTTGTCGGAGCCGACTGACCTATGAGGAACAGCCTCTGTCTGATCACGCATGATACGAAGGCAAAAAGGAGGTAAAAAATCCTCACGACACCGTGAAGATGAAACAAAAAAGTGAGGAGAATGGATGAGGATACCAACTGTTTTATATTTATTCACTTAAAAAATTCACTTAAAAAATTACATGTGCATAAACAGCGACCCGACACGGCCGTGTTTCGGCACAATGGCCTGCTTCAGGGGTCTTTATAACCTAAATTAAACAATAAAATATATTAAAAAAGATATATTGATTTAACAAATATTTAATGAACATAAATATAAAAGACTAACATTATCTAAAATAGTAGCATGGATTGTACAAACTTGTGAATTATCTTTGACTCGTTCAATAATAACATGTTTAAATATATATAAAGTTAAAAAGGTATATGAATTGTACAATATTATTATAAAAAATATTGCCATGAAACTTATGTTATAAAACCACATAATTAATATTTTTGACAATACATGATTGCATGAAATGTTTCTAATTGATCAAATAAACATAAAATTACAATTGAAATTGTATAATTAAACATTATATGTTTTAATTAATGCTTAAATTGTGTCTAATTGTACAAATGAACAATGTATAAGTGTAAATGAAATGAACAATGTATAAATGTGAATAAAAAATTAATTAACAATGTATAAGTGTGAATAAAAATTTTTTTAAAGATTAAACAATGTATAAGTGTGAATAAAAATTCATTTAATTGAAAATGATATGCTTCCAAAATGAATTTTTGTTGCTAAATTGTGTCATGAATATGATAAAATATTTTAAAATGAATAAATAGATTGTAAGATACCTTGAATGATGTAGTTTAGAATGTTTGTTCCAAGGGAAATAACAGGAAACAAATCTCTCTGGTCTAAAATGATGAAAGGATAATAATGAAGCAAATGAATAACTGAGAACAAGTATCTCTGGTGTGTGTATATGTCTTAAGGATGAATAAAATAAAAAAATAATAAAAAGATAAGAAAAAATAAAAAATAAGAAATTATATATTTTTTTATTTTTTATTTTTTATTATAGTCACAAACATCTTAAAGGGCTGAAATGTGGAACAATACTTATATGTAGCGAAGAATGAACCTAATTAAGCTAAACTTAAAATTGAAAAATCTCAAATGAACAGTGATTGATGTGGTTAATGATAGGATCTAAATATACTAAGATGTCTGTGTATAATTGAAAATTCTATTATTCATTAATTGATTTTATTTTTATTTTTAAATTTATATTTTAAAATGGACCATATAAGAACTTACCTCCTCTCTTCAAAAAATAATATATATGAGATATATATATTTTTTAAAAACGAGCATCTAAATACTGAAAAAAAGATGGAAAGAGTAAATGATTAAAAAATGAAAAGGGGGAAGAAGCTGATAATGAAATAAAATTGATAAAATAAAATAAAAAAAATAATAAAAAAAAAAAAAACGTAATATGGTAATTGAATTGAAAATTTTTTTTTAAAAGCCCATAATTAAATATGTATTAAATTATCTATTATGGTGTTTATTAATGATATATTATATATATATGTGCATTAAAAACGCTAGAATAATGCCATAACGTAGATTTAATCTCTACTATTGTATCGTTTTTGTATTGCAAACATTCCACACCAAATTGTATTTCAGCTGATTACCTTACGTCTGCAAACCAAGGATTCAGAATATATGAGTTAAGTTAGGCTTCACTGGAAAAAAAATTTTTTTGTGATATAATTGTATGAATACTATGTCTTTGAAAATAATATTCTGATATGACAATGAGTTATTACCTGTTTTAAAAGAGTTGTATATATGGCAGTTTTATCTCTAAAAATGCCTCAACAATTCCTAGTCTTAATGTTTACCTCCTCTCCTAAGAGTTATGTACAAATTGTGAAAATGCTGAAAAATGGCGGTGGTTACAGCGTTCTTTAAATTATAAATTTAAAAATAAAATAAAATCAATTAATGAATAATAGAATTTTCAATTAATACACAGACATCTTAGTATATTTAGATCCTATCATTAACCACATCAATCACTGTTCATTTGGATTTTCAATTTTAAGTTTAGCTTAATTAGGTTCATTCTTCGCTACATATAAGTATTGTTCCACATTTCAGCCCTTTAAGATGTTTGTGACTATAATAAAAAATAAAAATAAAAAAATATATAATTTCTTATTTTTTATTTTTTCTTTATCTTTTTAGTATTTTTTTTATTTTACTTCATCCTTAAGACATAGACACACACCAGAGATACTTGTTCTCAGTTATTCATAAATGTGCTTCATTATTATCCTTTCATCATTTTAGACCAGAGAGATTTGTTTCCTGTTATTTCCCTTGGAACAAACATTCTAAAACTACATCATTCAAGGGTATCTTACAATCTATTTATTCATTTTAAAATATTTTATCATATTCATGACACAATTTAGCACAAAAATTCATTTTGGAAGCATATCATTTTCAATTAAATGAATTTTTTATTCACACTTATACATTGTTTAATCTTTAAAAAATTTTTTATTCACACTTATACATTGTTAATTAATTTTTTATTCACATTTATACATTGTTCATTTCATTTACACTTATACATTGTTCATTTGTACAATTAGACACAATTTAAGCATTAATTAAAACATATAATGTTTAATTATACAATTTCAATTGTAATTTTATGTTTATTTGATCAATTAGAAACATTTCATGCAATCATGTATTGTCAAAAATATTAATTATGTGGTTTTATAACATAAGTTTCATGGCAATATTTTTTATAATAATATTGTACAATTCATTATAACCTTTTTAACTTTATATATATTTAAACATGTTATTATTTGAACGAGTCAAAGATAATTCACAAGTTTGTACAATCCATGCTACTATTTTAGATAATGTTAGTCTTTTATATTTATGTTCATTAAATATTTGTTAAATCAATATATCTTTTTTAATATATTTTATTGTTTAATTTAGGTTATAAAGACCCCTGAAGCAGGCCATTGTGCCGAAACACGGCCGTGTCGGGTCGCTGTTTATGCACATGTAATTTTTTAAGTGAATTTTTTAAGTGAATAAATATAAAACAGTTGGTATCCTCATCCATTCTCCTCACTTTTTGTTCATGATCACGCATGATGCCATTTTACAACCTCAGGGCCTGACAGAGTATTGCATCGAGGTCTTTGTTTTTGACAGAGTATATATTGCTCTTACACTTGGCTTATTTACTGAAGCAGGGACAGAATTGCTGCAAGGTGCTTCAGTTTCTCACCTCTTTGCCCCTCCAGCTCCTAAGAGATCTTGTTTAGCATATTCTGGTCCACTCCTGAAGGTCTATCTCTGCTTCTCCCTCCTTATCTGATGTGGCCTTGATCTATGACAATGTTATTAAAGCTATGTAAGCCACTAATCACTCCCTTCTTTCCTTTCTACTCCTTTACTTAATCGCCACACATCACTAACTGTACTCGACAAACTGAAATAACAATGTTATTAAAACTATGTAAGCCACTATGTAATTTAACAAAACTATGTAAGCCACATTGAGCCTGCAAATAGGTGGGAAAATGTGGGATACAAATGCAATAAATAAATAAAAAATAAAATAAATATTCAGAGGAGCTATCGTTGAAGGAGCCATTAGAGGAGGGAGAGCTCCGCCCAGAGGAGGGGGATAACCCCAAAGTACTGATGTTATTTCATATGGAGGATCTAAGTATTCTTATTTCTGAGGTGTTGGCGGTGCTTGGCGTCAGGAGTTCTATCTTCGTCAATCATGAGTGGGCTTAGAGGTCCTTCTGAGGCCTTCCCAATGCATCCAAACATTCAAGACCTGATTACAGCAGAATGGGGTCTCACCGGACGTGGGGCTGAGAGTAGGAAGAACCAGGCTCACCTCTACCTGTTGGTTTCTGGAGGAGAACGAGAAATTGCAGCTTCCCAGGGTGGACTCCTTTGTTACAGCGGTGACTAAGAAGACTACCTTGCTGTTGGAAGAGGGCATTGCCCTAAATGACCTTCAGGATAGGAAGCTAGAAACTCACTGAAACAGATTTTGAAGTGGCCTCTTTGGGCTTTCAAGCGACCGTGTGCAGCTCGTTCGTTACTATAGCATTTGTCTACTGCTATCAGAGGCGTCCTCCTGTCCACTGCAGGTACATGACCAAATATTGTTGCTTTTTCTCATCAGACATCAAGGTTTTTTTTTTGTTACAATGCAAAGGTAAGAGACTGGGCTGTAATGTCATATATCACTGTGGAAACTTGATTTATATTCTAGTAACGATGCATTTATCCCTGCTATGGGATGCTGTTGGGTAGCGCCTCTGATAGCAATAGACAAATGACTTGATTTTAAAACTCAGTCGCCTACATTGTGGTGAATTTGGTAGTTTGATCTAGAGGCTTGTTATTGGTAAATAACTTTCTTGGACTGGGGAATATATGCACATTTTCACAGAGTTTTGTTAACATGGGAAAAAGTAGCTTGAAAATATTTTCAAAGAGTGGCCTAATTGTTAGAGCAGCAGGCTAAGAACCAAGGAAACCAGGGGTTCAAATTAGAGAATGACACGGGGACGAGGACTGATCCCACGGGGACGGGACAGGGATGGGGACAGAGCCCGTGAGGACAGGGACAAAACTTTGTCCCCGTGCCACTTTCTACTTTGAAGCCTGTTGAGAGTGGAGGAGTAGCCTAGTGGTTAGTGCAGCGGACTCTGATTCTGGGGAACTGGGTTCAATTCCCACTGCAGCTCCTTGTGACTCTGGGCAAGTAACTTAACCCTCCATTGCCCCTGGTACAAAATAAATACCTGAATATACGTAAACCGCTTTGAATGTAATTGCAAAAAACCTCAGAAGGCGGTATATCAAGTCCCATTAACAAGATTCTGGAATGTTGCTTCTATTTGAGATTCTACATGGAATGTTGCTACTTTTGGAGATTCTAGATGGAATGTTGCTACTATTGAGATTCTGTTGCTACTATTTAAGATTCTACATGGAATGCTGCTATTCACTAGCAACATTCCATGTAGAAGCCTGCCCTTGCAGATCAGCGACGTGGCCGCGCAGGCTTCTGTTTCTGTGAGTCTGCAGGACGTCAGACTCACAGAAACAGAAGCCTGCGCGGCCGCATTGCGATCTGCAAGGGCAGGCTTCTACATGGACTGTTGTTAGTGGAGGAGTAGCCTAGTGGTTAGTGCAGAGGACTTTGATCCTGGGGACCTGAGTTCAATTCCCACTGCAGCTCCTTGTGACTCTGGGCAAGTCACTTAACCCTCCATTGCCCCTGGTACAAAATAAATACCTGAATATACGTAAACCGCTTTGAATGTAATTGCAAAAAACCTCAGAAAGGCGGTATATCAAGTCCCAGTTCCCTTTCCCTTAATGGACTGTTACTTATGTTTTGGGTTTCAACATTTTTATTAATGAAGCACAGAAATAATGCTCAAAAATGGTGGTTACATCTTGTAAATGTCTCTACAAACAATCAACACACACCAAGTATTGAAATTATACAATATTGCTTATCTCCATTAATCTTTTTACTTTATCCCCCCCCCCTCCTATATTATTAACTAACATGTTATCATCAACCTCTAATAACAACAAATTCTCCCCCTCCCTTTCCCCCCAACTTTCCTTACTGCCAATTGACACCGTGTGTTCAAACGCTGGGCCCCCCAAATTATACCACCTGCCTGTGTCAACTGTGCAACCACAAAGCCTCAAATTAGGATCAAACCTTACTATACGGGCCTATACCCCTCCACAGGCGAGCCAGGGGGCCTGTGCTCTGATGGCCCCCCTACCCCCCTACGGAGGACATCCATTTCACCCTGGGAAAGGACTAATAGAATTCCAAATAAAACAGTCTCCCCTCCTGCCCCCCTCCCTAAACCCTCCTCCCCCTCCCCCCCCCAGCCATGGTCTGCTCTACCGTCTTGTCAGTTGCTAAAGGGTTGGTAGAAAAAGATCTCTATTCCCATTTAATTCCCATCAGTTGCCGGTGGAACTTTAGACAATGCTCCAAGTTTATTAATAATGTGGCTCCTCGCCCTATGAGACAGGGTGTTAATATAACCTTCCCAAGTAAGGAAAAAATAGCCTTGTGTCCGAGGGTTAAGCAGGGAGTCCCGGAGCTCCATCATAAGTAAGTCATGTAAGCGATTCCTCCATTGCCAGAAGGAGGGGTTCATTTCTGCGTCCAGTTAACAAGTATGCACTTCATGCCACCAAAAACGCCTTATGGGCCATTATGTTCTGGTATCTCGTACCCCCCTCTACTGCGCGTGGCAAACCCAACAAAATGGTCGTAGGCTGCTGAGTAACCTTTTTCCCTCCTATTTTTTCTAAATATTTAACTATTCTTGTCCAGAAGGCTGTTATAGCTGGGCACTTCCAAAAAGCATGGTAGAAGTTATTGTCTGGCGCATTACAGCGTCTGCATTTGGCAGATTCTATATATCTCATCTGACACAGACGCGACTGAGAGGTATAAGCCCTGTAGATCACTCTGACCTGGCATTCTCGAAGGTTTGCGTTTTGCGTCCATTTCAGGACTCCCCCTCCACCCCTTCAACAAATCTCCCGGGATGATCCTTTTTTGTATGTCAGCTGACCATTTTGCTGGCCACTCGGGTAAGGTCTCCCTGTGGTCTAGCCATAACAACCTTTTATGTAATACTGATATCGATATAGGGTCCTCTGTTGTCGTCTCAAATAATTCCCCCATCTTAGTGGGACAAATCAACACCAAGTGCAGCATGGGGGAGTGAAGCTATATAGTGTCTAAGCTGTTCATATGCAAAACATACCCCCCAGTCTGCTACATCTAGGTTTAGTTCGGCCATTGTTTTAAGCTACCGCTGGGCTCCAACCATAATGTATAAGTACTTGTCCCCTTCTCCCCAGGAACTCACTATAGGATTTTCATCCCCCGGACGGAACGCTTCATTCCTATAAGGGTAGTAATCTACTGCATCTAGGATCGAAGACCACAGCCTAGCCAAGTCCTTCCATACGGCCTTAAAGGCCACACCAAAACACTAGTCCGCAGTCCTGCAGGTAGGTCCTTTAATGCCCCGTGTAAGACATACATCAGGCCCAAGGGGCTGCACCTTGCCTTTTCTATCTCCAATGGGGTGTAATCCCTCCCTCTGCAGATACCAGTCCCCTAGATGGCGCAGTAAACATGCCACATTATAGCGTTTAATATCCGGCATCCCCCATCCCCCCATTTCTCCAAGGCCTCATCAGATTGTGAAAATCTTATCTGGGGACGTTTCCAGCCCACAAAAATTTTGTAAGCAGTTTTTGTAAAGATCTCACTTCCTGGTGCTTGAGATACAGTGGAATTGTCTGTAAAAAGTATAGCCATTTAGGGAAAAGCACCATATTAAACAAGGAGGATGCGTCCCACCAGCGATATCGGCAGCCCTGCCCATCTTCCCAATGTTCTCTTGGTGTCTTCTAACAGGTATTCTACATTTGCACTATATAGCAGCTTGGGATCCTTGGTGAGCTGTATCCCTAAGTATTGAACGCCTCCCCACTCTCTTAAGTGGACAACACAGATTCTCCCACTGCCCCTCGCTCATTTGAAGTGTCATGACCTCAGATTTGTCTAAGTTGAGACGAAAACCAGAGTAGTCCCCAAATTCAGCAAAAATGTCCAGTAGGGACGACAAAGACACCTGGGGATCCCGTATTATAGTTAAGAGGTCATCAGCAAAGGCTGAGATCTTAAAGGAAGTTTGCTGTATCTGTACCCCTCTCACCTCCTCCATATTCTGGATTTCTCTTATAAGAGGGTCAAGCACCAACACAAAAAGAAGGGGCGAGAGGGGACATCCCTGTCGGGTACCCCTGGCAATCCTGAATGTTTCCGATGCTTGCCCGTTTACCCATACCTCTGCCATAGGTCCCTGGTACAACGTTTCTATGGCATGTAAGAAAAACCCTTCCATCCCAAATGCCCTCAGGGAGGCGAACATAAAGTCCCAATTAACCCGATCAAATGCCTTCTCGGCGGTCAAAACTAATTATTAAGGCCGGGGTTGATGATTCATGTAAACTTTCCAACGCTTCCCAAAATTGTCTCATATTGCGGGCTACTGATCTTTCTCGTACAAAGCCCACCTGGGCCTCCTCCACTATCTCCGTAGTATCCGTGCCAATCTGTTTGCCAAAATCTTTGCCAGTAGTTTTGTTTCAAAGGGAAGCAAAGATATTGGTCTATATGAACTGGCTAAGAGTGGGTCGCGGCCCGGTTTTAACAAAACTATGATTTGTGCCTTCCTTAGGGACTCTGGTAGGCCCCCCCTCTCTATACATTTATTGAAAACCTCGTCAGACAAGGTATAATATCTGATCTGAGGAGCTTATAAAACTCAGAGGAGAGTCCATCCACTCCTGGGGACTTATGCAACGGACTGGCTTCGTATACCCCAGCACACCTCGTCCTCTGTTATTAATCTATTAAGGCTACTTTGTTGTATCGCTGTGATCTGTGGGAGTGATTGTCCTGCTAAATAACACTCTGCTTGAAGCCCCTGGTCCTCCGGCGGGAGTACAAGGCCTCATAGAACTGCCGGAATACTTCATTCACTCCCTCCAGGAGAATGCTGAATACCCCCTTGTGCATCTCTAACTTGTGACACATATCTGGAGCCACCCACTTGCTGTATCAGTCGTGTCATCAATTTCCCTTGCTTATTTGCATGTTTGTATAACTGATATCGATAATAGAAATTTGATTTTTTAGCTTTGGCGTGTATTAACTGGTTCAAAGATGCCTGAGCCTCTAACAGCCTTGATTTATTCAAAAGCGTTGGTTAGCTCCAAATCTCTGGCGTGCCTGCTCCACTTCTTTCCCCATCCTGACTATCTCTGCTTCTCTAGCTCTTTTCTTATAGGAAGGATATGAGATTATGGCTCCTCTCAGCACAGCCTTGGCCGCTTCCCAAAATAGTATCGGGTCTAAGTGATAACTATTCTCATTAAACTCTGAGTATTCTTTCCACTGGGATTGTATATAGGTGGCAAATTGTGGGTCATAGAACAGTTCTGTGGGAAAGCGCCACCTAGGCTTCTGGGTTCTATCTCCCCCACCCCCAAATGTGATCCACACAAAAAGCATGGTCTGAGACCTGTGTGGGCCCTATTTCAGCCTGTTGCAACCAAGGGGTCCTATTTGCTGAAACCAGAATATAATCAATTCGGGATAGTGTATCATGTGCCCTGGATAAATGGGTATAGTCCCTCTCTCCCGGATGGTACAGGCGCCATGCATCAACTAGATCTAACATCGAGCACAGCCGTGGGATTCCCTTTGTCAAGTTCACTGGCCCTACTCTAGAGGTTCCAGTGCTATCCATAATGGGTCATAGACTGCGTTAAAATCTCCTCCCATAAGTATAGGCATCTGATCAAAAGAGTGCACATGTCTCACCAGGGTCTGATAGAACCTCTTGTCATATTGGTTTGGAGCGTAGACATTAATTAGTAAAAAAGGGTGATTATTTATATGGGCTTCTAAGAAGACATATCTACCTAGTGGGTCCACAATTACTCGCTTTTTTGTAATATGTAGCCCTTTGCGAAATAAGATAATAACTCCTGCCTTCCTATTTGGTGACGGGCTTTCCACATAGTCCCCCAACCCACCACTTACACAGCTTCTTGTGTTCCATTGCTGTTAAATGTGTCTCCTGTAGCATTGCTATATGCGCTTTTGTCTATTTAGGGTCTGTAGAATCTTACTCCTCTTGATTGGGGAGGAAATACCCCCCACATTCCAGGATATTAGCTTAACCATAGCCATGCCTAATTGGCTCACATGTGTTATTAAACCCATAATAAAGAGAAAGGGGTCCCAGCCTACACCTCCTCCACTTTTTTGTATACTCACAACACTTCTTAGTTTCCTTTTCCCACCATATTTACATACCTTTTTCAAAACAGACCTGCTCCCCCCCCTCCCCTATTCCCCCCCTCCCCTCCCTTCCCCCCCCTGCATTCCCGCCCCCCCCTTCCATTCTGTAACCCCTTGAGTTCCAGCAGGGAACTCATCACGTATAGTGTCCTTTCCCCCACTAATGTAAATTACCAACTGCTCCATGGGGAGACCCCATCCTGTAGTATTTATGCCTGTCTCCAATGATCAGACCGGGTAGTTACCCTATGTCCTTCTGTCCAATTATTCCCTTGAAACCCACAGTTTAGGTATAGAGATGTCATCTCTAATCATACTTAACAGTCTTCTAGTCCATGTCCAAAATCTCTTTCAACACATATGTCCGTCCCCGGACTTCTTCTAGATGACGCCATTTTTCCACATCAGGTTGCCGGTTCCTGTATAACACTCTTGAGGAATTCTTTAGCTGCAGCCACCTCTTCAAATATTTTATCTCCTCCCTCGTGCTGCACCTTCAATTTGGCAGGGTATATCAGTGCAAACCTGATTTTTCTCTCATGTAAAACCGTGCACACTGGCGCAAACTCCTTGCGCGCCGCTGCTACACGTGCTGAATAGTCCTGGAAGCAAAGGATCCTCTGGCCTTCATACCGAAGCTCCCCTCCTGCCCTTACAGCCTGCAAAATCGCCTGTTTATGGCCGTAGTGGAGGATCTTCATGATCACCGCCCGTGGTCTCGCCGCTCCTTGGCGCTTCGGCCCCAGCCGATGTGCTCTCTCGATGCGCAGTGGCCCCGGCAGATTGTTCATTTTTAATGTGCTCTGAAGCCAGGTTTCTAAAAACTACCCAGCTCTGAGTCCGTTATATGTTCCGGGAGCCCTATTAGTCTTAAATTATTACGACGAGACCTGTTCTCTAAATCGTCTAGTTTGTTCTCTAGCTCCACTATTTTCTTCTTTAAAGCCTCCATCGGTTGTTCAGTTGCCACTGCTCGGTCTTCCAGGTCACTTATCCGCTGTTGCATATGGTCCAGATCGAGATGGAACCCGTCAAGCCGTTCATGGGCAGATTCTGCGCGGGTCAAACAGCGCCTGCAGTTTTTTATCAAGGGCCGCCTCTACCGCAGCTGTCACCTCCGCGGTGATTTCTGCCGTCCATACTGAGCAGACGCTCGAATTCGGCGATTGCTGTCCGGGCGCCATCTTGGATTCGGCGATCTTGCCTTTTTCTTTATCTTTCCGAGCGTTTCGCCGCCATTCGTCCGCCCAAGGTTAGTAATCTCAAACCACCCGGTCTCCAAGTTGTTAGGCTGGCGATGTTAAGGTTCGTTTTTTCCCCTTTGAGGCTGTTAATAGCGTAAGATGATGGGGGAATCGCAGGAGCTCAGTTCCAATGCGACTTCACTCCTGCATCACACCACGTGATTCCTGTTACTTATGTTTAATTGATGCAGACGACAATATTTTTTATTTTTTGGAAAAACAGCTAGCAGAATTTGCATGGGGGGGTCCTGTACTTCCTGCTACCAGCACATCTTCTAAGGAGACATCTTCTATTGCAGGAGGGACTGTGGAAGACAGGAGAGCTAGACTGAATCCTGAGATTGTTGATGACGTCTTATTCATCCACAGTGCTTCATAGGGCATATTTCTCACTCTAGTGAATACAGAACGGGTTGTATTTTGTACGCCTGGACATTTAACAGGGTGGAATTAGGATTCCTTCGGGTAGTAGAAGTCAGTTATTGTTGGGGTTGGAAGGGTAGGGAGTGGTAGTGGTGGGAGGGTTTATATAGCTGCATATAATTGTTCCTTCTTATACTTTAATCAAAAGATTTAAATATAAAATCATAAGTGTTCGAGGCTTCTACAGATGAGAACAGAGCACACGGGGGACGGGGCAGGGATGGAGAAGGGGCCTGCGGGGACTGGGTTGGAGACAGAGTTTTATCCCCGTGTCATTCTCTAGCTCAAATCCTACTGCTTCTCCTTGTCATCTTGAGCAAGACATTTGACACTCCATTGCCTCAGGTACAAACATAGATTTAAACTTTCTGTGGACAGGGAAGTGTCTAGTGTCTTGAATTACTGAGAGAGGCAGGAGCTAATTCCAAATCCCTTTACCCTGACATTAAATACTTCATATTCTTTAGGGCAGTCCTCAACCTAGTCCTTGGGATACACCCAGCCTGTCTGGCTCTCAGGATAGCCATAAAAAATATATGAGAGAGCATGCATGCTTTGCATGTTCTAATATCCAGGGACTGCACCTGAAAATGTTTCATAAGTATATAAGTACATAAGTATTGCCATACTGGAACAGACCGAAGGTCCATCAAGCCCAGCATCCTGTTTCCAACAGTGGCCAATCCAGGTCACAACTACCTGGCAAGATCCCAAAAAAGTACAAAGCATTTTATACTGCTTATCCTAGAAATAAGCAGCGGGTTTTCCCCCAAATCATTTTAATAATGGTCTATGTATTTTTCCTTTACGAAGTCATCCAAACTTTTTTTTAAACTCCGCTAAGCTAACTGCTTTTACTACATTCTCTGGCAACGAATTCCAGAGTTTAATTACACGACTGAAGAAAGATTTTCTCTGATTAATTTTAAATGTATTATTTTGTAGCTTCATTATGTGCCCCCTATTCCTAGTATTTTTTGAAAGAGTAAACAAGCGATTCACGTCTACCCACTCCACTCATTATTTTATAGACCTCTGTCATATCTTCCCACAGCTGTCTTCTCTCCTAGCTGAACAGCCTTAGCCGCTTTAGGCTTTCCTCATAGGCAAATCGTCCTATCCTCTTTATCATTTTTGTCGCCCTTCTCTGTACCTTATCTAATTCCACTATATCTTTTTTGAGATGTGGAGACCATAATTGAACACAATTTTAATCTGAAAACTCAAGGCCCAAGAAATTACTGTAGTACTGACTAGAGCATAGAATATGATGTGGCTCGTGTTTGTATTTCTTCTTGTAAATTTGAAGAACTCATATAGCAGTGATGCACAAACTTGTCCTGGGGGAACCCCAGCCAGTCAGTTTTTCAGGATACGCACAGCCCTATGCATGAGAGATTTGCATACCAAGGAGGCAATGCATTCAAATCCATCTCATGGATATTCATTGTGGATGTCTTGAAAACCTGACTGGCTGGGGCTCCTCCAGGACACGTTGGGACTTGCTGCCATGTTTCACTTTTTTCATTTTCATTTATTTGTTTTTATCCCGCATTATCCCAAAGCATATTTGGTTCAATGTGGCTTACATAGAACAGGAGTAAATAGTTGCTTACATGTAACCGAGAAAAAATAAACAGTGTTTGTAAACATTTATTATAACACTAGTAAAAAAGCCCCGTTTCTGATGCAAATGAAACGGGGGGGCTAGCAATGTTTTCTTCTGTGTGCATGTGGGAGTGTGTGTGTCCCTGCCCTCTCTCCCCTCCCCCCTCTGAGTCCTTCACTGTTACAGAGCCAGCGATTTGATTTCCTGCTCTGCTGTTTTCCTTCACTGACTGTTTGTTACAGAGGGCGGGGCAGACACTCATGGGGAAACCGGATATCTCTCCCCCTTCACACTTCCGTCTGGAGGCTTCATAGAACGTTGGTGTTGCCTTTTATATAGAGAGATTAGGTTGAAATTTTGCAAATTACCATCTAGAAAACATTAAGATCTAACCTTATAACATTGAACATACTTGTAACATTATACAGCATTCAACAGATAGGGATGTAAGTAGCAGTTGAAAACTTTAGAGGGGGGTAGAAACGGAGTGGAGTAAGAGAGACCTTCTAGGTTGACATTTGACATGTGTGATCCAGTAAGAGGATCAGTGAGTGGGCGGAAGTGACCTGACTTAGAGGAGCAATATGGGAATCTGAGTCTGTTAGTGTGATAGGGAGGAGGTTGTGAATTTCAAAATTATTATCCTGAGTCACTGATGAATTGTCTGAAGAGAGATATTCTTTTTAGCATTTTCCGAAAGATTAGGTAGGCGCTGGTGTTTCTGACATGTAGTAAAGTAATAACTAACGTAACAAAACAGATAGGGCCAGATTCAGTAAATGGCGCCGGGAAAAATCAGCAGTCAGCGTTATTCTATAAATGGAGCTTTGGGCTGATCACCCTTTATAGACTAGTGCGTAGTGCTAATTCCGCCACCCAACTGTAGGCACAAGTACTTAACACCTGCTAAAACCAAGTGTAAATCGTGTTGCGCAAAAAGGTGCATAGCCAGACCTCGAGGTGGGAGGGGGCCAGAGCCCAAGGTGGGGGGGCACATTTTGATCTGCCGCCCCGCCGCCCCCCTTGCTGCTGCTGTCCCCTCCCCCACCTCGCCACCCTCTCTCTTCGCCTCGCCGCCTTGCTCCTTCCCACCCACTGCTGCTGCTGTTAACATACCTTGGCTGGCAGGGGTCCCCACTCCCTGCCAGCTGAAGCACCGCCGAAACAAATACCTTGGCTGGCACGGGTCCCCAAACTCCCACCAGCTGAAGCCTTGGTCCAGCACTGGTCAGCACCGCCGCATTGCCTGCACTGCTCTCTCTTCCCCTCACGTCTGGCACGCTCCTTTTAGTGAAACTGAGCATGCTCAATTTCAGTGAAAGGAACGTGCCAGATGTGAGGGGAAGAGAGAGCAGAGTAGGCAATGCGGCGGTGCTGGAGACCAGCCTGGACGAAGGCTGGCCTGGGCCCAGAGCAAATTGGGGGGGGGGCAGGCCCCCTGGCCCCCCGTAGCTATGCCACTATGCGCAAGGTGGGCGTGCATCCTTGAAATTCTGTAACATCATGCGTAAATTTCGTTACCTTTAGCACTACTGCATCAAGCATATCGAGGACATCTCGAAACATCACACAAGCTGTATGACGAGGAACAGCTCACCTGCAAGGCACAGGTATTATGACGCAGATGTTTATTAACCCTTCAGTGTCCAATGTTCCCATCAATCTGTTCCCATATGGCTTATTACGGGAACATTGGACACTAAAGGGTACTGCAAAAGGTGTGAGCAAAATCTAAATAAATTAATAAATATAGGGGTTGACATTTACTGGGAGTTAAGCAAACAGGAGTGGCTCCTTTCCAGTGAACTCCCACTGTTCAGCTATCTACATGATATAGTAACATAGTAGATGATGGCAGAAAAAGACCTGCATGGTCCATCCAGTCTGCCCAACAAGATAAACTCATATGTGCTACTTTTTGTGTATACCTTACCTTGATTTGTATCTGTCATTTTCAGGGCACAGACTGTATAAGTCTGCCCAGCACTATCCCCGCCTCCCAACCACCAGCCCCGCCTCCCACCACCGGCTCTGGCACAGACCGTACAAGTCTGCCCAGCACTATCCCTGCCTCCCAACCACCGGCTCTGGGACAGACTGTATAAGTCTGCCCAGCACTATCCCCGCCTCCCACCACCGGCTCTGGCACAGACCGTACAAGTCTGCCCAGCACTATCCCTGCCTCCCAACCACCGGCTCTGGGACAGACTGTATAAGTCTGCCCAGCACTATCCCCGCCTCCCAACCACCAGCCCCGCCTCCCACCACCGGCTCTGGCACAGACCATATAAGTCTGCCCAGCACTATCCCCGCCTCCCAACCACCAGCCCCGCCTCCCACCACCGGCTCTGGCACAGACCGTACAAGTCTGCCCAGCAGTATCCCTGCCTCCCAACCACTGGCTCTGGGACAGACCGTATAAGTCTGCCCAGCAATATCCTCGCCTCCCTCTGAATATTGTGTAAATGTTGCAACACCATCAAGTTAGTGCGGGGTGGAACAGAAGTGAAGCTGAAAGTTATCAGCTAGTGTACAGATAACTATCTATGCAAGTTACTACCCAGATGATTTTCGGTCGTGGATGTTTAGTTATGGTACCCAGACAAGGACTGGAAATGAATATTCAGATCTAATTCAGTCCATGATAGTGTTCGTTGGATGCTGAATATAGACTCATAATCATTTACTTATACCAACTGCAGATAAAACTAATCTTTTGAGGTTCAGTCATTCTCTGGCTGATATCCCTGTGGCTGTCCCTTTATTGGATGGGTGGATGGGATATTATAAGTAACCCAACAAACTCAGGTACCTGGAGTTCTCTTAGACCCAAAGTTGTCTTTTGAGGCTCAGGTAAATAATATTTATTTATTTGTTTGTTGCATTTGTATCCCACATTTTTCTACCTATTTGCAGACTCAATGTGGCTTACAATAATACATCATGACAAGCGCCAATCAAGAGTAGATAAACAATTGGTTACATAAAGAACAAGTGTAACATAATGGATATAATCAAGTCAATAAAGCATACAGATTATCAATTAATTAGTGATGTGTTGGAGTTCCTATTATTGATTATTATGGTAAATCTTGTTAAAAAGGAAAGTCTTTAAAGATTTTCGAAAGTTGATAAGGTCGTGAATATTTTTCAGATCCAGTGGTAAAGCATTCCGCAGCTGCGTGCCAATGTAAGAAAAACAAGACGCATGTATTAGTTTGTACTTTAGACCTTTGCAGCTAGGAAAGTGAAGTCCCAAGAATGTGCGTGCTGATCTTTTAGCGTTCCTGGGTGGTAAATCAATAAGGTCTGACATGTATGCCGGAGTATTTCCATGAATGATTTTATGAACCAGAGTGCAAACTTTGAACACAGAACGTTCCTTAACTGGGAGCAAATGGAGCTTCTCTCTTAGGGGTTTAGCACTTTCGTATTTTAAATTTTCCAAAAATGAGTCTAAGAAAACATTTTTCAAGCTTAAAACAACTAAGAATGATCCTTTCTAATTTCCATGAAGAACATTTTGCTTTGGTAGAACAGGCCATGATATTTATTTATTTACTAGTAAAAAAAGCATCATTTCTGATGCAAATGAAACGGGGGCTAGCAAGGTTTTCTTCTGTGTGCATGTGGGAGTGTGTGTGTCCCTGCCCTCTGCCCTCTCTCCCTTCCCCTGTGCTGTCTGTCCCCTCTGCAAGTTTCCTGCTGTGCTGTGTTTGTGTTACAGAGATAGTGAGGGCTTCTGCCCTCTCTCCCCTTCTCCCTCTGAGTCCTTCACTGTTACAGAGAGAGCGATTTGATTTCGTGCTTTGCTGTGTTTTCCTTCACTGTTTGTGTTACAGAGAGAGCGAGGGCGGGGCAGACACTCATGGGGAAACCAGATAGGATATCTCTCCCCCTTCATACTTCCGGCTGGAGGCTTCATTTAGAACGTTGGTGGTGCCTTTTATATATAGAGATTTATTGCATTTGTATCCCACATTTTCCCACCTATTTGCAGGCTCAATGTGGCTTACAGAGTTTGTTATGACATAGTCCTTCCATGATATCAGATACACTTAGTAGTGTATAGAGATTAAATAAGAGAAGAGAAAAGGAAGGTGTTAGGCAGGATAGTATGGAAGGTGGACTTTAATAATTAGAAGGATTGGTGCGGTAGTTTTGCGAGGTTATGGGTTCTCTTTGTAGGCCTTGTTGACGAGATGTGCCTTCAAAGATTTGCGGAAGTTGGTTATTTCGTCAATAGCTTTCAGGGCTGTAGGTAATGCATTCCACAGCTGTGTGCTCATGTAAGAGAAGGTGGTGGCGTGTATCAGCTTGTATTTTAGTCCTTTACAGCTGGGGAAGTGCAGGCTGAGAAATTTGCGGGATGATCTTATTTATTTATTTATTTATTGCATTTGTACCCCACATTATCCCACCTTTTTGCAGGCTCAATGTAGCTTACAGAGTAAGGTTATGATAAAGTCAGTGCATGATTTAAATACAGTTGATCATAAGCTGAGGTAAAAGAGGTAGTAGATGGGCGGATGTTGGGTAGGTTGTGTGCGAAGTGTTTTAGGTGTGTTCGGGTGATTTGGGGGATGAATTGTATCATTGAGGGTGGTTATTGTAGGCTTTGTTAAAGAGGTGTGTTTTCAGAGCTTTGCGGAAGCTGGTTAGATCGTTCATGGTTTTCAGGGCCTTGGGTAACGCATTCCAGAACTGTGTGCTTTTGTATGCAAAGGTCGTAGCATAAGCTTGTTTGTATTTCACTCCTTTGCAGCTGGGGAAATTCAGATTAAGGAATTTGCGGGCCGATCTTTTGGCGTTCCTGGGGGGCAAGTCCACGAGGTTTAGCATGTAGATCGGGGCGTCTGCATGTATGACTTTGTGTGCAATCGTGCAGATATTGAACGCAGTGCGTTCCTTGAGTGGGAGCCAGTGAAGTTTCTCTCTTAGGGGTTTTGCACTTTCGTATTTGGTTTTTCCCCAGATATGAGTCTTGGATTACTGCAACTCAGTATCTTTTGGCCTTTCGCAGAAATTGAGGACCAGGTTGCAGCTGCTGCAGGATGATTTTTAGCGTCTCTTCACTGGCTCCCTTGTGCATGCAAGAGTGATGTTTAAAGTTTTATGTCTTGTGCATAAGGAAATTTATGGTACATTATCTGTTCTCTTGATTGAACAATTGCATTTTTCTTCTTCTTTTTCTTCATTTGAAAAATCGTTGCCTACGATCCCCCCCCCCTCGCCTAGTGGTGGTAAATATACAAAGCATTGGAAAGCTTCTATTTTTTTTTTCAGTTTCAGTATAGAATGAATTGCTTTTGGATCTTAGGTTAGATCCTACATATCACTCCTTTAGGAGGAGATTAATATCCATCTGTTTGAGAAATGCCTGTCGGTGTAATTTTTTTTTCTTTTAATCTATGTTCACTGTTTTCCTCTCTTGTGTAACTTTTTACCTTGTGGGATTATATAATGTCTTGTAATGGCAGTTTTAAGTGCAACTTCCTTTTCAAATGTGCAACTTTCTTCAAATCAATCACCTTACTTTCTAATTCTTCCTACTTTCTTACTCATCTATATGTTACAACTTTGCCTTACCCTCAGTACCAATTATAATGTTCTAGTAGAACATTGGAGAAGAGACGGCTGAGGGTAGACATGATAGAGGTATATAAAATAATGAGTGGAGTGGAACAGGTGGATGTGAAGCGTCTGTTCACGCTTTCCAAAAATACTAGGACTAGGGGGCATGCGATTAAACTACAGTGTAGTAAATTTAAAACAAATTGGAGAAACTTTTTCTTCACCCAATGTGTAATTAAACTCTGGAATTCATTGCCGGAAAATGTGGTGAAGGCGGTTAGCTTAGCAGAGTTTAAAAAGGGGTTGGACGGTTTCCTAAAGGACAAGTCCATAAACCGCTACTTAATGGACTTGGGAAAAATCCACAATTCCGGGAATAACATGTATAGAATGTTTGTACGTTTGGGAAGCTTGCCAGGTGCCCTTGGCCTGGATTGGCCGCAGTCGTGGTCAGGATGCTGGCTCGATGGACCCTTGGTCTTTTCCCAGTACGGCATTACTTATGTACTTAAGTACTTATATTGTGTTGTCATTGCAAGCAGTATACCATGCCATACTTTGTATTGTTGTTCAAATATTTTTACTGCTCTAATTACCTGTTGCTCATGTTTGATCTATTCTTAATGTACACCGCCTTGAGTGTTCCTTCAAAAAGGCGGTAAATAAATCCTAATAAATAAAGTTTGTAAACTGCTTAGGACCTGTTTAGATTTTTCAGTATATAAATCTTTGGATTAGATTAGATTAATATTGCCTGAATTGTTGGAGTACTCTTTTTTTTTTTTTTTTTAACTTTATTTTTGTTGCACAAATAACATAGAGAGCACATAGAACAGTTGTGTACAAATCTGTCACATGCAGCTAGACAAAGCCGATGCTATTCAGCAAAATAAGAACATGGCCTTTTATGGGTGGTAGTTGACTTGGAAAATTCATCAGACTGTTTCACTATGGCCTCTACACCTACATGGACAAATAAGGTTATTGCTTGCATTGACAGGGGAATTCTATATATGATATCCAAAGCGTGTGCAACTTAATTGATCAATGAGCCACTGACGAGTAATAATTGGGCACGAACAACCCCACTGCTTAACCCTGGAATTGGTAGCATGGAATGTTGCTACAATTTGGGTTTCTGCCAGCTGCATTGTTGCTACTCTTTGAGATTCTGCATGGAATCTTGCTATTCTTTGGGACTCCGGAATCTTGTTACTCTTTGAGGTTCTGGAATGTTTCTACTGTTTGGGTTTCTGCCAGCTACAGTGTTGCTACTCTTTGAGATTCTGCATGGAATCTTGCTATTCTTTGGGACTCCGGAATCTTGTTACTCTTTGAGGTTCTGGAATGTTGCTACTATTTGGGTTTCTGGCAAGTACTTGTGACCTGGCTTGGCCACTGTTGGAAGCAGGATATTGGGCTAGATGGACCATTGGTCTGACCCAGTATGGCTACTCTTATGTTCTAGTTATCACAGCTGGCCTTAATTAGAATTTGCACGCGCAACTGGCTGCTTGCTATTCTATAAGGCTTCGCGCCTAACTCTCATAAAGCATATCCAAAAAGGAGTGCGTTCGAGAAACTGCATGCGGAATTACAGAATTTGGCCTGAACACGCCTAACAGGTGCCGGCGTTTACACCTGGTTTCAGCAGGTGTAAGTCCAGTGCCCCAAAGTTAGGTGTGGGATCCGTGCTTAAGTGCTATTCTACATAAGGGCTTGTGCCCTTTATAAAATAGCGCTTAGCGCCAAATTATTTTGGCACCCAAGTTTCAGCGCTGTGTATAGGATTTCCTCCTTGTTGTGACCCCTGTAAATGTTGGTTGAAGACAGCAGTGACATTATGTAAGGGCAGCAAAGGGTTGATCAAAGAGATTGAAGCCCTGTGAGCAGGGGCGTAGCCAGACTTCGGCGGGAAGGGGGGGTCCAGAGCCCGAGGTGAGGGGGCACATTTTAGCCCCCCCCCCCGGTGCCGCCGATACTCCCTCCGCCATTGCCGACCCCCCCCCCCCACCGCCACCACCACCAACTTTGACCCCTCCCCTGCTGACGACCCTCTCGACCCCCCTCCTGCCGCCAATCCTACCCCGCCATCGCCTACCTTTGCTGGCGGGGGACCCCAACCCCCGCCAGCCGAGGTCGTCTTCTTCCTTCATTCTGTTTCTGAGTCTGACGTCCTGCACGTTGTACGTGCAGGACATCAGACTCAGAAACAGAACGAAGGAAGGGAGGACCTTGCCTGGCGGAGGTTGGGGTCCCCCTGCCAGCAAAGATAGGCGACAGCGGGTTGGCGGGAGGGGGGGGTTGAGAGGGTCGTCGGCAGGGGGTCCAGGGCCAAATCTATGGGGGCCCAGGCCCCCATGGCCCCACGTAGCTACGCCCCTGCCTGTTAGAGCTCTGTTGATCTTCCAGCCTTTCTAAGGTAACTTTTTAAATGTGGTAAGTTCAGTGGTGGAGGGTAGGGGAAAGCTTGGTTTTTGGCAGCTTTATTTGTAATAGATACAGCCAAGCTGTTTGTTTGAGAGCCTGAAGCTATGCTATTCTATGTAATTATGCTTTTCATAGTTAAATTAATTCTCTCTATTTTACTCTGTAAACGATTGCCATTTTCCTAACTGTTCTTCAGGGATGAGGAAACAATGTTATATTTCATAGCTAGTTTTAAGTGTATTGCCCTTTGCAGAGCAATACTTTTCTGGAGTGAATGAAAAATAGGACACACAAAGTTGAATTAAATGACTAGTTCCAAGTTATACGGGCACCGTGATGGTAATTCCATAAAGGGGTGCCAAGAATGAGCCTATTTGAAGCCTATTATATTAAAGAAAAGTAGGTACCTACATTTCTTTATAAAATATCAGCGGAACAGGTCAAATATGTATCTATATTTTCTGTGCCACCATTTATTCCAGCCATAGAGCTGGTATAAATGTAAATACGAGCTGCGAGATAGATAGTGGAGGAGTGGCCTAGTGGTTAGGGTGGTGGACTTTGGTCCTGAGGAACTGAGTTCAATTCCCACTTCAGGCACAGGCAGCTCCTTGTGACTCTGGGCAATTCACTTACACCCTCCATTGCCCCATGTAAGCCGCATTGAGCCTGCCATGATTGGGAAAGCGCAGGGTACAAATGTAACAAAAATAAAATAGATACTATTGGAGATTCTACATGGAATGTTGCTACTATTGGAGATTCTACATGGAATGTTGCTATTCCACTACAACATTCCATGTAGAAGCCTGCGCGGCCACATTGGTGATCTGCAAGGGCCGACTTCTACATGGAATGTTGCTAGTGGGACTCTGGGCAAGTCACTTAACCCTCCATTGCCCCATGTAAGCCGCATTGAGCCTGCCATGAGTGGGAAAGAGCGGGGTACAAATGTAACTAAAATAAAATAATAAGCACAAGAAGATTACAGTATTTTATAATCTCTGCATCTAAATGTGCACCCTTCCCAAATTCTGCCCATATCGATGCCCTCCTGCAAAGTACATAAGGGGTAATAGAAAAGGGTCATGAATTTCTTATACTGCCTTTCTGGGGTACAACCAGAGTGGTTTACAAGTGGAGGAGTGGCCTAATGGTTAGAGCACCAGTCTTGCAATCCAGAGGTGGCCGGTTCAAATCCCACTGCTACTCCTTGTGATCTTGGGCAAGTCACTTAACTTGCCATTGCCTCAGGTACAAACTTAGATTGTGAGCTCTCCTGGGACAGAGAAATATCCAGTGTACCTGAATGTGACTCACCTTGTGCTACTGTTGAAAACGGTGTGAGAAAATCCAAAATCACATTCAAGCTTGATTTCAGTTAGCAACAAGTTTACAGAATTTCCTCCTTTGGATTAGCTGCCTCTTGCTTTGTCTTGGTACCTTAGCCACTGATCTCCTGGTACAGCTGGGTGGCTGTGGAGGTAAGTTAAAGGCAAGTACTCTTGGGGAGAGCGGGGGGACATCTTTCCCAAGTGTGGATCAACTCTTCACTTTGACCCCTCCATTCTCCCTGAATTCTATGCAAACAGCATCTATGGGAAGAGCCCTCCCCCATCTTCTTCAGGACCGCACTGGCTGGAGAGCCTTTTCCTTATGCGTATTCTCTTTCTGGATTCTTGTTGAGGAAGACGCCTAGTTCCCCCTGTCCTCCTTGTTCATAATTCCCTCTAACACAATAGGGAATCCTACTTCTGATCAGATGGAGAGTCAAGCAACTCTCCCTATTGCATCACCTTATGGAGAAACTCTTCTTGATCAAGGACCCAGAACCTTACTACTACTATTTAGCATTTCTTTAGCGCTACAAGGCATACGCAGCGCTGCACAAACATAGAAGAAAGACAGTCCCTGCTCAAAGAGCTTACAATCTAATAGACAAAAAATAAAGTAAGCAAATCAAATCAATTAATGTGTACAGGAAGGAGGAGAGGAGGGTAGGTGGAGGCGAGTGGTTACGAGTCAAAAGCAATGTTAAAGAGGTGGGCTTTCAGTCTAGATTTAAAGGTGGCCAAGGATGGGGCAAGACGTAGGGGCTCAGGAAGTTTATTCCAGGCGTAGGGTGCAGCGAGACAGAAGGCGCGAAGTCTGGAGTTGGCAGTAGTGGAGAAGGGAACAGATAAGAAGGATTTATCCATGGAGCGGAGTGCACGGGAAGGGGTGTAGGGAAGGACGAGTGTGGAGAGATACTGGGGAGCAGCAGAGTGAGTACATTTATAGGTTAGTAGAAGAAGCTTGAACAGGATGCGAAAACGGATAGGGAGCCAGTGAAGCGACTTGAGGAGAGGGGTAGTATGAGTAAAGCGACCCTGGTGGAAGACGAGACAGGCAGCAGAGTTTTGAACCGATTGGAGATCGGTTTATGCCAGGGAGCACATTTTGGTGTCATTTTGGTGCCATACATTTCAGTCTGTATATTTTTCCCATCTATGATGTGCCATCACCGTTGCTGTAATTTTAGTCCTGTGCCTTCACTGCAGAAGAGGCTGACGATGGACCACCGCCAAGAAACCAGCTGGACGACACATGTTTAGAAAGAATCGTAACCTAGCTATTTTGTCATTCAAAAAGAAAGCATTGTGAGGAACTGCAGATCCCGGGTGTGACTTTTCAAGCCAGATAATATGCCAAAAGGATTGATTTTTACAACCGATGAGAAGCTAGCATGATTTAATATTATCACTATTGAATCCCGCACTATGCTTTTTATTGCCCTTGCTCATATTTGCTTGCTGACAGGTTTCAACATATTCTTCTAGACTAGCAAATTTGTAAACACTATAAAAAACCAATCTTATTAAAAGACGTTTTGGGTGTGGACTATGCTGTAAGCTTGTTTAAACAGATTTACAGTTCTACCAGCTGTCACCACACCCTTTATTGTATTTACCAAATGTTCGAACTGTTGAGCTGTACATGTTATAGCAACACTGCAAACTCCTTTTTTTTTTTTTTTAAATGGTTGAATAATGTTGATCCTGGGGATGATTTTATTCAAGTACTACCCTGTTTCCCTGAAAGTAAGACATCCCCCGAAAATAAGACCTAGTAGAGGTTTTCCTGAATTGCTAGATATAAGACCTCCACTGAAAGTAAGACCTAGCAAATTTTTGTTTGAAAGCAGGGCCGCCGAGAGCCGGACAAGGCCGCCCCCCCACCCGAGGTCGCCGGGCTCCCCCTCCATTGCTCCCAGAACTAACCTTAAACACCTCCTTTCAACTTCGCAGCAAGCAGCAGCAGGGCAGACCTCTCCTTTCTTCCGTGCCCCGCCCTCGCGGACGTTACGTCAGGCGAGGGCAGGACATGGAAGGAAGGAGTGGCCTGCCCTGCTGCTGCAAAGGTGAAAGAAGGCGTTTAAGGTTAGTTCCGGGAGCGACGGAGGGCGGGCAGGCCAACCCCGATCCAACCCCAATGTTTCCCCGAAAAATAAGACAGCCCCTGAAAATAAGACCTAGCCCATTTTGGGGGGCAAAAATTAATATAAGACAGTGTCTTATTTTCGGGGAAACACGGTAGTAAAACATGCCCGTTTCTTGCGCAAATGAAACGGGCGCTAGCACGGTTTCCTTCCGAACCTCCCCCCCTCCCTACTCACCCCTTCAGCGTTCTGAAGGCATTGACCGCCATTGTTGCGGACCTCAGCACGCCACCTTCAATCTGCTGATTCGTTGGTTGTGAAGCCACTGACGCCATTGCTCCGCCCTCGACGTCATCACGTTTGACGCGAGGGCGGTACCCCAACACAGTGTTTTCGGTGGCTTCACCACCACGAAGGCTTCGAACTGGAAGGAAGTGCCCGGAGGACCTGACAGTGACGTCAGTGTCCTCAGAACGTTGAGGATGAGTTTTATTATATAGGATGATGGCAGCTTTAATCTTGCCTAATAACGACACTACCTTACTTTTCACTAGGGATTCACTGTCATTTGCATCAACATGAGAAATGCTGATGACGTTTACTGTTTGCAAAGAGAGTGTACGGTTTTCAAAGAGTGTACACTCTTTCCTGGACAGTAAACACGTGTAAACCATTTTGCATGTGCGAACTGTTGAGCATGTGCACTCGTGCACGCACTGTCAGGAAACCACACACACAGCACTGAACACCTGACGTAGAGAGACAGTCCCTGCTCAATACTACTACTGCTACTATTTAGCATTTCTATAGCGCTACAAAGCGTACACAGCGCTGCACAAACATAGAAGAGCTTACAATCTAAAAATACAGACAGACAAGATAATTAAGGGCGAGGGAAGTACTGGGTGAGAAAGCAAGATCCCAAAACAGTACAATACATTTTATGGTGCTTATCCTAGAAATACAATGGAAACCCTAGCGACCTATGAGACTTCCCTACTTTAAAAAAACAGATTAAAAAACAGATATTTTCACTAACTGCACGACTCTGTATGTTCAACTGACAAGTGTGTAAGGTATCCTAAAAATAAGCAGTGGGTTTTCCCCAAGGCCATGTTAATAATGGCTTATGGACTTTTCATTTAGGAAGTTATCCAAACCTTTTGTAAACCCCGCTAAGCTACCCGCTTTTACAACATTCTCTTGCAACGAATTCCAGAGTGAAGAAATATTTTCTGTGATTTGTTTTAAAATTACTACTTTGTAGCTTCATTGCGTACCCCCTAGTCCTAGTATTTTTGGAAGAAGTAAACGAGTGATTCATGCCTACCCATTCCACTCCACTCATTATTTTATAGACCTCTATCATATCTCCCCTCAGCCAGTGGTGTGCTGGTAAATTTTTAACAACAGGCTCTCTCCCCGGTCCATCTCTGCGCCCCCCCCCCCCCCCCCGTCCACCTCTGCGCAACCCCAAAATTGCAGAGCTGGGTATAGCCGGGGGGGGGGGGGGGGGGCAGCAATGCATTACTCTCTCCAGGAAAAAAAATTAAATGATCCCAGGTTCCAATCTAATTCATGTTTAATGTGGGATAAAATGCCATAAATAAATATAAACTTTTAATGTTGAGCACCCGATTCTCAAAGTGAACATATTCCAAACACTATAATGAAAATAAAATGATTTTTTTTCTACCTTTGTTGTCTGGTGACTGTTTTTATGATCATGCTGGCCCAGTATCCAATTCTGCTGCTATCTGTCCTCTTAACTCCGTTTCCAGGGCTTCCTTTCCATTTATTTCTTTCCTTTCCTCCTTTCTTCTTCATTTCTGGTCCTCTACTTCTGCCTATTTTCTTCATCCATGTGCAGTTTTTCTCCTCTCTTCCTTTTCCCTCATCTCATCTCCTTCCTCACTCTTCCCTCCGCTCCATCCATGTCCAGCATTTCTTCTCTCTCCCCTCCTCTCCCCTGCCCTCCATCCACCCATGTCCAGCGACCCTCCTCTCCCCCTGCCCTGCATGCACCCAGCGACCCTCCCCTGCCCTCCATGCACCCATACCCAGTGATCCTCCTCTCCCCTGCCCTCCATCCACCCATGTCCAGCGACCCTCCTCTCCCCTGCCCTCCATCCACCCATGTCCGGTGACCCTCCTCTCCCCTGCCCTGCATGCACCTATATACTCAGCAACCCTTCTCTCCCCTGCCCTGCATGCACCCATACCCAGTGACCCTCCTTTCCCCTGCCCTCCATCCACCCAATCCAGCAGTGACCCTCCTCTCCCCTGCCCTCCATCCACCCATACCCAGCAGTGACCCTCCTCTCCCCTGCCCTCCATCCACCCATACCCAGCAATGACCCTTCTCTCCCCTCCACGATCCACCCATGCCCAGCGACTCCCTAGTTCTCTCCCCTGCCACCCCCTCCCGAGTTGTTAATAGAATTATCCTCCCTCCCTCCCGTCACCGATCTGACTCCTTTAATTCTTCGGGGCAGGCAGTCTTGCCTGCTCGCTGCAAGCACTGACTCAGTCCCCCGCTGGCGCTGCCGGTTCGCGCTTCAAAATGGCCACTGAGACTTACAAGGGCGAAGTCTCGCGAGGCCGCCTCTGGAAGTCTCGGCGGCCATTTTTAAAGCGCGAACCTGCAGCGCCAGCGGGGGAGAGTCAGCACTTGCAGCGGGCAGGCAAGACTGCCTGCCCCGAAGAATTCGTCAGGTCGGTGATGTGAGGGAAGAGGGAGGGAGGAGAGCCGGCTCGCGGGTTTCAACAACCGGCTCGCAAGAGCCGAGCAAAGTTAACAAGCGGCTCTTGCGAGCCGGTGCGAGCCGGCTCCAGCACACCACTGCTCTCAGCTGTCTTTTCTTCAAGCTGAACAGCCCTTGCTGCTTTAGCCTTTCCTCATAGGAAAGTTTTCCCACCTCCTTTATCATTTTTGTCGCCCTTCTCTGTACCTTTTCTAATTCCACAAAACATTTACATAGTAACATAGTAAATGATGGCAGATAAAAGACCTGTACAGTCCATCCAGTCTGCCCAACAAATTAATATGGAACAACATAGGAAATGACATGAAATAAAAATTTCTAGCTGTGCGTTCTTAGTTTTATGGTTCAACTATTTTTATTGATGATCATTCAAAATCTACAACACTCACAGAGAAAGAAGGCAAGTTTTTTGATATAATAACTACATCGGTTCAATTCTTGCCAATGTCATCATATTAACATTATTCCTTCCCATCCCTCCCTTCCTTTCCCACCTGCCCCCCCAATCCCTCTATCTGCTCCACATACATGAGTGAGTTAGCAATTCAGGATATAGCTTCGCCCCTTCAAGGGAAGGGTAAACCATAAGGCCTCCCGTTTATTTCTAAACCGGTTCCCTGGAATACTATCCATATGTTTGACCTCGCATCTATCAATCTTCATTTGACAGATCATCTGCATTCTCCACCACTGCAAGGAGGGGCCCGAAGAGGAGAGCCAAAACTTTAAAATAGTCGCTATTCCAAAAAAAATATAGCAGTCTCTATAAACCCCTTAAATCCTGCCGGGGGGGGGGGGGGGGGGCAGCCGTGAACATGTATCGATTAAAAAGAAGCAGTGGGTCCCATATCAGTGAACACCCCCATATGTCCCCCACCGCCCCCAGGAGGCTCTTCCAAAAATGACTCGCAGCTGGGCAGGACCAGAACATGTGTCCCAGTGATGCCCAAACTCCCCCACATTTTGCGTTCCTAGTTTTAATATCAGTTGAAATTGGGGAAGGGGGAGATGATTCATCTTTTAAAAAACGTCAAAAACCATATAATTGAGGTTCCTTTTGGTTCTAAGGATTTTTATAAGGGGAGGGGTACATTGAAGGATGCATTCGATTATTTGACGTGCTTTCCGGATGCTAAAGGTATGTTGAAGAATACAGGAATGGGCTTGTCTCAGAATCCTGCAATATATATACCCTGTCATATGTTGTTAACTGTATTCTGAGCGGAAAGCAATTTAACTGTGCTGCTATCTGTAGGAATCTGAACATTCAAGAGAACAGAAAATAGAGGGAAAAGGAACTTGGATATGGACAGAATGCTAAGTGTTTTGTCGCCCAGTAGCTGTGTATTTGTATAATAGATACAGGTTCTGATATCTGCTAATAACAGGGCTTCTTAAAGTGATCTAGCTATCAGCAGGCAGGAGTTCAGATCCATACAGCGTTGTTCGATGAATAATTTATAGGATATCTTGCAGATTTCATAATCATGTTACACAACATCTTTGATAAAGCAGAATACAGAAATATTTATTGTATAACCAACTTAAAATTGCACGTTGTGGATTTCTTTTTCCTGTATATGCCTGTGTAGCAGGGTCTCAAAATATTCCTCAATTTTTAGAATGAAGAAACTTCTTCAGCACCCCCTGCCCTGGATCTGAATACTACTACTACTTAACATTTCTAGAGCGCTACTAGGGTTACGCAGCGCTGTACAAATTAACAATTAAGGACGGTCCCTGCTCAGAAGAGCTTACAATCTAAAGGACGAAATGTCAAGTTGGGGTAGATAAGTTTTCGTGAGAAGAGGTGTAGTGGTTAGGTGCCGAAGGCGACATTGAAGAGGTGGGCTTTGAGCATTGATTTGAAGATGGGTAGGGAGGGGGCACGGCGTATGGGCTCAGGGAGTTTGTTCCAGGCATGGGGTGAGGCGAGACAGAAGGGGCGGAGCCTGGAGACATAAAGTGATAGGGTAGTCATGATAGTCCACTTTTAAAGGTAATACGTAGAAATTAAAGAAAACAAAGAAAAGAAAATAAGATGATAACGTTTTCTTTGGACTAAATACATTTTTTGATTAGCTTTGAAAGGCAATACCTTCTTCTGATTAGATCAGAAGAGGACTGTATTGCCTTGAAAAAGCTAATCAAAAATGTATAGATATTGGACTATCATCTTATTTCTATTATGCAGGATCCCACTATTCCAGAACTTGTGGGATAGTTGTGTCCATCAACCAGAGCAGATGGAGATAGAGAACTGAAAACTGAGCTGAGGAATATCTCTCTTGGCATCCAGTCCAGCTCCTCAGTATTTTCTATCTCCAGTAGGTGGATGGACACACTTTTCAGCCTCCAGTAGGTGGATGGACACACTTTTCAGCCTCCAGTAGGTGGATGGACACACTTTTCAGCCTCCAGTAGGTGGATGGACACACTTTTCAGCCTCTAGCTTTGAGTGCTTTGATCCTGGTCCAGTTGGTCAGGTGGTCTTGATTTGAGCTTTGCGAGTGGCTTGAGTGTGCAGAGTTGTATCTGGAGGTTTAAAAATAGGTTGGTCTGAACATAGCTGCTGCTGATGGCACAGGCTGATTAGAAAACATGCCCAGAGTCAAGGCAAAGCTGGTGATCAGCACAAATACTCATACTAAGAAGGTCAACCCCAATCTTGATAACATATACGTCTCCCGTGGATTTCTACTCCCTAAGTTATCATGAAATGATTCTGTTGATCTTCCCTTACCTAATCTTCAAACATTAAGCACTGTACTTGTTATCATGAAATGATTATGTCATAACCATACTCTGTAAGCCACATTGCGCCTGCAAATAGGTGGGAAAATGTGGGATACAAATGCAATAAATAATAATAATAATTGGTGCCTATGATGATTTGTGAGAGAATGGGCTGTGTTTTTACTCTTGGGCCTGTTCCTTGTCTGAGGCATAGAATGGATAAAGACCACATTAGGAATCACCAACCAGGAAAGGGATCTAGGCATTAGGGATGTAGAAAGACTGAACTTGACAGTAAAGCGACAAATTAGTTCCAGTGACGTGTTTGGCAGCACCCACTGGAACAAAAGGGAAAAGCAGCAAGGGAAGAAAGCAAATGCCCGTACTCTGAATGAAAAATACTCGTCCAGGAGAACCTCACGTGCAACTTTCTTCAAATCAGTCACTTTACTTTCTAATTCTTCCTACTTTCTTACTCATCTATATGTTACAACTTTGCCTTACCCTTCACTACTAATTATAATGTTCTAGTACATATTGTGTTGCCATTTCAAGTAGTATACCATGCCATACTTTGTATTGTTCGAATTTTTTTACTGCTCTAATTGCCTATTGCTCATGTGCTTTGTAGCGCTATAGAAATGCTAAATAGTAGTAGTAGTAGTAGTAGTACACCGCTTTGAGTGAATTCCTTCAAAAAGGCGGTAAATAAATCCTAATAAATAAATCATCATTGATGATACTTAGAAACTCTCTGCTCAGTGTGCGCGGCGGCTAAGAAAGCAAATAGAATTTATTTATTAGATTTGTACCCCACATTATCCCACCTATTTGCAGGCTCAATGTGGCTTACAGAGTGTAGTTATGACATAGTCATGACAGGATCTTGTATACAATCGGTATAAGCAGAAGATGTATGAGGAATTAGAGAAGGAGGTGTTAGATAGGGTGGTGTAAGAGTTGCATTTTGATACTTGAGTGAGTTGGGTGGTGGTTTGTGTCGTTAAGGGTTCTTTTTGTAGGCTTTGTTGAAGAGGTGTGTCTTCAAGGATTTGCGAAAGTTAATTAGATTGTCTATGGTTTTCAGGGCTGTGGGCAGTGCGTTCCATAGCTGTGTACTTCTGTATGAGAAAGTAGTGGCGTATGCCTGCTTATATTTAAGTCCTTTACAGCTAGGGAAGTTCAGATTGAGGAATTTGCGGGCTGATCTTTTGGCGTTTCTGGGCGGTAGGTCCACTAGGTTTAACATGTAGAGTGGGGCATCTGCGTGAATGATTTTGTATACGGTCGTGCAGATCTTAAACTCAATGCATTCCTTGAGAGGGAGCCAGTGAAGTTTTTCGCTTAAGGGTTTCGCACTTTCGTATTTGGGTTTTCCACATAGGAGTCTGTTATATGATGAATGTATGAGAATATATTCAAATATGAGAATGTTAGGTATTATTAGGAAAAGAATGGAAAACAAAAATGAGGACGTTATAATGTCTTTATATCTCTCCATGGTTAGGGTTACCATTTTGTGTCCTCTGAAAAAGAGGACACATGTCACGCCCCACCATGCCCCTTTTCGGGTCCTCGTTCCGCCCCTATTCCCCTCCCCTTTCACATAGTCCCCTCCCTGCCACGCCCCCCCTATCACATACCCCCCCTCACTTACTATCTAGCCCTGGTGGTCTAGTGGCGTCTTCTTTCGGGGCAGGAAAGAGCCCCCTCTTTCCTGCCCGGAGCGCTGCCTGCCCTTGCCTGCTGCATCCTCCTCGGTCTCAGCTGGGGATTCAAAATGGCCGCTGAGAGTTGAAGCGGCCTCGCGAGACTTCAGCTCTCGGCGGCCATTTTGAATCCCCAGCCAGACCAAGAAGGATGATGGACAAGGGAGGCAGCGCTCCGGGCAGGAAGAGGGGGCTCTTTCCTGTCCCGAAGACGTCACTAGACCACCAGGGAACATGGTAAGGAAGGGAAGGGGAGGGGACGGGAGACCAGCCCCACGGCGCCGATCGCCCGCCCGCGCCCGCCCGCGCTCACATTTGTCCAGAAATCCGGACAAACGTGCATGCGGGCAAAATCCGCCGGATGCCCCGGACATGCCCTCAAAAAGAGGACATGTCCAGGGAAATCCGGACGAATGGTAACCCTATCCATGGTGCAATTGCACCTCGAATATTGTGTTCAATTCTGGTCACAAGCGGAGCACAGCCGCCATTTTACAACCTCAGGGCCTGACAGAGCATTCAGCTGCATTGGGATCTTTGTTTTCTCTGGAGTCTTTATTGCTCTTACAATTGGCCTATTTACTGAAGCAGGGACAATCAGAGTTAGTGAAAAGTGCTTCAGTTTCTCACCGCGCTGCCCCTCCAGCTTCAAAGAGATCTCGTTTAGCCTCATCTGTCTATTCCTAGCGGCCTATCTCTGCTTCTCCTTCCTTATCTAATATGGCCTCGGTCTGTTTAGAGGCGCTATCATTAAAGGTGCTGTTAGAGGAGGGAGAGCTCTGCCCCGAGGAGGGGGATGACTCAAAAGTACTGAGATTGTTTCATAAAGAGGAGCCTTACTTCTTACTTCTGAGGCATTGGCGGTACTTTCCATTGAGGAGCCTTCTGCTCTGGCATCAGTAGTTCCATCTTTGTCGATCATGAGTGGGCTTAGAGGTCCTTCTGAGGTCTTCCTGATACGTCTAGACATTCAAGACCTGATTATAGCAGAACGAGTCTCGCCAGATGCTGGGTTGAGAATGGGAAGAGCCATGGCTTGCCTGTACCTGTTGATTCTGGAGGAGAAAGAGAAATTGCAGCTTCCCATTATTATTATTAACATTTGTATAGCGCTACCAGACGCGCGCAGCGCTGAACATCCAACATAGAGAGAGACAGTCCCTGCTCAAAAGAGCGTACAATCTAAAAATAAGACAGACGGACAAAACAATTAAGGACAAGGGAAGTACTGGGTGAGAAGGAACAAGGGGAGGGCAAATTGAGTAGTGGCTAGGAGTCAAAAGCAGTGGTGAAAAGGTGGGTTTTTAGCATAGATTTGAAAACAGGTAGAGATGGAGCTAGACGTATAGGCTCAGGAAGTCCCTTAGTCCCGTAGTGTTTGGCCACAGAAAACCATTAACCCACTGGCATGACAGCGTGCATTAACTCACATTCTAAGCACCTACCCTGTTAAGGGGCAGGGAATGGGCAATGAACTCTCTCCACGTTTTCTGTAACTACGTTCTCAACAGGCAAAAATTTTTCCTTTGTGGTAATTGTATAGGAAATGTCTCCTGACAGACAACACACAGGCTTTGCCCGTAGTGTGCTTTAGTTCAAAGGCCCCTAAGATTCTTTTCCCAGCTTCGAGTGCCTGTGGTTCAGGTTATTTTTCCCAATGTGCATCACTTTGCACTTGCCCACATGGCATTTCATTTGCCTATAGATGCTTGGTTTGCCAGTCTGGCCATGCCCTTCTGTAGTCCCCTCATTCTGCTTGTGTTCTAACATATTTGAACAATTTAGCGTTCTCTGCAAATTAGGACACCATACTTGTTTCCTTTTTCAGATCATTTATGTAAATGTTAAACAGAACTGATCCCACTATAGATCCCAAGGCCATTCTGCTATTCACTTTTCTACGTTCTAATAACTCAATTTTCTAAAATGCTAATCACAGTGGGGTGAATGTTTGCTGGAGTAGTGTTTAATCAAATCACAATTTACCTAGAAGAAACTACTAACACTTTATACCTAAAATAATGGTTTGTGGTTTATTAAAATACTAGTAAACATGCCCATTTCTGAAGGGTAGGGAACGGGCGTTAGCAAGGCCACCGTCCCTCGGTGTTGCAGACTGACAGCTTAAGCCAACTCCTATCAGGCCCCCTGTTATGTACTGAACCGCCCTCAAAATGTGGAAGACTTTGCATCCAGCACTGGAGTGATTTATAATTCAGAAAACCATGTCTGAGTTGTGAATCAGAAGAGTCAAGGGCCAGGACAGGTCAAAGGGATATATCAAGAGGAAATAATAAATAAATAAATAAAACTGCGTTAAAAGCAGGGCGTAGCCAGACCTCATGGTGGGAGGGGGCCAGAGCCCAAGGTTGAGGGAACATTTTGAGTGCCGCCCTGCCGCCCCTCCCCCACCGCCTCGCCCCCTCACAAACAAATACCTTTGCTGGTGAGGTCCCCAACCCCCGCCAGCTGAAGCCTTCTTCAGCGCGGTCTCTGGCACAGCCTGCACAGGAGGAGAAAGAAGAGCAGGAGGCAGGCGGCGAATGCGGCTGCGCCGGAGACTGCTGAGCATCAGCGTGCACAAGAGGAGCAAGAAGAAGAGCAGGGGGCAGGCAGTGAACGTGGCTGCGCTGGAGACTGCTCAGCGTCAGCATGCACAAGAGGAGCAAGAAGAAAGAAGAGCAGGGGGCAGGCAGCGAACGCGGCTGCGCCGGAGACCGCACTGAAGAAGGCTTCGGCTGGCGGGGGTTGAGGGACCCCCGCCAGCCGAACCAGGGGCCTGGATGAAATTTGCGGGGGCCCAGGCCCCCCCGTAGCTATGCCCCTGGTTAAAAGCTTAGAGCCAAGGGCCAGGACAAAACCAAGGGATATATCCAGAGGAAATAAATAATAAATAGAACTGCATTAAAAAGCTATATATCCTTTGGACCTGTCCTGGCCTTTGGCTCTTCTGATTCACCCTGGTGACCTGCAGAGATAATACCCGCCCTCTGTCCTTTTGTTGATAATAAGTGCGTTTGTGACAGAGGACTGCAGGGATTTGGTACTGAAGAATAAGGTCCCTGTGATTTCTGTTCTTCGTATGCCCTTTCCCAAGTCCAGGATTTCTACTGATGCACGTCATGAAGAGAAAAATAGTCCTAGGCAAGGTTCCTTTATGTACTAGTCTCTTGTTCCAGGTATTGATGTTCAGTGTTTCTCAGGAGACCCTGTTTTCAATTCCTGACTCTCCGGGCTGCCGTAGCCATGAGTCCTGATGCATCACTCATGAGACCCGAGAGCGTGAGCTGTAGGAACCAGACAAAAAAACAATAATTAGAAGCTGCCCAGGAGGAATATGTATAAGACTGTAAAGCACAGAAGCCTGTTCTAGCATTTACTAGCCGTTGAGCCCGTAAAAACGGGCTAGTAAAGGTAGGGGGGGGGGGTTGAAAGCCCCCCGCCCCCGGAGTCCCCTCCGCCACTCCTCCACCCGGGCCGGGTACCTGGCTTCACTATTCAACCGAGGAACGCAGCACACAGCTCATCTGAGCTGCTGTCGGCCTTCCTTCTTCTCTGCGTGTGTTCCGCCCTCGTGTGACGTAACGTCGGCGAGGGCGGGACACAGGCAGGTAAGGAAGGGCAACGGCAGCTCAGATGAGCTGTGTGCTGCGTTCCGCGGTTGAATAGTGAAGCCAGTTACCCGGACCGGGTGGAGGGTGGGTGGCGGCGGCGACTCCGGGTGGGGGGAGCGGTTGCGGCAACCCTGGGGGGGGGAGCGGTGGCGACGGCGGTTCCCTCACTCATAGGTGTGCAGGTTCCTTCTCTGTCATGCCCCCGTCATCACGTATTGACACGGGGGCGGGACAGAGAGGGTCTCTACTGCGCATTTGCGAGTGAGTACGCCTCTTGCCATTTCTATGTTTGATTTTGAAGAAGATTTAGGAAAAAAAAATACTAGAGTTTCAGCACGATGACTTTCTTGTAAGAGTAGTGGGGACAGAGGCATTATGGGCTGGATTGAGTACATGGCACTCAAAATTCGGCACTGAACGGTATTCTATAATGGGCATTTCGGGCTTGGCACCCTTTATAGAATAGTGCATAATGCCAGGATCCGCACTCAAATTTGGATGCGAGGAGTTACAGCAACTAAAGCCAGGTATAAATCCGGCCGTGCAAGTTGGATGCGGATCCTCACTGTTGTGTAACGCTGCGCACAGTTTAAGTGAACGCCCCTGACCCGACCATGCCTCTCCCACATCCGCACCCCCTTTGCGGATCTGGGTGTTATTCTGTAAATGGGTGTGTAAGTGTGGTTTTGCTTGGATCTGCCATTTCTGCCCCGTTTCAGCACCGCGCATCCATTAGAACACTTCTGCGCCAAAACTTCAGCGCCCATATGTAGAATTCCCCCATTAATGGAGAGAGGAAACTCAAAACAGGATGTGAAAGGCAATTTACAACCTGCAGGTTCTGCTGCAAAATGTATCTTCCTTTTTAGCCATAGACCTGGCACCAGTTTTCAAAGAGAAAGTAAGTGAGAAATTTCAGCACGAATATTATTGCAGTTGCAACTTAACCTAAAGACGCTTACACTTTTTTTGGGGGGGCCACTTTTTCTATGCATGTATTATTTTTAGGGCTGTGCCCCCCCCCCCCCACCCACACACAAGCACATTAAATAGTAGCTCTGTAGAGGAGGAATGGAATACAACTGAATGGAAGCAAATGTAGAGCTCTCAGAACACGACAAACTCAAGTCAACGCATGTACAAGGATCCATCGAATGAAATAAAATTACTTTATTGCATTATTTTAAATCCTTTGCGCACAGGTGAACTCACATATGGATGTATATTTTATGCAGGCCTTCCCATGAATCTCTTTGTGGTCAAAGTTTCAATAACAAATAAATAAATAAATAAATAAATAAATTAAATAAATAACAAATAAAATAACAGAGGAGTCAAAATAATAGAATATCAAAATTGAAACCCCAAAGTGACTTAATAACCTCCAAATATGCGTGACATGTACGAGGACGCTATAACTCTTTATTAAGGACCAATGAAGAGCAAGGTGAGTCATAAGTACGTAAGTATTGCCACCCTGGGACAGACCAAAGATCCATTAAGCCCAGTATCCTGTTTCCAATAGTGGCCAATCCAGGTCATAAATACCTGGCAAGATCCCAGAAAAGCTCACTACAGAAATAAGCAGTTGATTTTCCCAAGTCAATTTAATAGTGGTCTATGGACTTTTCCCTTAGGAAGCCGTCCAGACCCTTTTAAAACCCTGCTAAGCTAACCGCTTTTACCACATTCTCTGGCAACAAATTCCAGAGTTTCATTACATGTTGAGTGAAGAAAAATTTTCTCCAATTCGTATTGAATTTACTACTTTGTAACTTCATCGCATTCCCCCTAGTCCTAGTATTTTTGGAAGGAGTAAACAGACGCTTCACATCTACCCTACCCGTTCAACTGCACTCATTATTTTATAGACCTCTATCATATCTCCCCTCAGCCGCCTTTTCTCCAAGCTGAAGAGCCCTAGCCCCTTTAGCCTTTCCTCATAGGGAAGTTATCCCATCCCCTTTATCACTTTCGTCGCCCTTCTTGTACCTTTTTTAGTTCTACTATCTCTTTTTTGAGATGTGGTGACCAGAATTGAACACAATATTCGAAGTGCAGTCGCACCATGGACCGAGACAAAGGCATTATAACGTCCTCATTTTTGTTTTCCATTCCTTTCCTAATCATACCTAACATTCTATTTGCTTTCTTGGCCGCCGCAGCACACTGAACAGAGCATTTCAACGTATCATCAACAACGACGCCGAGATCCCTTTCTTGGTCAAATGGTTCATGAGCAGGCCACCCTTGGTGAGTTGCTCCTAAATCTGGTCCTAGATGTCTTTCCATAGCCTGTTTTCAGGATATCTCCAATGAATATTCATGAATAATCTTGAAAATTAAGTAACTATTTATTTGTGATTTTAACTTCTTTATTTATATCATGTTACATAAAAGAATCCACTTTTATCTTAATTCTTTATGGTTCTCATGCATTCCATCTTTTCATTGCGCTCACACCTAAACCTCACTCTAATTACATTCAACCTCTCTGTTTCTATGACATCCACTTTACCCTAGGGGACAGTAGGATACAAAAACTTTCAAGTTTCCTATCTATTATACAGAGTTTCTTGTGCTGTCCTACAAAATCAGTGTTCTGTGACAGAGCTTTCCATATTGAGGTGCTACAGTGCCCTCAAATGTCATGTACTTCCTTCAAACTTGTTGCAAGAATTCTCTGAGCTAAATGTTCCTGCAGTTCATATATATTGCCGGATAGATTCCTCCAGTCACTGTATCATGCTTCTATTATTATTATTAGCATTTGTATAGCGCTACCAGACGCACGCAGCGCTGAACACCTGACACAGAGACAGTCCCTTCTCAGTAGAGCTTACAATCTAAAATAATACAGATAGACAAGACAATTAAGGGAGAGGGAAGTACTGGGTGAGAAGGAACAAGGGGGGGGCAAATGAGTAGTGGCTAGGAGCCAAAAGCAGCAGTGAAAAGGTGGGTTTTCAGCATAGATTCGAAAACAGGTAGAGATGGAGCTAGACGTACAGGCTCAGGAAGTGGAGTTCGGTGTAAATCTTATGTACTCCAATTCAAATCACCAACTTGATTTTCACTGATGTGTACTGATAAACAGCACCACAAAATGTCAAACCCTTCGCAATCGATGCGTTTCACATTGCCGCGTCTTCGGGGGTGCAACTTTTTTAACTGGTCAGGCTGCTTCCACAGGATCGACCTCCTACAGGAGCCCTGGGAGTATGGCGCCTCATGAATATTCATGAGAAGATTTATGTGCATGCGCCTTAATAAACAGGCTAATTTGCCTGTTTTCAAAACTCTGAAATCGAGTGTTGGGTATTCTTGAGGGCAGTATTTGGAAGTCACTGCCCTAGACTCTGATTCACCTTATAAACAGGAGCTTGCATCATGAGCCAAGCAAAGGTTGCCTATTTGCTTGCACAGATCAAACAAAAGACAACGGACTTGGTCCCAGGGAGGCCAATTTTCAAAAGCCATTTACTCATGCAAACAGCTATTTATGTGGATAAACTGGCTATCTGCCGATCCCTTATGCAGGTGAGACACACACAGAAATCAACACAGCATACACATTCACTGGCAGGAAAAGCAGGCAGGTTCAGAGATCTGGTTAGATCAGGCAGAGGGAAATAAACAAGAGGTTTTGCATTTTTAAAACTGTTAGTTATTTTGAAGGGAAATATATATGCAGAAAAAGCAGGTACAAATTGCTGTATTTTTTGCATGGGCAGTTTTCAAATGAGGATGCTCTAATGCCTTTGTATCGCTCCATGATGCGACTGCACCTCGAATATTGTGTGCAATTCTGGTCACCGCATCTCAAAAAAGATATATTGGAATTAGAAAAGGTACAGAGAAGGGCGGCGAAAATGATAAAAGGGGATGGGACATAAGAACATAAGCACCGCTATACTGGGAAAAGACCAAGGTTCCATGAAGCCCAGCATCCTATCTCCGACAATGGCCAGTCCAGGCCTCAAGAACCCTGCAAAACCCCAAACAAAACAAATTTTAAATCAATAATGTTCAATGGACTTTTCCTTCAGGAATCTGTCCAAACCCCCTTTAAACTCAGCAGTGCCAACTGCTGTCACTACATATTTTTTGGCAACAAGTTCCAGAGTCTAACTACGCGCTGAGTAAAGAAAAACTTTCTCCTATTTGTTTTAAATCTACCACATTCTAGCTTCATCTTATGTCCCCTGGTTCTTTTATTGTTAGAAAGTGTAAACAAACGCTCCGCGTCTGTCCGCTCTACTCCACTCATTATCTTGTAGACTTCTATCATATCACCCCTCAGCCGCCTCTTCTCCAAGCTGAAGAGCCCTAACCGTCTTAGCCTTTCCTCATAGGGAAGTCCTCCCATCCCCTTTTCGTCACCCTTCTCTGCACCTTCTCCAATTCCTTTATATCTTTTTTGAGGTGCGGTGACCAGAACTGATTTCGTTGGTTATTTCAATATAGGGGGTGAACTGCTTCTGTGTATGAAAGAAGAGCGGGACTCGGGGGTGATTGTGTCTGAGTGGCCAAACAACTAGAAAGGCGAAGGTCAAAGCTAGAAGGATGCTTGGGTGTACAAGGAGAGGGTTGATCGGCAGGAAAAAAAAGAGGTGATAGTGCCCTTGTATAAGTCTCTGGTGAGGCCCCATTTAGAGAACTGTGTGCAGTTTGGAGACCGCGCCTACAGAAAGATATAAACAGGATGGAGTCAGTCCAGAGGGCAGCTACAAAATTGGTCTCTCATAAAACATATACGGACATCTCCACCACCTCCCGCGGGAGGTGGTGGAAATGAAAACGGTAACGGAATTCAAACATGCGTGGGATAAGCATAAAGGAATCCTGTGCAGAAGGAATGGATCCTCAGAAGCTTAGCCAAAATTGGGTGGCGGAGCAGGTGGGTGAAAGAGGGGTTGGTGGTTGGGAGGCGAGGATAGCGGAGGGCAGACTTATACGGTCTATCCAGAGCCAGTGATGGGAGGCGGGACTGGTGGTTGGGAGGCGGGAATTACTGCTGGGCAGACTTGTACGGTCTGTGCCCTGAATAAGGCAGGTACAAATCAAGGTAAGGTATACACATATGAGTTTGTCTTGTTGGGCAGACTGGATGGACCGTGCAGGTCTTTTTCTGCCGTCATCTACTATGTTACTATGTATGACAGGCTTATGAATCTTAACATTTACACGCTGAGGGAGATGGTATATGACAGAGACATTTAAATACCGCAGTGGCATTAATGTACAGGAGGTGAGCCTCTTTCAAACGAAGGAAAATTCTGGAATAAGAGAGCATAGGATGAAGTTAACAGGAAATAGGCTTAGGAGGAATCTAAGAAAATACTCGTTCACGCAGAGTTTAAAAAGGGGTTAGACGGTTTCCTAAAGGACAAGTCCATAAACCGCTACTAAATGGACTTGGGAAAAATCCACAATTCCAGGAATAACATGTATAGAATGTTTGTACGTTTGGGAAGCTTGCCAGGTGCCCTTGGCCTGGATTGGCCGCTGTCGTGGACAGGATGCTGGTCTTTTCCCAGTGTGGCATTACTTATGTACTTATGTCCTCTACTTGGCTCACTTTTATTACATAGAGCAGTGATTTAACCTATTGTGATGTCATAGTGGCTCATTCCACCAATAAGAGCCAACCTCATTAGTGATGTCACAATGGCTTGATTGTATAGAATGTTTGTACGTTTGGGAAGCTTGCCAGGTGCCCTTGGCCTGGATTGGCCGCTGTCGTGGACAGGAATCTGGGCTCGATGGACCCTTGGTCTTTTCCCAGTGTGGCATTACTTATGTACTTAGAGTGATGGATGCGTGGAATGGCCTCCCTGTGGAGGTCGTGGAGACGAGGATGTGTCAGAATTTAACAAAGCGTGGGACAGGCACATGGGATCTCTTAGGAAAAGGAGGAGTTAGTGGTTACTGAGGATGGGCAGACTGGATGGGTCATTTTGGCCTTTATCTGCTGTCATGTTTCTAAATATATCTCTTTTTATTTGCGTCTGTCTTGGACAACTAGTAATTAAAAAAAAAAGTTTTCAAAATAGAAAGTAGAAAAGGTAAATAAATAAAATAAAAAGTTGTCATAGGATGAGGATGGAACCTACAGGTTGATTATTCTGACCACAGAGAGAGAGACAGGGAGGAGGGCAGTGTTAGAGGAACAGATGCTGGAAATATGGGGTGGAAGAATCAAAGAAGGGAGATGGTGCCCATAGAAGGGATGGGAGCAGATAAGGGAAAAAATGTTGATCATGGATGGAGGGGAGGGAGGAGATAGTGGCCAAGGAGGAGAGTGGAGGGAAAGGGAGATGGGATGAGATGGTGCTCATGGAAGAGAGAGGAAGAGAAAAAGGAGGAGATGGAGCCCATGAATGGAGGAAAAAGGAAGCGTTGGGAACTAGATAGATTTGAGATGGAGGAATTGAAATGGAAGAAACTTGAATGTGAAAGATGGGTATAGGACAGGAAGTGAAGGAGGAGAAAAAAAGAAATAGTGAATAGAAAGGAGGCCCTGGAAACAGTTGACAGCGCAGAACTATGCTGGGAGCACAGGGAAGCAGAACCAGAGACAAGGAACGAGATGCTTGGAAAGATACAATCACTAGACAACCAAGGTAAGAGAAATAATTTTTTTTTTTAGTTTAGTAATTGAAATATTTCAGTTTTGAGAATTAGCATCTGCTTCTGGGCTTGCATTGTGGTAAAACTGAAATCCTACCATACTTTTTCGTTCAAAGTGATGGCGCTTAGTTTGTGAATATTGCCAGAAAATGTGGTGAAGGCGGTTAGCTTAGCAGAGTTTAAAAAGGGGTTGGATGGTTTCCTAAAGGACAAGTCCATAAACCGCTACTAAATGGACTTGGAAAAATCCAAAATCCCAGGAATAACATGTATAGAATGTTTGTACGTTTGGGAAGCTTGCCAGGTGCCCTTGGCCTGGATTGGCCGCTGTCGTGGACAAGATGCTGGGCTCAATGGACCCTTGGTCTTTTCCCAGTATGGCATTACTTATGTACTTATGTACTTATGTACTCTTATCTACTACTACTACTACTACTATTTAACATTTCTAAAGCGCTACTAGGGTACGTAGTGCTGTACAATTTAACATAGAAGGACAGTCCCTGCTCAAAGAGCTTACAATCTAATGGACAAATGTACAGTCAGGGCAGTCAAATTGGGGCAGTTGTAGATTTCCTGAAAGGTATAAAGGTTACGTGCCGAAGGCAACATTGAAGAGGTGGGCTTTGAGCAAGGATTTGAAGATGGGTAGGGAGGGGGCTTGGCGTAGGAGCTCAGGAAGTTGATTCCACGCATAGGGTGAGGCGAGGCAGAATGGGCGGAGCCTGGAGTTGGGAGTGGTGGAGAAGGGTACTGAGAGGAGGGATTATCTCCTAGGTACACACACCCAGAAGCCCAGTAGAAAAGCAGGGGGGGAAGGGGCAAATTAAATGGACCATACATGCAATTGTAATAGGACGGGCATATTCATTTTCTTTGCTGCCCTTCGATAACATGTTGGCTGCGGTGTTTTCACAGTCTTCAGTACAGCATTGCAACAAATGCTCCTTGAAATTTTTTGTCTTCCTTCTGATAATTATAGGCCAGAAGATTGTGCGGCAGAGCAATGTGAACCGTACATACCCTGTTCCACTTTGCTCTGAGCTGTTTGGCAGTCTTGTCATGTGCCCTGTTAAAATCTTGATTTTCATATTACATGGATAGAAATATTGTATTCCTTTCTAACTTCTTTGAAGCTGATACTTGCTCCGCTAAGAAAAAGAGAGCTTTGGAAATGGTAATCTAGTGAAAAAGGAAAATGTGTCATATGTCTAAGTAAATCACCAAAATAGTGAGAAATACACACTCAAAAAAAAAACAAATCTTCGTGTAACCTTCTTAATAATCATAACATCAAATCACTTTATCTCTCTCATATTTGCTTTTTTTTTTAATTTAATTTAAAATTTTTAATATTAAAAAACGGAGGAAGAAAGGCCTCTGTAGTAAAAGGCTACAAGCTGCCACGGTTATATGCACCGCGGCTGTATATAAAAGTCGCCATTCATTTAACCGCTACAACACCTTTTAACTGGAACCAATCATCGGCCAAAAACCTCCCACAAAACTTTATTCTTTGCATTTTCAAATTATGCATTTTCAAAATCACTTTTCTTTTTTTTCACATTTGTTTTACATATTACATATCCATCATAAGTATGTGTGAATTGGAATTACAGAGAAAAAAGAAGAAAAAAGAAAGAAGACATTACATAGAGGGATAAATATTCCCTAAGAACACCAACTAGCCCACGTTTAGAGGAGAGAGTTACCTCAAAAACAAACAAAATAAGATTATGGCAATCAAGTCAGTATATCATCAATAAATATAAAAGGCGAGTGTCGTACTCACTCGCAAATGCGCAGTAGAGACCTTCTCTGCCCCGCCCCCGCGTCAATACGTGATGACGGGGGCGGAACAGAGAGGGCCTCTACTGCGCATTTGCGAAGGAGGGACACCGCCGTCGCTAACGCTCCCCCCACCCGGAGTCGCCGCCGCCACCCACCCTCCACCCGGTCGGGCCCTCGCTCCGCTACTGAAACAGCGAGGGTCCGGGAACGCAGCACTGAGCTCTGCTGAGCTGCCGTTGGCCTTCCTTCTTCTTCTCTGCCTGTGTCCCGCCCTCGACGACGTTACGTCACACGAGGGCGGGACAGGCAGAGAAGAAGAAGGAACTTGGAAGGCCGACGTCGGCTACTCAGCAGAGCTCAGTGCTGCGTTCCCGGACCCTCGCTGTTTCAGTAGCGGAGCGAGGGCCCGACCGGGTGGAGGGTGGGTGGCGATGGCTCCGGGGGGGGGGGCAGCGGTGAACTCGGCGGCGCGGGGGGGCCCTTTCAACCCCCCCTCCCTTCCTATAATAGCCCGTTTTTACGGGCTCAAAGGCTAGTACTATTATATACAGCACATATACTATAGTCTTAAACGGTTTCAAATGGCTCAAAACACGGCCGCACGACTTATCCTGGGGAAATCACGCTTTGTTCCTGCTCAGCCGCTCCGTTTTCAACTACACTGACTCCCTATCAAGGACTGTATTACATTTAAAATCTGTTCACTTACAAGATAATCTATGGAGAAGCCCCTGAATACATGCTTACTCTAATCGATCTGCCCTCTAGAAATGCCCAGAGCTCTGCAAGGACTTACCTCCATCTTCATTACCCCACCTGTAGGCATGTAAAATACAAGACTCTTTATGCTTCGTCCTTCCCCTACATCGGCACAAAATCCTGGAATGTCTTGCCACGACAGCTTAAGGAGCTCGTCGACCATCAGCAGTTCAAGAAGTTCTTAAAGACCTTCTTATTCGCCAAGGCTTATTCCCCTGGCTACTCCTCTGTTTAACCTCTACCACTTGTTGGCTCTTCACCCCTGTCCTTTGCCCGTGTCATCCCGCGTACCTTCCCCTCCTGTCACATTCTGTTTCTGTGCCATCCCTATATTGAATTGTATACTCTTGACTTAACGTAAGCCGCATTGCGCCTGCTTATGTGGGAAAATGTGGGGTAAAAATGCACCAAATAAAAAAATAAAAAATATATATAACCCCATTAACCCACTCTACTACTTTCATGCCCCTTAATAAAATACCTTTGGTAACTCCAAAATAGGGCCCTCTTGTACTTTGGAAAGGTTGAGCTGTGCACCGACCAGTTCTTTAAATGGTGATGTTAACATTTTATTTTTTGCTGTGAATATTATTATTTAAAGGGGGGGAATCTTGTTCTGCTCAAGATGTTGAAGTATTCCATATTGAGTCTGTGTTCTTAGGTACACCAGAGTATGACAATTGATATTGATCTGCTGCATCTGTTTAGCCCTTTATACTGGTGTAAGCTGTCTCTTGTGGAGAGCACCGGGTCAGAGCTAATAATCCTTGGGTAATCCACCCTCCGTTTCATTCTAGTTAAACCCTCATTTGATTTATTGGTTATAACTCCTGCAGGAGTCAGCAGCCTGTCTGCAATATGCAGTCTAAATCCATCGCTCCTCTATATTAAAGATTAACAAACCAAAAATATAATTAAAGGTAATGACAACTGTTTTCAGACCTGAGCAGGGAGGGTCAGCTCCCAAGAGCTAGTCAAGAAATGTATTAAGTTAGCCAGCCAGGGCACATTTACTTATTTTTGCTTGTAAGGTATGTTTCTTTCTGAATCTTGATTTAGGAAACTATAATACAATCAGGACATCTGCTTTTTGATATTGTTGGATACGCTAAAATGAACTGTGTAACTTACTTCATGCTTTGAAATGCAGAGTTGTCGTTAAATACATCTCAAGTTTATTTATCTTTATGTGCACAAAATGTGGTCTGTACTACTTGTTCTAGGTGTACTTTTCAATAGTGTAATAAAACTATAAACATTACTAACATCTCTCTGGGCAAGTAATCAGAGCAAAACTCTTTGATCATAGGCCATAAACTGTGGCACCTTTTTGGCCTCGTATATGTTTTTCTTAATTCTGGCCAATAGATGTCACTATTGTACAATGGCTGAGACTCCTTCCCATCCGACGAGCTGTGAATTTTGTCACCATGGCATCCCAAGCTCTGGCCAGCCTTAGAGGATGATGTGCTTGGGAACAGAACCTAGGTTCTCCATGATAGCAGTGTTGCTTGGTACCATCGGGCCAGCTCCACATTTTGCCCTCTTTAAAAAGAAAGCGATTTCAAGATGGTGGCCCTCCAACTGTCCCCCACCCTTCATTATGTTTAAAGTAGCTGATTGCATTAGTCAAAAGTTAGGCTGAACAGGAGAGTTTAACAGGGCATCACATCTTCTCTCCTCCTCAAAACGAACTACCTGTTCCTCTGATCCCATTCCTACCCACCTTCTTAACACCATCTCTCCTACTCTCACCCCTATTATCTGTCATATCCTTTATCTCTCTCTTTACACTGCGACCGTTCCTGATGCCTTCAAACATTCTGTGGTCACACCGCTACTGAAGAAGCCTTCGCTTGACCCTACCTGTCCTTCCAACTATCGACCCATCTCCCTCCTCCCCTTCCTTTCCAAGTTACGTGTCTTGACTTTCTCTCATCTCATGCTGTTCTTGACCCACTTCAATCTGGCTTTCGCCCTCTTCATTCAACTGAAACTGCACTTACAAAAGTTTCCAACGACCTGTTCCTGGCCAAATCCAAGGGTCTCTATTCTATCCTCATCCTTCTCGATCTATCCGCCACTTTTGACACTGTTGATCACAGCCTACTCCTTGATACGCTCTCTTCATTTGGATTCCAGGGCTCTGTTCTTTCCTGGTTCTCCTCCTACCTCTCGCTTCGCACCTTTAGTGTACACTCTGGTGGATCCTCTTCCACTTCTATCCCTCTACCAATTGGTGTACCTCGGGGTTCTGTTCTCCATCTATACTTCTTCCCTTGGCTCTCTGATATCATCCCATGGCTTTCAACACCATCTCTATGCTGATGACTCCCAAATCTACCTCTCTACCCCTGAAATCTCAACCAGCATCCAGACCAATGTCTCAGCCTGCCTATCTGATATTGCTGTATGGAGGTCTCAACGACATCTCAAACTTAACATGGCCAAAACCGAGCTTCTCATCTTTTCCCCAAAACCTACCTCTCCTCTCCCCCCTTTCTCTATTTCGGTGGATGGCACTCTCATTCTCCTTGTCTCATCAGCTCGTAACCTTGGGGTCATCTTTGACTCCTCTCTCTCCTTCTCTGCTCACATTCAACAGATTGCCAAAACCTGTCGTTTCTTTCTCTATAACATCAGTAAAATCCGTCCCTTCATCTTTGAGCATTCTACCAGAACCCTTATCCGCACTCCGATCACCTCTCGTCTTGATTATTGTAACCTACTTCTCACCGGTCTCCCTCTTAGCCATCTCTCTCCTCTTCAATCAATCCAAAACTCTGCTGCACGACTCATTTTCTGCCAAAGTTGCTATGCCCACATTAGCTCTCTCCTTAAGTCACTTCACTGACTCCCTATCCGTTTCCTATTGACCTATAAGTGCATTCACTCTGCCCCAGTACCTCTCCACTTTTGTCTCCCCCTACGTCCCCCCTCGAGTACTCCGTTCTGTAGATAAATGTCTCTTATCCGTCCCTTTCTCCTCTACTGCTAATTCAAGACTCCATTCCTTTTGTCTCGCTGCACCTCACGCCTGGAATGGACTTTCCGAGCCTGTGCGTCTGGCCCCGTCTTTGGCCGTTTTCAAATCAAAACTCAAAACCCACTTCTTTACCACTGCTTTTGACTCTAACTTACTTGCCCTGTCCTTTATCCTCACCTCTCTATTCCCTTACCCTTAATTGTTCTGTCTGTGTACTGTCTTATCTAGATTGTAAGCTCTTTGAGCAGGGACTGTCTTTGTGTATGGTGTACAGCGCTGCGTATGCCTTGTAGCGCTATATAAATTATAAGTAGTAGTAGTAGGAGCCTGAAACAAAAAAAAACAAAAAGGCACACAACTGCTTACAAAACAGTAGATAAAAAACAACAAAGCAGTGGAATCAAATGCAATTATTGGAACAATACCCGACGTGGCCACGTTTCGCCCTCAGGCTGCGTCAGGGGTATAAACTATCAAAAGTGTATGTAAATATATCATACACACTAGTAGTTCTAAAAATCTAGTTCCATTTATCTGCTACTTCCAACTGAACTGATATGCACGTCGGGTATTGTTCCAATAAATGTAGTAGGAGCCTGTACTGTAATGGAATATAGGCGCCTACTTTCTTTTATAGTATACTAACGTAACCATGAATATACATGCCTGTAACTTAGGCATGATCGTTTACACTTGTCATGTCAAAAGAAATTGTATGATGTGATACCTGCCAGCGAGCCTCTTCAGGAGTAGCCCCCAAGCTCTGGAATTTACTCCCAGAGGGGCTATGTATAACTTGAGACTACCTCTACTTCAGGAAGCAGGTGAAAGCTTGACTCTTCTCAGGGGCATATCCAGACACCAAATTTTATGTGGTCCCGGGCCCAAGATGGGTGGGCAGAAGAGCTCTGCCTTGTCCTACAAGTGATTTGGTCTCTTCCTCTGTTGCCCGCATGCCATATGGTCTCTCAAACATCCCCCCTCCCCTGCATTTCTTTTAAATAGCAGATTTTCACCGGCGGCGAGCAGCAACTAATACACACTGCTCATGTTGGTCCCACAGCCTTCCCTCTGATGCAACTTCTTGTTTCTGCATAGGCAGGAATACATCAGAGGGAAGACTGTGGGGCCTGTGTGAGCAGTATGTATCGGTCGCTTCTCACTGCAGGCGAAGATATACTATTTACAAGGTATGCAGGAGGGACAGTTGTTGGGAGTTTTCAGCTGGTGGGGCTTGGGGGATCCCTGTCAGCCACATCATAGGTGGGCTGGAGATATGTGTGTAACGTACGAGTCTATAAGTTAACACAGTAAATGACGGCAGATGAAGGCCCGCACGATCCATTCTCTGCCCAGTAAGGTGGCCAGAGCCGTATCCACCACTGTTTGCGGTCCCCTGTCACCCATTCTTAAACGTTGGTTGTCAAATATCCGCCATTTCAACCCTATATACAGCCAAGCATGATGTAATCTTGGTTATAACCATATATCATGTCCAAGAATTGCTGACAGTATTCAGTTTACCAGTTAAGATGTCTTCCCCTCCCCCCTGAGCTGCACAACATGCTCATTCGCAGCAATAAAGTGATTTACACCACTGGGGCTGCCGAATCTTTTTCAGTCTTTAGCCATTTGTAGGACACAGACTGTAGAAGTCCGTCCGGCTTTGGCCTTGGTTCCCATTACTCTTACCTAACATAACACCTCAACGGCCATGTTGTGTTTCCAGCCTCTTTCTATTTAGGCATTCTCTGTGTATGTCCCCCGTCAGATAAACACAATGTAAGTTATGCATGTATTTATAGAATAGCACTTAGGCAGAATTTTGGCATAAGTACATAAGTATTGCCATACTAGGACAGATGGAAGGTCCATCAAGTCCAGCATCCTGTTTCTAACAGTGGCCAATCCAGGTCACAAGTACTTGGCAAGATCTCAAAACAGTACAATACACTTGATGCTGCTTATTCTAGAAATAAGCAGTGGATTTTCCTCAAGTCCAATTTAATAATGGTCTATGGAGTTTTCCTTTAGGAAGCCATCCAAACCTTTTTTTAAACCCCGCTAAGCTAACTGGTTTTACTACATTCTCTGTCAATGAATTCCAGAGTTTAATTACATGTTGAATGAAGGTTATCAATAGAAATCAAACAAAATAACACATGGAAAAGAAAATAAGATGATACCTTTTTTATTGGACATAACGTAATACATTTCTTGATTAGCTTTCAAAGGTTGCCCTTCTTCGTCAGATCGGAAATAAGCAAATGTGGTAGCAGATAGTATATATAAGAGAAACATCAAAGCATTACTTTGACAGTCTGACAGAGTGGGAGGGTGGGGGTATGCATGGGGACATCAAAGCATTTCATTGATATTCTAACAGGATGGGTGTTGGTAGGTGAGAGGAGGGTGATAAACAGAGAAATACAACTTTATGGTTTATAATGGGTTAGAAAACCCAGATCCTTAAGTCCTGTCTGTTGGGTGTCAAAATATTCAATCGTTCTTACTTCAAAGGTCTTACGTTCCCGTATTGTTTTAAAGTTACCTTTCAGTATTCTTACTGTGAAATCACTGGTGCAGTGTTCTGGTCTTGTAAAGTGTTGGCCCACAGGGGTGGGGGCTTGACTGGGACCGGCTATTTGCATGTGATGTCTGTGCAGATTGAATCTTGTCTTAAGCATCTGGCCTGTTTCTCCAATATAGCATCCTTCGTTACATTTTTTACGTTGAATGAAGAAATATTTTCTCCAATTCGTTTTAAATTTACTACTTTGTAGCTTCCTTGCGTGCCCCCTAGTCCTAGTATTTTTGGAAAGAGTAAACAAACGATTCACGTCTACCTGTTCCACTCCACTCATTATTTTATAGACCTCTATCATATCTCCCCTCGGCCTTCTTTTCTCCAAACTGAAGAGCGCTAGCCGCTTTAGCATTTACTCATAGGGAAGTCGTCCCATCCCCTTTATCGTTTTTGTTACCCTTCTCTGTACCTTTTCTAATTCCACTACATTCATAAATGTTATTATTCTAATCATTAGCACATATAATAAGTGACTAACTGTTAGTACCAATTTTATATATAACCCGGGTCTCACCCAGTTCTAGCTCTGGGCGCAGGTAAATAAACATACACTCATACCCGCTCACCACACTCAGGGCCTCAGTCACCTCCAGTCGAGCTGTGAGTGGATACTGTATATGGTCCGGAATATCAATCCAGGGGTTTGGGAAACACTTTTTCCAGTCAGGGTTCCTCTCAGCTCTCCAGTCCAGGAACTACACTGCACACTTAAACAATATCTGCAATAAGCAGGTGAAACTTCAATTTAAAGTCAAATGCAACTTTTCAAATAAGTAAATTCCAGGCTTCTGTTGTCCCCTGAGGGAACCTGTTTACCACTGTCCTCCTTGGGGGGGGGGGGGGGGGGTATTTACAAGGCTATTCACAATACTCACAGGCACCTCTGTCAATGTCTATTTTGGAAGCCTCTTACCATGCCTGGGTTTTATTACTCCTTCCTCCGACTGTCTCTACATCCACCAGGCAGGAGTGGTTCCGCAGAAGTCTTGCAAGGTCAGTGCTTGAACTCTCGGTAGCCATTTTGAATTGATTCCAGGAGCAAGAGAGGTCTACAGCCATGCCCGGCAGGAAAAGGGGGCTCTTTCCTACCCCAAAGAGGCCACTAGACCACCAGGGCACTATGATGAGGTACAGGAGGGGAGGGGTAGTGAATAGATTCATGTGGGTGGAGAGAGGCAATCTAGCTTTCTTTGGGAGGGGTCATAGTGGTAGGGGCGGGGCAGGGTGTGACAGGGGGGCGGGCATGTGTCCTCTTTTTCCTTAGAGCAAATATGGTAACCCTACCTATACCAGCCTGCATCTAGGTGGGTCAAAGATATCAAGTTGCAAGGTTCCAAGTCAAACTTGGCTGTCATGATTGTGGTAGTTGTAGTTTATACATAGGTACATAAGTACATAAGTAATGCCACACTGGGAAAAGACCAAGGGTCCATCGAGCCCAGCATCCTGTCCACGTCAGCGGCCAATCCAGGCCAAGGGCACCTGGCGAGCTTCCCAAACGTACAAACATTCTATACATGTTATTCCTGGAATTGTGGATTTTCCCCCAAGTCCATTTAGTAGTGGTTTATGGACTTGTCCTTTAGGAAACCATCGACCCCCTTTTTAAACTCTGCCAAGCTAACCGCCTTCACCACGTTCTCTGGCAACGTGATGGAGGCATATTTAGTTGGGTGTTGCTGCTTTCCTCTGGGCCTCTGTAACCCAGCTATGCCCTGAGCTTTTATACTTCTTAGTTCCTGCTCACCTGGCTCCACCCCTCCCGTGTCACTTCTTCATTGGGCAGGACTGTGGTTCTTATGGTGGCTTTGACACTGTGAGGGAGTATCCTTAAGAGGAAGTGACAGCGTCCTATGGACTCCCTCACATTGCTGTATACAACTGCTTGGTATTTTCCCTAGTGTTTTTCCTTCTTGTTTCTTAATGCAATACATTTTCTTTTCTGTGCTGTAAACGTTTCTCCTTGGCACCTTTATTGAATCAAAACCGATGATGCTGTGCCTTCCTGCTTAGTTTAGTTTTAATGCAATTCTTTGCCCCTTCAGCAGAAAACATTGGATTGTAGTGGATTGCTGTTATCGCGAATTCATTTTGATTGTTGTGCCGTGATACTTCATTTTGGCTGTCTTTATTGAAGCTGCTATAGATTTTTGTCATACATATTCATGCTCAGAAGACTTCAAAGCATTCTTGCTGCATCAGGATCGTGCTCGGCACGTCAAAGAATTATTGCTGATGTGAAAACTATTTAAAAAGAAAGAATTAAATGGATATAGATTGTTGCTTAAGAGGGAGTAATTAGAGGCAGTCGCTTTGAAAGAAATGTCTTAATGTTTATCAGATAAGCTATGCAAACCCATTGTTCAAGTAGCAGCCAATTAAATGGTCAGCTTTTAACTCTGTTGTTTTTACATCTGATGCCATCCTAGTTGAGTAAGCAATCAATAGATTTCCTTTTATAGTTTGGCAGCGCAATGGACTTAACATTTTATATTGTTAGGAAAATATCCCACCCCTGGCCATTTATTCTCATGCTTGGATTGGCTTCACCAGATCTGAGCTTGAGGTAAATTATTCATTTATTTCCACGCCTAAGTGTCAGTTGACCTTGTACCTAGTGTCTTCCCAAGGTCACAGTGGGATATGTTTACTAGAGGGCGTTAGGAGTTGCAGTTAACACGGATTTTAGTGCACGTTAACTACAAATCTAACGCTGCTCTTTCGGGGGGGGGGGGATGTTTTATGCAGGTCTTGCGCTAATGTCATTTGCTTTCATTAACTGTGAGGTATTAACTACAGCTATACTGAATAGCATATTTTACTATTCAGCCGAATACGAATAATGAAAAATAGTATTCGGTCAAATACGAATACCAAATACGAATAATGGGCATTGAGCTTTAACATAACAAATAATAAAAGAAGCAACGTTGTGATAAAGTCACATCCAGGATAGTTGGGTTAAGGCAGTTTCAGTCTGAAATACAAGTCCCAGAAGGCATTGCAGGCAAGGAGCCAGAGGGGGAGATGAAGAACCCGGACTGGACTCCTAGCTGCAATCGGGGAAGACATGGGTGTAAGCTGGCAGGTTGTGTAGAGTGGCTGCCACTAGGCGGAAAGAGAGTTAGGAAACTCTGTATGCAGGAGCTCATCATTGGTCTCATTAGTCTAATGCTTAACTCAGCTGGTAAGGGTGTGGGGAAGCTAATGGAAGGAGAATGATTGGTTGTGGTAGCTGAAGCCAGGGATTGATTAGGCAGGTGGGAAGGAGTCTCAGCAGTTCAGTTCAGAGGAGAGAAGCAGTTGCAGGCTGAAAACCCTTGGGCAGGGAGGTCCCTAAAGTATTTGCAGGCTGAAAACCCTTGGGCAGGGAGGTCCCTAAAGTACTGAAGCAGGCTGAAATTCCTTGGGTAGAGGGAGTCCCTAAAGTATTGAACTCTCCTGAAGGTAAAGAGGATAGAAGGTAGAAACTGCTGCTTGGTGACTGAACTGTGATGATGAACTGAAAGAACTGTTTGTCTTGGGAATTGAACTACGGTTTATTGTGCACTGGATAAAGAGCCCAGACTGGAGCTGACTGTAAGCCTGTATTGAATCCTGGCATGTGCTGATAGCCTGCTGCTATCCTTGGCTGCACAAGAAGGGTACCTGGTTACAACGTGAAATCAGAGATCAAGTGTTTATTTCAGTAGGATTTAGCACAGTAGAGCTCCAGATTATTCGTATTTAAAATTTAAATCGCTGTTGGGCTGAATACAAATAATGTGTTCGAGGCCAAACCGAATATGAATATTTGATACAGTCCTACTTTTAATGCAAGAGCGTTTAGCGATTCCTGTGTAGGAGGCACTAAGTGATCCCTCATTAACTGAGCTGTTTTTCCATTAGCATCTGCTAACACGTATAATACTGCAGAACGATTTAACGTACTCATACGATAGCCCTGTTAGCACACGTTATGTGCTTAATGCCCTTTAGTAAACATACCCCAGTGTTAGTGGAAGATGGATCCAATGCTTGGTTTCCCAGGTGTGCAGCCTACGTCTCTAACCACTGAGCTTCTCCTCCGTCACGCTTTATATGGTGAAGAACTTACATGATTACAATTCCTTGCCCTGTTGGGCTGACAAACAACTAAATGCCGAAACCACAACAGCAGGCTTTGTTAACGTTATTACAGAATTATTGTGATGTTGTGAATTTTGATGCAACAAGAACCCCAAAAAAACTGCAGCTAGGGAGGACAAATCAAATAATGCTCCCCTAATTCCTAAAGCAAAATGCAAGGGGTGGATGAGTGCTTTCCATCACTCTCTTGATGACATAAGAACATAAGCACCGCCATACTGGGAAAAGACCAAGGGTCCATCAAGCCCAGCATCCTGTCTCCGACAGTGTCCAATCCAGGCCTCAAGAACCCGGCAAAAACCCCAGAACAAAAGAAAAATTTAAATTAATAATGTTCAATGGATTTTTCCTTCAGGAGTCTGTCCAAACCCCCTTTAAACTGACATGACACATGCACATTAATCAGTATGTCTCTGTTTCTAGACCACTTTTTCTAGCCCAGTCCTGGACGTATAGCTAAACAGGCTGGTTTTTAGGATACCCACAATGAATATGTATCAGATTGATTTAAAGGGTAATGGGGTAAAGGCAATGGGATTTGATATTCTGCCTTTCTGTGGTACAACAAAGGAGTTTACTTTTATTGTACTCAGGTATTCTCTGTATCTAGTGGGCTCACAATTAAGTTTTGTACCCGGGGCAATGGAGTATTAAGGGAGTTGCCCAGGGTCACAAGGAGCTGGAGTAGGAATTGAACTGATTCCTCGGGATCTCGGCCCACTGCACTGAGGCCTGCCAAAGCCGGGCCCATGACAAACAGTGTTAAGGGGCCCTCGTTCGCTGTCGCTGCCCCCCCCCCAGTCCTCTACTTGTCTAGGGGTCTTTTCTCTGCAGCAAGGCCCACAGGAATAAAATGGGACCTGCTACAGATAACTCGAGCTAACGTTTAGTAAGAGACCCCCCTAGTGTTATTGAAATGGCAGGCAGCGGCAGCAATTGAGAGAGACTGCTCTGCTGGCCACAACCCCCGCCAGCCAAAGTCTTCTTCAGCGCCGGTCTCCGGGCCGGCGCATTGCGGCAGCTGATCTGGAAGGATTCTGTTCTGAGTGAGTCGTCCTGACGTCCTGCCGCAGTTCAGCACCGATCTCCGGGCCGGCGCATTGCTTAACGTCAGGACGACTCACTCAGAACAGAATCCTTCCAGATCAGCTGCAGCAACGCGTCGGCTCGGAGACCGGTGCTGAAGAGGACTTCGGCTGGCAGGGGTTGGGGACCCCCGCCAGCACAGGTACCTGATGGCGGTGGCGGCGGGGAAAGGTTGGTGGCGGCGGGAAGGGGGGGTTGAAAGGGAAGAGTCGGCAGCACCAGGGGAGGGTCAAAGGTGGTGGCGGCGCGGGGGGGGGGGGGGGCTAAAATATGCCCCCTCACCTCGGGTTCTGGACCCCCCTCCCGCCGAAGTCTGGCTATGCCCCTGCTACCAAACCCTTATCCACACTATCACCTCTCACTTAGACTACTGCAACTCGCTTCTCACAGGTGTCCAACTAAGCCATTTCTCTCCCCTTCAATCTGTTCAAAATTTTTCTGCATGACTTATATTCCGCCAGTGTCGCTATGCTCATATTAGCACTTTCCTCAAGTCACTTCATTGGCTCCCGATCCGTTTCCACATACTGTTCAAACTCCTCCTTTTTACTTACAAATGCATTCACTCTGCAGCTCCTCAGTACCTTTCCACTCTTATGTCTCCATACACTCCGTTCTTTTGGGTAAATCTCTCTTACCTGTACCCTTCTCCTACACTGCGAATGCCAGACTCCGTTCCTTTTATCTTGCTGCACCATATTCCTGGAATAACATAGTAACCTAGTAGATGACGGCAGAAAAAGACCTGCACGTTCCATCCAGTCTGCCCATCAAGATAAACTCATATGTGCTACTTTTCGTGTATACCTTACCTTGATTTGTATCTGTCATTTTCAGGGCACAGACCGTAGAAGTCTGCGCAGCACTATCCCCGCCTCCCAACCACCAGCCCCACTTCCCACCATCAGCTCTGGCACAGACCATATAAGTCTGCCCAGCACTATCCCCACCTCCCAACCACCAGCCCCGCCTCCCACCACCAGCTATGCCACCCAATCTCAGCTAAGCTTCTGAGGATCCATTCCCTCGGAACAGGATTCCTTTATGTTTATCCCACGCATGTTTGAATTCCGTTACCGTTTTCCTCTCCACCACCTCCCACGAGAAGGCATTCCAAGCATCCACCACTCTCTCCGTGAAAAAATACTTCCTGACATTTTTCTTGAGTCTGCCCCCCTTCAATCTCATTTCATGCCCTCTAGTTCTACCTGATTCAGGAATAGACTTCCTGAATCAGTACGTCAAGCTCTATCACATCCGTTTTCAAATCTAGGCTAAAAGCCAACCTTTTTGATGCTGCTTTTAACACCTAACCCCTATTCACTTGTACAGTACCCAAGTCTGTTTTATCATTCCCAACTTAGTAATTCCCTTATCCCTTATTTGTCCTGTTTGTTTGTCCTGATTAGATTGTAATCTCTTTTGAGCAGGGACTGTCTCTGCATGTTCAAATGTACAGCGCTGCTTACGTTTAGTAGCGCTGTAGAAATGATATAGTAGTAAGTGGTCTTAGCATGTGTGAAAGACCTGTGTAAGGGCGAACCAAGGTCGCTTTCTACCACAGCTTTGTAAAAGGACCTTAAAATTAGGAGAGCCCTTTTGCCATCCTGACTTTTTTTCCAGATAGTCACTCGATTAACAGACTGAATATTGTCGTTCACCAGGTAACTCCCAACTCCGATCACGGAGCTCCCTGGCACTACCCAGATGTGGTTTGCCCAGATATTCAATGGCACTAGGCTTTCCTGCCTGGTTAAATCATTTTAAATATCTACCCTGAATTTGTGAATTTACCAAAGAACTAGGGTTCAGGTCTTACAAATCTGAGACTTAGGTAAGTTTACGGTAATAAATTTGATTGCTTTGACGTAACAAATGGTCCTTGTTAACTGGAAGTAAAATAAGAATTTTTGATGCCACTCTCTTTATCTTGTTTACAAATATGAACTGGTCTGCTAAAAAAAAAAGCCAAATTGATATTTTCAAATTATTTAAAAATGGAAGCCATTCAAGACTTGGAAAAGGTGCAGCGAAGGGCGACTAAAATGATAGCGGGGATGGGACGACTTCCCTGTGAAGAAAGACTAAGGAGGCTAGGGCTTTTCAGCTTGGAGAAGAGACAGCTGAGGGGAGACATGATAGAGGTATATAAAATAATGAGTGGAGTGGAACAGGTGGATGTGAAGCGTCTGTTCACGCTTTCCAAAAATACTAGGACTAGGGGGCATGCGATGAAACTACAGTGTAGTAAATTTAAAACAAATCGGAGAAAAGTTTTCTTCACCCAACGCATAATTAAACTCTGGAATTCGTTGCCGGAGAATGTGGTGAAGGCGGTTAGCTTGGCAGAGTTTAAAAAGGGGTTAGATGGTTTCCTAAAGGACAAGTCCATAAACTACTACTAAATGGACTTGGGAAAAATCCACAATTCCGGGAATAACATGTATAGAATGTTTGTACGTTTGGGAAGCTTGCCAGGTGCCCTTGGCCTGGATTGGCCGCTGTCGTGGACAGGATGCTGGGCTCGACGGACCCTTGGTCTTTTCCCAGTGTGGCATTACTTATGTAGCTGCTGAATGTGTTCAGTGACATTCAGAGATAGTTATAGCCCTGTGAGGTAATAATGCTCTTTATTTGTATATTGATATATGTACTTCTTCTTGCCATATATGCAAATTTAAAAATATTCAGTTAGTTTGACACAGGCTTGTCCAAATTCAGTCATTGAGGGCTGTGAGCAGCGCAGATTCTTCATAAGATATCGTTAGTGAATATAATGAGAGAGATTTTCATACAGTGGAGGTAGTAGGCATGCAAATCTCTCTCATGCATAGTCATTAAGGATATCTTGAAAATCTGGCCTATTTGCAGCCCTCGAGGAATGAACTTGAACAAGCCTAAGTTGACAGATCATAATGCTCACATGCTATATGCTTTAGTGATTTTGAGACTCTGGGTATCTCAGAAAATCTGAATGAACTCCTGTTAATTGGATTATTGGACTAGTCCCCCCCTCCCCCATGACCTTTGTAACAAATTACCATCCTCCTTTAAATATTCATAATCCTCATTATTTCTCTTTGAGTAGGCATGAAGGTAGGATCAAGGGAAACATGCATCTAGTTTTTCCTACATAGGAACGCAGCTTTGGAACGCATTACCACTTGATGTGAAAAAAATGAGCGACTTAATCAATTTTCGGAGATCACTGAAGACCTATCTCTTCAATAAGACATACCACAATGACCCATCATTTGAACCTTAGCGCATTACTGCTTTTACTGTTACATTTTTGATCTCGTTATACCTAATGCTTTATCCCATTAAGTTATTCATGTTCTTATGTAATTATTAATTGTACCCTTTCTCCACTGTGGCGGTAACCAGAGCGGAATACTGTAAGCCACATTGAGCCTGCAAATAGGTGGGAAAATGTGGGATACAAATGCAATAAATAAATAAGATTTTTTTTTTTTTTTTTTTTGCTTGGGAGGGCTGAACAAACTGAGCTCCGTCCCACTTGAGTGCGCCACTCATGCCAGCCATTGACCTATAGTAAGTAGGCATGCGTCAGCTAATACAAAACACTGTGGTTAAAGCGCCTCTTTAGGGCTCATAAATTTGATCATGTGACCCCTTTGTTGAAGTGAGGACAGTGGTTTCCAGTGAGGTTCCACATGTATTTTAAGATCTTAATGTTAAGATTTAAAATTTGCCAGACTGTTCTTCTTTCACTTCTGCCCTGTCAATTGGATTCTTATGTCCTTCTGAAGCCCTTCAATCAGCTCATTCATGCCAGCTGGTGGTGTCTTCTTTCCGTCAGGTCTCCTTGCTCCCACAGTAGACTTCAGTGTAGTGAGTCCCCAGCTCTGGAACCAGCTGCCAACCTCTCTAAGGTTGGAAACATGTAATTAAACTCTGGAATTCATTGCCAGAGAATGTGGTGAAAGCAGTTAGCTTAGCAGGGTTTAAAAAAAGGTTCGGCTAGCTTCCTAAAAAAAAAAACCATAAACCATTATTAAAATGGACTTGTGGAAAATCCACCATTTATTTCTAGGATAAGCAGCATAAAATGTATTGTACTGTGGGGATCTTGCTAGGTACTTGTGACCTGGATTGGCCACTGTTGGAAACAGGATACTAGGCTTGATGGACCCTTGGTCTGTTCCAGTATGGCAACACTTATGTACTTATGTAAGAGGCAGCTTAAATCACTCTTTTTTCAGGAGGCCTTCCTCCGATAATATTCTGAGTTGAGTTTGTTCCTCCATTTTCAGCTGGTGAAGGGTATGGGGTGGTATCCTGGGGTCTGGGGCTCTGACGACACAGCAGGCCTTTCTTTTTATCGTCTTTTAAAAATTTTGTAATCTGCTCTAATGGTTGAACCTTGAACTTTTGGTCACCAGTGCAGCTTTGCACTAATATTCTGTATCAGAATCATTTTTTCAGCGCACCTGTAAAAATGCCTTTTTAACATTTTTGCCGAAAATGGACATGTGGCAAAATGAAAATTGCCGCGCGTCCATTTTGGGCCTGAGATCTTACTGCCAGCCATTGACCTAGCGGTAAAGTCTCATGCGGTAATGACATACGCGCATCAATTGTCACTTGGCGTATGCCCAATACGCGCGTCCAAAAATTATTTTTCAGAGGTGTGTTGATATCAGACTCTCGTCAAAAATGAAATTACTGCGAGAGCCACACGGTAGCCGGATGGTGACTCCATTTTGGCGTGTGTTGTGTACGTGTAGACGCTTATGCGGCTTAGTAAAAGGGCCCTATAATGCGCTAAATTGTTTTAATGGCCGTGCGCTAATACAACATTAACACATGGCCATTAATACAAGAAATAGAAAAGGGCCATTTTTACTGCTGCTGTAAAAATGACTTCAGTGCATGGGAGAAAAACCCATGCAACTGTGATGTGCTAAAATCACTTTATGCAGCAGCTTAGTAAAAAGACCCCAGAGTACAGCATGTGCCATTTGGGAAGGGAAACTTCTCGCCTGCAGAAGACTAAGGACAAATAGATCATGAGCTGCATGGGAAGTGTTCTCATCGCTTGAAAATTGTTGAGATGAAAAGGCCGAATGTTCAAGCCTATCACAAATATTGCAAGCTCTTCTAAAAAGCAAACATTGGATTACGTTCAGGCTATACACTCAATAGTTGCCAATTTCCTTATGATGGATTTTATATGAATTGCTTCACATGACGGTATTTTGTAGAATATAAACTGTCGTGTAATGGGTTTTGCACTGTTATGAGCACTTGCTTTCATCCCCTACAGCCATCATGAATCTTATTAGTTATAACAAGCAGCAGCTGTAAACAGGAGAGAGAAAAAGGAAAACGTGGCAGGTACCAGGATGAACTTTACAAGTTAACCATCCCAGAGAGAAAGAGAAGGAAAATAAAACTCAGCCATGCACAGTGAATTATGGGGGTAATGAAAAGATTTACACGCAGTACAATGTCGATTATCCAACGTAAACGGACCGACCCATTGTCAGATAAGTAAAAATTGGGGTAATACGGAAAACACTGCATAAACCATGACTCTCTTACTCAACACCCTCACTTATCACCCCTACCGCTGCAATTTCCCCACCCCTAGCTGTTTGTTCATCTGTCCAATTTGGATTGTAAGCTCTGTTGATCAGGGACTGTCTTTTCATGTTGATTTGTACAGCGCTGCGTAAGTCTAGTAGTGCTATAGAAATGTTTAATAATAGTAGTAGTAGTAGTAGTATGAGCCAAGTATAGGACAGTCAAGCCATTGTGACATCACTGATGAGGTTGGCTCTTAGGCATTGGTGGACTGAGGCATTATGACATCACAATGTCAGCTCTGGTTAAATCACCGCAGCTCCTCAGTACCTTTCCGCTCTCATCTCTCCCTACACTCCTCCCCGTGAACTCCGTTCGCTGGGTAAATGTCTCCTGTCGTCCCCCTTCTCCCCCACTGCTAACTCCCGGCTCCGTTCCTTCTATCTCGCTGCTCCCTATGCCTGGAATAGACTCCCTGAGCCAGTACGTCAGGCTCATTCTCTGGCTGTCTTCAAGTCTAGGCTTAAAGCCCACCTCTTTGCTACTGCTTTCGACTCCTAACCATGACTCTCTTACTCAACACCCTCACTTATCACCCCTACCACTGCAATTTCCCCATCCCTAGCTGTCTGTTCGTCTGTCCAATTTAGATTGTAAGCTCTGTTGAGCAGGGACTGTCTTTTCATGTTCATTTGTACAGCGCTGCGTAAGTCTAGTAGCGCTATAGAAATGTTTAATAGTAGTAGTAGTAGTAAACCCCTCAAGCAATGCATAAACAAAGGCATACAGTTCCTGGTTTTCAAAAATTGCTCTGAAACAAAGATTTGTAATAGAAATAAATGCGATGATGTCGCCGGGAGGGTCTGTCGAATATCCGAATGGTCGGATTAGTGAAGGTCGGATAATTGAGACTGTACTGTAGCTTGGTTTAGTAGCATAAACGCAGGCATAATCTTCTACATGCATAGACAATGAGAGGAGCCCCATGACCTGGAGTGCATCCCCTGGTCCTTGAAGCAATGATTGATTGATTGATTTTGAAACCATTTATAACCTGCTCCATCTACAACTCTGGGAAGAGTATAGAAAAATACATAAAATCAGTAAAAATAAAACAATCAAATAGGATTAAACAATCTTCATAGTTTGACCAACAAACATATTTATTTATTATTAGGATTTATTTACCGCCTTTTTGAAGGAATTCACTCAAGGCGATGTACAGTAAGAATAGATCAAACATGAGCAATAGGCAATTACAGAAGTAAAAATATTCGAAAACAATACAAAGTATGGCATTGTATACTACTAGCAAAGTCAACACAATACATAACAGAACATTATAATTGGTAGTGAAGGGTAAGGCAAAGTTGTAACATATAGATGAGTAAGAAAGTAAGGTGACTGATTTGAAGAAAGTTGCACATGGAGGAGTGGATAAACATGTCCCGCTGCAGTATGTGCAGCCTGAGTCACTCCTTGTGTGTGTGAGTGAGACTAACAAGTTAGTTACTTCTTCCATTAAAGGCTTGGTTGAAGAGCCAAGCTTTCACCTGCTTCCTGAAGTAGACATAGTCTTGTGTTAAGCGGAGCCTTTCAGGCAATGCTTTCCAGAGTGTGGGGGCTACTCCGGAGAGGGCTCGCTTGCGGGTATCACATCGTGTAATGTCTTTTGGAGAGAGTGAGATTAGTGAAAGTCCTTGGAAGGACCTTAGTGTCCTTGGTGGTGTGTGGAGGATAATCCTATTCTTTAGACGCTCAGGGCCATTTCCTTTCAGTGCCTTGAAGATCAGACATAGAGTTATAACACTTAAAGTGTTTGATTATATCAGAACCTTGAAACTAAAATACCTTTAAAATCATCACATGACATTGAGCACCTCGTGAATTATAATATATTCCTTACATCAGAGAATCTGAAATATTGAAAGCCTTTTCAGATAACAGTTTTTAGCCTCTTTTTAAACACATCCAAAAATATAAGACTATAAGAATAGCCACGCTGGGTCAGACCAATGGTCCATCTAGCCCTGTATCTTATTTCCAACAGTGGTCAATCCAGGTCACAAGTACCTGGTAGAAACCCAGGTAGTAGCAAGATTCCATGATACAAATCCCAGGGCAAGCAGCGGCTTCCCTATGTTTATCCTAATAGCAGACTATGGACTTTTCCTCCAGGAACTTGTCCAAAACAAAGCAACCCCAAACACCGACACTAGGAATCAGACCCGCATCCCTTGCGTTCAGAGCACACAGCCCTAACTCCTACACCAAACACACATCAGACAGAGATGAAGTGGGAGTTGAACCTGGGTCCCTTGGTTTACAGTCCACTGCACTAACGACTAGGCTACTCCTCGGACATTATTGATCTCAAAGATGATGGCAAGGTGTTCTATAGTTTAGGACCAGTGATTGAAAAAAAAACAATTTAAGTGGACCCAATAAAAAGACTGAACACCTAATAAATTCTTTGAAGCAGATCTCAAGGAATGGAAAGTTTGGTATACATCCTGAAAACGATCTACGAACTAACCGACTTCTGCAAACGATTAAAGACTTATCTCTTTGAGAAAATTTATTGCAAGGATCAAAACACATGAAGTCCACACACACTAACAGAAATGCATCAATACATTTTCTTCTACATTCTCTTACCCCGAATACTCCACCCACATATAAAATTGTTATACCTTAAGGTTTTCGTGCTATTGTTCTATCGCCCTATCTTTTCCCCATTGTAACATTCCATAGTTTCTATGCTCCAAATGTTGTTTTAACTTGACTTTGTCTTCCCGTAACCCATAATTGTACTGTAACACTTTGTATTTCCATCATTCACAATGTATTGTAAGCCACACTGAGCCCGCAAATAGGTGGGAAAATGTGGGATACAAATGCAGTAAAATAAATAAATAATAAATGATTACATTGGTCCTGTCACACCATGATGTGTTTAAGGCAGTGGTGTAGCTACGTGGGGCCTGGGGGGCCTGGGCTCCCGTAGATTTGCCCCTGGACCCCCTGCCGACGACACTCTCGACCCCCCCCCCCTGCCGCCAACCCTCCCCTGCCGTTGGCTGCCTTTGCTGGTGGGGGACCCCAATCCCCGCACCCGAGGAGGTCCTCTTCTTCCTCCGATTCGAAAGCTTCGCTCTGTTTCTGACGTCCTGCACGTTCAGGCTTCGTTCTGTTTCTGTGTGTCTGACGTCCTGCATGTACAATGTGCAGGACGTCTGAAACAGAACGAAGCCTTCGAATCGGAGGAAGAAGAGGACCTCCTCGGCTGGCGGGGATTGGGGTCCCCCCGCCAGCAAAGGTAGCCCACGGTGATGGCGCAGGAGGGTTGGCGGCGGGAGGGGGGTCGAGAGGGGCGGCGGGAGGGGTCGTCAGTTGGTGGTGGTGGTGGCGGGGCGTCGGAGGCGCCGGGGGGGGGGGGGGCTAAAATGTGCCCCCTCACCTCGGGCTCTGGACCCCCCTCCCGCCGAAGTCTGGCTACGTCCCTGGTTTAAGGTGAAGCTTGCACTTCTGGGTGTGGGCTTCTGATTTAGAGATTCGTTTTCACATTAATAGGAGTTCATGTTCCTGACTGGTTTAAGTGAGATGCTTTTGGTTATGTACCACTCTGGAAGGTAGTTGTATGAGTCATTACCTGATCCTTTCTGCAAATCTCTCTCTCTCTTTCTACAGCAGTAGTATTTGAAAAATATGAATGGCTCATACAAAGGTCCAAAATTCAAAATGAAAACAATACATCAACACAGAACTTTAAAAACTCACTGCAGCTCTTTGTGACCCTGGGCAAGTCACTTAATAATCCATTGGCCCAGTCAAAAAAACAAATGAACAAAGACATCATTAGATTGTGAGCCCACTGGAGAAAAGTACCAGCATCTATGGAAACCACTTTTGAATGAACTTAGGGAAACTCCACTGCTTATTTCTAGGATAAGCAGCATAATATATATTGTACTGTTTGGGGATCTTGCCAGGTAAACTTGTGACCTGTTTTGGCCACTGTTGGAAACAGGATGCTGGGCTTGATGGACCTTCGGTCTGTCCCAGTATGGCAATAATTATGTACTTATGAATATACAATATTACTAGAACACTGTAGACATAGGAGCCAACTTTTCAAAATTATTGGGGGTGCTAAGCCCAATAGAAATGACCCCTCCCTGAACACATACTAGGAATTTTTCTCAAAATTGGGGGTGCTCAAGCACCCACAGCACCCACAGAGTCGGCTCCAATGACTGTAGATATTCTTGTGTGAGCATATGTGATTCATTCCACTTGCGTAATATTCAGATTAATGATCAAAGCAAAATGATATCTTATTTGAAGTATAGTAATAGATTGTAGTGCAGTTCAAGGTGAGTTACATGCGGGTACAGTAGATATTTCCCAGAATTCCTGCAGACTTCCTAAGATCACAAGGAGAGCTTCGACAGAGGTAATCAGGAGCTGCAAATGGTCCAAAGGCACAGAAACAACAGCAGATAGCCAAGAGTAGATATGGTCTGTTTATTAAAAGGAGATTTTATATAAAAGACCAAAGGAGCCACAGTGGGATTTGAATCTGGCCTCCCTGATTCTTAGCAAATCCAAGAAGACAGGAGGAGCCTCCACGGAAAGTCAAAGCAAAACAGCAAAAGTAGAGGCTGACAAATGCGCAAACCAATAGGGAGATAATATAAAAAACCAGTTTATTCAGAATATTCATATCAATATTAAGGACCCGACACGGTCCGTGTTTCGGCGCCAAAGCGCCTGCCTCAGGGGTCACAATCAACTTTCTCTGAGAAGAAGCTGATTGGCTTGAATAATGCCTTTATGTATGCAAGTTAATCCACAGAGAGAACATGGTGTTTGCTGATTGGTTGGCTGTTCTTTTGTTCTCTCTGTGGATTAACTTGCATACATAAAGGAATTATTCAAGCCAATCAGCTTCTTCTCAGAGAAAGTTGATTGTGACCCCTGAGGCAGGCGCTTTGGCGCCGAAACATGGACCGTGTCGGGTCCTTGATATGAATATTCTGAATAAACTGGTTTTTGATATCATCTCCCTATTGGTTTGCGCATTTGTCAGCCTCTACTTTCCCTGATTCTTAGCCCATGGATCTAACCAGTAGGCTACTCCTGCTCTCCACATTGCCCTTTGCTGTTTTCAGGTCAAGTTGGCAGTATTAGGAGAAGTAGCAAATGTGACATTTCATGGCCTGAGGAAGTAGCAATAGGGAAAAAGGCATTGTGCTTTCCAGTCTCCTGTGTCCTACTTTTATGAAACTTAACACTTGTATTTAAGGCTCTTCAGCGTGACTCAGATCTTTGCAACAGAGGTATATTCAGTTGTCAGCCCCGATTCATTTCTTCCTGTCGTTCTCGCCTTCTTAACACTTTGTACCAGCTGCCTTATTTCAGTCTGTCTCTTTTCTACATCTCTTTTTCATAGAAATGCCAAATACTGCGGTAATTACCTTAAGGCCCATGTACTTCCTGCTGCATTGTTGTAGAGCCCAACCAACTGCTAGGTTTTCAGAAGAACAGAAGAAATACTTTTAAATAAATATTTTTTACACTGGGGTTGGTTTTGGAGGTTGGTAAGAAACCAATGATGATGAGTCCGTTAAAGGGTAGACCATCTCTGTAGGCACCCTGGATTCTTGAGGTTTCATTTATTTAAATTGAATTTAACATTTGGAAAGTCCTTTATCCATTGTGATATAGTGAGAGCATTCTTCATTGTGTAATTATTTTTGCTCTCTAGGTCTAAATTTTGATATTTTAAATTAATGCCATGTTGGATCACACCAGAAGTCATAGTAACATAGTAGATGACGGCAGAAAAAGACCTGCACAGTCCATCCAGTCTGCCCAACAAGATAAACTCATAGGTGCTACTTTTTGTGTATATCTTACCTTGATTTGTACTTCTCCTTTTCAGGGCACAGACCATATAAGTCTGCCCAGCACTATCCCCGCCTCCCAACCACCGGCTCTGGGACAGGCCGTATAAGTCTGCCCAGCAATATCCTCGCCTCCCAACCACCAGCCCCGCCTCCCACCACCGGCTCTGGCACAGACCGTATAAGTCTGCCCAGCACTATCCCCGCCTCCCAACCACCAGTTCTGGCACAGACCGTATAAGTCTGCCCAGCACTATCCCCGCCTCCCAACCACCGGCTCTGGGACAGTCCGTATAAGTCTGCCCAGCACTATCCCCGCCTCCCAACCACCAGCCCCGCCTCCCACCACCGGTTCTGGCACAGACCATATAAGTCTGCCCAGCACTATCCCTGCCTCCCAACCACCGGCTCTGGGACAGACCGTATAAGTCTGCCCAGCAATATCCTCGCCTCCCAACCACCAGTCCCGCCTCCCACCACCGGCTCTGCCACCTAATCTCAGCTAAGCTTCTGAGAATCCATTCCTTCGGAACAGGATTCCTTTATGTTTATCCCATGCATATTTGAATTCCGTTACCCTCTCCACCACCTCCCGCGGGAGAGCATTCCAAGCATGAGGTGGTGGAGAGGAAAACGGTAACGGAAGCTAAGCATTCTGTCTCTAACGGTGGCCAATCCCAGTAAGCCAGAAGTACTTGGCAGCATCCCGAGAACTAAGAAGTGCAATTAGTACAAGTTTTAAACCCCGTCCCTGGGGCTTTGAGTGGTACCTTGCCAGCCTGGAATGAAAGTCCTGAGCCTGGGAACCAAACCCAGCTCCCTTTGCATAGCAGTGCTCATCTCAAGCTTTCTTATATCACGGTTACCGTCTTTGTTTCTGTCACTTTCCGCTGAAGGCAATTCCATGCATCTGCCACCCCTTCCATGAAGAAATATTTCCTGGACGCATCTTGGAGACCTGGTGAAATGAAGATAACCAATGGAACACTGTGATACCAGTGTACGATTATATCGTAGTGATAAAGGTGTTCCAGTGTGGTGGAGGGGTGGATGTGTTAAAGGGGACATTGAGTAGGCAGAATAAAAGTTGTGCAAGAAACAGAAAGTGCTGTGTAATCTTTATGGATAGAAATTCTAGGTCTGAAGAGAAAGGGGAAGGTAAAGGATGAAGGAGAGACGATAACAGTGGAGAGTAAGGGGGAAAGAAATGGAGAAGTTGGAGAAAGGAATAACTAAAGATAGAGATAAGGAAGGAATGGAATAGAAGGGTATGTGTGTGAGGGAGGAGGAAGTGAGCAGTGTGGGAGAGCAGATGGGAACAAGTTGTATGTGTGAGCGAGTTGGAGAGCGAGATGTCTGTAAGAGGGAAGTGGGGAGGGGGGAGGGAAGCGTGCAATAAATATCACTGAGTAGGTAATGAAAAACAGATAAGTGACAAAATGATAGACCTGGAAATGAGATCAGCAAGAGAAGAAAAGAGGAAGTAGGAAGGAAACATTTAAAAACCAGCTTAGAAAATAGGAGGAGTGGCCTAGTGGTTAGGGTGGTGGACTTTGGTCCTGGGGAACTGAGGAACTGAGTTCGAGATTCCCACTTCAGGCACAGGCAGCTCCTTGTGACTCTGGGCAAGTCACTTAACCCTCCATTGCCCCATGTAAGCCGCATTGAGCCTGCCATGAGTGGGAAAGTGCGGGGTACAAATGTAACAAAAATAAAATAGATACTATTGGAGATTCTACATGGAATTCTACATGTAGAAGTCTACATGTAGAAGTCTGCCCTTGCAGATCAGCTACATGGCTGCACAGGCTTCTGTTTCTGTGAGTGCAGGACGTCAGACTCACAGAAGCAGAAGCCTGCACGGCCACATTGGTGATCTGCAAGGGCCGACTTCTACATGGAATGTTGCTAGTGGAATAGCAACATTCCATGTAGAATCTCAAATAGTAGCAACAGTGGAGGAGTGGCCTAGTGGTTAGGGTGGTGGACTTTGGTCCTGGGGAACTGAGGAACTGAGTTCGAGATTCCCACTTCAGGCACAGGCAGCTCCTTGTGACTCTGGGCAAGTCACTTAACCCTCCATTGCCCCATGTAAGCCGCATTGAGCCTGCCATGAGTGGGAAAGCGCAGGGTACAAATGTAACAAAAATAAAATAGATACTATTGGAGATTCTACATGGAATGTTGCTACTATTGGAGATTCTACATGGAATGTTGCTATTCCACTAGCAACATTTCATGTAGAAGGCTGCGCAGGCTTCTGTTTCAGGAAAGAGAGAGAGAGTACATGTAGGAAAATGGAAAAAGAATATTGAAAAGAGAATTTATGGAAGTAAGAAGAAAGACAACATATGAAAGAAGTGCGACTAAAATGATAAAGGGGATGGAACTCCTCTTATATAAGCAGGAATTAATTTGTGTCGAAACAGGGTTGAACGCCGTTCTGGCACTTCTGGCAGCTCCTGCAGTGACATCACCTCCACCCTTCCTGTATTCTCACCGGCTAACTCTCCCCGTGGTCCGGCTTCACTCTCCTTCCTTTCTTCTCCCCAGGCATCGATCCGGATCTCTCCTGGCCTCTTAACCCCCCTTCCCTCCACGCATGAACTTTTTAAATGTTGTTTTCCTTGTAGAGGCCACTGGCAGGGAGCAGTGATGCATAAGCGCTGCTCACGCCCTTCCCCTCAGCCTTTGCTCTGACACAACTTCATGTTCTCTCATAGGCAGGAAGCTGTACGGAAGGCGTGAACAGCGCTTACGCATTGTTGCTCACTATGAGGAAAAACAATACTTAAAAAGGTACATTGGGGAGGGGAGGGGGAATCGCTGGCCGGGTAAGGGACAGCAAGAAGAAATGCTGGACCTTGGGTGGGGGGATGGTGGACACGTGCTGGACCATGAGGAGAGAAGGAAACAAGCCAGACTATTGGGGGGGGGGCAGAGAGGAGGGAGAGAAAAGGAGACATGCTGGACCATTGGGAGGGGTGGGGAGAAGGGAACACGTGGAGGAGATGTCCGATGCTGCACTCCAGCTCCCACACTGGTAGCAGTGCTTTACAGATTCCACCAGCGCCACCATAACAAATGCTACTCATCCTCCAGGGAGTCCGCTGCTGAAGAGCCAATTCCAGCCCCCTCACACCACAGCCGGCACTATGAACCGGCACTAGCGTGCTGCGCTTATCTTGACAGGCTTTTTTTTTTTTTTTTTGCTTGAACAGCTGGACTGTCTTTCTCTGGGTTGTTTTTTTTTTTTTTTTGGAGAGGTAGAAGATTAAGCAGGAGCAAAATGCAGCCACAAAAGGCACCCCTCCTCTCGGCCCATATCAGCTGCACAAGCGACCCAATGATGGGTCCCTGGTCTGTCCCCCTCGGGACATTGGAGGATGACCTGTCACTCTTCTTGCGGAAATGGGCCAGGGTTACATCAGACAAATGGGTCTTAGAAGTGATCCGAGATGGATACAAGCTGGAGTTTGCACGACCTTTGTCGGACTTCTTCATGGAATCCCCCTGCAAGGCTCCTGCCAAGGTAGTGGCTGTCTGGGGAACCCTTTCCGCCCTGGTGCGGCTGGGATCGGTGCTTTCATTGCCTCAAGTGGAGCAAGGTCTCAGCCGTTACTCTATTTATTTTGTGGTGCCCGGGCAGGGCAGATCTCTTCAGTCCGTTCTCGACCTCAAGTATGTGAACAGGGCTTTTCAGGTCCGCCATTTTCGGATTGAGACCCTGCGGTCCGTTGTGGCGGCCGTTCAACCAGGAAAGTTCCTGACCTCCTTGGATCTCAAAAAGGCTTATTTACACATTCTCATTTGGCTTCCGCATCATTGTTCCCTTTCGTTTGCGATCCTGGGTCAACACTTCCAATTCTGGGCGATGCCTTTTGGCCTGGCCTCAGCGCCTCAGACCTTTTTCGAGGTCATGGTGGTGGTGGCAGCCTTCCTGTGGCAACAGGGAGTCCAGGTTCATCCGTACCTGGACTACTGGCTGATTCGTGCTTTGTCGCACGAGGAGAGCTTATGAGCGACGGATTGGGTGGTGTCTCCTTCTCAGTACCTCGAGTACCTAGGAGAGACTTTCAGTACACAGACAGGGACGGTGTCCTTATCCCTGGTGAGGCAGCTGCAGCTTCGCGTCAGGTGGAGCACCTGCTGAGCCTGGCCACCCTCGAGAGTGGGACTACATGCAGGTCTTGGGCTCCATGGTTGGTGACCTTGGATGTGGTTCCTTGGGGGTGGAGCCATATGCGGTGACCTGAAACTTATGTGGCTGCCATCTTTTATGAGGTCCTATCTGGCTTCTTAGCTCCATGATCACCAGATCACTTCAGATATAGGCCATATTCGTAAGTGCCAGCTCCTCCTTGCTTCTGTCCCCTGACTGCCCCTCCAGTGCTCGGGTTTATGTTGTGTAGTTAGAATTATTACTGAGTGGCACTGCGACTGGCCCACTCACATTCATTTCATCTTCAGCCGATCACAGTCTGTTCAAGAAGTCCCTAAAGACCTACCTCTGTGATCGTTCATACTCCTCTGCTGCTTGATCTCCTGCAATCCCGCATTCCTTTCTCCTGCTGTTTCCCTCCCTCACCCCTCTGTTGTGTACTAATGTTATTATGTAGTTCTTTTCATCAAATGTTGTAAACCACATAGAGCCTGCCTTAGTGGGATTATGTGGGATATAAATGTTCACAATAAATAAATAAATTTAAGAGGGCAGGAGCCTCTCCATGACCAGTGGTGCATCCCCTGGTCCCTACAGTGATGATGACTTTGGTCCTGGCACTGCTTGTCAAGTCCAAGGCAAAGCTTTGCACTCCTGGCTGGAAGCCTGGAGGGGGGGGGGGGGCTTCACCTCATTATTAGTCCTTATTTCATTCATTTAAGAGAGATACTTTTGATCATATACCCTTACTTCTAATCATTTCTATAGCGCTACTAGATGTGCAAAGTTATATGCAGGTACTTTATCTGTCCCTAAAGGGCTCACAATCTGAGTTTTCATTTATTTATTTATTTTTTTACCTGGGGCAACAGAGGGTTAAGTGACTTGCCCAAGGTCACAAGGAGCTGCAGTGGGAATTAAACCCATGCCTCTACTCTTCTGGAAAGTCTTAACTTAAAGGCAGATCTGTGAGTCCTTAGCTAACCCGTTCTGTCTCCCTAAATAGTATAAGTGGAATATGATTTCATTCTCTGATTTACTGCTAATGCTCGCTGTAGTAATTGCATTGTGCTAAAGAAAGCTTCCTTCTGGAGTTCGCAAGCATGCTCCATATAGTGTCATATGATAATGTTTATTTATATCCTCGCTGTGGCTCCTTATGGAGCTTTGGATTAAGTTAAAATATTCTTTTCCTGGAGTATCAGTGCTACTACACCATGGTCTGCAGTAATTACAGAACAAAATACAGAAATATGAGCCACACTGTACTCGTCAATCAAGTCAGTTCTGTAACGAGGTAATTGTAGGATCTTAAACTTTTAGAGGATAGGTGGGGAAATCTTTCTCAGGAGTGGTTCCTGGTCCATGAAACACTTTCCCACAGGAATAAAAGATGGCAAACTATTTCCGAATTTTTTTTTTTTTAAATTCTGTTTTATTGGCATAGAGTGATACAAAATAAGTTGAAGCTAGGACCGATACAGACTAGTTACAGATCAATTACAATAACGCATACATTATAACCATAGGCGGTCGGTGGCTCAACTGTTTGGGGAGGCTAAAGGGGGCGGGGTTAAGGGTGGGGCCAGGGGTGGAGCTTAAATCCATAATTGTCTGATAACACACAAAAAAAATAAATAAAAATAAAAGTCACAATACCTTTTATTAAATTTAGATATTAGATATGTATCATATGTCAAAGAATAAAGTGGTTGCTCAAAGCATATTCTAACCACAATCACTCAACTGCAAAACACTATGCACAACTTTCTGCAAAAACACACTCAGAACCATAAATATTACACTGGGCAGAACCTAATACACCAATATACCACCCATACGGAAAATGCAGACCCTCAACAATATGAAACAAGGGATCATAATATCACAATTCTCATGTAGAGCCACAAAACACCCTAATTCATGTTTAATGTGGGATAAAATGCCATAAATAAGTAAATAAATATAAACTTTTAATGTTGAGCACCTGATTCTCAAAGTGGACATATTCCAAACACTATAATGAAAATAAAATGATCTTTTCTACCTTTGTTGTCTGGTTGTCCGATTCTGCTGCTTTCTGTTCTCAGTGCAGGTCAGGACGTCATCCTCCTTAAATATCTCCCTGGCAACCCAGCCAACCCCCCTCCCCCTGCTCTCCCAGCAGTAAGGTAAACAAACCATAAACCAATTTCTACAATTGGTTACACAAGGCTAGAGGGCTTTCACTGCAGCTCCTGCTGTGAGGATGGCGGTAAATCAACAATTTAAACCTCTCAGAGCACAGTAGGGGAGGCTTAGCCTGTCCAAGCCTCTTATACTGGGCGCCTATGATTATAACCAAGAATGCCAAGATCATGTTTTTCCCCCATTTTTTCTCTCCCCCACCTCATACAAGAAAGTCCCTCTACTCCCCTCTTCTCCCCCTCAACAGTTCAGAATTCTGCTTTTTGCAATCGGAGTGAGTAAGTCCCAGAATGGTGACCAAGTCCACCGAGCAACATTGCATCATAGCCCGAATTCTTAAGATGCTCCTTTTGAAGGAATGGGAGGCAGGATGTGGGGATTAAAACTGAGCTGGGTGGAAGAGTTTAGCTTTCCGGATTTATAATTATTTGGACTTTTTATTTGTGTAGTTTGCACTTCAGTGAAGTAAAATAAGTTTTACATTAAATATTGGGATGTTTTATACCTATGATTAAAAAAAAACAGTAGTGATGTGTTTGAGTAGTCCTTGGATAAATGATTACACCATAAACGAGGTCAGGGATTACCTCCTTGTGTGTTTTTGATTGCTGTTGGTAGTGTTTAATGTCATTCTGGCCCTTTTTCTTTTAAAAAAAATTGCATTCACATGTCGGCAATGCTGGTAGTGGAGGAGTAGCCTAGTGGTTAGTGCAGTGGAACATGGAATGTTGCTACTATTTGAGATTCTGGAATGTTGCTATTACTTGTGATTCTAGATGGAATGTTGCTACTATTGAGATTCTGTTGCTACTATTTGAGATTCTATATGGACTGTTGCTATTCCACTAGCAACATTCCATATTTAGATTGTGAGCTCATTGAGCAACATAATTGCAACTCTGGGAGGTGTAGTTCTGCATTTCGATTAGCTAGCAAGGCTTATGGGAACTTCAATGAGGGCCTCTATTCTTACACTATCACCTGCTTGAGTATAGCGGAATTAGAAAAGGCTCAAAGAAGAGCGACCAAAATGATAAAGGTGATGGAACTCCTCTCATATGAGGAAAAGGGGGTTCTTCAGCTTGGAAAAGAGGCAGATGATGGGAGGATATGATTGAGGTCTATAAAATCCTGAGTGGTGTAGAACGAGTAGAAGTGAATTGATTATTTTACTCGTTCCAAAAGTACAGAGACTAGGGGACATGTGAGGGAGTTACACGGAAATACTTTTAAAACAAATAGGAAGAAGTGGTCCTGGAGGACTGGAGAAGGGCAGATGTGGTCCCTCTGCGCAAGAGTGGAAGCAAGGAGGTGGTTGGGAATTCCAGACCTGCCAGTCTGATCTCATTGGTGAGTAAACTAATGGAAATGCTTCTAGAGCGGAGTATTTTGAGGTTTCTCAAATGGAACGGACTGTAGGACCCAAGGCGGCATGGCTTCACTTAGAGGCAGGACATGTCAGATGAATCTGATTGATTTCTTTGCTTCCGATCAGATACCGCATACAGTTCAAGCTTCTCCTACTAACCTACAAATGCACTCGATCTGCAGCCCCTCACTACCTCTCTACCCTCATCTCCCCTTATGCTCCTACTCGTAACCTCCGCTCATAGGACAAATCCCTCCTGTCAGTACCCTTCTCCACCACCGCCAACTCCAGGCTCCGCCCTTTCTGCCTCGCCTCACCCCATGCATGGAATAAACTCCCTGAGGCCATACGCCAGGCCCCCTCCCTGCCCATCTTCAAATCCTTGCTCAAAACCCACCTCTTCAATGTTGCCTTCGGCGACTAACCACTATACCTCTACTCAGGAAATCTAGACTGCCCCAACTTGACATTTCGTCCTTTAGATTAAGTAGAGAGGTGTGGTAGCCGTGTCCTTTAGATTGTAAGCTCCTTTGAGCAGGGACTGGCCTTCTTTGTTGCTCTGTACAGCGCTGCGTAACCCTAGTAGCGCTCTAGAAATGTTAAGTAGTAGTAGTAGTAGTAGTAGTGGGTGACCAAGCAGTTGGATGTGGGAGGGGCGCTAGATGTGGTGTACTTGGATTTTAGCAAAGCCTTTGACACGGTCCCATACAGGTGGCTGATAAATAAACTGAGCGCCCTTGGTATAGGACCTAAAATGATTGACTGGGTTAAAAACTGGTTAAATGGGTGGAGACAGAGGGTAGTGGTAAATGGAGCTTAGGCTGAGGAAAAGGATGTTATCAGTGGTGTACCACAGGAGTCGGTCCTTGGGCTGGCTCTTTTTAACATCTTTTTGTGTGATATTGCGCAAGGGCTGTCTGGTAAGATTTGTCTCTTTGTGGATGATACCAGGCTCTGTAATAGGGTGGACACCTCATGTGGATGGCATGAGGAAGGATCTAGTGAAGCTTGAAGAATGGTCCGAAAATTGGCAACTAAGATTTAATGCTAAGAAATGCAGGGTCATGCACTTGGGTTACAAGAATCCAAGGGAACGGTACAGTATAGGGTTGAAGTGCTTTTGTGTACAAAAGAAGACCGGGACTTAGGGGTGATTGAGTCTGATGACCTTAAGGTGGCCAAACAGGTAGAAAGGGTGACAGTCAAAGCCAGAAAGATGCTTAGGTGCATAAGGAGAGGGATGACCAGCAGGAAAAAAGAGGTGATAGTGCCCTTGTATGAGTCCCTATCTGGAGTACTTTGTGCAATTCTGGAGACCGAACCTATAGAAAGGTATAAACAAGATGGAGTCAGTGCAGAGGGCAGCTACAAAATTGGTAAGAGGTCTCTGCCATAAAACGTATAGGGACAGGCTTATAAATCTCAACATGTATATGCTGGAAGAGAGTTGGCAGAGAGGGGATATGATAGAGACATTTAAATAACTAAGTGGTGTTAATGTAGAGGAGGTGAGCCTTTTTCAACTGATGGAAAACTCTGGAATGAGAGGGCATAGGATGAACATAGGTACTTAGGAGGAATCTACATCACTTTGAAACCATAATGCACCAATGTAACTCCATATAACTAAAAATTATAATCCATACACATCAATGTCATTTCAATAATTGTAAATTGTGAGCCACTTTGAACCGAAATTTGCTTTTGGATAATAGTGGGATACAAGAATGAATAAACTAAGGAAATACTCTTTCACGGAAAGGGTGGTGGAAGTGTGGAATGGCCTCCCGGTGGAGGTCGTAGAGATGAGGACTGTGTCAGAATTTAAGAAAGACTGGATGGGCCTTTTGGCCCTTATCTGCCATCATGTTTCTATGTTTCTAGGTATTTGTGACCTGGCTTGACCACTGTTGGAAACAGGATACTGGGTTAGATGGACCAATGGTCTGACCCAGTGTGGCTACTCTTGTGTTCTTACGCTTTCCTTTATGGAATACTAGCGTAACAGATAAAATAGGCGCCTGTAGTTTAAATGCAAGCATTACTCCAGCCGTTGAGCTAAATGCTGGAGATAAGTGTGTAGCCTATGTAAATGTGAGTCATACTCCTGCTCCACCCAGATTCCCCCTATGAGTACATCTGCCTGTAAAATACGTGCTATGCAAGATATACACGTATTTAAATAGCGCTACAAGGCATATGCAGCCCTGTACACTGTACATGAAAAGACAGTCCCTGCTCAAAGAGCTCACAATCTAAATATGGAATGTTGCTAGTGGAATAGCAACATTCCATGTAGAATCTCAAATAGTAGCAACAGAATCTCAATAGTAGCAACATTCCATCTAGAATCACAAGTAATAGCAACATTCCAGAATCTGAAATAGTAGCAACATTCCATGTTCCACTGCACTAACCACTAGGCTACTCCTCCACTACCAACATTCCATGTAGAAGTATGCAGGACGTCAGACTCACAGAAACAGAAGCCTGCGCGGCCGCGTTGCTGGATCTCCAAGGGCAGGCTTCTACATTACTGCTACTACTACTTATCACTTCTATAGCGCTACAAGGCAAACGCAGCGCTGTACACCATACATGAAAATACAGTCCCTGCTCAAAGAGCTCTCAATCTAAATAGGACAGACAAACAGACAGAACAACTAAGAGGTAAGGGAATTAAAGAGGGGTGGGGATAAGAGGGTACAGGGCAAGTGGGCAAGTGGTTAGGAGTCAAAAGCAGCGTTAAAGAGATGGGCTTTTAGCCTGGATTGGAAAACGGCCAAAGACGGGGCTAGACGTACAGGCTCGGGAAGTCTATTCCAGGCGTGAGGTGCAGCGAGATAAAAGGAACGGAGTCTGGAATTAGCAGTAGAGAAGAAGGGGACAGATAAGAGAGATTTATCCAGAGAACGGAGTACCCGAGGGGGGGGGGGGGCGTAGGGAGAGACAAAAGTGGAGAGGTACTCCTGAGCCTATAACCACTTAACTTCATCCTAGGTCTTCTCGTTCCAGAGTTTTCCTTCAGTTGAACGAGGCTCACCTCCTGTACATTAATGCCACAAGGCAGTGATGTAGCTACGTGGGGTCAGGGGGCCTGGGCCTTCCCAAATTTCCTCCGGGCCCATGGTTTTGCTCGTGGAAGTTCCCCAACCCCCGTCTGTTGAAGCCTTGTCCAGTGCCGGTCTCCCTGCCCTACTCTCTCGTCCCCCTCACATCCTGCATGCTCCTTTTAGTGAAATAGTACATAAGTATTGCCATACTGGGAAAGACCAAAGGTCCATCGAGCCCAGCATCCTGTCTCCAACAGTGGCCAATCTAGATCACAAATACCTGGCAAGATCCCCCAAAAAGTACAAAACATTTTATACTGCTTATCCCAGAAATAGTGGATTTACCCCAAGTCCATTTAATAACGGTCTATGGACTTTTCCTTCAGGAAGCCGTCCAAACCTTTTTTAAACTCCGCTAAGCTAACCGCCTTTACCACATTCACTAAAAGGAGCACGCAGGTCCGCCTTTACCACATTTCACTAAAAGGAGCACGCAGGACGTGTTGGGGAAGAGAGAGCAGAGGCAGGCAACACGGCGGCACCAGAGACCGGCGCTGGAGAAGGCTTCAGCTGGTGGGGGTTGGGGACCCCCGCTAGCCAAGGTATTTGCTGCAGCTTGCAGTTAACAATTGGGGGAGCGGCAGGGCGGTGGGGTGGAGGGGGTGGAGTGGCAAGGCGGCAGACTAAAATGTGCCCTTCCACCTCGAGCTCTTGCTACGGCCCTGCCACAGAGGTATTTAAACGTCTCTATCATATCCCCTCTCTCCTGCCTTTCTTCCAAAGTATAGAGGTGTGGTAGTCGTGTTAGTCCACTCTTAAAGGTTATCACTCCCACTCTGTCAGACTGTCAAAGTAATGCTTTGATGTTTCTGTTATATATACTATCTGCTACCACATTTGCTTATTTCCGATCTGACGAAGAAGGGCAACCTTCGAAAGCTAATCAAGAAATGTATTAAGTTATGTCCAATAAAAAAGGTATCATCTTATTTTCTTTTCCATGTTTTATTTTGTTTGATTTCTATTGATAACCTTCCAAAGTATACATATTGAGAGCCTTACATCATCCTTAGACCCATCATTTACACTCTCTAAAGGTGCAAAAGCTTTTTTGCTGTTGCAGCCTTTGCTGTAAGGTTACAAATGAGTTTAATTGGTATTTTGGTGTATTTCTATTTCTGGTTGATATTCCCGGAGCAGAGAGCAGTGCACAGCTGAGATGATGCACTGCCTGCTTTGCCCTATCTGACAACATCACATTTCAACACCTTCCTCATTGCACTTTCCAGTTGCTGGCTCTCTAGCAGGAAGAATTTTAAAATTACTCTTTCTTTCCCAGAACTCTGGTAGAAAGTGGAGCTTTGAGAGAACCAGGGTGTTAATCCTCTCACCGACAGCCTGCCTCGCACAAAGTAAAGGCTGTCGTGGGTTTAATCTTAGAACTGAGCCAAGGTATGCGTTGGGAATTTATGGACTCTGTTGATTCGACGCAGGGAGGTGATTTGCGCTCATTAACTCAAAACTTTCAGAGGTTGCAGGAAGTAAAATCCTGGGGCAAAAGATTTGTAAATACAGAATTGCCTCGTGGATATCGGTATGATTTTCCCTTGCCTTTTTTTTTTTTTTGAAACTTAAATCGGGCCCCCTTTGCTAGGTAAAATTCAGGCAACATTATTTAAAATCAATATAATCTAGAAATCCTGCTTCACTTGTCCAGTGTTATAGGGAGTGGGCATTTTATGTATACTGTTTGCTATCTTTAGAGTAATGTTGTTTTATTGTACTCAGTAAAATATGATAACAATATGCTGAAATGAGCCAAACCCTAGTATTTATATAGTTTTTGTGTGTGTTTATATATTTGTATTGAATCCTCAAGAAGTTTTATCTACAGTCTCCATGTAGCGAACATATGTTTAACTTGTGTGGGAGGATGCTAGTGCCGTGCTGTATATCACACTTATCTAACGATGCACAATAGTATAAACAGTTGTAATTATAGCACCTGTACACACAGATCTACACATTTCCAAATTTCCTGTTCAGTTTTTCAGCTGCTACAGCTTCACAGTTGGATGTTGTATATTTAAGGATTCTGATTCTAGGTGTCTATATTTTAAAATTATAAGGGGTTATTTTTGAGGGCATTTAGGTGATTTCCCAGGGTTTATCAGTATAGTTGCATCATGAAATCATTTTTTACTGGTTTGTTAGGTGGATTCCATTCACTGATTCTCAAGACACAATTTTCCAGTGCCAGTCCCCCTTTTTAGCCCCCTTCTTCCAGTCCCTTGAGTCAGCTATAGCCCCCTCTTTCCCACTCCTCTGCATCAGTGGCACAGCCTTAGGGGCCTGGACTCCCCAATTTAGATTCAGGCCCCCCCCCCCCAAAGCCTGCTGGTTTGGCAGGCGGAGGTCCTCAAACCCCGCCAGTAGAAGTCTTCCACCAGTGATGTTCGCCGCCATGCTGCCTGCTCTACTCCCCCCGCAGGCATGCTTAGTTTTAGTGAAATTGCGCATGCACGAGGCCTCGCGCATGCTCAGATTCATTAAAACTGAGCATGCGCGCAGTGGCAGGGGGGAACAGTAGGCAGCATGGCCACGAACAATGTTGGAGGAAGGCTTCTGCTGGCGGGGCGAAGACTCCCACCAGCCCAGGTATGTGGGGTTGCAGCGGGGAGCAGTGGCGTAAGTAGGTGGGGCCACAGGGGCCTGCCCCCCCCCCAATTTTCTTCTGGGCCCCTGGTTTTGCTGGCGGGGGGTCCTCAACTCCAGTACCGGTCTCTGGAGGCAGCGTTGCCTGCCCTGCTGTCTCTTCCCCTCACGTCCGGCACTCTCCTTTTAGTGAAGCTGAGCATGCTCAGTTTCACTAAAAGGAGTGTGCAGGACGTGAGGGGAAGAGACAGCAGGGCAGGGAATGCGGCGGTTCCGGAGACCGGCGTTAGATGAAGGCTTCAGCTGGCAGGGGTTAGGGACCCCCGCCAGCCAAGGTATTTGCAGCAGCGAGGAGGCAGGGAGCAGCGGGGCAGCGGTGGGATGGCACACCAAAATGTGCTCCCCCACCTCGGGCTCTGGCCCCCTCCCACCACGAGGTCTGGCTACGCCCCTGGCGGGGAGAAGGGGCAAAATGTGCCCCCCCCCCCCAAGTTTGGGCTCAGTCTGGCTATGTGCCTCACATCAGCAACAGCTGCCCCCACCCCCCATCCACTCCCCTTTATCAGCTCCCACCTTCTCTTACACTTGTGTCAGTGTTGGGAACTTTTTCCTTACTCCTGCTGCTCTTTGTTGCTTTTCCAGCCCTGGGTCTGATGTAGAAAACTACTTCAGGCTGTAGCTCCTGGTTAACGAGCAGTTTACATGCTTGTTAATGGCTGCTGTTGTTTTTTTTTTTTTAAAAAGGGGTTCTTTGCTGATTTAACCCCTTGCTATTGTTTTGCTGTTAACAGAATTGTAAGTTTTAGGTTAAACTTTACCTGGTGTACGGCGTCTTGGGTGAAAAGACATAAATGTAGTTAATAAATCCTAATAAATAAATAATAAATCCCTGGATTCTACCGGTACCCCTCACCCCCAACCCTTCCTCTAGGTCCCCCAGACGCCCATACCTTAATGAGAGAGGAGCGATGTCATCTTTAAAAATGGCAGTGCTTGACCTGACCCGGTGTATGCTGGGATGTGCCATGCGGGGTTGGTCTGCCCATATAAGGGAATTGTTTCCTTATTTGGCAGACTTCCATTTTTTAATGGTGGTGATGCGGAGGCAGGAATGAGAGGACATCACTCCAGCCTCATCAAGGTACTGGGGTCTGGGGAGGCCTAAGGGATGGGTTGGGGTGGGAGGTGCCACTAGACACCAGGTGTTTTTGTATATAGGAGGAGGGGGATTTGAGGGATGAGAGGAAGGTGCAGCTGGACGTCATGGATTTTTACTTTTTAGTCGGTGGGATGGGAGGTCATATCAGGGGAGTAAGAGAGTTTCACTAGACACCAGGGAATTGGGAATTTATTTTAATATCTGGTGGGGCAAGGGTCGAGTCAAGTTGGATCTGGGGGGGAGAGGGAGATCAGGCAGAGGCATAGCCAGACTCAGTATTTTGGATGGGCCCAGAAGGAAATTGGATGGGCCCTTCCACGCGCACGTTCCCCTCACCCCCCTCCCCAACCACACACCACAAATTATCTTCCCGGAGATATTTTTGTATGAACGTAAGAGGTTTTATTTTTACCTACCCCACATCTTCTCCTTCTCCTCTGTGGCGTCCCAGCATCTGCTCTCCTGTCTCTGAACTCCATCTCTCCCCGATGTCTGTACAGGCGTCCTCAGCCCCTGCGATTCATTCTCGCTGCTTGCACCAGCCCCGCAGGCTTCCTCCGTCTGCCATGTCCCACCCTCACTGATGTCATTGCCTGTTTCCTGTCTGGTGGAACATGGCAGATGGAAGCCTTTGGGGCCGGTGCAAGCAGCAAGAATTTTTTTTTTTTTTTTTTACATTTGTACCCCGCGCTTTCCCACTCATGGCAGGCTCAATGCGGCTTACATGGGGCACTGGAGGGTTAAGTGACTTGCCCAGAGTCACAAGGAGCTGCCTGTGCCTGAAGTGGGAATGGAACTCAGTTCCTCAGTTCCCCAGGACCAAAGTCCACTACCCTAACCACTAGGCCACTCCTCCACTGTTGCTACTATTTGAGATTCTACATGGAATGTTGCTATTCCACTAGCAACATTCCATGTAGAAGTCGGCCCTTGCAGATCACCAATGTGGCCGCGCAGGCTTCTGCTCCTGTGAGTCTGACGTCCTGTACGTACGTGCAGGACGTCAGACTCACAGAAACAGAAGCCTGCACAGCCTTCTACATGGAATGTTGCTAGTGGAATAGCAACATTCCATGTAGAATGTCCAATAGTAGTAACATTCCATGTAGAATCTCCAATAGTAGCAACATTCCATGTAGAATCTCCAATAGTATCTATTTTATTTTTGTTACATTTGTACCCTGCACTTTCCCACTCATGGCAGGCTCAATGCGGCTTACATGGGGCAATGGAGGGTTAAGTGACTTGCCCAGACTCACAAGGAGCTGCCTGTGCCTGAAGTGGGAATCGAACTCAGTTCCTCAGTTCCCCAGGACCAAAGTCCACCACCCTAACCATAAGGCCACTCCTCCACTCCAAGAATGAATCGATGCAGGCGCCGAGGACACCTGTACTGACACAGGGGAGGGAAGAGGTTCAGAGACTGGAGTGCAGATGCCGGGACGCTGCAGAGGAGAAGGGGGAAGAGAGCAGTGTGGTGCTGCAGCTGGGTGGGCCTGTGCCCACCCAGGCCCACCCGTAGCTTCGCCACTGAGGTCAGGACCGATGCAAACCACCAGCGACTTGGTTTTTTTTTTGTTTGTTTTAAGTGTCTCCTTCCTGTCAGTGCCTCAGCCAATCACTGCTGAGGTATTGACAGCAAGGGGTACATTTCACAGTGAGCTGTGGATTGCTGCCATGTTTTTAATGTGGCAGTAATTTCGATGCTCATTGCTTACTGCATACCACAGTAATTATTCCTTTTTTTTTTTTTTTTAATCATTTTACTTAATTATATTCACATTTATCACATAAATATAAGGAAATACAGAAATTAATATAAAAAAGGAAAACATTTTCTCTCAACAATATATATTTACATAATTGTCCACAATTGGAAGATCCAAGATCAGGAAAACAATCTTAAAGAAAATAAGAAAAACTCAAAATGGTTAATCTTACACTTCACATTTTCTGAGGGAGGAAGGTTAATCGGTTATTGCAGCCGGTACAGTGGTAACTGAAGGAAGTTGCTGCAGAGGATTCTTCATCTGTTTCCACAAACTCTTATAATTTCTTAGGTTCAAACAAATAAGTAATAAGGAAATAAAACACTTACAAGGGAATCGCGCTAGGAAGGTCCCACCTAGGGCAATGATTCCTGGCTTAAAAGCCAAGACTTCACACCTCCCAGTCTGCGATTCCCTTGATGTGTCAGGAAATATATGCATCTTTGAATCCAAAAAACTATCAACCATATATCAGAAATAAATTTCAAAACATTATCCCTATCTAAATCAAAGGCAAAAGTCACTAATAATAACTCTATCTATAACTTCTGAATTTTCCAAAATGTCAGTTAAACACATCTCTTTTCTCTGAAAGAAGATTTTAAAGGAAATATAATTTTAGTCACCAAAAGGTGTCTATCAGAAGGTATTAGCAAAGTATCAGAGAAATATTTCTTCAAGAATTCAGTAGCTAATATATAGGATATTATAGGTAAATTTATCATTCTCAAGTTATTTTCCCTTAATTGGTTCTCCAGAAATTCCAATTTTTACAAGAAAGATAACTATTCTTCATTACCAAATTATCTGTAATTATTTCTTGCTAATTTCACAGTAGAAGCCTCCTGACTTTTTACATTGGCCCCTTTGTGGGAAGCTACGAAACATGACTCCGGGAAGTGCTTGTTTTTGGATTTCAAAGTCTTTCTATTACTGGCAGCAGAGCGAAGAGCGGTATGGGTTAAGTGAAACAGCTCTCGCTGCTTCTCGGGGACTCTGCCACTGTGGCCGGCTCTGGTTGCAGTTGTAGCTGCCGGATGACGACATCCATCAGGGTAGAGAGAGAAGTGATTGGGGTTTATTCGGTTACGCGATATAACCGAAACCTGCAACTTCTTCTTTAAGGGAGTTTCATTGGTTTTCTTCAGTTCTATCCGAAAATCAGAAGCGCTCACTATACGCCATCAAATTATTATCTGTAAGAAGGAGCCATCCTTACTTTTGTGAGTTTTAAGGCCAGAACGAGCAAAATAAGTATAGATGTCTTACAACTGGCAGAACTCATAATTGTAGTCAATTGTCAAATAGTTTGAAATGAAAGCTCACGTTGACTATTCAGTGCACCCTTCTTCTTTCCTTATATCCTCTTCAAAAATGTCCTGATATTGTTCCAGAACAAGGTAACATAGTAACATAGTAGATGACGGCAGAAAAAGACCTGCACGGTCCATCCAGTCTGCCCAACAAGACAAACTCATATGTGTATACCTTACCTTGATTTGCACCTGCCTTTTTCAGGTCATAGACCGTACAAGTCTGCCCGGCAGTATTTCCCGCCTCCGAACCACCAGTCCCGCCTCCCATCACTGGCTCTGGCACAGACCGTATAAGTCTGCCCTCCGCTATCCTCGCCTCCCAACCACCAACCTCTCTTCCCCCACCTGCTCCGCCACCCAATTTTGGCTAAGCCGAAATTGGAAGTAGAATATACATAAGAGTCTCTCAGGCCGATTTTCAGATGGCTGGAGTTAGACTGGCTAACTCCTTGGGTCGGCGCTGAGAGCCGATATTCAATTCCGGGCCATTTCCGGACCTTGCTTCAGTAGGTACGCGGCTTACTGAAGCAAGGTCTGGTGCTCATACAAGCGAGGCTCTGTGCCTCTTTAGTCTTACGACTTGGCCATTAAAAGGGCTCGGTTGAGACAAAAAGTTATTCTGATTCAGTCATTACTACCGTGCTTCTGGCTCAGAAACGCTCTACATCTATGGTGTATGCGAGGGTGCGGAGGACATTTGAGGGCTGGTGTTCTGAGGCTTTCTCCCTTCACTGCTTAGTTTGTGTTTCTTCAGGCAGGTCTTCGGAAAAAATTGGCGTTACAGCTTTGGCCTGTTTCAGGGACTGACTACGGAAGACGTCTCTTTTGGCTCACCCAGATATTGTTTAAATCTTGCGGGCAGCGGGCCACTTACGACCTCCCTTTTGTATGCCGTGCCCCCTTTTGAGCCACACCAGAAGCCTGCCTTGAAAGATCGTACACTACAGACAGCATTAATGGTGGCTGTTGCGTTGGCACTTAGGGTTTCGGAGCTTCAGGCTCTCTTGTATCGGGTTCTCTTTCTTTGTGTTTCGGAGGCAGGGGTCTTCCTGCGCTTGGTTCCTCCCTTTATTCTGAAAGTGGTATCGGCATTTCATCTCAACCAATCTGTGGAGCTTCTGTCCTTTCATAGAGAGTTCAAAGAGGTTCAGTATTCTTCCTCGAAGCTTATCTGGACGTCACGAATGAGTTTCGCAAACTGGACAGTGTGCTTTTTGGTAAACGCAGGCTTGGCCTCATGGATTCAAGCATACAGTTGCTAGATGGCTGAAGGAGACTATCTCGTCAACTTATTTGATTGTGGGGGAAGCAGGCTCCTCAGGCCTTGCAGACTCATTCTATGAGGCGTGCAGTGATATCTTGGGTGGGAGCTACCTTACTGGTGCCAGAGAATATTTGTAAGGTGTGGTCAATACTGCATATCTTTGCCAAGCCCTATAGGGGTGAATGTTGTGGCATGCTCAGCAGTAGCGTAGCCACAGGTGGGCCTGGGTGGGCCGGGGCCCACCCATTCAGGGCTCAGGCCGACCCATCAGTAGCACATGTTTAGCAGTAGCCGGTGGGGATCCCAAGCTCCGCAAGCTGAAGGCTTCCCCCTGATGGTAACAAAAACGCTACTCTCCATGATACTGGCACCTGCGCATGCTCAGTTTTCAGCGTAAGCCTGCTGCAGACTGCCAAGGTGGAAAGAAGTGTTTTCCTGCCAGCTGAGATATTTTTTTCATGGTGGTTGGGGGGGGGGGGGGGGAGGTAGCACACTTCGTGCCCACCCACTTCTTGCCCAGGCCCACCCAAAATCTGTTGTCTGGCTACGCCCCTGATGCTCAGAAGCCAGTTTTGAGACTTCGGCCCTCAGGGTGGCGGTGTCAGGATCCCAACCACTCTAGGGATTGCTTTTGAACATCCTACAAGTTCTGGAATAGTGGGGAGCTAGGTAATGGAAGGCGAGATTAGGTCTTACTTGATCATTTTTTTCCCCACTATTCCAGAGGCCCGCCTGAGTTTTCCGAGATGTTTAGTCAGCGCCAAATAATTTGATTTGGATTTGTTTACCTGATATACTGCTTAGTACACCAAATATTAAACTTTTCTGTAACCTTTCTTGGCGCTTCCTGCATATCTCTTGTTCTCTGCAAGATGTCCAGAGAGGATCGAGGTTCACATGGTTTAGCAAGTTGTTTAAGGTTGTTGTGTTTATTCTGAGTTTCTCCTTACGGCTTGTCTATGTAAATATTGAGGAGCTGAACTGGATACCAAGAGAGAGAAGCTCAGTTTTCAGTATATCCACAATCAGGGCTTTTTTGGAGGGGGTACTGAGTACCGGCACCTTTTCCAGTGTCTTCTAAAATTGACCCATGGGACCACAAGTTTTAATGTAAGAGCTCAGGCTCAAGACACCAATTCCGCCTTGTCATAGATTCTGGGACTGGTTGCAGGGGGCCTGGCTATTGCGGGGGGCGGGTCCCTCAGTGATCACCCTACCCCTGAAGGGTGGCCTGGCATTTGAGTACCGGCACCTTTTTTGCTAGAAAATTTGCACTGTCCACAGTGAATATTCTTGAGAGAGATTTTGCGTGCAGTGGAGGCAGTTCATGCAAATCTCTCTCCGGAATATTCATTGTGGGCGTCCTGAAAACCTGGCTGGGTTGCCTCCGATACCAGGTTTGGGAACCACTACTACTACTACTTAACATTTCTAGAGCGCTACTAGGGTTACGCAGCGCTGTACAAATTAATAACTAAGGGCGGTCCCTGCTCAGAAGAGCTTACAATCTAAAGGACGAAATGTCAAGTTGGGGTAGTCTTGTTTTCCTGAGTAGAGGTGTTGCGATTAGGTGCCGAAAGCGACATTGAAGAGGTGGGCTTTGAGCAATGATTTGAAGATGGGTAGGGAGGGGGGGGCCTGGCGTATGGGCTCAGGGAGTTTGTTCCAAGCATGGGGTGAGGCGAGGCAGAAAGGGCGGAGCCTAGAGTTGGCAGTGGTGGAGCTAATTTCTCCTCCTGCATGCAAAAATAGGTTTTACAAACTGAAAAAGCAACTTAAAATATATCCAAACAATTATGCCCAAAAAGAGATTTAAAAGTGAAGTTCTGATTGTTGCTAGACTCAGGTAAAATTCTTCTTTAATTTTAATATTTGCTCAACATTTCCACGGGAAACCATCAAATCTCAGTTGGTGTTCATCTTTTGTTTAAGAGATGCTTAAATTCTGTCACTATTTCACCGGATACCATAGCAATGGTGTGCTTGTATAGGGTGACCGAGAGCAGCTCATATCCTTTTCGACAAAGCTGGCTTGCTTTTCCTGGGATTAAAGTAATAAATCAGAGTGATATCAGCTGGGAAATTTTGCACTGCTTCTGAATGAATTAACACATCTAGAAAATCAACACACAGCCCCTGTGGATATCCAGGGTTTAAGAATAAGATGCATTGCAGTTGGCCAGAGAAATTGTATGGCCAGGCTGTCTGCCTTTTTTCCCTGCAGAATTCTGTACCACAGATTTTGATCTTTTGCTTGTCTCCTGTTTTCCTATCACTGGAAGAAATTTTAGGCCTATGCCATTCCATTTTGAATTGGAATTTCAAATCCTTTCTTTTCATTGCTTACTAGATGCATCAGCTACGGTTTTGTTCAGAATCATGAAAGCTTTTTGACAGCTTAGAAGAATAAATGACTTGTCTTGTGGCTACAGAAGGAAGGAACATAAGTATTGCTATTCTGGGACAGTCCGGAGGGCCATCAAGCCAATCCAGGACACAAGTATCTGGCAAGATCCCAAAACAATACAATACATTTTATGCTGCTTATCCTAAAAATAAGCAGTGGATTTTCCCCAAGTCCATTTTAATAATGGTCTATGGACTTTTCCTTTAGGAAGCTGTCCAAACCTTTTTTAAACCCTGCTAAGCTAACTGCTTTTACTACATTCTGTGGCAATGAATTCCAGAGTTTAATTATTAATTATCCCCAGTGGCCCCAGTCAAGTCTCTTTACTCTGGAACCTTAATTAAATTTCTCAAATAATGACTGCTAACACTCATTAACATGTCTTCAGAGCGAGCGTAGTTACATATTCCCTTCTGTTTTGCCCCAATATCTGAACTGTGCTTCATACCTGTACCTGCACTCATTGTGTAAATACAGCAGCCAGGTGCAACTCTTGGAGACTTGGATCACTGAATGCACAGGCAAGACTTCATTTATCACCTTTGTGATAATATAAGCATTTGTTCATTGACTTCCTTACCTGTCATATAACCATGAAACTCCCAAGCAATTATCAGACTGTCTGGGAGAAGGAGAAGGCCAAACCAAATAGGGAGGCCGGACACAACTGGGCTGTAGGCCAGCGGGAAGGAAAAAGTTAAAGAAAACAGGGGAGGGAGGGGGGGGCGAAAGGGGGAAGGAAGGCATAAAAGAGGGACAGCAGGTGAGAAAAGGTCTTTCCGGCAGGCATCAGCAAGCCAGAGGAGATGAAACTCCCAAGCAATTATCAGACTGTCTGGGAGAAGGAGAAGGCCACACCAAATAGGGAGGCCGGACACAACTGGGCTGTAGGCCAGTGGGAAGGAAAGGGTTAAAGAAAACAGGGGCGGGAGGGAGGGGGCGAAAGGGGGAAGGAAGGCATAGGTACAAATCAAAGTAGGGTATACACAAAAAGTAGCACACATGAGTTGTCTTGTTGGGCAGACTGGATGGACTGTGCAGGTCTTTTTCTGCCGTCATCTACTATGTTACTATAAAAGAGGGACAGCAGGTGAGAAAAGGTCTTTCGGGCGGCAAATGAGGCTTCGTTGCCGCAGGCTGTGGCGGTTAGGGACAGGGTTTAGGTAAAACTACGGGGGGGGGGGGGGGGGGTACACAGCATGTCAGTAATTTACTACAGAATGGTTCATCGGGCGGAGAATAATGGCTGACGTTCAAGGTCAAGTGCAAGGTTAAGACCGGCAAGGGGCCAGGTCGAAGTTCACTTAGTTTGATCACATTGTCTCCTGGCTTAAACGGCCGGGAGGCCCAGAGATTATGCAGGGTGCGTCCTTAAACGGGAGGCACCCTAATCGGTGGGTTGCTATAAGTAACAGACCGTATAGCAGGGGTGTGTGCTTTGACGGCACAACCGGCAGCGCGATAAAACACGAAACGAGTGACAAGCCGTGTACCTAGGGGTTTTCCTATGAGTTGTGATGCTATATGAAGTTATGAAATTTACAACAGAAGTAAATGCGATTTATGAGATGTAATGTAAAGTGCTTGGCTGCGGCCATAATAAATTCCAAATTTGTCAAAGAAGCGGCTGGTCCTGTTTCTTTTTCCTGGTGGTAAAAGGAGAGTGGACGATTGAGCAATGCCGAATGCTTCAGTTGTGTCTGAAGGAGTAACCTAAGCTAGGCTTCCAATACCACTCTGGCTTCTTTTGATCGTTGACAAGTCACTTAACTCTTTATTGTCACAGTTACAGTTTGGGATAGTGACCTTTGCTAACTTTTAAGCTGGGGCTGCTTTGGGTCCAAAAATGACTGAAGGAGAAGAATACGTTTGGACCTAGTAATAGATTATATAACTTGTATTTTTGAAGGAAAGTTGATACTTTCCCACATGGGGCCACTACATTGACCAATGCATGTCAACATTCATCCCCTTCAGCATACGTGGGCTTGCTCTCACATGAGAAACAGATAACCCGTACCATACAGGATAAATGACCACAAGCTAAAAGTACTGTAATATAGACAAAACTTAAACTGAACCCCTAAGATGCCAGACTCGGCATGCAGTGCAACACCAGAGGAGTAGAAAGAAATGCATTTCCTCCTGTACAGTGCAAAATATCAAGACAGTAGATGTAAATTCTCAAAACTGATCGGTCACTAAAATGAAAATAAAATTATTTTCCTATGTTTGTTGTCTGGTGATATTATTTTTCTTTTCATCATCGTCCCAGTTTCTGGTTCTGCTTCCCTCTGGCTGTGCTCTTAACTCTGTTTCTGGGGCCTCCTGTCCATTGACTATTTCTTCCTGCTCTAGATTTGTCTTTGGCACTGATCTTTCATGTTCAGCTTTCTTCCATTTTCTATCTTCTCAAAACTATCTAGTTTTCCATCTCATTTCCTTCCTTCCTTCCCTTCCATTCCCCTCCATCGATGTGCAGAATTTCCCTCTCTTCCTGTCTCCTCACTTCTATCCATGTGCAGCCTCTCCTCCTCCTCCTTCTTTTCTACCGCCCCCCCCCCCCAACCTATATGGAGCATTTCCTCCTCCCTCTTCCTTTCCCTTCCATCTATTTGCAGCATTTCTCCCTTTCTTTCTTTTTCCCTCCATCTAGCATCACCCCTCCGTGTCCCTATCCCTTGCCATATCCAGCATTATCCCTCTATGAGTTTATCTTGCCATCATCTACTATGTTACTATGCACCTGTCTTTCTCCGAGGACAAGCAGGCTGCTTGTTCTCACTGATGGGTGACGTCCACGGCAGCCCCTCCAATCGGAATCTTCACTAGCAAAGTCCTTTGCTAGCCCTCGCGCGCCCGCGCGCACCGCGCATGCGCGGCCGTCTTCCCGCCCGAAACCGGCTCGAGCCGGCCAGTCTTCTTTCGTCCGCACTCGGTACCGTCGTGTTTTCGCCGTGTCGAGCCCCGGAAAGTCGACCTCGCGCGTCCTTTTTCGACGTGTTTTTTCTTCGGAAAATCCTTTAAAACTGTTAGGGAAGTGTTCCGGAAGCCCCCTCGGGTTTCGTTTGCCCCTTCCCGTATTTTCAGATTTTGCCCCGGTAAGTTTTCTTTCGTTGTCGGGGTAGGCCTCTTTTCGGCCTCGGTCGAGATTTTTCTCCCTCAAAGTTTTGGTGCTCATTTCGCCATTTCGGATTTTGATTTCGCCGGCGTGATTTTTCCGCCCATGACATCGAAGCCTTCCAGCGGCTTCAAGAAATGCACCCAGTGCGCCCGGGTAATCTCGCTCACTGACAGGCACGCGTCGTGTCTTCAGTGTCTGGGGGCCGAGCACCGCCCTCAGGCCTGTAGTCTGTGTTCCCTTTTGCAAAGGCGGACTCAGGTAGCGAGATTGGCCCAGTGGAACGTTTTGTTCTCGAGCTCTTCGTCGGCATCGGCACCGGGGGTATCGAGTGCATCGACGTCTTCAGCGTCCAGAGCTTCATCCTCGGCTGCCAGTGCATCGAGTGCATCGAGGCATCGGCCCTCTGCATCGGCGCCGAGACATCGGATAGCTGCATCGACGTCGGTGGTACCGGGACCTCGTCTGCTGATGTCGTCGGACGGTGGTGCATCATCGGGAGTGCAGGTGAGGGCTGTCCATTCCCCTGCTGGTGGCGGTGAGCCTTCGGGTGGGTCTCCCCCTACCCTGAGGGCTCCTGCGGTACAGCCCCCCCGAGACCGACCTCCTGCGGCCTCGGCCCCGAGGAAGCGACGGCTGGATTCTACGTCCTCCTCGTCGGTACCGGGAAGCTCCGGTGACATGCTTCGTTCCAAGAAGTCGAAGAAGCATCGTCACCGGTCCCCTTCCCGTGTCGGTACCGAGAGCTCTGGGTCGCCGAGGGAGTCGGCACCCAGCAGGCATCGGCACCGAGAGGACCGCTCACCCTCTGTTCAGGAGGTGTCGATGCGCTCCACTCTGAACAGCCCGGAACAGCCTCCACGCCCGGAACAGGTTCTGACGTCGACGCCTGCATCGACTTCCATGCCTTTCTCTGCAGCCGCTCTGAACGAGAGCCTCCGGGCCGTTCTCCCAGAGATTCTGGGAGAGCTGTTGCGCCCTACCCCTCCGGTACCGGTGGTGCTTGCGCCACCGGTACCATCGAGCGTGGCGCCGGCAGGTCCATCGCCCGAGGTGAGGTCTCCGGCGTCGGTGCCGCGTGCGGTGCCGGCTGCCGTCGCCTCCCAGGAAGGCTCCCCGACTACGTCGGCGGAGGGAGCTTCACCGATGCGGGCGAGGGAGTCTACCTCTCGATGCCCCCATCGTGGACGTGGCTCCACAGAGTCGAGTCGGGCACGGTTGCAGACACAGGTCCGTGAACTTGTGTCTGACACCGAGGGTGAGGCCTCGTGGGAAGAGGAAGAAGACCCCAGATATTTCTCTGACGAGGAGTCTGAGGGTCTTCCTTCTGATCCCACTCCCTCTCCTGAAAGACAGCTTTCTCCTCCTGAGAGTCTGTCTTTCGCTTCCTTTGTCCGGGAGATGTCTACGGCCATCCCCTTCCCGGTGGTTGTGGAGGACGAGCCCAGGGCTGAAATGTTTGAGCTCCTGGACTATCCTTCTCCACCTAAGGAAGCGTCCACTGTTCCCCTGCACCAGGGGCGTATCTGGACTCCGGCGGTAGGGGGGGCCAGAGCCAGAGGGAGGGGGCACATTTTAGCCCCCCCCGCCGCCGCCCCCCCCACCGCCGAGCCCCCACCGCCACCAATGTGACTCTCTCCACCCCCCTCCCGCCGCCAACCCTCCCCCGCTGCCGTTCTTACTTTTGCTGGCGGGGGACCCCAACCCCCGCCAGCCGAGGTCTGCTTCCACCTGCCGCTGCCGTAAAAACATCTTCTTCAGCCGGCGGGGGACCCCAAACCCCCGCCAGCCGCCCCGCGGTGTTTGAAATTCATCTTCGGCCTCCGTGGCCGTGCTGCTGTGATAGGCGCTGTTGAAATCCACTTCGGAGTCTGACGTCGCAGCACGTACAACGTACAACGACGTCAGACTCCGAAGTGGATTTCAACAGCGCCTATCACAGCAGCACGGCCACGGAGGCCGAAGATGAATTTCAAACACCGCGGGGCGGCTGGCGGGGGTTTGGGGTCCCCCGCCGGCTGAAGAAGATGTTTTTATGGCAGCGGCAGGTGGAAGCACACCTCGGCTGGCGGGGGTTGGGGTCCCCCGCCAGCAAAAGTAAGAACGGCAGCGGGGGAGAGTTGATGGCGGTAGGGGGGTCCAGGGCAAAATCTGCGGGGGCCCAGGCCCCTGAGGCCCCACGCAGATACGCCCCTGCCCTGCACCATGTCCTCAAAAAGACATTGCTGGCGAACTGGACCAAGCCTTTAACTAATCCCCACATCCCCAAGAAGATTGAGTCCCAGTACCGGATCCATGGGGACCCAGATCTGATGCGCACTCAGTTGCTTCATGATTCTGGAGTTGTGGATCTGGCCTTAAAGAAGGCTAAGAGTTCTAGGGAGCATGCTTCGGCGCCCCCGGGCAAGGACTCTAGAACCTTAGACTCCTTTGGGAGGAAGGCCTACCGTTCTTCTATGCTCGTGGCCAAAATTCAGTCTTACCAGCTCTACACGAGCATACACATGCGGAACAATGTGCGGCAGTTGGCGGGCTTGGTTGATGCTCTCCCCCCTGACAAGCCAAGCCTTTTCAGGAGGTGGTCAGGCAGCTGAAGGCGTGCAGAAAATTCCTGGCCAGAGGGGTGTATGACACCTTTGATGTTGCGTCCAGGGCCGCTGCTCAAGGTGTGGTGATGCGCAGGCTCTCATGGCTGCGTGCCTCCGACCTGGAGAATAGAATCCAGCAGCGGATTGCGGACTCGCCTTGCCGTGCGGATAATATTTTTGGAGAGAAAGTCGAACAGGTGGTAGAGCAGCTCCACCAGCGGGACACCGCATTCGACAAGTTCTCCCGCCGGCAGCCTTCAGCTTCTACCTCTACAGGTAGACGATTTTTCGGGGGAAGGAAGACTGTTCCCTACTCTTCTGGCAAGCGTAGGTACAATCCTCCTTCTCGACAGCCTGCGGCCCAGGCTAAGCCCCAGCGCGCTCGCTCTCGTCAGCAGCGTGCGACTCAGCAAGGCCCCTCGGCTCCCCAGCAAAAGCAAGGAGCGAGCTTTTGACTGGCTCCAGCAGAGCATAGCCGCCATCCAAGTGTCAGTGCCGGGCGACCTGCCAGTCGGAGGGAGGTTGAAAGCTTTTCACCAAAGGTGGCCTCTCATAACCTCCGATCAGTGGGTTCTCCAAATAGTCCGGCAAGGATACACCCTCAATTTGGCCTCAAAACCTCCAAATTGTCCACCGGGAGCTCAGTCTTACAGCTCCCAGCACAAGCAGGTACTTGCAGAGGAACTCTCCGCCCTTCTCAGCGCCAATGCGGTCGAGCCCGTGCCATCCGGGCAAGAAGGGCTGGGATTCTATTCCAGGTACTTCCTTGTGGAAAAGAAAACAGGGGGGATGCGTCCCATCCTAGACCTAAGGGCCCTGAACAAATATCTGGTCAAAGAAAAGTTCAGGATGCTTTCCCTGGGCACCCTACTTCCCATGATTCAGGAAAACGATTGGCTATGCTCTCTGGACTTGAAGGATGCCTACACACACATCCCGATACTGCCAGCTCACAGACAGTATCTGCGATTTCAGCTGGGCACACGTCACTTCCAGTACTGTGTGCTACCCTTTGGGCTCGCCTCTGCACCCAGGGTGTTCACAAAGTGCTTGGCTGTAGTAGCAGCAGCACTTCGCAGGCTGGGGGTGCACGTGTTCCCATATCTCGACGATTGGCTGGTGAAGAACACATCCGAGGCAGGAGCCCTGCAGTCCATGCAGATGACTATTCGCCTCCTGGAGCTACTGGGATTTGTGATAAATTACCCAAAGTCCCATCTTCTCCCGGCGCAGAGACTCGAATTCATAGGAGCTCTGCTGGATTCTCGGGCGGCTCGCGCCTATCTCCCAGAGGCGAGGGCCAACAACTTGTTGTCCCTCGTCTCGCGGGTGCGAGCATCCCAGCAGATCACAGCTCGGCAGATGTTGAGATTGCTGGGCCACATGGTCTCCACAGTTCATGTGACTCCCATGGCCCGCCTTCACATGAGATCTGCTCAATGGACCCTAGCTTCCCAGTGGTTTCAGGCTGCTGGGGATCTAGAAGACGTGATCCACCTGTCCACGAGTTTTCTCGAATCCCTGTATTGGTGGACGATTTGCTCCAATTTGACTCTGGGACGTCCTTTCCAAATTCCTCAGCCACAAAAGTGCTGACCACGGATGCGTCTCTCCTGGGATGGGGAGCTCATGTCGATGGGCTTCACACCCAAGGAAGCTGGTCCCTCCAGGAACGCGATCTACAGATCAATCTCCTGGAGTTGCGAGCGATCTGGAACGCTCTGAAGGCTTTCAGAGATCGGCTGTCCCACCAAATTATCCAAATTCAGACAGACAACCAGGTTGCCATGTACTACGTCAACAAGCAGGGGGGCACCGGATCTCGCCCCCTGTGTCAGGAAGCCGTCAGCATGTGGCTCTGGGCTCGCCGTCACGGCATGGTGCTCCAAGCCACATATCTGGCAGGCGTAAACAACAGTCTGGCCGACAGGTTGAGCAGGATTATGCAACCTCACGAGTGGTCGCTCAATTCCCGAGTGGTGCGCCAGATCTTCCAAGCGTGGGGCACCCCCTTGGTGGATCTCTTCGCATCTCGAGTAAACCACAAAGTCCCTCAGTTCTGTTCCAGGCTTCAGGCCCACGGCAGACTGGCATCGGATGCCTTCCTCCTGCATTGGGGGGAGGGCCTGCTGTATGCTTATCCTCCCATTCCTCTGGTGGGGAAGACTTTGTTGAAACTCAAGCAAGACCGAGGCACCATGATTCTGATTGCTCCCTTTTGGCCGCGTCAGATCTGGTTCCCTCTTCTTCTGGAGTTATTCTCCGAAGAACCGTGGAGATTGGAGTGTTTTCCGACTCTCATCACGCAGGACGAAGGGGCTCTTCTGCATCCCAACCTCCGGTCCCTGGCTCTCACGGCCTGGATGTTGAGAGCGTAGACTTTGCCTCTTTGGGTCTGTCAGAGGGTGTCTCCCGTATCTTGCTTGCTTCCAGGAAAGATTCCACTAAGAGGAGTTACTTCTTTCTATGGAGGAGGTTTGCCGTCTGGTGTGACAGCAAGGCCCTAGATCCTCGCTCTTGTCCTACACAGACCCTGCTTGAATACCTTCTGCACTTGTCTGAGTCTGGTCTCAAGACCAACTCTGTAAGGGTTCACCTTAGTGCAATCAGTGCATACCATTACCGTGTGGAAGGTAAGCCGATCTCAGGACAGCCTTTAGTTGTTCGCTTCATGAGAGGTTTGCTTTTGTCAAAGCCCCCTGTCAAGCCTCCTACAGTGTCATGGGATCTCAATGTCGTTCTCACCCAGCTGATGAAACCTCCTTTTGAGCCACTGAACTCCTGCCATCTGAAGTACTTGACCTGGATGGAAGGTCATTTTCTTGGTGGCAGTTACTTCAGCTCGTAGAGTCAGTAAGCTTCAGGCCCTGGTAGCCCAGGCCCCTTACACCAAATTTCATCATAACAGAGTAGTCCTCCGCACTCACCCTAAGTTCTTGCCAAAGGTCGTGTCGGAGTTCCATCTGAACCAGTGAATTGTCTTGCCAACATTCTTTCCCCGTCCTCATTCCTGCCCTGCTGAACGTCAGCTGCACACATTGGACTGCAAGAGAGCATTGGCCTTCTATCTGGAGCGGACACAGCCCAACAGACAGTCCGCCCAATTGTTTGTTTCTTTTGATCCCAATAGGAGGGGAGTGGCTGTGGGGAAACGCACCATATCCAATTGGCTAGCAGATTGCATTTCCTTCACTTACGCCCAGGCGGGGCTGGCTCTTGAGGGTCATGTCATGGCTCATAATGTTAGAGCCATGGCTGCGTCGGTAGCCCACTTGAAGTCAGCCTCCATTGAAGAAATTTGCAAAGCTGCGACGTGGTCATCTGTCCACACATTCACATCTCATTACTGCCTGCAGCAGGATACCCGACGCGACAGTCGGTTCGGGCAGTCAGTTCTTCAGAACCTGTTTGGGCTTTAGGATCCAACTCCACCCCCCGAGGGCCCTGTTTGTTCTGTTCCAGGCTGCACTCTCAGTTAGTTGGTAAATTTTTTAGGTCAATCTCAGTTATGTCCTCGCCGTTGCGAGGCCCAATTGACCATGGTTGTTGTTTTGAGTGAGCCTGGGGGCTAGGGATACCCCATCAGTGAGAACAAGCAGCCTGCTTGTCCTCGGAGAAAGCGAATGCTACATACGTGTAGAAGGTATTCTCCGAGGACAGCAGGCTGATTGTTCTCACAAACCCGCCCGCCTCCCCTTTGGAGTTGTGTCTTCCCTTGTCTTTGTCTTGCTACATATGAGACTGGCCGGCTCGAGCCGGTTTCGGGCAGGAAAACGGCCGCGCATGCGCGGTGCGCGCGGGCGCGCGAGGGCTAGCAAAGGACTTTGCTAGTGAAGATTCCGATTGGAGGGGCTGCCGTGGACGTCACCCATCAGTGAGAACAATCAGCCTGCTGTCCTCGGAGAATACCTTCTACAGGTATGTAGCATTCGCTATATGTTCCCTTCCAGCCCAGAATCTCTTTGTGGTGGCTCTATTCCTCCCTGGGTGTAGTTTCTTCCCTCTTTTTTCCCATCCCCCAATCTGGTTTCTCTCTCCTCACTTTCTGTTTCCCTCCCTCCCTTCACAGGTTTGGCATCTCTCCCTACCTCCCTCTCCTTCACCCCCTCCCCACGGTCCTACAAACTTACATATCGTTACCAGTAGCAGTGGTGTCTGTAGACGGAAATATTGTGGGTGGCAACAGGGGGAAGCTAGGTATTGGGGCGGTGGCCAAGCCAGAATGACCTTTCTGAACATCAAAGCCCTCTTTCCTTCCTCCCAACTGTTAAATTAGCAATATAAGACACCAGGGCCTTCTATGTATAAAGAAACCATCCACCCTCCAGCCAGTTTTGGCTACTCAGTAAAACTGCCATTATAATTCATACCATCATGCAACAAATTCTTCTGTGTCTACAGCAGTGGTTTTCAAATCTGTCCACCTGGAAGTAGGGGCATCAAAATCTCTCTCATATTTATTCATTAATATCCTGAAAACTCAACTGGCTGGTGATACAGCCAGAATGCATGAGCGTGAGAAGGGGCACAAACGAGTTTGACTTGGCATGTCTGGAGAAATATCTCATGTTCCTGCCTTTACTACTGGAACTCATATTTCACAGGCTTGTTGGTGTTGGCATCTGATTGCCTAGTGCAGAGGAGGCAATGGGTCATGCCCGCTGACCAACAACCCATTTGACCTGCATAAACAGTGGCAGAGACGCCAACTCACATTCATTTGGTGTGTGACAAAGGTAGAAAAATTAATTTTATTTTCTATTTATTGATTAGACTATGGTAGTTTTTGTAATGTACGTATGCCGGAACTGGGGTTAGACCTGCCTGGGGCCCGTGAGAAAAACCTCACTTATTAGCCTTCAATCTCCAGGATACCAGTGATAAATCTCCAGCTTTGGAATGGGCCACCCGTGGTGTCTCTGCAGTGACCCATGACCCATTATGTGACTTATCTATGACCCTCCCACAATATCCTATATAATAAAACGCACCTCCAACATTCTGAAGCTGACTGCATGGCTGAGGCATTCCTGCTCTCTGTATCCATCTCCTGAATTGACATCACGTACTTACGGGTTCGTCACAAGCAGAAGTGACCAACCACACGAGGTTTCTCGGCTTCAGAATGTTGGAGGTGCATTCTATTAAATAGGGTTGGTCAGTTCCTTGAAGCACAGCCAGAGCTCAGCGTCCTGCACAGTAACGCTCAGACACCAGAGAGAGAGGGGGGGGGGGGGGCTGACACCAGAGAGAGGGAGGGAGGGGGGGCCTGACACCAGAGGGGGGGAGGTATCTCTGTCACACACACACGCTCTCTCTCACACTCTCTCTCTCTCACAGTCAATGTCTTTCTCTCACTCTCACACACTGTCTCTCACACACTCTATGTCTCACACTGTATCACATTCACTCTCTATGTGTCACACAGTCACTCACACACTCTCTTGGTCTCATACACTCAGTCTCACAGAGAGTCTGTGTGTCACACACACTCTCTCTCTTGCACACACTGTATCTGTGTGAAACACACACTCTCTCTCTCTCACACTGTGTCTCACATACGCACTTGCACACACTCTCATTCTCACTCACACACTCTCTCTCTCACAGACACACTCGCACCCAGACTCACTCTCTCTCTCTCTCACACACACACACACACTCGCACATTCAGTCACTCTCACATACACTCTCTCAAACATACATACTCTGAGGAAAACCTTGCTAGCGCCCGTTTCATTTGTGTCAGAAATGGGCCTTTTTTACTAGTATTTATTATAATCAATGAGAGAGTAAAATTCAAAGTTCTTACGTTGACTCATAAAGCACTTCATAACGTTACCCCATCTTATCTTGCCGCTATGACTTTTCCATATACTCCGGCCTGCACACTCCGTTCATTAACAGATAATAGACTGGTGTTACTTTCGCCATCTAGGCCTAAATGAGAATCGACCTATCTCCAGTGTTATGGAATTCATTACCACAATCAATCAGATAGGAAAAATCTTACTCTCTTTTTCACAAAGCATTAACATTTTTTTATTTTCAAACAGCTTTTGTCAACTAAAGTTGTCGCATTTTAGATGGTAGACTGTGCGGGTTCCTGAACAGAGTCCAGAGAGGTATATGCTTTTGTGCTTTGTATGATTGTTTTACAAGCTAAATGTCTGTTGTTTTCTTTCAAATGAAAGAATTGTTCGTGCTTTCCTATTTTTTATGGATTTTTAAAATTACTATTTTTGTGTTTTTATTGTAATTACTTGTATTGTAAACCATTCTGATTTGCCTGGCAATAAGCGACGGTATAAAATAAATAAACGATCAATTATTTAACAAGGAGAACTCTTTTCCCAAGCATTCTGCCACCTTGCTAACCATGGGAACGCTATTTACACACATTCCCCCTCATAATGACCACTGTAATAGATAACTGAGAAAAAAAAATATATAATTGAGTTGATAGGCCCCTATTTTAAAAATATGGACCATGGCTTGAATAGACAGACCCATGACCTGTCTGACCCATCAAGATTTTTGTAACCCATTCCACCCACTGACTCATGACTCGTTGACCCATTGTTGGCTCTAAGCTAGTACTATACTGCCATCCTGTCCTCTTGCTTCAAATTTGGAAACATAGTAACATAACATACATAGTAAATGACGGCAGATAAAGACCTGTACGGTCCATCCAGTCTGCCCAAGAAGATAAACTCATTTTACATGGTATGTGATACTTTATATGTATACCTGAGTTTGATTTGTCCTTGCCTTTCTCAGGGCACAGACCGTAGAAGTCTGCTCAGTACTGTTCTTGTACTAAGTTCTGAAGCTAACATCGAAGCCCTTTAAAATTTACACTCCAGCCCATCCCTATCCAGTCATGATCAGGGCGTAGACCGTAGAAGTCTGCCCAGCTCCTGTTTTGTTTCCTAATTTGTTGAAGCTACAGTGTGGTAAATTTAAAACGAATCGGAGAAAATTTTTCTTCACCAACGTGTAATTAGACTCTGGAATTCATTGCCGGAGAACGTGGTACGGGCGGTTAGCTTGACGGAGTTTAAAAAGGGGTTAGATAGATTCCTAAAGGACAAGTCCATAGACCGCTATTAAATGGACTGGAAAAATTCCTCATTTTTAGGTATAACTTGTCTGGAATGTTTTTACGTTTGGGGAGCGTGCCAGGTGCCCTTGACCTGGATTGGCCACTGTCGGTGACAGGATGCTGGGCTAGATGGACCTTTGGTCTTTCCCAGTATGGCACTACTTATGTACTTATGTACCGGCGTCGCCACCCAATCTGCGCTAAGATTCCACGGAACCATTCCTTCAAAACAGGATTCCTTTGTGTTTATCCCACGCATGTTTGAATTCCATTACCGTTTTCATCTCCACCACCTCCCATGGGAGGGCATTCCACATATCCACCACCCTCTCCGTGAAAAAAAAATACTTCCTGACATTAGTCCTGAGTCTGCCCCCCTTCAACCTCAATTCATGCCTTCTAGTTCTACCGCCTTCCCATCTCCGGAAAAGGTTCATTTGCGGATTAATACTTTTCAAATATTTGAACGTCTGTATCATATCACCCCCTGTTTCTCCTTTCCTCCAAGGTATACATGTCCAGGTCAGCAAGTCTCTCCTCGTACGGTTTGCAACGCAAATCCCACACCATTTTCATAGATTTTCTTTGCACCGCTTCCAGTCTTTTTACATCTTTAGCAAGATACGGCCTCCAAAGCTGGACACAAATCCAAGTAGGGCCTCACCAACGACTTGTAAAGGGGCATCAACACCTCCTTTCTTCTGCTGGTTATGCCCCTCTCTATGCAGCCTAGCAACCTGGCCACGGCCGTCGTCTTGTCGCATTGTTTCTTCACCTTGCTGTGAGAGCCACAGAGGGGGATCCTGTTCAGACAAAATCATTTGACTACCTGAGAGGCTCTGTGCTTATCTTACATAAGTACGTAAGTATTGCCATACTGGGAAAGACCAAAGGTCCATCGAGCCCAGCATCCTGTTTCCAACAGTGGCCAATCCAGGTCACAAATACCCGGCAAGATCCCCAAAATGTACAAAACATTTTATACTGCTTATCCCAGAAATAGTGAATTTTCCCCAAGTCCATTTAATAATGGTCTATGGACTTTTCCTTTATGAAGTCGTCCAAACCTTTTTTAAACTCCGCTAAGCTAACCGCCTTTACTACATTCTCTGGCAACGAATTCCAGAGTTTAATTACACATTGAGTGAAGAACTTTTTTCTCTGATTCGTTTTAAATTTACTAGATTGTGGCTTCATCGCATGCCCCCTAGTCCTAGTATTTTTGGAAAGCGTGAAAATACTAGGATTAGGGGGCAATAGATGATGGACCTGTGGTTCTCTAATAAATGTATAAAGACGGATAGGGGAAAAAAGTCTCATCCGTCACTGAGTCATAGCCCTCCAATCTCTCAAGACTGGATTATTCAATGTAACCCATTGGTGCATGGTATAATCATGGAGAAAACCCCCTCCGTCCATATTTTGATGGTTTTTCTGTTCGCATAGCGGAAAGGTCAAAGTACACGAATGTAGCAAATTACTGACCACCACCAGGCACCTTCGGACACATGTACTTTGGCTGGACTTCTCTGCTACGCAAATATAAAAACCATCAGTGTTTCTTACCCCCTAAGATACAGAACAAGAATCATCTCCCCCTTCCAAAGCTGCAATAAAAACGCCATTCCCCTCTGGAACACACTAACGTTGACTTCTCTCGCAAAATTGCACAAGTAAAGATAGCACAGCAAGGTAGCATTGGGCAGTTTGTCCCATGCAGGGAGAGATCCTGCTTCCTAGTCTGTTGAAAAACACAATGATTGAATGCTGTTCATCTTGAGAAGTGATTTTTAGAAGATACGGTTGTTTATTTCTTGTTTTGAAACAGCTGTCACCTGAATCAGCACTTGTGATTGATATGTGCCATACAGCCAGGGTTGCCAGGTGGAAAATATTTTTCCAGCCTAAAGGAGCCCAAAATCCAGCCCAAAACCCGCCCAAACTCAAACCCCGCCCCTGACACCCCCGCCCCCGCGTCATCACCCCGCCCCCGCCGTCATCAACCCCGCCCCCGCCGTCATCGGCCCCGCCTTCCCCGTCACTAACCCCGCCTCCCACGTCACTAACCCCGCCTCCCACGTCACTAACCCCGCCCAAAAACGTCACTAACCCCGCCCACCACGGCCGAAAAAGCCAGCTAAAAAAACCGCCCGAAGCACAAAAACCAGCCCAAAAAACCGCAACCCGCCGCGGGCAAAAATTTCCCGCGGCGGGTCGCGGAAAACCGCTCAATTGGGCGGTAAAACCGCCCACCTGGCAACACTGCATACAGCAATATCCCTTTGGGATCACACAGACAACATTAGGAGACTCCTGAGGCAGGCCAGATAGGCCGAAACACGGCCATGTCGAGCCTGGTCATTGAATAATAAACTTTAAGATTCTTTGGTGTGTCGTCTGTGAGTTTTTTCAGCCGCTTCATTTCACCCATCATCTGCTAAAAATGTTATTGGTCTTTTGTTTCAGCATACAGGGGACAAGATCTCATGGTGGACTAAAAGTCTTTTTGTCAGCACTAAACCGGTTTCTCCTGTTGAGGATTATCAATAGAAATCAAACAAAATAAAACATGGAAAAGAAAATAAGATGATACCTTTTTTTATTGGACATAACTTAATACATTTCTTGATTAGTTTTCGAAGGTTGCCCTTCTTCGTCAGATCAGAAATAAGCAAATGTGGTAGCAGATAGTATATATAAGAGAAACATCAAAGCATTACTTTGACAGTCTGACAGAGTGGGAGGGTGGGGGTATGCATGGGGACATCAAAGCATTTCATTGATATTCTAACAGGATGGGTGTTGGTAGGTGAGAGGAGGGTGATAAACAGAGAAATACAACTTTATGGTTTATAATGGGTTAGAAAACCCAGATCCTTAAGTCCTGTCTGTTGGGTGTCAAAATATTCAATCGTTCTTACTTCAAAGGTCTTACGTTCCCGTATTGTTTTAAAGTTACCTTTCAGTATTCTTACTGTGAAATCACTGGTGCAGTGTTCTGGTCTTGTAAAGTGTTGGCCCACAGGGGTGGGGGCTTGACTGGGACCGGCTATTTGCATGTGATGTCTGTGCAGATTGAATCTTGTCTTAAGCATCTGGCCTGTTTCTCCAATATAGCATCCTTCGTTACATTTTTTACATTGGATGATATATACCACATTGGAAGATGAGCATGTAAAATAGTCCTTTATGTTGAATATTTTTCCTTTGTGAATGACTGTGGGGTCTTGTGAAATGTTTTGGCATATGTTTCCTGTTGAGGAAAAACTCCCTTTCATTTGGTAGAAATGTTGAAATTCAGAACCAACGCTACCGTTCACTCCTGTAGTTTTAAGTACAGAAAGCAGCAGCATTCACATGCTGTTTCTGGAAGAATTAGGATTTGTGTGGCATGCAGAAATAACATCTGCTGTAAACTTCGATAAAAAAAAATAAAAATACACAGCAATTCTAATAACATGCAATGCAGTTTTGCACCTGCAGAATTCTTTGTCAGCTGGGGTACTCTAGAAGTGTTTGCTTTTCAGGCTTTCATACCCATAGAATCATTTTCTAGGAACTGCGATATATTTAACTTCTTCAGTGCCCGTAGGCACGCGGAATATGTCCATAGATAAGAGTGTGTTATGTAGTACGTAGCATTTTCAACTCAGACATGTTAATCACTCTCACATTAAAGTGGAATCCTGTATGGTACATATTCATGTCAGAATTAAGGTAAAGGATCGATGCTGTTTAGGAGTCTGGTGGTATCCAGAACACTTACTCTTGTGCGTTAGAGTATGACCCATGTATGTGAAATAGCAACCATTGAGGAGGGACATTTCTCCCTCTGTGGTGCAAGGCCTGTTGAGTGCCTACAATTAAGAGGGCAGATTTTTAAAAAAAAATATTACAAGCTTAATTCGGCTATATTCAGCTCTTAGAAAAATGTCAGGCAGACAGCTTTTCGGTGATGAATGGAAAGAAAAAGTAGAGTAAGCTGTACTTTAAAATTTTCATCTCGAATACCTTTTGCAATGTAGTTATTATGGCCTGCTGTAGTGTGAGCGCGTCTTTTGGGTGCGCACTGGTCTATTTTTTTACCGCATCTAGGAAAAAGGGCCTTTTTTAAGGAGCCGGAAAATGGACGTGCACTAAAATTGAAACCAGCGCGCGTACATTTTCGGCCTGAGACCTTACCGCCACCCACGCGGTTTATATAGTATATACATGTACTTATTTGTACCTGGGGCAATGGAGGGTTAAGTGACTTGCCCAGAGTCACAAGGAGCTGCAGTGGGAATCGGACCCATTCCAAACTTAAAGCCCACCTCTTTACCAATGCTTTTGCCTCCTAAACAATACCCACTTGCCCTGTCCTTTATCCTCACCTATTTTTTCCCTTACCCTTAATTGTTCTATCTGTTTCCCTGTCTTATCTAGAGTGTAAGTTCTTTGAGCAGGGACTGTCTTTTTGTGTCTGGTGAACAGCGCTGCATATGCCTTGTAGCGCTATAGAAATGATAAATAGTAGTAGTAGAATCTCAAATAATAGCAACATTCCACATGGATTCTCAACTAGTAGCAACGTTCCATGTAGAATCTCAAAGGGGGAAAGGGAAATGGGCCTTTCTGTGATTTTTACAACTACATTCAAAGCAGTTTACATAGTATATACAGGTACGTATTTGTACCTGGGGCAATGGAGAGTTAAGTAACTTGCCCAGGGTCACAGGGAGCTGTGGTGGGAATTGAACCCAGTTCCCCAGGATCAAGGTTTGATGCACTAACCACTAGGCTACTCCTCCACTAGCAACATTCTGTGTAGAATCTCAAATAATAGCAACATTCCACATAGAGTCTCAACATTCCAGAATCTGAACTAGTAGCAACATTCCATGTAGAATCCCATGTAGAATCTCAAATAGGGAAATGGAAATGGGACTTGTGGCTTTTGCAACTACATTCAAGTGGTTTACATAGTATATACAGGTACTTATTTGTACCTGGGGCAATGGAGGGTAAAGTGACTTGCCCAGAGTCACAAGGAGCCGCAATGGGAATCGAGCCCTTTTCCCCGGGATCAAAGTCTGCTGCACTAACCACTAGACTACTGCTCCAGAGCTAGTGGTAATAATGAAGGGGAAGAAAAGAGAGGATTTGCACCAGCTGAAACCTGATGTAAATTCTTGTGCCTAAATTAATCGTGAATTTACCATATTCTGTAACACAGTGCGCAAACTCTAGGGATGCCCATGATCGGCTCAAGATTAACACACACGTCTTTATAGAATCCCAGATAGGAAGATGCACTCGTAAATTCTAGTTGTGGCCAACAGTGGCGTAGCTACGGGGAGCCACGGGGGCCTGAGCCCCCCCCCCCAAATTTGCTCTAGGTCCCATGATTTGGCTGGCGGGGTATCCCCAACCCCCACCAGCTGAAGCGTTTGTCCAGCGCTGGTCTTACCGCATTGTCTTCCCTGCTCTTCTCAGTCACGCCATGCACGCTCGTTTGAGCGTGACCAGCAAGGGGCAAGCGCTTCAGCTGGCGGGGGTTGGGGACCCTCTCCGCCAGTTGAGGTCTGGCTATGCCTCTGATTGCCAATTTTAGTGCCAATAATTATTAGCACCCAAATATTGGTGCTAATTTTTGTTGTCCTGTTAAATTGAACACACAAGTTGCCCTCCCCAAATTTGCGTGCACAATTTTGAGTGCCATATAGAATTTGGGGGAACATGTCAAAGTGATGATAACACCTCTAGCAGGCTGTATTTTCATATTTTTAGCTTCTCCTATATATACGCACAACTCTGGAACGTACTCCCAAAAGCTGTGAAAACAATCCACCTAAACTTCAGGAAATCATTAAAAACCAACCTACCGATCCAACGTAAATCCCCGCACCCAGCAACACAGCAAAACCAATGATCGTACTGGACAGTATACAACCTTCCTCCTTCCGACCCTCTTGGTGTCTGAAACATACGACCTTTTCTCTACCGGACTGGGCGAACGCCTTTACAGTACTATGTAAGCCACATTGAGCCTGCAAATAGGTGGAAAAATGTGGGGTACAAATGCAGCAAATAAATGTGCAGTGGCCTAGTGGTTAGGGTGGTGGACTTTGGTCCTGAGGAACTGAGTTTGATTCCCACTTAAGGCACAGGCAGCTCCTTGTGACTCTGGGCAAGTCACTTAACCCTCCATTGCCCCATGTAAGCCGCATTGAGCCTGCCATGAGTGGGAAAGCGCAGGGTACAAATGTAACAAAAATAAAATAGATACTATTGGAGATTCTACATGGAATGTTGCTACTATTGGAGATTCTACATGGAATGTTGCTATTCCACTAGCAACATTCCATGTAGAAGGCTGCGCAGGCTTCTGTTTCTGTGAGTCTGACGTCCTGCACGTACGTGCAGGACGTCAGACTCACAGAAGCAGAAGCCTGCGCGGCCATATTGGTGATCTGCAAGGGCCGACTTCTAGTGGAATAGCAACATTCCATGTAGAATCTGAAATAGTAGCAACAGTGGAGGAGTGGCCTAGTGGTTAGGGTGGTGGACTTTGGTCCTGAGGAACTGAGTTCGATTCCCACTTCAGGCACAGGCAGCTCCTTGTGACTCTGGGCAAGTCACTTAACCCTCCATTGCCCCATGTAAGCCGCATTGAGCCTGCCATGGGTGGGAAAGCGTGGGGTACAAATGTAACAGAAAATAAATTAGATATCTGGACGTCACGAATGAGTTTTGCAAATTGGACAGACTGTGCTTTTTGGTAAACGCAGGCTTGGCCTCACGGATTCAAGCATACAGTTGCTAGATGGCTGAAGGAGACTATCTCGTCAACTTATTTGATTGTGGGGGGAAACAGGCTCCTCAGGCCTTGCAGACTCATTCTATGAGGCGTGCAGCGATATCTTGGGCGGAAACTACCTTACTGGTGCCAGAGAATATTTGCAAGGTGTGGTCAATGGAGTGGAGGAGTGGCCTAGTGGTTAGAGCACCGGTCTTGCAATCCAGAGGTGGCCGGTTCAAATCCCACTGCTGCTTTTCATGATATTTGCTTTTGCCTTCCATTAAGTGGCTCTCAACATGGGACATGCAAATCCAATTGTGAGCAATTATATGGCTGCAGAGGCCATTCTTTCAAGCCTTATAAATCAAGCAATATCTGAACGCCTTGCTTTGTTTCTTTCCATGCACATGGCTGTAATCTAAATCCAGATACTCTGACATATTACCATGATAAATCATTATATTCATATCATATTTATTGGTCACCCAATGCAGTCAGAAAGTTGCTGTTGAAGCCAGAACTAAGGACAGCAGGCACAGTGATAACAGCATGTTGTTGAGTTGAAAAATGTATGTAGAGGCCTCTAGGGTTCTGCATAGTGAGGACAGCAGAGACCTCTAGTGGCTGTACAAAAATACTGCACTTTGATATGTAAATTCAAGTACAGATTCTGGAAGAAAGGGAGAGCTCTCTTGACCTGTGAAATAATGGTGGGTGGAGACCCCTTTTGGAGGTATGAAATCCCCCATTTGGTCTGAATTCTTTTGCTTTGGCTCCTGCTCCCCTGGCCATGGTAACATACAGTAAGGGGAAGATGATCTTCGGCTAGCCCAGCCATTGGACCAGGAGGAGAAAGGAGTGGAAAACAGTGACAGGGTTGCCGATGCCAATGCGTTAGCCTTCAGGTGTAAGATGGAATTGGAAACAAGCCCACCACCACTCCTGCACAGGAGGCAGGGCCGCTGCCCCCCCCCCCACACATCACTGCCCCCTCCCCCCAGAATTGTCGTTGTCGCAACTGAGATACCTTGGGGCTGACGGGGATCCCGAGGCCCCACCAGCGGAAGAATCGAGCGCTGCTCTTCATGCCATGCCTGCCCTGCCCCTGCAGCTGTTTTTTTTCTCTTGTCGCGCATGCTCAGTTTCAAAACCGAGCATGTGCCTGAGGAGAAAAGCAGCTGCTCGGCACGGCGGTAGAGGCAGAGCGAAGAGCAGCGCTGGAGGTGGGCCCGGCGCTGGAGTTTTCTTTGTCTTGCTCCTGTTGGGACGCGATCACTTGGGGCCCATCAGGAGCAAGAGAGAGATCCTGGCGCCAGGCCCAGGGTATTTTGCTCCCCCTTCCTCGGTGGCCCTGGCAGGAGGATAAAGGTTAAGGTAAAAATGTATGTCTATTCCACCTTGAACAAGGCAGAGTACAATAATAATATACATAATCAAAAACAATAAAAGCTAGTGAAAAACAAAAAAAACAAATAACACACACACAACACAGGTATCAATACTAAGCATCTTATGCATGCTTCTACTACCTCATAATTACCATACTCTGACTGTGCTATCTAGTGTTAATAACCTGTCATATTGTTATATCTCTTTTCCATCTGATACTTCACTGGGGGTCTTTGTCTTTTTTATACAGAGTGGGGTTAAATGGGCAGTATTCACAATGGAGAAGGGTAGTTAGTGGGGTTCCTCAGGGGTCCGTGCTAGGACCGCTGCTTTTTAATATATTTATAAATGATTTAGAGATGGGAGTAACTAGCGAGGTAATTAAATTTGCTGATGACACAAAGTTATTCAAAGTCGTTAAATCACGACAGGATTGTTGAAAAATTACAAGAGGACCTTACGAGACTGGGAGACTGGGCGGCTAAATGGCAGATGATGTTTAATGTGAGCAAGTGCAAGGTGATGCATGTGGGAAAAAAGAACCTGAATTATAGCTACGTCATGCAAGGTTCCACGTTAGGAGTTACGGACCAAGAAAGGGATCTGGGTGTCGTCGTCGATAACACACTGAAACCTTCTGCTCAGTGTGCTGCTGCGGCTAGGAAAGCGAATAGAATGTTGGGGATTATTAGGAAAGGTATGGAGAACAGGTGTGAGGATGTTATAATGCCGTTGTATCGCTCCATGGTGCGACCGCACCTTGAGTATTGTGTTCAATTCTGGTCGCCGCATCTCAAGAAAGATATAGTAGAATTGGAAAAGGTGCAGCGAAGGGTGACTAAAATGATAGCGGGGATGGGACGACTTCCCTATGAAGAAAGACTAAGGAGGCTAGGGCTATTCAGCTTGGAGGAGAGACGGCTGAGGGGAGACATGATAGAGGTATATAAAATAATGAGTGGAGTGGAACAGGTTGATGTGAAGCGTCTGTTCACGCTTTCCAAAAGTACTAGGACTAGGGGGCATGCGATGAAACTACAGTATAGTAAATTTAAAACAAATCGGAGAAAATTTTTCTTCACCCAACGTGTAATTAAACTCTGGAATTCGTTGCCAGAGAAAGTGGTGAAGGCGGTTAGCTTAGCAGAGTTTAAAAAGGGGTTGGACGGATTCCTAAAGGACAAGTCCATAAACCGCTACTAAATGGACTTGGAAAACTCCAAAATTCCAGGAATAACATGTATAGAATGTTTGTACGTTTGGGAAGCTTGCCAGGTGCCCTTGGCCTGGATTGGCCGCTGTCGTGGAGAGGATGCTGGGCTCGATGGACCCTTGGTCTTTTCCCAGTATGGCATTACTTATGTACTTATGTCCTCTACTTGGCTCACTTTTATTACATAGAGCAGTGATTTAACCTATTGTGATGTCATAGTGGCTCATTCCACCAATAAGAGCCAACCTCATTAGTGATGTCACAATGGCTTGATTGTATAGAATGTTTGTACGTTTGGGAAGCTTGCCAGGTGCCCTTGGCCTGGATTGGCCGCTGTCGTGGACAGGATGCTGGGCTCGATGGACCCTTGGTCTTTTCCCAGTATGGCATTACTTATGTACTTATGTACTTATACAGTTTTCTTATTCTGTATTCTCCATCTAGAACCATTTGGACTGCGACCAGCATTTAGTGATTATCCCTAAACATCTTCAGATATGTTCTCACCTTTCTAGGGTTACCTGCTCCCTACGCTGGCATTCCCTGTCTCGACAATTTTGGCAGGAACTTTCTTTCAAGAAATTCAAAACATTTCTTAAGACCCACTTTTTCACTCGGGCTTTCCTATTTTCTAAGCAGCCCAACTGCAATCAACTCCTGAGACTAGGCCGAGGCTCAGACCCCACCCCTCTGTGGCTTCATTGCTTATCACTTTTGTCCATGTGTACGTTTTTGCATATTCGACCCTCCTTGTGTCTCTTGAGCTAAACTAAATAACTCTCCCTCCCCACTCCTCCCTTATAATATTGCGTTGCAATCGAATGCCCATCCCATTAATTTGCTGACTAGAAGAGCTGATGGCATCATTCTTTGTTTTGACTTATCAATAGAAATCAAACAAAATAAAACATGGAAAAGAAAATAAGATGATACCTTTTTAATTGGACATAACTTAATACATTTCTTGATTAGCTTTCGAAGGTCGCCCTTCTTCGTCAGATCGGAAATAAGCAAATGTGCTAGCTGACAGTGTATATAAGTGAAAACATTCAAGCATTACTATGACAGTAAAATAGATACCATTGGAGATTCTACATGGAATGTTGCTACTATTGGAGATTCTACATGGAATGTTGCTATTCCACTAGCAACATTCCATGTAGAAGGCTGCACAGGCTTCTGTTTCTGTGAGTCTGACGTCCTGCACGTACGTGCAGGACGTCAGACTCACAGAAGCAGAAGCCTGCGCGGCCACATTGGTGATCTACAAGGGCCGACTTCTACATGGAATGTTGCTAGTGGAATAGCAACATTCCATGTAGAATCTATAGAAATCAAACAAAATAAAACATGGAAAAGAAAATAAGATGATACCTTTTTTATTGGACATAACTTAATACATTTCTTGATTAGCTTTCGAAGGTTGCCCTTCTTCCTCAGATCGGAAATAAGCAAATGTGCTAGCTGACAGGTTATATAAGTGAAAACATTCAAGCATTACTATGACAGTAAAATAGATACCATTGGAGATTCTACATGGAATGTTGCTACTATTGGAGATTCTACATGGAATGTTGCTATTCCACTAGCAACATTCCATGTAGAAGGCTGCGCAGGCTTCTGTTTCTGTGAGTCTGACGTCCTGCACGTACGTGCAGGACGTCAGACTCGCAGAAGCCTGCGCGGCCACATTGGTGATCTACAAGGGCTGACTTCTACATGGAATGTTGCTAGTGGAATAGCAACATTCCATGTAGAATCTATAGAAATCAAACAAAATAAAACATGGAAAAAAAAATAAGATGATACCTTTTTTATTGGACATAACTTAATACATTTCTTGATTAGCTTTCGAAGGTTGCCCTTCTTCGTCAGATCGGAAATAAGCAAATGTGCTAGCTGACAGTGTATATAAGTGAAAACATTCAAGCATTACTATGACAGTCTGACAGGGTGGGAGGAGGGGGGTGGGTAGGAAGTATGCATGGGGACATCAAAGCATATCATTGATATTCTAACAGGATGGGTGTGGATAGGTGAGGGGTGGGTGATCAACAGAGACATACAGCTTTATGGTTTATAATGGGCTAGGAACCCCAGATCCTTGTTAAGTCCTTGTTTTGACTTGAATTCTCTCTGATGCAGGTCTCTAGTGCCCAGGAATTGCAGAGAGCTTAAGCAAGAACAAAAAACCACAGACAGTAAGAAGACAATATCTGTGCGGTCTCTGGTATGCAGTCTCTTCGCAAGGGCTAACGTACAAACTCCCCGGATTCTATATAGCGCACCTAGAGATCTGTGTTGAAATTGGCGCGGATTCTATAACGATGTGCGCAACTCAATTGGCTTAATAAGCTAATGAGCGCTGAACTTCAGGAAATCACTAAAAACCAACCTCTTCAAAAAGGCCTACCCCAACGACCCTACGTAAACCCTTCACCCAAAGCCTAGCATGCCTAATGAGCGCACTGGACAACACACGACCTTCATCCCTTCCGACCCTCCACACATACCTCATTCGACGACTATACAACCTTGTATTTGTTATCATCCGACTGGGAAACGCCCAACGGTACTATGTAAGCCACATTGAGCCTGCAAATAGGTGGGAAAATGTGGGATACAAATGCAACAAATAAATAAATAACAGCACGTAACAAGCAATAAAGAACACTAATTGGCACTGATGTGAATTTAGGCACGCAACTCGCTGAGCGCATTTTGTAACAATATGCGCCGAACTTCTAAGGCGCGCTGTGGGAGTAAGGGGCATGGTTATAGGCGGGGAAATGGGTGTTTCATGGGCGTTCTGAAATTTACACGCCTACTTATAGAATATGGCCCAGTGTGCCTAAATCTACATGTCGAGATTTACGACACGTTTTTGTTGGTGCAAATGGATGCGCGTAGATTTAGGTGCTGAAATATCAACTATGCGTATGCTATAATTGGCGCCTGTATCTAGGTGCCGATTATAGAATACGCGTTGTGCCGATTTTTTTTTTAGGCGCCATATATAGAAGCTCTCCTACCATGACAGTAATGAATCTCACTCCCTAAGCTAGGGTATGTGGCGTATGAGCTCAGTCTCTCAAATTTACTGCTGATGCCTTTTGTTAGAAGATCATCCTTCTGGCGCTCTAGCATGTTACACGTATAGGCAAATAATGTCACGAAAATCAATAAAAATAAAGAGAAAAAAAGAGAAAATTCCTTTTAATAGGCTGGAGCATCCAATATTATGGGAAATAGTTCTGTATCTTTCTGCCACATTTTCTTAGTCTCTAAGGCCCTGATCCTCGGAACTCTGGCACAATAGAGAACAGCACAGCAAAACAACTTCCAAATGCCGAACGCTAATAGTATGCAAATCATCTGTGCGCTGTTATGAGTGTCAGAGACACTAATAGTTAAAACTATTAAGGAATCATTTTACCAAGCTGCGTTAAAAGTGGCTGGTGCTAGTGTCAGCGTTTGGGGTTTGCACATGCTGCAGCCACTTTTAGTGCAATAGAAAAATGGCCACCTTTCCATATTTATAATGACCACTGCACAAATTTTCCCATTAGAATGTGTCCATTACCGTGAGAGCCCTCACCACCACCTATGAAGTAAATCGAATTTTTACTCGTTCCAAAAGTACTAAGACTAGGGGACACTCGAGGAAGTTACATGGAAATACTTTTAAAACAAATAAGAGGAAATATTTTTTCTCTCAATGAATAGTTAAGCTCTGGAATTCTTTTTTGGAGGATGTATTAACAGTGGTTAGCATATCCGGGTTTAAAAAAGGTTCAGACAAATTCCTGGAGGAAAAATCCATAGTCTGCTATTGAGACAGATATGGGAAGCAACTGCTTGCCCTGGGATTTGTAGTATGGAGTGTTGCCACGATTTGGGTTTCTGCCAGGTACTTGTGACCTGGCTTGGCCACTGTTTGGAAAACAGGATACTGGGCTAGATGGACCATTGGTCTGACCCAGTATGGCTACTCTTATGTTCTTATGTATGTTCTAATTGAGTAGTGTGTGCGCTAATGTGCCCACGCTACTTGATTAGTGCAGGCAAGCCTACTCTCCACCCATGGGCACACCTCCTGTATTGGAAAATTTAAAAAAAAAAAAACATTTTCCAGTGTGGGATTAGCGCGCGCCAAGACTTGGCATGGGACGCCTCAGTAGTGCTCTTTTAGCATGTGGTAGGCCTGCGTTAGGCCTACAGTGCCTTAGTAAAAGGGTCCCATACTGCATAATTGCAAAAGGGGGGGTGTATACATGGGCAGAGCATGACCGGGTCATGGGCATGTCACCAAGCGGCATGTGTAACATACAGAATACTGTCAGTTACGTTCATTGCAGGGTGCATTTAGCCATACCAATATATGTCAGCCATTGGTCTGGCATAACTGGGTGTGCCTAAATTCCAGCGCACTATAGTAGGTTTTCCTAGTATTGTATGATGGCTTTGGTGCGCACTCCTGTGGCTAAGGAGCAACAGAATGGACGCCACAAATATATGAGAAAATACTGAACTTTTATTAACTTACCAAGTTAGAAAAACAGACAGCCAATAAGTCTACAATGCTTTTCTCATGGGAGTGCACCCAAGCTGCAAAGTGCAGTCTCTAAGTACATCTCTGCAGAGGTAGGAAATACAATCACTTATATATGGAAAACTTAACATTGAGTCTATGGGAGACACGTCACTAAGCCTGCCTTTTTCTTGTTCCTCTGTTCTACAAAAGCTGATCAAGATTGTTTAGGGTGGTCCACAGAATCATAAGACTGATTAGTTTGTTTATTAGATTGCTTCACGGTCCATTTCATCAGTAATCTTTTTATCTTATGCCTGCATGTCCAGATAATTTGCAAAGCCCCCATACACATTCTGTCTTACGCCCTGGCTGGAACATGTTAGCTCTTGGTTCCTCTTTCTGCAAGCTGCAAAACCAACTTGTCACGTAGTGACAATTCTGGGTCACACAGAGTTTATGCTTTTAATTTCAGCTGTTAGCGTCAGGCCTTCAGAACTTTGTTTCAGAGAAGGCCCAGACAGGTTCATTATTATCACTAGGTATGAGGTAGAATTTGCGCTACGCACACTCCATTGTAGGGCCTATAGCAAGGCGTCAAGTTTCAGAATTGCCTTCTTATTGTGTACTGTCTTGTATTAGTATATATAGACCCAAGAAAACAGGTAGGCAGGCCACTCGCAAAATCCAGCACGGGATTAAAAAAAAAAAAGAAGCAAATCACCAAAAAAAAACCCTTTCTACTACTACTACTATTTAGCATTTCTATAGCGCTACAAGGCGTACGCAGCGCTGCACAAACATAGAAGAAAGACAGTCCCTGCTCAAAGAGCTTACAATCTAATAGACAAAAAAATAAATAAAGTAAGCAAATCAAATCAATTAATGTGAACGGGAAGGAAGAGAGGAGGGTAGGTGGAGGCGAGTGGTTACAAGTCAAAAGCAATGTTAAAGAGGTGGGCTTTCAGTCTAGATTTAAAGGTAGCCAAGGATGGGGCAAGACGTAGGGGCTCAGGAAGTTTATTCCAGGCGTAGGGTGCAGCGAGACAGAAGGCGAGAAGTCTGGAGTTGGCAGTAGTGGAGAAGGGAACAGATAAGAAGGATTTATCCATGGAGCGGAGTGCACGGGAAGGGGTGTAGGGAAGGACGAGTGTGGAGAGATACTGGGGAGCAGCAGAGTGAATACATTTATAGGTTAGTAGAAGAAGTTTGAACAGGATGCGAAAATGGATAGGGAGCCAGTGAAGGGTCTTGAGGAGAGGGGTAGTATGAGTAAAGCGACCCTGGCGGAAGATGAGACGGGCAGCAGAGTTTTGAACCGACTGGAGAGGGGAGAGGTGACTAAGTGGGAGGCCAGCAAGAAGCAGATTGCAGTAGTCTAAACGAGAGGTGACAAGGGTGTGGATGAGGGTTTTGGTAGAGTGCTCGGAAAGAAAGGGGCGGATTTTACGGATGTTGTAAAGAAAGAAACGACAGGTCTTGGCAATCTGCTGGATATGAGCAGAGAAGGAGAGAGAAGAGTCAAAGATGACCCCAAGGTTTCGAGCTGAGGAGACAGGGAGAATGAGAGAGCCATCAACAGAAATAGAAAACGGAGGGAGCGGGGATGTGGTGAACAAAGATGAATTTGTTCACCACAATAGTTTGTAAAACAGTTATGAGCCCGACACAGCCACGTTTCGCCCTCCTAAAGGGCTGCTTCAGGGGCTCAATATACCAATCCAGTGATGCTGTGTAAATAATTCCACCTACTGGTCTTAAAACAGCTCCACTCTTGAGAAAGTGCATCAGCTTTTTTTTTTTTTTTTTATCCCTTACTATATATAGAGACATTTATGAGGAAGAAAGCAGATTTTGAGGAAGAAAATATACTTCAGATAAAAGAGCAATAAAAAAAAATGTGCTCTTGTTGCATAATTGTAAGATGTCAAGGGATGTTGAAAGAGATCTTAGTTTCACCATCAAACATATCTCGGCGTAGCTTTGAGTAGGCAAATCGAAAAGTTAATTGCCAAAATAATTGTGGTTTTATCTTCCGCATGCATTGTGCTGTAGGAACCAGCATGTACAGGGCCCTATTTTAATTTAATCTGAATGCTTAATTAATGAAATCTTTGTACTGCGCGTCCTCTGACCTCCATTTTTTAGGTTGCAGACTAACAACGCCATGTCATATCTAGGGCTTAATTACATTATTAACCTCATTCATCAGGGTCATGTCTGGATCTCAGATCTTCAATGCTCAAAAACTTAGCTTTCCAGTTCCTTAATTACATCTTAATTTGATTTGATATCAGAATCAGCTCATGGGAAAGGGAGTTGGGTGGGGGGGGGGGGGGAATGGAAATATGAGCAAATGGTTCTCTCAACAGAAAGTCTTTATGTTGGGGGGGAGGAATAAGAGAGGCTGCATTAGACTCGATGTTAGAAATTTCAAGAAAGTCTGGATGGAATTTTCTGTGTGCAAAATAAATACCCTTTTCTGTTAGGTTGTTTTGTGTTTAAAAGCTTTGAACATCAATATGCTAAGCATTTTCCATGAGCATTCACAGAATTTATGAGCTGCGCTTTTCCATATAACCTAGAAACCATTTTTTTCCAAGGTATATTCCCAAAGGGGGTTGAAGTAGACAGCTAGGGTAAGGGTAATAGGATATGATAGATCGCCTTTCTGTGGTACAGTCAAAGAAGATTACAATTATTATATACAGCTATTTGCTAGCAGCTAAATGGTTAGGCAGATAAAACCGTGTTGTGTGTAGGGAATATTACGTTCATATTCATAGCTTTAAATTTAACCTATAGAAATTAAGATAAGGAAAGATATTTTTAGATTACGCTGCTTGTCACTAATATTCTGTACAATTCACTTTTCCCCCTGCAAAATATCTTTAATGGATAGTAAACACTCTTTACTATTTCTAAGTAGAATATTTTTAAGTTTTTTTTTTTTTTTGAGGCCCATCAGAAGGCTTGCGAGAATCACCATCTATATATATAAAACTCACCCTCAGCGTTCCATTGTCTGACGTCACTGAAGCCAAGGTTCGTAAGTTCGAAGCTCTGAAACCACGAAAAACACAGTCTCGGGGCCCCGCCCTCGCGTCAAACGTTATGACGTTGAGAGCGGAGCAATTCACTCACATCGACGGCGGCCAGGGCGGCACAATGGGCCACCCACTGACGACGAAGGTGCGTTGGGTGGCGGGGCCAGAGTCACACATCGACGGCGGCCACGGCGGCGCAATGGCGTCACTAACAACGAAGGTGCGTTGGGTGGGGGGGCCAGAGGAAAGCTGTGCTGGTGCCCGTTTCATTGGCTCCAGAAACGGGCCTTTTCTTACTAGTGTATATATATCAGCATCAAGGTAAATGAAAAAAGGTCCTCCTTAGAATTTTCACTATGAGCAAGTACTCAGTGCCGTAGCGAGGGTGCCTGACACCCGGGGCGGGTCGCCGCTGCGCACCCCCCCCCCCCCCCCGGGTGCAGGGCACAGCGCCCCCCCCCCTTTCGGAGCGCACCCCCCCCCCCCCGAAACACACCCTACCTTTCAGCGGGGGGGCATGCAGGAGGGCCGATCCACCCCCAGTGCACGTCACTGGGAGCTGCATCGGCTCTGCTGCTTCCCTGCTTTCTCTGTTCCGGGGCAGAAAGAGCAGGGAACCAGCGAGCCTACACCCCCCCCCCCCAGCGCGTGCACCCAGGGCGGACCGTCCCACTGCCCCCCCTTCCTACGCCACTCCTTGACCCCTTCTCCCTCAGTCATTCCAGTCTTAATTCCAGTTTAGAAACAGATAGATAATCATCTCTCTGTTCTTAATTTGAGATAGAATATACTCAGTTGTGAAGCCTGGGGGCTTCTGTCCATCCTCTGCCTTGTTTAGCCTCCTTAAGTTCTGGTGTCTAAGTATCTGTGTGCATCTGTCCGTGCATTTCTGTCTATATATCTATCAGTGAGTCAGTGGGTGCTTTTGTGTGTACTGCACGTGTATTTGTTTAAATTGATGTGTATATAAGTCTGTGTGTTGGTCTGCGACTCATGGAGGAGAAGTAATATAGTAGATGATGGCAGATAAAGACCTGTACGGTCCATCCAGTCTGTCCAACAAGACAAACTCATAGCATAAGGTACGATGTGATACTACATATTATTAGTAATATTGTAGATTTTGCTCACACCTTTTCAGTATTAGCTCAAGTTGAGTTACATTCAGGTATGGTGGGTATTTCCCTGTCCCTGGAGGGCTCACAGTCTATGTATACTTGACCTCAATTTGTCCATGCCATTTTCAGGGCACAGACCGTAGAAGCCTGCCCAGCACTGTCCTTGTTCTCCAACTTCTGAGGTTGTCATAAAAGGCTCCACTCCAGCCTATCCAAATCTGTCCAGCTACGATCATGGCACAGACTGCAGAAGTCTGCCCGGCACTGGCTTTGCTTTCCAATTACTGGTGTTGCCATCTAATCACCACTAAGCTTCTTGGGGTCCATTCCTTCTAAACAGAATTTCTTTTGTGTTTATCCCACACATTTTTGAATTCCGTTACCATTTTCATCTCCACCACCTCCCGGCGAGGCAGTTCAAAAGGTGCAATTTCCTAATTGCTAATTTCAGTCTGTCGAGGGGGGGGGGGAAGACTTTATTTCTCTGGAATCCCCAGCCTGATCTGAATCATTTTTGACTTGAGTGTCTTTTTTTTTAATGCCCCAGTTTATAGTTCAATGCAGTCATCTGAGGCTCTGGCCAGTTGCGTGTTCCACCAGTTAGAGTGTCACTTGGTAGTAATCTGCGTGTGCTTTTTCTTTAATGGCCCGTTAGAACAGAACAGGCTGCCAAAGGAGTTGAGGAAGATCGAGAGCATCATTGATCTCAGGAGTGTTTAAGCAGGCTTTTTACTGTAATGGGGACGTCAAGAAAAAAATTAAAGTATGCCTGTTTAAACTGGTGCCTTTATTGTGATGGGTACAAGCAATTACAAAAGAGAAAAAACACAGAGTAAATTATGGGGCAAATGTGACAAATGTATTTGCTTTAGTATATGGATTTATGTTTTATAAGTATAGAAGTACTTAAGTATTGCCATACTGGAACAGACTGAAGGTCCATCAAGCCCAGCATCCTGTTTCCTTCAGTGGCCAATCCAGGTCACAAGTACCTGACAAGATCCCAAAACAGTACAATACATTTTATGCTGCTTATTCTAGAAGTATCAAAAAAAGATCCTTATGGCTCTCAGCTACTCCTTTACAATTGTTGAACCAACTCAAAAAAATCTAACGAGTAGAGAGAATGTCAGGAAACACTCATATCGCTTAATAAGAGTAGAGTCTTATCTGCTTCAGCATGGCTTCTAGTCACCTCACTCCCGTGGTGAATCTGTGCACGTGCAATTTACTATAATTATCGACTCATACCCTCCACCTTCCTGTACTACATATTACCGCAATTCCACTTCTCCTAATATGTGTGAGCTTAATTGTGTACAGGTTTACTTATCTTGTCTGGCTGGTATATTTAACAACCCGGTGTGCCCGTGTACCCCGACAGGTGCCTGTTTCGCAGAGCTTCGTCAGGGGGGACTCCCACACCCTCAGATTGCCAGCGTGTCTCTTCTCAGCCTCATAGGCAGTGGATTTTCCCCAAGTCCGTTTTAATAATGGTCTATGGACTTTTCCTTTAGGAAGCCAGCCAACCCTTTTTTAAACCTGCTAAGCTAACCACTTTTACTTCATGCTCAAGCAACGAATTCCAGAGTTCAACTACATGTTGAGTGAAGAAATATTTTCTCTGATTCATTTTAAATTTACCGCTTTCTAGCTTCATTGCATGCCCCCAAGTCCTACTATTTTTGGAAAGCGTAATCAAGCGATTCACGTCTACCCATTCCATTCCACTCATTATTTTATTGACCGCTATCATATCTTCCCTCAGCCATCTTTTCTCAAAGCTGAAGAGCCCTAGCCGCTTTATCCTTTCCTCATAGGGAAGTTGTCCCATCCCCTTTATCATTTTTGTCGCCCTTCTTTGTACCTTTTCTAATTCTACTCTATCTTTTTTGAGAACTATGTATGTGGTTTGTTACTCAGTAGAAGCAGGTCTTGTCAGACAAATTTAATTAATTTTTTTTCACTGGGTGACCAGGGAGTTGAATTCAGGGAGGGCGCTTTACTAAAATTTAGATTTTAGTAAAGTCTGTGACAGTTTTGCATAGATGACTTATCAATAAACTGAGTTTAAAGTGATTGACTGGGTTGGAGATGTTACCAGTGGTGTGCCGCAAGATTCAGCTCTTGGGACGGTTCTTCTTAACATTTTTGTAAGCGATGTTGCCAAACGTCTGGTAAAGTTCACCTCCTTGCGGATGATCTGCAATAGGGTAGACACCCTTGATAGTGTGAATAGCATAGGAGGACCTAGCAAAGCTTGAATAATGGTCCAGAATTTGGCAGCTAAGATTTAATGCTAAAAAGTACAGGGTCATGCATTTGGGTTGGAAAACTCATGGGTGCAGTACAGTTTAGGGGATGAAGAATTTTTATGCACAAAAGAAGAGCGGGACTTGGGTGTGATCATATGATGATCTTAGTGGTCAAACAGGTAGAAAAAGTGATGGCGAAAGCTAGAAAGATACTTGGGTGTATAGGGTGAGGAATGGCCAGCAGGAAAAAGGAAGTGATGATGCCTCTGTACAAGTCTCTTGTGAGACCTGATTTACAATATTGTATCCGATTCTGGAGACTGCACCTTCAAAAAGATATAAACAGGATGGAGTCAGTCCAGAGAGCAGCTGTTAAAATGGTCTGTGGTCTTCATCATAAAGCATATGGGGACAGACTTAAAGATCTCAATATAAGTACCACACTGGGACAGACCAAAGGTCCATCAAGCCCAGCATCCTGTTTCCAACAGTGGCCAATCCAGGTCACAAATACCTGGCAAGATCCCCAAAACGTTCAATACATTTTATGCTGTTTATCCTAGAAATAAGCAATGGATTTTCCCCAAGTCCATTTTAATAATGGTCTATGGACTTTTCCTTTAGGAAGCCGTCCAGACCTTTTTTTAAACTCTGCTAAGCTAACTGCCTTTACCACATTCTCTGGCAACAAATTCCAGAGTTTAATTACACGTTGAGTGAAGAAAAATTTCTCCGATTCATATTAAATTTACCACTTTGTAGTTTCATCGCATGCCCCCTAGTCCTATTATTTTTGGAAAGAGTAAACAAACGATTCACGTCTACCGTTTCACTCCACTCATTATTTCATAGACCTCTATCATATCTCCCCTCAGCCCTCTTTTCTTCAAGCTGAAGAGCCCTAGACGCTTCAGCCTTTGCTCATAGGGAAGTCATCCCATCTCCTTTATCATTTTCGTATGTTTACTTTGGAAGAAAGGTGTAAGAAAGAAGATATAATAGAGATGTTTAAATACCTCCATGTCGTAAATGCACAGGAGGCAAAGTCTCTTTCAACTGAAAGGAAGCTCTGGAATGAGCTGGCATAGGATGAAGGTGAAAGAGAGCAAACTCAAGAGTAACCTGAGGAATGCTTCCTCAATGGAGATGGTGGAGATGAAGACAGTATCTGAATTCAAGAAAACTTGGGACAAGTACATAGGATCTCTTAAGAGAGGATGGGATAGTAGATGGCATGGAAGGGCAGACTGGATAGGTCATATGGTCTGTATCTGCCTTCATCTACTATAATAAAACTCACCCTCAACGTTCTGAAGACAATGTTCTGAAGTCACTCAGTCACTCCCTGAAGGGTTCATGGATTCATGGTGGTGAAGCCACAATACTGACCATGTCTCTCTGCCCCGCCCTCGCATGACGGACCAATCAGAAAAAACACCCTCAACATTCTGAAACACAAAGGACCATCACAACACCGTTCCCAGGCAACACTAGGCAACGTAAGACAGACCAATCAGAGGAAACTACGTGACAATAAGGGAGGAGCATTCCCCAGCAGAATGGCTCATTATCTGTGCAGCACGGAGAGCACAGAACCACCGCTGGAACGAGAGAAGAATATTCCTGCTGTGGGTATGTGCAAAAATAGACCGGCACAGCACATCCCACAACCCCCAAGCAAAAAACAAAACAAAAAAAGACACACATCAACAACCTGCACACACACCGCACCCTCACACACTCACTCACACACACACACACACAAAATGACTCTGTGACACATACACACACACACACAAAAAAAGCCACATGCTAGCGCCCGTTTCATTGGTTTCGGAAACGGGCCTTTTTTACTAGTTTTCCTATATTTCTAGGATGGTGGATGGGATGCAAATCTTTTTCATATTGGAGCATGTGATAGTGTGAGCGTTGGTTGAGGGTGGGCCTTCAGAATATACAGCCAGACAAGGCAGAGGCCTGTTACTTGTCGCAGGCCCCCTGATTGCAGGAAATGTCAGTCAGTTTGCACTGCTTTTTTAATACACTAGTGACAGCACTGAGGATTCAGTAACACTCCTTAGTGCTGAATTCCTCAATCTGTTACATAGTATACTATAGAAGGATTTTTTGTGTGTGCGTTTTTTTTTCTTTCTTTTTTTTGGGGGGGGGGGGTTATTGTTCTAACTGTCCTGTTCCAATGCAGGGGCATACATATTTCTAATGCTCTACTCTGAGTTGGATCCCATGCTTCGTCAAAGTACACTCATACCTTCATCCCAGGCACAGATCACTAATTGTAATCAGAGGCGATTAGCTTAATTTCATTTAGGAATAACTACTTGTCTCTCTAAAAATCTAAATCAACACTTACACGATCTCCTAGTAGGATATTTAACAACTTCATGAGAGTAGCTTGACATCTTAGCGGACTTCAGTCGTTCATACAGTGGGGCTTGGCATCTCTGCAGAGTATAGTGATAATGGGATTGCGTGAAACCTTTGAGAACAAGGTTCCTGTGTCTTCCTAAATGATGTTGTATAATTACATCTGAACTTGATCTCATTTACATAAACTGCAGGCACTGATCAGTCACAAGCTGTGAAAGGGAGATGACATTTGAGGCAAATTTTCTGCACAGGAAGAACTTGCAGTAAGGAGAGTTTCTTTTCACTCTCTTGGTTAGTGCCAGGAATCAGATGCTGGAATTACATGGGATTTAGTAAAGGTAAAGGCGGTTAGCTTAGCAGAGTTTTAAAAATGTTTGGACGGCTTCCTAAAGGAAAAGTCCATGGACCGTTATTAAATTGGACTTGGGGAAAATCCACTCTTTCTGGGATAAGCAGTATAAAATGTATTGAGCTTTTCCGGGATCTTGCCAGGTACTTGTGACCTCGATTGGCCACTGTTGGAAACAGGATGCTGGGCTTGATGGACCTTTTGGTCTGTCCCAGAATGGCAATACTTATGTACTTATGGTAGTGATGTACAGTTGGGGGAAGTAGGGTTGGCAGTATGTATGTACTTAATCTTCCATACGTGATGGCGATGTCCAGATTTCTTAGCTTGGTCAAAACATATTTTTCTCAGTCTCAGCTACTACAGAACTAATCTGAATGATGAAAATCTAACCGTGTTACATCGGCAATGCTTCACAATCGGCATTTCCACCATCTGATACGAGTTTTGCACCCAGTTTGATGACGCACGATGATAAAATGCAAATGCTAACTAACATCAGTCTCTGAGAAGAACACAATTTTTAGCACTGTAATGTTGTTCCATTTCAACTACAGTTGGCTTTTCAGAAAATTAGTGTTCCATAACTGTTAGCTCCATGGGACCTGTTGCACTGTCTGTTGTAGCTGTGATTGTCCCGGGGTTCCAGCATTGTATATCAAAGCTTCCTTTTTCAGGAGGTGTGGACAGAACAGAGTGAAAAGGGAAGACAATTCTTGCCATGCAATATTGAGAGCCAACTTTCATCACAGCTGTGATTGACTTCCCAGTTTTATTATCTTCTTCAAAACTCCATTTAGCAAAGAAAATTGTAAGCTGAGGTTGCCCAGTAACCGCTTTGAAAGGATTTTTGTATGTACGGAGAGATACGTGAACATGAAATGCCCCTTTAAGACCAGTTTTGTTGTGCAAAAAAGTCAATAAAGTGTTCAGATTGTGTTTAGAAATGTAAAGCTTCTACTTAGCTATCACAAGGGAAAGAGAGCGAGCCTGGGGCAACCGAGAACTCAATATGGAGAAGGTCAGGAGAACAGGAAAATTACAATCTTACCAAAAGAAAAATGTTTATATGAATAATTCTATTTTGAGCAAAATTTCTTAAAGGCCTAGATGACCTTGTATCTAAAAAGGGTCTTTAGAAACCACCAGGCAACAAACTGATGAAAAACAGTTGTACCTGTAACTTTCCCATAAATGTGAAGGGCATTTCCAAGGTTCCAGAGGTTTTTCCAGATGTAGCAAGGAATAATCTAGGTGTTGGTCATTGGAAAGAAACATTTATGTGGCCCATAGAAGACTGAACTGATGAGAACGTATCAGTAATATTGGGGTAATGATCAAACAATCTGCATGTGGAAAAACATTTTTTGTTTGGTGTATTTTGTAGGTCTTTTTCAAAAAGGGAAAAAAAAACCCCAAAGTAGTTTCATTTAGAAAATTGGCAAATGATTTGCACCTATTTAGACAGTTGGCTGGAGAGGGATAAAATAGTTTTTGTAATTTTAAAAATAGCAAATATGCTTGCTTCTTACCTCTCCTGACCTAAACACACCCTGGAGAGTGCCTAACATAAACATTGCCATAGTGGGACAGAGCCAAGGTCCATCAAGCCCAATATTCTGTTTCCAGGAGTGACCAATCCAGGTCACAAGTACCTGGCAAGATCCTAAAAAGAGTAAAACAGATTTTCTGCTGCTTATCTTAATGGATTTTCCCGTCCGTCTTAATAATGGCTTACGGACTTTTAGGAAATTGTCTAAACCTTTTTTAAACCCTGCTGAGCAAACTGCTTACATCACATTTTCTGGCATCAATTTCCAGAGTTTAATTACATGTTGAGTGAAGAAATATTTTCTCTGATTTGTTTTTAATTTATTTATGGTTCATTTATATCCCACATTTTCCCACACATGCAGGCACAATGTGGCTTTACTGCTCAGTAGCTTCATTACATGCCCCCCGATTACTTGTATTGTTGGAAAGAGTAAACACATGATTTCACATTTACCCGTTCCACTCTGTTCAGTATTTTATAGACCTCTATCATACCTCACCTGGCGAAAAGAACACATTATAGAAACCCTGTACACTTTTAGCCCAACTACGTAAAAGCAATTTCCAAAGCAGGTAATCCACCCGCTTAATTGCTTTGAAATTTGTTCTTGACAGTTTTAGGACCTTTGATATTGAGGCAACGATATACCTGGAGGATGCGATTTGGGAACAGTCCTGTGGATGTCTTGTACATCTCTGCTGTTGCTGTATGGTCTTACCAAGTTTGTACTTGTGAGATTTCTTTCTCTGAGCCCAGTGTTGGCACTGTTCAGATCTTTTTGCTAGAGTACTGCAGAAAGCTCACTCGTGCCTGCAGAGCTGCCAAGGGGGCCTCGATTTTGGAGAGGGAGAATTTTACTACACGACCCCCCCCAGCCCCACCCCATTCTGCTTTGGATCCGCCCACTCTACCTCATGGCTCCACCCCTTCACACACCTCAATTCCATGGCCATTCCAGAAGATATTTTATTTACACCTTGGGCACTGGACCCCCCTCCTGCCGAGGTCTGGCTACGCCCCTGCCGCTTAGTAAAAGTGCACCTAAATTAGGAGTTGAGCATTTTCTGAATATTTTATTTTTATTACATTTGTACCCCGTGCTTTCCCACTCATGGCAGGCTCAATGCAGCTTACATATTGTATACAGGTACTTATTTGTACCGGGGGCAATGGAGGGTTAAGTGAGTTGCCCAGAGTCACAAGGAGCTGCCTGTGCCTGAAGTGGGAATCAAACTCAGTTCCTCAGGACCAAAGTCTACCACCCTAACCACTAGGCCACTCCTCCACTGTTGCTACTATTTGAGATTCTACATGGAATGTTTCTATTCCACTAGCAACATTCCATGTAAAAGTCAGCCCTGGCAGATCACCAGTGTGGCCGCGCAAGCTTCTGCTTCTGCTTCTGCGAGTCTGACGTGCAGGACGTCAGACTCACAGAAACAGAAGCCTGCGCAGCCTTCTACATGGAATGTTGCTAGTGGAACATTCCATGTAGAATCTCCAATAGTATCTATTTTATTTTTGTTACATTTGTACCCCGCGCTTTCCCACTCATGGCAGGCTCAATGTGGCTTACATGGGGCAATGGAGGGTTAAGTGACTTGCCCAGAGTCACAAGGAGCTGCCTGTGCCTGAAGTGGGAATCGAACTCAGTTCCTGAGGACCAAAGTCTACCACCCTAACCACTAGGCCACTCCTCCACTGTTGTTACTATTTGAGATTCTACATGGAATGTTGCTATTCCATTAGCAACATTCCATGTAGAAGTCGGCCCTTGCAGATCACCAATGTGGCCGCGCAAGCTTCTGCTTCTGTGAGTCTGACGTCCTGCACATACGTGCAGGACGTCAGACTCACAGAAACAGAAGCCTGCGCAGCCTTCTACATGGAATGTTGCTAGTGGAATAGCAACATTCCATGTAGAATCTCCAATAGTAGCAACATTCCATGTAGAATCTCCAATAGTATCTGTTTTATTTTTGTTACATTTGTACCCTGCGCTTTCCCACTCATGGCAGGCTTAATGCAGCTTACATGGGGCAATGGAGGGTTAAGTGACTTGCCCAGAGTCACAAGGAGCTGCCTGTGCCTGAAGTGGGAATCGAACTCAGTTCCTCAGGACCAGCATCCACCACCCTAACCACTAGGCCACTCCTCCACTTGGGCCCTATGTGCTTTAGGAAGGTGAAAATAATGTTCTATAACTGTATATCAATCTGCGAAGGAAGGGGGAGGTGGAACATTTGTGTTTCTCGATCCAGTGTTAGTTTCTTTGAATGTACAGGTGTTGGCAGCTCCACAGAAATGTCATGTAGAAACCTAATAACCGCTGAAATACCCTCAGAGCTAGATGCAAATAATGAGATCACTGAAAGTCCTCTAATATGTTTGAAATTCCGAAGACTTCTTCAAGGTGCTTTAAAAAAAAACGCTAAGAAGATGAATCATTTCGTGTTATTTAGTTATCAGCTTTTAACTCGAGAAGGGAATATTGAAGTTGATTGCCAGTTCACAACTCCCACAGAGCAAATGATAGTTGCAAAGACGATCAGTCATTGCAAAATAAAATCCCTTGTCAGAGCCGAATAAAGGTAAATGGCAATTGAAGCATATTTTATAACTGCATGCTGCAATTTATCAATCAAAGCCTTGGAATGAAAACAAAAGGGACAGAACTGAACTTGCTCATTATGATAACTCCCGAATGCCTTATCTTTGGGGTTCAGGCAGCTGTGACATCTTTCCCTAGAAGGAGTTTAATGGGTTTCCTGAGCACCATTTTCCTTCGCTGTCTGGAGATTTCTCCAGTGGATCCTGCATCTTCTGACACATGACGTTTGGGCTGCTTCATCTCACTGTAGGGTGTTGCATCCTCAGAAGCTTAGCTGAAATTGGGTGGCGGAGCAGGTGGGGGGAAGAGGGGGTGGTGGTTGGGAGGCTAGGATAGGGGAGGGCAGACTTATACGGTCTGTACCAGAGCCGCTGATGGGAGAGGGGGTGGTGGTTGGGAGGCGAGGATAGGGGAGGGCAGACTTATACGGTCTGTACCAGAGCCGGTGATGGGAGGCGGGACTGGTGGTTGGGAGGCGGGAAATACTGCTGGGCAGACTTATATGGTCTGTGCACTGAAAATGACAGGTACAAATTCAAGGTAAGGTATATACATATGAGTTTGTCTTGGGCAGACTGGATGGACCATGCAGGTCTTTTTCTGCCGTCATCTACTATGTTACTATACATGATCCGTCAGCAGTGGCAGCCCTACCATTAGGCAGGAGCCTCAGGCGATACTCTTCATGGAGCAGGCATCTCGCTCCTTTCCACCCCCCACACTGGCTGCAGTCTGGCTTCTCCCCAAGTGTACCTTCTTTTTTATTTTTTCAAAAATTGGCTGCAGCAGCAGTTCCCATATGCTGCCTTGTCACTGGCATCAGCTTCTTCGCTGTACTGTGGCCCGCCTCTGTGGAAGCAGGAAGTTGTGTCAGAGAGGCGGGCCACAGTAGAGAGAAGAAGAAGCTGGTGCTGGCAGCAGGGCAGCGTATGGGAGTTGCTGCTGACTTCTCAAAAACCGAAAAAGAAGGTACACTTGGGGAAGAAGGTTGAGGAAGGAAGTGAGGAGATTCCAGACTGTGGCTCGGGGAGGGGAGGGAGTTGAGAGAGAGTTTTCCACCAAAACCCACTTCTCCTCTTCCTCCACTTTCTATCTCAGTTGATAACACCCTCATCCTCCCCGTCTCATCTGCCCGCAACCTCGGAGTCATCTTTGACTCCTCTCTCTCCTTCTCTGCGCATATCCAGCAGATAGCCAAGACCTGTCGCTTCTTCCTCTTTAACATCAGCAAAATTCGCCCTTTCCTCTCTGAACACACCACCCGAACTCTCGTCCACGCTCTCATTACCTCTCGCCTGGACTATTGCAACTTACTCCTCACCGGCCTCCCACTTAGCCATCTATCCCCCCTTCAATCTGTTCAGAACTCTGCTGCACATCTCATATTCCGCCAGAACCGATATACTCATATCACCCCTCTCCTCAGGTCACTTCACTGGCTTCCGATCAGATACCGCATTCAATTCAAGCTTCTCCTTCTTACCTACAAATGCACTCAGTCTGCTGCCCCTCACTATCTTTCTACCCTCATCTCCCCTTACGTTCCCGCTCGTAACCTCCGTTCACAGGATAAATCCCTCCTCTCAGTACCCTTCTCCACCACCGCCAACTCCAGGCTCCGCTCATTCTGCCTCGCCTCACCCTATGCTTGGAACAACCTTCCTGAACCCTTACGCCAAGCCCCCTCCCTGCCCGTCTTCAAGTCTTTGCTTAAAGCCCACCTCTTCAATGCTGCGTTCGGCACCTAACCCTTACCGTTCAGTGAATCCAGACTGCCCCAATTTGACTGCCCCTATCGGACCGACCGTTCACTTGTCTATTAGATTGTAAGCTCTTTGAGCAGGGACTGTCTCTCTTTGTTAAATTGTACAGCGCTGCGTAACCCTAGTAGCGCTCTAGAAATGTTAAGTAGTAGTAGTAGAGATGTTGGGCCGGGGGGGGGGGGGGCTGAGGGCCCAGAGGCACCATTTCATCCTTGCCTCAGACAGCAGATTGCCTTGGGCCGCCCTTGGCCATCACTATATCATTAGATCCCTTTCGATACCCTTCCACCCTTTTTTTTAGCTCATTTTGGGGCATTTTTTACTAAACCGGGTGAAAGATTTAGTTATCACGGCTTACAGGAGGACTTAGCCACATGGTAATGGCACATTTAAATTAGATCTAGTGGGGGCATTCCCAGCATTTTCCATTACAGATACTGCTTTAAATTTGCAGGTCCTGCACAGTACTTTCTTTGGAGTCGGTAACTGCAAACGTGTGGATTAATATGCAATATTTGCAGTATGCAAACCAGAAAATGCCTTCTAAGACCATTCTGTGCCCATGGCAAGTCCATGCTAGGGCATGGTTGTGCTCTACCAGTTACGGTAAAACATTTAAGTGTTTAACATGGTTTGGTAAAAAGGCCCCTTTGCTTCCTTAATTCGTTTTTTTCATCCAGGCCCTATCTGTGGAACGGACTTCCCTTGAGTGACTGGCTTTAGGGAGACTTTTTCTGAGTAGCATTCTAGTGGTCTCCTTAAAAGCTGTTAAGCTTTCAGATCCGTTTCATCTGTTAAGACGTATGCTTTAATTCCCGTTTAGATATAAGCCCTTCATTCATGACTGGCTCGGGGAAGGGTGTAGAGCAGTGGTTCCCAAAACTGGTCCTGGAGGCACCCCAGACAGTCAGGTTTTCAGGATATCCACAATTAATATTCAGGAGAGAGATTTGCATGCACTGCCTTCACTGCATTCCAGTGGCGTTCCTAGGGGGGCTGACACCCGGGGCGGATTGACGATGCGCCCCACCCCCCGGCTGCAGCGCCCCCCCCCCCCCCCCCGGATTCAGCGCCCCCCCCCCCCTGCGAAAGAACCCCCCCGGGTGCACGCCGCTGGGGGTGGGGGGGGTGCCGCGTGCGCCTGTCCTCCGTGCGTTCCATGCTTCTTCTCTGCCCCGGAAGAGGAAGTAACCTGTTCCGGGGCAGAGAAGAAGCATGGAACGAACGGAGGACAGGCGCGCACGGCACCCCCCCCAGCGGCCTGCACCTGGGGCGGACCGCACCCACCGCACCCCCCCCCAGGAACGCCACTGCTGCATTCAAAGCTCTCTCATGAGAGAGAGAAAAAACACACTGTCTCATCCTCTCATCCCAATACAGCGCGGACAACCCCACAATCATCAACACCCCAGATTACAACCTCCCTATCTCAGACAGCCTGAAAATCCTCGGTGTTAACAATGGACCGCAACCTAACACTAGAGAGCCAAGTGAAATTCACAACAAAGAAAATGTTCCACTCAATGTGGAAACTCAAACACGTAAAACAATTCTTCCCAAGGGAAATATTTCGCAACCTGATACAATCAATGGTACTAAGCCAGGTAGACTGCTGCAATGGAATGTGGGATGCAAAGAACAAACATTAAAGAAACTTCAGACCGCTCAAAACACGGCAGCTAGGCTTATCTTCGGAAAAATGCGATTTGAAAGCGCAAAACCCCTCAGCGAAAAACTACACTGGCTCCCAATCAAAGAACGCATTGCCTTCAAAATCTGCACTCTGGTTCACGAAATTATCTACGGTGAAGCCCCAGGATACATAACAGGACTGATTGACCTACCAACTAGAAACACATCCGAATCAACACGAACGTACCTAAATCTGCACTACCCAAGCTGCAAAGGACTCAAATATAAATCTATTTACGTATCCAGCTTTTCCTACATAAGCACACAACTGTGGAACGCATTACCAAAAGCCTTGAAAACCACCTAAAGTTCTGGAAATCACTAAAAACTTACCTGTTTAAAAAGGTATACTCTACTAATACAACATAAATGCCAATCTGTACAACACACTAAAACTAAAGTACGTAAAGGACATGACACAACTCTTCCGTTGTACGATTCCCAAATGTGGCTGTGCCACATGAACTTTATCTTACCACAACATCACTTTGTATTTGTTTACACCGGAGTCTGCAAATGCCGCTCCGGTACTATGTAAGCCACATTGAGCCTACAAATGGATGGGAAAATGTGGGATACAAATGTAACAAATAAATAATTAAATAAATTATAGATATCCTGAAAATCCGACTGGCTGGGGTGCCTCCAGGACCAGGTTTGGGAACCACAGGTGTAGAGGGAATTCCCCGTTTTAGCCACTCCTTAGTCCAGACATCACTGTAACTCGTTGGCCATGTTTTATGTGTGAGAAAATCCAAGGAAGATTGCTCTTCCAGAAGACCAAGGGAGACACTCGTTCAAAAGGGCGATCTTTATTGAAACAACTCCAATGACTCAACACAGCTGCTGTGTTTCAGCGTCAAAACTCCTGCTTCAGGAGTCTCGTAGTATTCGTTGTGCAGAGGGTAGGCACTATTTCCAAGATCATATGCAACCTTAGTCGAATAAAGTTGGTCCGGAATCAATGGATGTGCATGAAAACTTCTGTCAGCTAAAAAGCCAAATGCAAACTGCAGAAAGGCAGTATATCAAACCCCATCCTCCTTTCATGTAATGTTTTGATGTTTAACTTTGATTTTCTTGGAGTATTAGTTAGACCTAGTGGAATCAAAATGTAACTAAGGGGGGGGCCCTTTTACTAAGCTGCATTGGGCACTACCGTGCCCCTAACACAGCAAAAATGTCCTGACACGCTAAAGCATTCTGCATTTTTGACATTTACGCATTCTGAGCGCACTGTATTTATTGTATTTTGTTTTGGGAGGGGGCGTGTCAGAGCCTCAGAATAGGCATGCTGACATTACCACCACACTACAAATTTTATAATCAGGCTTGCTTGCTCTGCCATTTAGGAGATTGGCTTTTGGGTAGGTCCCGGTTTACGCCTTTGGATTTGGAGAATGAGTATTTTGTCCCATATGATTTTCTTACTTTGTTGTGTTGCCCAACTCCACAGCTTCCTTCTTGTTATGAGCTCTTGTCTTCTGCGGCCGTTCCAGGAAGTTTGGAGGACACTGGTGCGTATGGTGTGTGTGGCGGGGGGGCACCCTTCTGTTGCTATCTGAGGTAATAATTCTTTCGAGCTTGGGCTGAATAACCCTGTTTTCTGGTCCTGGGAGGCAGGTGGTGTTCGTTTACAGCATCTCTTTGCCCAAGATGTGGCATTTCTGTCGTTTGAGGACCTGCAGTAGATAGTTGCTATTCAGTGGAGTAATCATTTCGGGTATTGTCATTTACGCCACTATATTGTTTCAATTAGTGCCAGCTCCTTGTGCCACTGAACGAAAGCCAAATTGCATGAGTTCTTTTGAGCACTTTCTTTGCAAGAGCTCTCTGTTTTGAGCATACACGGAGCACTTTGGTTGCATTGGCTGAGACGAGACAGAGCTGGGGAGGGCTTTGGATACATGGAACCCTTGGCTTGCCATTGGGGCTATTCCTTATTTGGTGTCCAGGACCTGTCTTCAAGAATGTCATTTTAGAGTGATTCACCATGCTTATTTCTCCGAGATGCAGCTGTTCCATGCTGGTAGAGCACAGTCGTCTCTGTATTAAATGTGGCGGGGCTGCTGGTACTTTGGGGCATTCGTTTTGGAACTGTCCTAAGATTCAACACTTTTGGCCCTCTGCTGTGCAATATATGGTCTCTTGGCACGATGGAACAGTTACTCTTGGATATACCAGGAGCTTATCGTGTGGGAACCAAAGGGCAAGTTTTATTGTTTCGGAAGTTGAGTCTTGTTGCCCATAAATGTCTTCAACATTGGACTTCCATAGAAGCACCTTTGATGCAATCAAGTGCACCAATTGGATGTGTGGGAGGCGAGATCGGCCAGAGGCTCCGTGAAACGGAAGAAATCTTTTCTGCTGGTGTGGACTGCCTTTCTGCATACACTGAGTCCTAGGGGTCGGAGTTTACTATTGAGTCATTTTTAAATGGGAATGACGGCTTAAAGTATAAATCAATTTACGCCTCAGACTTCACTTACATTGGCACTCAACTGTGGAACGCCTTACCCATATTAACAAAAACTACCCAGAACTACCTAAACTTTAGGAAATCGTTGAAAACAGTATCGTTCAAGAAGGCTTACTCCCCAGGATCAACATAATCAGAATTATCCCTTACTATTATAAGATCCAATAGACTCTAATTACATCTTATCTTTCATATTTACTACTGATTAATTGTTATTCATATCCTACTTCAATGCCCATCGCTGTTTAACTGTTGTTTTTTTATTCTGCTAAATTTGAAAAAATTGTACTTCTTGCATTGTAACTTACTACAATATTTTTGTAAGTCACTTTGAGCCTGCTCTCAGTGGGAAAAGGTGGGATATAAATGTGATAAATAAATAAAGGAGTTTTCTTTTTTTTGGGGGGGGGGAGGGGGGATTCTGCCAGTGATAAGTAGAGGAGTGTGGTAGCCGTGTTAGTCCACTCTTAAGGTTATCAATAGAAATCAAACAAAATAAAACATGGAAAAGAAAATAAGATGATACCTTTTTTATTGGACATAACTTAATACATTTCTTGATTAGCTTTCGAAGGTTGCCCTTCTTCCTCAGATCGGAAATAAGCAAATGTGCTAGCTGACAGTGTATATAAGTGAAAACATTCAAGCATTACTATGACAGTAAAATAGATACCATTGGAGATTCTACATGGAATGTTGCTACTATTGGAGATTCTACATGGAATGTTGCTATTCCACTAGCAACATTCCATGTAGAAGGCTGCGCAGGCTTCTGTTTCTGTGAGTCTGACGTCCTGCACGTGCAGGACGTGCAGGACGTCAGACTCACAGAAGCAGAAGCCTGCGCGGCCACATTGGTGATCTACAAGGGCTGACTTCTACATGGAATGTTGCTAGTGGAATAGCAACATTCCATGTAGAATCTATAGAAATCAAACAAAATAAAACATGGAAAAGAAAATAAGATGATACCTTTTTTATTGGACATAACTTAATACATTTCTTGATTAGCTTTCGAAGGTTGCCCTTCTTCGTCAGATCGGAACTGCCAGTGATAAGGAATTTGGTTTGCAGGCAAGACTGGAAGGGGAGTTTCTTTCATGCCGAGTTAGTTTTTTTGGGGTCTGGGGCTGCAAGAGCAAGGGCTCACTGATCCTGTTTGCTTTTTTCTTTATTTGGGATCTTAGAGGGGGCTGGGGGAGGGGGGGTTTAAAATACTTGATGAGTAGTTTCTTCTATTAAGGTTGCTTTGTATGCCTGCTTATTCGAATTTTGGTGGTGGTTTTTTGCCGTATGCTGCCTGGGTTGCTATGCTTTGTCATCAGTAAAATTGTTGAAACCTAAATCTTTTTTTTTCCATGTACCAGTGGCGTAGCCACAGGTGGGCTTGGGTGGGCCGGGGCCCACCCACTTAGGGCTCAGGCCCATTCAACAGTAGCACATGGTAATGAAAATGTTGCTCTCCACAATACTGGCACCTTCGCATGCTCAGTTTTCAGCGCATGCCTGCTGCAGACTACCAAGGTGGAGACTGGAGAGAAGAGAAGCATTTTCCCACCATCTGAGATACTGTTTTGGTGTGGGGGTGGGGGAGAGAACATTTGGTGCCCACCCACTTCTTGCCTAGGCCCACCCAAAATCTGCTATCTGGCTACGCCCCTGGCATGTACCACTATTGAGTAATACAATTCTATGAACTAGAAGCAAAGTTGCCATTTCTTGTGGAAAAGTGGTCTGAAATATTTATATTAATACCTAACGGATCAGAGCAATATCTATTTATTTCACAAATACAGCACTTGGTTTGAGATATATTCATTGCTACAAGAAAACTTTGGATTCCATGCCTGCTCGAAAAATTCCTTGTCAAAAAACAAGTCATTTTGAAACCAAAAAGGCAGAGGTGATAGGGAGAGCAGATCTGGGAAACAGGAGCGGATGAGCTGCCATCATTTGACTTGAGGATTTTATGGACCTGTGATGTGTAAAATGATTCTGAGTCATCCAGAGAAGAATTGGAAAGTATATTGTTTTTGACATTTCTACACGGAGAACAATTCGGTGACCTGACTCAGGTGGGTATTCTAGTCAGTGACCTGAAAATATCACAGTGAACCAAACCAAAAGACTGCAACTAAACTCAAATTTTGTGCTCTAACGAGCCATCAATTTAGCTTTGTGAGTTGTCAAGTACCAAGCTGAAAATTCTGTGTGAGCTGGAAAGTGCAGCAGTGGAATTCTAATGACTGAGGTAGTCTGCAAGGCAGTGCAGAGATACTGTGTTAAATATAAAATTAACAACAGTGCTTACCATACCACTTATTATTATTATTAACATTTGTATAGCGCTACCAGACGCACGCAGCGCTGAACACATGGCATAGAGATATAGTCCATGCTCAATAGAGCTTACAATCTAATATAACTAGTGAAAAAAGGCCCGTTTCTTGCTGAAATGAAACGGGCGCTAGCAAGGTTTTTGGCAGAGTGTGTATGTTTGAGAGAGTGTCTGTGACAGTGACTGTGTGCGTGAGAGAGAGTGAATGTGCAAGTGTGTGTGTGTGAGACAGTGAGAGTGGGTGCAAGTGTGTCTGTGAGTGAGTGTGTGTTTATGTGAGAATGAGTGTGTGCGAGTGTGTGTGTGAGACAGTGAGTGTCCTTCGCTCTCCCCCTCTCAGGTTTGAGGATCCCCTACGTTGTGGTCTGAGGACCCCTCTTCCCACCCCCTGTCTGTGGTGTGAGGACCCCCGCTCTCTGTGCTCTGAGGACCCCCCTCTGTGGTTTGAGGACCCCCGACCCCCCTCTGTGGTCTTAGGGTCCCCCCCCCCCTGCATAGTTTACCTTCGATAGTCGATGTGGGTTGCCTGTACCAATGAATCTTCGTATTTAGCAGCAGTGGCAGGCTGGCTTCAGAGTAGGCTATAGTAGTGAAGTCAGGGGGTTAAAATAGGTTTTGTTGCAGGTTTTCGGTGTGGGCACGCGATTTGCAAGCCCCTTCCCCACCCCCCACCCCCCCCGGCGATATCACCCGACCCATTCCCCCCCTCCCCCCCGGCGCATAACGAAGCCCCTCCCCCCCCGCCCACATGAACCCCCTCGGCACCTGCAAATGCTAACTCTGTGGCCTGCTGCTGCTTCTCCTGTTCAGCAGCAGCAGCCAGAACATAAAGAAACATTTTTTTAAAAGTTGTTAAAAGTAAAACGCACCTCTGCAGCTGCTGCTCCTCTCCCCTCTGATGTCGCAGCGCTCCTCCGGGGTCTTCTCCAGTGGCAGCGACGTAAGGGGACAGGAGGAGCGGCTGCAGAGACGTCAGATGTCTGTTCTCTTTTTTTTGTTGTTGTTGTTAGTGTGGGAGAGCAGGTCGGCGGTATTCGGGTCAGCTGGGCGGCAGGTTCGGGAGGGCAGCAATGTTGGGGCGGGGGTATTGTCCTCAACTGGGCGGTAGTTTCGGGAGGGCGGCAGTGTCGGGGCAGCGGTTTTCTGCTCAGCTGGGCGGCAGGGGCGGTTAGGTTACGCGGAGGGGGGGCAGAGTGTGGGAGGGGCATGAGGTGTAATAGGATAATAAAACTCACCCTCAACGTTTGCTCCGCCCTCGATGTCACGACGTTTGACGCGAGGGCGGGGCCTGGTGGCTTCACCACCACGAACCTTCGAACCTGAAGGAACTGTTGTCAGTGGCTTGGCTTCACTGACGTCAGTGTCCTCAGAATGTTGAGGGTGAGTTTTATTATAGTAGATACAGACAGACAAGACAATTAAGGGCGATGAAAGTACTGGGTGAGAAGGAACAAGGATAGGGGAATTGAGTAGTGGTTAGGAGCCAAAAGCAGTGGTGAAAAGGTGGGTTTTCAGCATGGATTTGAAAACAGGTAGAGATGGAGCTAGGCGTACAGGCTCAGGAAGTCCATTCCAGGCATAAGGTGCCGCAAGGGAAAAGGAACGAAGCCTGGAATTAGCAGTGGAGGAGAAGGGGGACGACAAGAGAGATTTGTCCAGCGAGCGGAGATTACGGGGAGGAATGTAGGGAGAGATGAGAGGTAATATAATATAATATAGGACCGCAGAGCAGCGCTGTATGGTAAAATTCACTGCAGTTGTGTTCCTTAAGCATCACCATGTAAGATGTAGAGAACAAAACTAAAACACTGCAGCCAGACTCATATTTGGTAAAACAAAATACCAAACCCCTAAGAGAAAAGCTACATTGGATTCCACTCAAAGAACGTCTTACGTTCAGGGTCTGCACTCTGGTTCATAAAATCATTCACGGAGATGCCCCGGCCTACATGTCAGACCTTATCGACTTGCCACCCAGGAACGCTAAAAGATCAGCACGCACATTCCTGAATCTTCGCTTCCCCAGCTGTAAAGGACTAAAATACAGATTAACACGTGCGTCCAGCTTTTCCTACATGAGCACGCAGCTGTGGAATGCATTGCCATTTGACGTGAAAACAACGCACGACCTAATCGACTTTCGGAAGTCACTGAAGACTTATCTCTTCAACAAGGCATACCGCAATGATCCATCATAGGAACTGTAACGCATCACCGCTTACCTGATATTCCGAACTGTGATCTCTCTATACCTGATTGCTTAATTCTATTATGTTATCCATGTTCTCTATGTAATACCAATTGTATCTTTTACTCTGGAATGGCGATTGCTATGACAGAACATTGTAAGCCACATTGAGCCTGCAAATAGGTGGGAAAATGTGGGATACAAACGCAACAAATAAATAAAACAGAGCAAGTGCCTGAGGCAATGGAGGGTTAAGTGCTTTGCCCAAGATCACAAGGAACTGCAGTAAGATTTGAGCCAGGCTTCCCAGGTTTTCAGTCCACTGCTTGAACCATTAGGTTACCCCTCTGCCCCAGTAAATAATACTTGAAAGAGAGCGTGCCCACTTAAGTTACACACAATATTATCTTCTTTGCATGCGTAGGGATGCTAGAATTCCTCCAGGACTTAGAAGAGTTGAAATGCACTGAACATGTATTTCCTTCTTTGGATGAATGCATTTCTTTCCTGCAAAGCATACATCGCACACCACAGTTTGCCTGCAGACTTTCCCCCAACGTTCAGAGCAAAAATACATGTGTTCTTTGGATATTTGCACCTGCTTTTACATTTTTGTATGTAAAACACAACCTCTTCTCAATATAACTAATAGGAAATGTGTTATGGAACAAGACTGTCATGGATTGAGGGGCCCTTTTACTAAGCCGCGTAGGCGCATACGCGCACCAGTTTGGAGTTACCGCCTGGCTACTGCGTGGCCTTTGTGGTCATTTCATTTTTGCCGCACGTCCGCTACGTGCGTCCGAAAAATAATTTTTATTTTCATGACGTTCGCCAGCTACGCGTGTGGACCGTTACCGCCAGGTTAACACATGAGACCTTACCGCTAAGTCAATGGCTGGCGATAAGGTCTCAGACCAAAAACGGACACGCGCCAATTTTTATTTTGCCGCACATCCATTTTTGGCAAAAAAAAGGCATTTTTTCAGGCTCGCTGAAAAATGTATGTGTGCGCACGCCCCAAACCCATGCCTACACTACCACAGGCCATTTTTCAGTGCACCTTCATAACTGAACCCCTGAGAGACGGAGAAATTTTCCAGTGGCAGTAACATGTATGCGTCTGAAAATTCAGTCATACTGTACTGTACAATAGAGCAGCAAAGGAATCCAGAACCAACTCCTGGTTAGTTATTTCCAAAGTCTGTTTAAAATGGAATGAATACTTGCTAACATTTTAGTACCTGGAACCTAAGCCACAGCAAATTAATAATCAGGTCTTCTGATTAGTTTTGACAGGGTATGGTTTAAATCAGTTTCTGCCAAATTAATCAGAATATATGCTGCCTAATAATGAATTACACTTTTGATTGTTAAATGAAAAATTATAATGACAAGGAGAGCATTTCAACAGATGTGGAAGTAGGCGTATGTAAAATTACACACATACGGGCTGTACCTGTGCAGTATTCCTGGGGTTAGGGAGGGGTTTGCATGCATGTGCGTACTTTTGCATGTGGGCATGAAGGGGGGGGGGGGGGACATTATCAAGGTGAGCTTTTACCACACCTGGATTTACTACAGGAGTCATCAGCAAGCAGGTTTATTGCAGCGGCCCAGGAGCATCAGGCCTCAAAGCTGTGGCCCGATACGCCCAGGCTGGAGCCTGCAGAACCTGTGCAGTTCCTACCCCTCCGGTTGAGCCCCCCACCCCCTGAAAGGGCCTATTATTATTTTTCCTGGTGGTCTAGTGCAATGTTTCCCAAGTCGGTCCTGGAGTACCCCCTTGTCAATCAGGTTTTCAGGATATCGGCAATGAATACGTATGAAAGAGATTTGCATACAATAGAGGCAGGGTATGCAAATCAATTTTATGCATATTCATTGCAGATACCTTGAAAACCTGACTGACAAGGGGGTACTCCAGGACCAACTTGGGAAATACTGGTCTAGTGGTCTTTGGGCAGGAACAACCCCCAGTTGCTCCTCCTCGGGTGGCACCATCTCCAAAATATTGTCCGTAGCGATACTCTCAGGCTGCTATTGCTAGGCATCATGTTTTTTTCTCTCTAGCAAACAGTGATGTCATGCTGAAATTAAGGGAATATTGTTTTTTTCTTTAGTGGAACCAGTGGGTTTCTCTGTGGGATACCCTTAATGCAGAAACCATGGTCTTCACATTGTGAAATTTCAGTGATACTATTTATACATGCAACTCAGCTATAAGATGACTCCCACATTGTCCTACTCTCTATTGGTGGTCTCCGTTTAACTGAAATGTATTTATTTAGAGGAAACTTTAGTTCGCTCTATTTACACGTTGAGGCAATAAAACATACATATGCAGAACTGTACTGCTGTAAGTGGTAGCATTAGCAGAAGATAGTTAAAATATAAGCACAACAGTAAAATACCGAAAATACAAGATTAAAGTTAAAAAAAAAAACAAGCATATGATAAAGCTACTACTACTTATCACTTCTATAGCGCTACAAGGCATACGCAGCGCTGTACACCATACATGAAAAGACAGTCCCTGCTCAAAGAGCTCACAATCTAAGTATGGAATGTTGCTAGTGGAATAGCAACATTCCATGTAGAATCTCAAATAGTAGCAACAGAATCTCCAATAGTAGCAACATTCCATGTAGAATCTCAAGTAATAGCAACATTCCAGAATCTCAAATAGTAACAGCATCCCATGTTCCACTGCACTAACCACTAGGCTACTCCTCCACTAGCAACATTCCATCTAGAAGCCTGCCCTTGCAGATCAGCAACGCAGCCGCGCAGGCTTCTGTTTCTGTGAGTCTGACGTGCAGGACGTCAGACTCACAGAAACAGAAGCCTGCGCGGCCGCGTTGCTGATCTGCAAGGGCAGGCTTCTGCATTACTACTACTACTACTACTACTGCTTATCACTTCTATAGCACTACAAGGCATACGCAGCGCTGTACACCATACATGAAAAGACAGTCCCTGCTCAAAGAGCTCACAATCTAAATATGGAATGTTGCTAGTGGAATAGCGCAAAATACAAGAGTGAAGCGAAGCGTGTTGCTAGTTCCCTTTTGTTCCGCGTTTTGGCTCCCTGAAGAAGAATCTCGAAACGGGACCGTCGGATTCCAAACACGAGCAAGAACAGATTGGGACATATACCACATAAAGTTGTTCTTTGATGTTTTTACACGCAAGTTGGCTGATACATTAAGTTTATAGTATTGCACTAGAACGTTTTGGATTATTAAAGCAGCGTTGAAAAAATTTTTCAAAAAAATGATTTTTGCTGATTGGGGTTTTTTTTCAGTCTATGATGACTTGTGCGTGCAATAGGTTTCATCTCTCTATATAAAAGGCAAAACCAACGTTCTATGAAGCCTCCAGACGGAAGTGTGAAGGGGGAGAGATATCCGGTTTGGTTTCCCCATGAGTGTCTGCCCCGCCCTCTCTGTAACACAAACAGTCAGTGAAGGAAAACAGCAGAGCACAAAATCAAATCACTGGCTCTGTAACAGTGAAGGACTCAGAGGGGGGAGGGGAGAGAGGGCAGAGGGCAGGGACACACACACTCCCACATGCACACAGAAGAAACCATTGCTAGCCCCCGTTTCATTTGCATCAGAAACACGGCTTTTTTACTAGTGTTTAAATAATTGCTGCACTTGTTGAGACTTTTTCCCCCTATCATTTTTTGATATATAGACAGTATTACTCTGCTTACTTTGGTTTTGATTTTTCGCTAGTGGAATAGCAACATTCCATGTAGGATCTCAAGTAATAGCAACATTCCAGAATCTCAAATAGTAACAACATTCCATGTTCCACTGCACTAACCACTAGGCTAGTCCTCCACTACCAACATTCCATGTAGAAGCCTGCCCTTGCAGATCAGCAACGTGGCTGCGCAGGCTTCTGTTTCTGTGAGTCTGACGTCCTGCACGTGCGTGCAGGACGTCAGACTCACAGAAACAGAAGCCTGCGCAGCCACGTTGCTGATCTGCAAGGGCAGGCTTCTACATTACTACTACTACTACTACTTATCACTTCTATAGCACTACAAGGCATACGCAGCGCTGTACACGATACATGAAAAGACAGTCCCTGCTCAAAGAGCTCACAATCTAAATAGTACAGACAAACAGACAGAACAGCTAAGAGGTAAGGGAATTAAAGAGAGGTGGGGATAAAAGGGCACAGGGCAAGTGAGTAGTGGTTAGAAGTCAAAACATATCTTACTTCAGATGCAATTCTTGGTTGAAATGGCATGAACATGAAAACATCATTTGGGTGGTAACTACGGGCTAGATTCTATATATGGCACCCCAAAAAATCCGCACGGAGTTAAGCGTATTCTATATGATTTAAATGCAGTGTATAGAATACGCTTAGTTGATACTGCAGCGCCTAAATCTACACGCGTCCATTTACGCCAATAAAAACCTGGTGTAAATCCATGCACGTACTACTACTACTACTATTTAGCATTTCTATAGCGCTACAAGGCATACGCAGCGCTGCACAAACATAGAAGAAAGACAGTCCCTGCTCAAAGAGCTTGCAATCTAATAGACAAAAAAGTAAAGTAAGCAAATCAAATCAATTAATGTGTACAGGACGGAGGAGAGGAGGGTAGGTGGAGGCGAGTGGTTACAAGTGGTTACGAGTCAAAAGCAATGTTAAAGAGGTGGGCTTTCAGTCTAGATTTAAAGGTAGCCAAGGATGGGGCAAGACGTAGGGGCTCAGGAAGTTTATTCCAGGCTTAGGGTGCAGTGAGACAGAAGGCGCGAAGTCTGGAGTTAGCAGTAGTGGAGAAGGGAGCAGATAAGAAGGATTTATCCATGGAGCGGAGTGCACGGGAAGGGGTGTAGGGAAGGACGAGTGTGGAGAGGTACTGGGGAGCAGCAGAGTGAGTACATTTATAGGTTAGTAGAAGAAGTTTGAACAGGATGTGAAAACGGATAGGGAGCCAGTGAAGGGTCTTGAGGAGAGGGGTAGTATGAGTAAAGCGACCCTGGCGGAAGATGAGACGGGCAGCAGAGTTTAGATTTAGGTGCACTGACCCATATTCTGTAATTATGCGTGGAAATTTTGGAACGCCCACAAAATGCCCATAAACGCGCTCCTTTTCAGCTACGCGCATTTATTTTGAACTGCACGCTTTTCCGTTTAGGCGCAGTTCTTTATAGAATACGCGTTGTGATTTCCGCGCATAAATTGTAATTATTGCCAATTAGTGCTCGTCATTGCTTGCAAAGTGCTGTTAAAAATGCTGATTACCTTGTTAACGCAAATCAAGTTGCGCACGTATCTCTGCGCGGAATCTAGGTGCCATATATAGAATCCGGGGGTACGTGTGTAATCACAAACAATATTTTCTTCTGTTGACCTAAAAGCAAATGCCACACTTGGTGTGTTCAGCCTATTTAGTGTGGCTGTGACGGCATTTGATGCTGCAGTTCAACCCCTCCTTTCCTTAGTTCTCTATCACGCTTTCCAAAAATACTAGGACTAGGGGGCATGCGATTAAACTACAGTGTAGTAAATTTAAAACAAATCGGAGAAAATGTTTCTTCACCCAACGTGTAATTAAACTCTGGAATTCATTGCCGGAAAATGTGGTGAAGGCGGTTAGCTTAGCAGAGTTTAAAAAGGGGTTGGACGGTTTCCTAAAGGACAAGTCCATAAACCGCTACTAAACGGACTTGGAAAAATCCAAAATTCCAGGAATAACATGTATAGAATGTTTGGGAAGCTTGCCAGGTGCCCTTGGCCTGGATTGGCCGCTGTCGTGGACAGGATGCTGGGCTCGATGGACCCTTGGTCTTTTCCCAGTAAGGCATTACTTATGTACTTATGTACTTATTATTATCGTGGTTTCCTTCTGCCTTTGTATTTGTTGATTGAAAACCGCTCAGACAGTATGTACTTATGATGCAGTATAGTAACGTTAAATAAACTTGAAACAACACACTGCATTATACTGAAAAATTCCTAGACCACCACAACAGAAAAATGTGCAAAACAAACTCTACCCTTGGTCAGTTCTGTCTTTTGATCGTATGCTATACAGATGGTAGCTCTAGCCAACGGTAATGCAAGTTAAGGGGGTAATATTCAGCCAAAGACAACGGCAAAAGAGCGGGAAACTGAAGAAGGCTCGACAAACGAGGGGACTTCAGTAAAAAAAAAACCAGTACTTTAATTCATGTGATATATAAAAATTTCATAAGGAAACACTTCTTATATTGCTGTTAACGTAAATGACTCGACACGGCACCGTGTTTTGGCACTGCGTGCTGCCTCGGGAGTCTTATAGTTGTTTGTCTACTGATTGAAACTGAACAATCTGGAATGCAATGTATGGACTATAGAGGACGGTCCGTCACCGCACTATCTTTATTTTATTTATTTATTGCATTTATATCCCACATTTTCCCACCTATTTGCAGGCTCAGTGTGGCTTACATTGTTCCGTCACGACGATCGCCATTTCCGGAGTGAGAGGTAAAGAGCGGTATTGCTTTAAAGTACATGGTTAACAGAGTAGATTAAGCAGTCAAGTATAAAGAGTTCATATTCGGATGAGAGATAAAGTGGTTTATTGTGGTTTTTCACGGAATTCTTTGTTTTGTGCATGGTCTTTTTAAACACCACCAACAGTGGCCAATCCAGGTCACAAGTACCTGGCGGAATCCCAAAGAGTAACAAGCTGTGACTTCCCCTACGTCCATCTCAATAACAGACTGTGGACTTTCCTCCAGTAACCTGTCCAAACCCCTTTTAAACACAGATAAACTTACCGCTGTTATCACATCCTCTGACGAGTTCCAGAGCTTAACTATTCGTTGAGTGAAAAAATATTTCCTCCTATTTGTTTTAAAAATATTTCCATGTAACTTCATTGTGTGTCCCCTAGTCTTTTTACCTTTTGAAAGAGTAAAATATTGATTCACTTCTACTCGTTCTACACTACTTAGGATTTTGTAGACCTTCATCATATCTCCCCTCAGCGGTCTCTTTTCCAGGCTGAAGAGCCCTAACCTCTTTAGCCTTTCCTCATATGAGAGGAGTTCCATCCCCTTTATCATTTTGGTTGCTCTTCTTTGAACCTTTTCTAATACAGCAGCCAGAACTGAACTCAATACTGAAGGTGAGGTCACACCATGGAGCGATACAGAGGCATTATAGTTTACTGAAGAGTACATAAGTACATAAGTAATGCCAAAGGTCCATCGAGCCTAGCATCCTGTCCACGACAGCGGACAATCCAGGCCAAGGGCACCTGACGAGCTTCCCAAATGTACAAACGTTCTATACATGTTATTCCTGGAATTGTGGATTTTTCCCAAGTCCATTTAGTAGTGGAATTGTGGATTTTTCCCAAGTCCATTTAGTAGTGGAATTGTGGATTTTTCCCAAGTCCATTTAGTAGTGGTTTATGGGCTTGTCCTTTAGGAAACAGTCTAACCCCTTTTTAAACTCTGCTAAGCTAATCGCCTTCACCACGTTCTCCGGCAACAAATTCCAGAGTTTAATTATGCGTTGGGTGAAGATTTGTTTTAAATTTACTACACTGTAGTTTCATCGCATGCCCCCTAGTCCTAGTATTTTTGGAAAGCGTGAACAGATGCTTCTCATCCACCTGTTCCACTCCACTCAATATTTTATATAACTCTATCATGTCTCCCCTCAGCCGTCTCTTCTGCAAGCTGAAAAGCCCTAGCCTCCTTAGTCTTTCTTCATAGGGAAGTCGTTCCATCCCCGCTATCATTTTAATCGCCCTTCGCTGCACCTTTTCCAATTCTACTATATCTTTCTTGAGATGTGGCGACCACAATTGAACACAGTACTCAAGGTGCGGTCGCACCATGGAGCGATACAACGGCATTATAACATCCTCACACCTGTTTTCCATACCTTTCCTAATAATACCCAACATTCTATTCGCTTTCCTAGCCGCAGCAGCACACTGAGCAGAACGTTTCAGTGTATTATCGACGACGACGACACCCAGATCCCTTTCTTGGTACGTAACTCCTAACGTGGAACCTTGCATGACGTAGCTATAATTCGGGTTCTTTTTTCCCACATGCATCACCTTGCACTTGCTCACATTAAACGTCACCTGCCATTTAGCCGCCCAGTCTCCCAGTCTCGTAAGTTCCTTCTGTAATTTTTCACAATCCTGTTGCGAGTTAACGACTTTGAATAACTTTGCGTCATCAGCAAATTTAATTACCTCGCTAGTTACTCCCATCTCTAAATCATTTATAAATATGTTAAAAAGCAGCGGTCCTAGCACAGACCCCTGAGGAACCCCACTAACTACCCTTCTCCATTGTGAATACTGCCCATTTAACCCCACTCTCTGTTTCCTATCCTTAACCAGTTTTTAATCCACAATAGTACATTTCCTCCTATCCCATGACCCTCCAATTTCCTCTAGCCTTTTATATCGGTTAGAAAATAAACCAGGACACTCTTACTCCACTCTGCTTCTCATGTTTTATGTGCATGTCTCTCATTTAGTTATTGTGGTTTCTATTTGCAGCATTAAGCTCTTATATTAGAGCAGGGGTTCTCAGCTCAGTCCTCGCAACACACCTAGCCTGTTAGGTTTTCAGGATACTCACAACGATTATGCATGAGATTAATTTGCATACAGTGGATATTCTGAAAACCTGACTGGCTAGGCGTGTCCCAGTGATTGAATTGAGAACCCCTGTATTAGAGGCAAGAATGTCTTGTCGACTTGAGACATTTCATGACAAGGTTCTCATGGTATAAACTAGGGGTGAGCAAACTTTATCGATGGGAGGGTGGGGGCGGTTGTGGGAGTAATAGGTTCCCCTTGGAGCTTCAGGTGGTGGAAAGGTTCTCCCTTGGCATTCCAGGCGGTGGATAAGAGGGTCCCCCTGGAGCTTCACGTCGGAGTGTGGCGGATAGGGAGTGAGGTCACAGGGGTCTTTCTTGTTTGAAGAAGTATTAAGCATGATATTAACAAAAACATACCGAGCCGAAATTAAGCTGCAGAAGGACTTTTTTCTTCTTTATTTATTTTTTTTTTAAAGTGCTGCAATCTACATAATTAAAAGGAAAAAAAAAAGCCCTCAGGATTTGCAATGCTTGTTAAGGATAAAAAGGTCACTGCAGCTTCATGTCTGCTCAGTGTAGATAGCAAACCGTTGCAAATTAAGATATTTGAAGCACGGGAAACTTTTAATTTGCTGTACGACGTGATTCAAGATGCATTATAATAAATGAAAGTTTATTTGCCTTCAAACATGGTTTACTGTTGTAAGCGGTAGAACTAGCAAAATAATGCCTGCCCCACCCCCAAAACAACAGACCGGCAGAGACCGAGGAGGAACAGCAACATCAGAGCTCCATATTGTTCATTGCGTGTCGTTTCGAACACGAGGGGGGAGGGGGTGTGTGACACCAACCTGCTTATAATCGAAATAGAAAAACGCCTATATTGTGACCCAAATCGGGAGATAGACGTTTATCTCACAAAAACAAATAAAGCGGTATAATCGAAAGCCGAACTTGGACGTTTTCAACTGCACTCCATCGCGGAAGCGTACAAAGTTGACGGGGGCGTGTCGGGGGCGTGGTGAAGGTGGAACTGGGGCGTGGTTATCGACTGAGGAGAGATGGGTGCCTTTCGCCGATAATGGGAAAAAAGTATGCGTTTGTAGCTAGAATTTAGGGCACTTTTCCTGGACCCTGTTTTTTCACGAATAAGGCCCCAAAATGTGCCCTAAATGACCAGATGACCACTGGAGGGAATCGGGGATGACCTCCCCTGACTCCCCCAGTGGTCACTAACCCCCTCCCACCACAAAACATGATGTTTCACAACTTTTTATTTTCACCCTCAAATGTCATACCCACCTCCCTGGCAGCAGTATGCAGGTCCCTGGAGCAGTTGTTAGGAGGTGCAGTGGACTTCAGGCAGGTGGACCCAGGCCCATCCCCCCCCTACCTGTTACAATTGTGCTGCTTAATGCTTAGTCGTCCAACCCCCCCAAACCCACTGTACCCACATGTAGGTGCCCCCCTTCACCCCTTAGGGCTATAGTAATGGTGTAGACTTGTGGGCGGTGGGTTTTGAGGGGGATTTGGGGGGCTCAACACACAAGGGAAGGGTGCTATGCACCTGGGAGCTCTTTTACCTTTTTTTTTGTTTTTGTAAAAGTGCCCCCTAGGGTGCCCGGTTGGTGTCCTGGCATGTGAGGGGGACCAGTGCACTACGACTCCTGGCCCCTCCCACGAACAAATGCCTTGGATTTATTCGTTTTTGAGCTGGGCGCTTTCATTTTCCATTATCGCTGAAAAACAAAACGCCCAGCTCACAAATTGTCGAATAAAACATGGACGTCTATTTTTTTCGAAAATACGGTTCGGTCCGCCCCTTCACGGACCCGTTCTCGGAGATAAACGCCCATGGAGATAGACGTTTTCGTTCGATTATGCCCCTCCAAGCCTTTGCTAATGTCGGAAAGGATACAAGCAGTACTACATTAGCAAGCAGGCTAAATAGAGCAGTTTCAACATTTCAAAATTTTGTTCATTTTTCTTTTTATATTAATACTAGTAAAAAAAAGGGCCCGTTTCGGAAACAAATGAAACGGGCGTTAGCCTGGTGCTTACCGAGAGGGGCACCGGGATCTCCCAGAAGTGCTGTTTTGGCGCCGCTGTCTCTTCTGGCCCGCCCTCGACGTCATAGCGTTTTGACGCGAGGGCGGAGCTACACTTCTCTCTCGGTGTTTTATTTTTGTTTTGGGCTCGCTGCTACTCCGCCGTGTCACCCGAAATACCGAGGGGGACTCCGGGGTCTCCCTCCAAGTCCTGTATCAGCGCCGCTCTGTCTACCGCCCCGCCCTTCACGTCATCGCGTTGTGACGCGTGGGCGGGGCATACAGACATGGGGAGTTGGATGGGCTTTAGCAGCACGAATCCACGATCCCTTTCCTGCGGAGGCGCATGTGTGTTGTCGGCTGCAGGGCGTTCCTGGTTTAATTGGCACTTGTGTTCTGTGGCGCGGGGCGTCGTGACGTAGCGTCGGCGTCATGACGTTCGACGCGGGGGCGTGACAGACAGGTATGGGCAGTGGAGAGGCTTCACCACCATGAATCCACGAACCCTTCACAAAAGTGGGTGGAGCTTGGGGGGCTTCAGTCGAACGTTGGGGTTGCGAATTATGTCCGGATGGGGCGTGGCTGAGGGCGGGTGTATGAGTGAGAGTGAGAATGAGTGGTGTGACAGGCTGCAACAGTACAGGGCTTCAGTGTTTCCCTGCCACACAGTGAGCTTCAGAATTGGAGGTGAGAATTATTTATATAGATTCTTTTTGGAAATATAGAATCAGTAGTAACCAATCATAGAGCCCCTTCATTCCCCCCCCCCCCCCCCCTCCAAATCACAAGTGCTTTCACAGTGTGGGAGAATGGCATCAGTCGACCCGACTGTACATCAGAATGGTACAAACCTCAGGATAGCCAGCACCATCTTGAACAGAGCACCAGCCAGGCTGGAGTGGCTTTTGCCTCTGCTGCATGATTACAGGGTAAGCCAGGGGGAGCTTGAGTGGGTAAGGAAACATCGGTACAAAGAAGGGTGACGAAAATGATAAAGGGGATGGGACAACTTTCCTATGAGGAAAGGCTGAAGCATCTAGGGCTCTTCAGCTTGGAGAAGAGACAGCTGAGGGGAGATATGATTGAGGTCTATAAAATAATGAGTGGAGTGGAACGGGTTGACGTGAATCGTTTGTTTACTCTTTCCAAAAATACTAGGACTAGGGGGCATGCGATGAAGCTACAAAGTAGTAAATTTAATACAAATCAGAGAAACGTTTTCTTCACTCAACATGTAATTAAACTCTGGAATTCGTTGCCAGAGAACGTGGTAAAGGCGGTTAGCTTAGCGGAGTTTAAAAAGGGTCTGGACAGCTTCCAAAAGGAAAAGTCCATAGACCATTATTAAAACTGACTTGGGGGAAATCCACTGCATATTTCTGGGATAAGCAGCATAAAATGTATTGAGTTTTTTTCTGGGATCTTACCAGGTATTTGTGACCTGGAGTGGCCACTGTTGGAAACAGGATGCTGGGCTTGATGGACCTTTGGTCTGTCCCAGTGTGGCAATACTTATGTACTTTTAGAAATGTGAGTTTTCATCAGTGGAAGGGGGTCCCTGGGGGCTTTATCAATCTCTGAGGGATTTGAGAGAGTTCAAGACTGCATTAAAAACGTTCCTGTTCCAGCAGGCCTGTAACATAAATACGAGTGACTCCTGCTAGTAACTATAGAAGGAAAATATGCAGCATTCCGCTTCAGTACCCACTTATAATGCTGGGATCCCCAGAAGCTTAGCCGGTGGTGGGAGGCAGAGCTGGTGGTTGGGAGGTGGGGATAGTGCTGGGCAGACTTATACGGTCTGTGCCCTGAAAAAGACAGGTACAAATCAAGGTAAGGTATGCACAAAAAATGGCACATATGAGTTTATCTTGTTGGGCAGACTGGGTGGACCGTGCAGGTCTTTTTCTGCCATCATCTACTATGTTACTATGATATGTGTTAACTCAAAGTGAAGCCAGTTTTGTATATGGTCTTATTGACTTGTATTGGTGTGGAGTGGCATTTTCGATATGATGACTAAATCCAATTTTGGAAGCTTTGCAAAAAAAAAAAAAAAAGTCCAAAAATGCAGTAGTGAGCATGGCTATTTTCAAACTAGAAAAAGTCCAACTTTTTGTTTCAAAAATGGCCATTTGCTAGATGTCTCTCTTTTTGGACCATTTTTTCAGGGAAAAATGCAAAAAAAGAAAAAGAACCATTGGGATGTATGGGGGGAGGAGCTTCAGCAGTCTTAGTAAGACTAGCCACACAGACATCCCAGCAGAGCACTGGAGAACCCTAGGGGGCACTGCAGTGAAGTTCACTTAAAAGGTCCCAGGTACATATCTCACCGTTACCCCCTTATATTGTATTGTGAGCCCTCCCAAACCCACCAAAAATCTACTATACTACAGTAGCTCTTACTGCTGCAGGTGTCACCTCTATGTAGGAACAGTAGGTTTTTGATGGGTTTTGGAGGGCTCGCACCAGTGGCGTAGCCAAGGGTGGGCCCGGGTGGGCCCAGGCCCATCCACTTTGTATTCAGGCCCACCCAATAGCAGCACACCTCTAATGTGGCTGGCAGGGATTGCCGAAAACTCTCAACTGTCCCTCCTGCATACCTTTTAAATAGCAGATCTTTGCCTGCTATAAGCAGCGACTGATACATACTGTTCGCACCGGCCCTGCAGCCTTCCCTCTGATGTATTCCTGCTTATCAGGGTTGCCATATAAAAAAAATAAATTCCCACCCAAAACAGCCCAAAACCCGCCCAAAAACCGCACACACCCCACCCCCGACGTCATCACCCCCGGCCCTTCCGTCATCACCCCCGCCGTCATCAGCCCACCCCCGCCGTCATCAGCCCCGCCCCCACCGGCATCGCCCGCCCAATACGTCGGCAAACCCCGCCCAAAATGTCATAAACCCCGCCTCTGTCACCATTAGCCCCACCCCCCGCCGGCTGAAAAACCGCCCCAAAACCCGCCCAAAAAAACCCAAAACCAGCCCAAAAAACCGCAACCCGCCGCGGGCAAAAGTTTTCCGCGGCAGGTTGCGGAAAACCGCCCAATTGGGCGAGAAAACCGCCCATCTGGCAACCCTGCTGCTTATGCTGAAACAGGAAGTTGCATCAGAGGGAAGGCTGTGGGGCCAACATGAGCACTGTGTATTAGTTGCTGCTCGTTGCCGGTGAAAATCTACTATTTAAAAGGTATGCGGGGGGAGGGGGATGTTTGAGAGACCATATGGCATGCAGGCAAGAGAGAGAGAGACCAAATTACTTGTGGGACAAGGCGGAGTTCTTCTACCCACCCATCTTGGGCCCAGGCCCACCCAAAATTAGGTGTCTGGCTACGCCCCTGGCTGGCACTTTCCACCACAAGTGTAGCAGAGTGGGATATGGGCCTGGGTCCCCTTCTCTACCGTTCACTGCTCCAACCACTAGGCTACTCCAGGGACCTGCTTGCTGCTCTAATAGGACTGGCCATAATATCTGAAACTGTTATAGGCTGGTATGTACTGTTTATTTCACATCTTTGGGTGGTGGGAGGGGGTCAGTGACCACTGAGGAGTAAAGGGGATTATGCCTTAATCCCTTCAGCTGTTATTTGGTCATTTAGGGCACATTTTGGTCACCTAGTTGAAACAGGTCTAGCCGTGGCGCTAAACTGCCAAAACAGGTCCTGAGTCAGAAGGGCGGGGCTCAGAGGGAAGGAAGGTTAAATGCCCTGGGAGACTTAGAGCCAGAGAGGGCCCGAGGAAAGAGGTCTTCAGGAGGAACCCTGAGCAAGGATCTGCTTTAGGAGCTCTGGCTTGGCTGCAGTACCTGAAGAGAGTTTCCAGGGAAGAAGTGTGGTCCTAGCTCAGACTCTTGCATTCCTGTGAGATAGGAAGTCTTAAGTCTATGACTCCAGGGATTCCGGGGTTTTGTGATCACAAGTGAGGGAATTAAAGGCTCTCCTATCTTCCACGGTCCTTCCTGCAATAGAAGATGTCTTCTTAGAAGATGTGCTGGTAGCAGGATATACAGGACCCCACATGCAGATTTTGCTAGCTATGGCCAGCATGTTTTTCCAAAAGCTAAAATTATAGTCATCTGCATCGATCAAACATGAATAACAGTCCAGTTCATTAACAGGCTTCAAAGTAGAAAGTGTTACTTACGGGGACAAAGTTTGTCCCCGTCTTCATGGGCTCTGTCCCCGCCCCCATCCCCACGGGCTCTGTCCCCGTCCCCGGGTCATTCTCTCTAAGCAGCATTCACTCTGTAATGTACGTGAAGTTAACCACAAGGTTTCTACCAATTCTGAAAGTAAAAATGCAGGTGTACTTACAAAACGCACATGATGGCTTATGCAGATTTTTGCTGGAAAAAGTACACGTGGAGAATTGAAAATGGCATCAGTCCACTTCCTATTCCAGCATCAGCCTGAGCCCTGTTCCAGTCCCAGTTGCAGCCTCTGCTGACAGGTGAGGTCCTAACCAGCCACCCCCCACCCCTCGTCAATTGAGACTTTACTTTTGATGCCCACCAGTGTACGCTGCCTCTGCCCGTGACACTGTGGCATTTTTAAAGGCAAAACAATCGCTTCCTCTTTGTCAGGAGAAAAAGGCCATGTTTGTTTTCGCTTTTTAAATTGCTGCAAGCAGGAGCAGAGTAGAGCAGTGGGGAGTGCAGGAACCTGTTCCCGCTGCTGATGGGACAGGCGTTTGCTGCCCTTGGGTTACCCCGAAGCTGACCCTGAAGGTACATTGAAATATGGGGTGGGGGAAGGGGATGGGAGCAGAGCACAGCAGTGGGGAGTGTAAGAACCTGTTCCCGACAGGCTTTTGTTGCCCTTGGGTTACCCTGAAGCTGGCCCTGAAGGTACATTGAAATATGGGGTGGGGGAAGGGGATGGGAGCAGAGCACAGCAGTGGGGAGTGTAGGAACCTGTTCCCGACAGGCTTTTGCTGCCCTTGGGTTACCCCGAAGCTGGCCCTGAAGGTACATTGAAATATGGGGTGGGGGAAGGGGATGGGAGCAGAGCACAGCAGTGGGGAGTGTAGGAACCTGTTCCTGACAGGCTTTTGCTGCCCTTGGGTTACCCCGAAGCTGGCCCTGAAGGTACATTGAAATATGGGGTGGGGGAAGGGGATGGGAGCAGTGCACAGCAGTGGGGAGTGTAAGAACCTGTTCCCGACAGGCTTTTGCTGCCCTTGGGTTACGCCGAAGCTGGCCCTGAAGGTACATTGAAATATGGGGTGGGGGAAGGGGATGGGAGCAGTGCACAGCAGTGGGGAGTGTAAGAACCTGTTCCCGACAGGCTTTTGTTGCCCTTGGGTTACGCCGAAGCTGGCCCTGAAGGTACATTGAAATATGGGGTGGGGGAAGGGGATGGGAGCAGTGCACAGCAGTGGGGAGTGTAAGAACCTGTTCCCGACAGGCTTTTGTTGCCCTTGGGTTACGCCGAAGCTGGCCCTGAAGGTACATTGAAATATGGGGTGGGGGAAGGGGATGGGAGCAGAGCACAGCAGTGGGGAGTGTAAGAACCTGTTCCCGACAGGCTTTTGTTGCCCTTGGGTTACCCTGAAGCTGGCCCTGAAGGTACATTGAAATATGGGGTGGGGGAAGGGGATGGGAGCAGAGCACAGCAGTGGGGAGTGTAAGAACCTGTTCCCGACAGGCTTTTGTTGCCCTTGGGTTACCCCGAAGCTGGCCCTGAAGGTACATTGAAATATGGGGTGGGGGAAGGGGATGGGAGCAGTGCACAGCAGTGGGGAGTGTAAGAACCTGTTCCCGACAGGCTTTTGTTGCCCTTGGGTTACCCCGAAGCTGGCCCTGAAGGTACATTGAAATATGGGGTGGGGGAAGGGGATGGGAGCAGTGCACATCAGTGGGGAGTGTAGGAACCTGTTCCCGACAGGCTTTTGCTGCCCTTGGGTTACCCCGAAGCTGGCCCTGAAGGTACATTGAAATATGGGGTGGGGGAAGGGGATGGGAGCAGTGCACAGCAGTGGGGAGTGTAAGAACCTGTTCCCGACAGGCTTTTGTTGCCCTTGGGTTACCCCGAAGCTGGCCCTGAAGGTACATTGAAATATGGGGTGGGGGAAGGGGATGGGAGCAGTGCACAGCAGTGGGGAGTGTAAGAACCTGTTCCCGACAGGCTTTTGTTGCCCTTGGGTTACCCTGAAGCTGGCCCTGAAGGTACATTGAAATATGGGGTGGGGGAAGGGGATGGGAGCAGTGCACAGCAGTGGGGAGTGTAAGAACCTGTTCCCGACAGGCTTTTGTTGCCCTTGGGTTACGCCGAAGCTGGCCCTGAAGGTACATTGAAATATGGGGTGGGGGAAGGGGATGGGAGCAGAGCACAGCAGTGGGGAGTGTAAGAACCTGTTCCCGACAGGCTTTTGTTGCCCTTGGGTTACCCTGAAGCTGGCCCTGAAGGTACATTGAAATATGGGGTGGGGGAAGGGGATGGGAGCAGAGCACAGCAGTGGGGAGTGTAAGAACCTGTTCCCGACAGCCTTTTGTTGCCCTTGGGTTACCCCGAAGCTGGCCCTGAAGGTACATTGAAATATGGGGTGGGGGAAGGGGATGGGAGCAGAGCACAGCAGTGGGGAGTGTAGGAACCTGTTCCCGACAGGCTTTTGCTGCCCTTGGGTTACCCCGAAGCTGGCCCTGAAGGTACATTGAAATATGGGGTGGGGGAAGGGGATGGGAGCAGTGCACATCAGTGGGGAGTGTAGGAACCTGTTCCTGACAGGCTTTTGCTGCCCTTGGGTTACCCCGAAGCTGGCCCTGAAGGTACATTGAAATATGGGGCGGGGGAAGGGGATGTCATTCAAAAAGCAGTTGGTCAGAGACAAATACTAATATTTTGGAAAGCGGAAGCTGAGCCTTCAGCTGAAGGATGGTATTTTGTTTGCGGCAGAGATTCTTTCCTATTACATTTTCAATATGCATTGTAAAAATATAATGTTAAACTGATGAAATTATCATGAGCTAAAGTACTTAAACCATTCTCTGTTTTTTTTTCCCCTTAACACTTTATTTCTGCTTTTCAGAAGCCAATGTCTGCTAGAAAGTGAGATATTCCCTCAGGCCTGGACTGCATAATTCAGCAGTGTTAATGCTTGATGAAAGTAATCGTAAACTATTGAATTAACGCACTGCTATTAATTACACGGATAAAAATAACTAAATTAGCAGCAGCAGCATCAATAAATCACCATTTTCTCACCTTGAAATTACCATTTGCCAATTAGCCTGATTTGTCACAAAGGAAATGATTTTATTTTAAGAAAATGTACTGGAATAAACCAAGAAGATACAGAATGGGAGCCGTGTTTAATCAGACGAAGTTCAGATTTTTTTAACACCACTGATGCCTGTATAAGCTTCCAAATCCATAGCAACAATTATAAGGAGTCTTTTACTAAGCTTTGCTCACGTTAGCTAAAATTGGGCGTGCGCTAAACGTTAGAGACACCCATAGGAATGCATTGGCGTCTCTAACGTTTGGCGCATGCTGAAAACGTGAGCGCGCCTTAGTAAAAGGGGGTCATAGTGTCACAGGCCTGCTCGTATGCAAGGGACTTTTACAAATATAACATAACATAGTAACATAGTAGATGACGACAGAAAAAGACCTGCACGGTCCAGCACCAATCGTTAATGAACATGGACCACAATTTCACTTTTATATTTTTACTTGTCAATAAAACGTATATAAAGGAAAATTTATTAGAAGAATTTTGGCAGGTAACACCTACAGGCCTCATTTACTCTGTGGCTCTAAGCTCATAACGCCCTGTATGGGTGGATTTCAACTTATTTGGCATCTTTGATACGTCCTTATGTCTTAGGTCTTCTACTGTTCATAGGTTGGCTTCCTCCACCCCTGCCTTGGCTCGCCTGGCATCTACACAAGAATGTGCCTTTGTTGGCTCGCTCCAGCACTTTGGAATCGGCTCCCTAGTTCAGTACAGGCTGAAGTTTCATGTAGAAGCTGGCTACCACTAAAAGAACGAATTACGTTCAAAGTTTGCACCCTTGTCCACAAAATCGTTCACGGTGAAGCCCCGATCTTGTATATCAGACCTCATAGACCTGCCAACTAGGAACACAAAAAGATCAGCACGCACATTCTTGAATCTCCAGTACCCCAGCTGCAAAGGACTCAAATATAAATCCACATATGCATCCAGCTTCTCCTACATAAGCGCGCAACTATGGAACGCACTACCAAAGGCCATAAAAACAATGCACGACCTAGCAATCTTCCGAAAACTACTGAAAACCAACCTGTTCAAGAAAGCATACCACAAAGATCCATCCTAAATACTAGACAACTAGACTTTACATGAACTGGACAAAACCGAACTCTTTACACTAGACTGATAACCTTCGTCACTACTAATGAAAGCTACGCAATACGCACTACCACTTTATTTCTCATACCGGAAATGAACTTTCTATAGTTGATTATCTAACTTGTTTTATAATTCACTCTCATTCAGGAACTTCAATGCAATACCACTTTGTATTCCACTTTACCATTTATGCGCCTTAATGCAATACCACTTGTAGTTCTCTATCCGGAAATGGCGATCGCCATTACGGCATAATGTAAGCCACATTGAGCCTGCAAATTGGTGGGAAAATGTGGGATACAAATGCAACAAATAATAATAATAATATTGTTCAAAACATATTAATTTGTAAAGGCTTTTAGAGACTCTACCCTGAGACCCATCGGACCATGATGGTTCCTCTCAGGACAATTTCTCTAAATGGGTTAGTTTTGCGCATACCATGACAGGAATGAACCTCACTGTTAAGCCAGGGTATGTGGAGTATGATTTGTCTCTCAAATTTACTGCTAGTGCTTGCCATAAATCTTTCATTGTGCCAAAGAGAGCTTTCTTCTGGAGTTCATAAGTTATAATGCGTATAGGTAGCTTATTCTGGTGTGTTTGGAAATTCTTTTTCATGGAGCCTGTGGCACCTAAAGTGATGGAAAATATGTCTGTATCTTTCTGCCACATTTTCTTAGTCTCAAACTGCATTTCTTGATAGTTGAGGGTCTTCTCTCTCTCAATGTTATTCATATAGTAATCAATCACTCAGGACTGACACCTCTATAATCAATGCCGTTCTTATGTTTTTCTCTTTTGCCACTATATCCAGTTTTCTTACATCCGGCTTTTTATCTGTCGGGATTGGGAATATCCCAGCTGATCATAACCTCTTTGTTCTTCACAGTCCACTTAGGGACCCTTTTTACTAAGCTGCGTAGGCGCCTACGCGTGCCGAACACGTGTCAATTTGGAGGTGCCACCCGGCTACCGTGAGTCCCGGGCGGTAATTTCGTTTTTTTACGCGCGTCCACTATTTTCCTGCGCATGGCAGAAATTGGGCGGTAATCGTTATTCTACACGCATAGACGATTATTGCACGGTTACTGCGTGAGACAATGCTAAGTCAGTGGCTGGCGGTAAGGCCTCAGACTCAAAATGGACGCGTGCCAATTTTTATTTCGCCGCACATCCATTTTTGGCAAAAATAAAAAGGCCTTTTCTTTACAGGCATGTTGAAAAATGGATCTGCGTGCACCCAAAACACGCACCTACACTAGCACAGCCCATTTTTCGGCGCACCTTAGTAAAAGGACCCCCTCGGGGGTCAGTGCTTTTCTGGTGCACTGATGTAATGCTTACAGAGTTTCCAATGAATGATATGTCACACCTTGTGCCTTTTTGTATAAAAACGTTCTGCCATCAACACTTCGAAGCCAGCCTGTGTGATGCTCTGTGTTCTCTTAGTGAATGTTATAGTGCTTTCCGGTCAATTTATAGTTCTTTTCCACTGCTGTTTGAAGAGGTATTTTATTTATTACATTTGTACCCCGCGCTTTCCCCACACATGGCAGGCTCAATGCGGCTTACATAGTAACAATATAAAGAATTACAAAGTCGTAAGAAGAATATACAGTTTGTAGTAAATGCAATATTAATGGGGTTAACGGATAAGTAAATTGAACATTGGAGGAATTGGGTGCAGAAGGAAATGAGCGTTGGGAAGTAGGCGTAGGAAGATGGAGAGGAATGGATATGGGGTAGCAATAAGGATAATGGGAAACATGGTCAATGTATAAACAATAGTCAATAAGAATCATGTGGGCAGGCTTTGGTTAGGTTGAATCGTTAGGGTAGACTATCTTGAAGAGATGGGTCTTCAGTGCTTTTCTGAAGTGCAAAAGGCCGTTAATGGTACGGATAGGTCTTGGTAGAGCGTTCTAAAGCTGGCTACCTGAAAAGGAAAAATTGGATGCGTAGAAGGATTTGTACTTAATACCTTTGCAGTTGGGGAGGTGTAGATTAAGGTAAGTACGGGAAGACGTCAAACTGTTCCTGGTTGGGATGTTGATAAGGTGATTCATGTAGGTGGGGGCTTCTCCGTGTAATATCTTGTAAATCATTGTGTGGACTTTAAAGTTAATTCTTTCTCTGATGGGGAGCTAGTGAAGCTTCTCTCGCACTATCAAATCTTGACTTGCCAAAAATAAGTCTGGCTGTCTTGTTTTGAGAAGTCTGGAGCTTTTTCAATATTAGGGACTTACAACCTAAAAAACCACTGTTGCAGTAATCTGCATGTGTGAGTACAGTGGATTGTACTAGGTTCCGGAAGGTGTCCAAGGGAAGATATTTCACTCGTTTCAAAATCCACATTATGTTAAACATCTTTTTGATGATGACTTTAGCATGGTTTTCAAATGATAAATGACTATCAATCCTTACTCCAAGGATTTTCAAGTTGTCTGATATGGGAAGTTTAACCTCTGGGGGTGCTAAGAGTAGTTGGGAGGAGTGGAGAGTCTTGAGAAGATAGGACTAAACACTGTTTCCTCTTTATTTAATTTCATCCTGAAAGCATCGGCCCAAGAGGTTAAAGTGGTCATGCCTGTGTTTATTTTGTTGGCGATTTCAGATAGGTCAGTTTTAAAAGGGATGAATATGGTGACGTCGTCAGCATAGATGAAGGGATTGAGGCCATATTTGGCTAGTGCTCTGTCCAGAGGAATCATCATTAGGTTAAAAAGTGTTGGAGAAAGCGGAGATCCCTGTGGCACTCTGCATTCTGATAGCCATGGAGATGACATGTTTTTAGGTCCTATTACTTGGTAGGATCTTGTAGTGATGAAGCTTTTTATCCAGTTAATGATGTTGCCACCTATCCCAAGTTTGTCCAAAAGTTTAGTTAGGATGGTATGATCAATCATGTCAAAGGCGCCGGGTAAGTCGAATTGCAGAAGAAGGATATGGTTACCAATTGCTATTTGTTGTTTGAATTTGGATATTAAGGTAATGAGGACCGTTTCTGTGCTGTGGGCCGAACGGAAGCCCGATTGTGATTCATGTAGTATGGAGAACTTTTCAATATATTCATTGAGCTGCGAAGTCACAATGTTTTCCATCAGTTTTGTAATTAGGGGAATGGAGGCAATTGGTCGGTAGTTGGTAATATTGTTTGCAGGTTTCTTGGAGTTCTTAGGTATTGGTGTTAGTGATATGTTACCATGACTGGTGGGGAATGAGCCTCGTTGGAGTAGGACATTTAAGTGAGTGGTGAGATCAGTGATGAAACATATTGGAGCGCTTTTCAGAAGGTAGTTGGGACAAGGGTCCAGTTGGCAATAAGACCTGGAGAGTTTGGAGATGGTCTTGGAGACTTCTTCATTAGTAAGAGGGGTGAAAGTGGTCCACTATCGGTCAGCTGGTACTTCAGTTGGGTTTGGGTCCAGTTCATCAAGAAAGTTGTCTACAGTGGAAGTGACTTGGGAAATCGTCTTGTGAAGATTAATGATTTTGTCGTTAAAATACTTAGCTAATTGGTCAGCAGAAGGACGGTTTGAAGGTGATGAAGTTACTGGATCAGTATTTAGGATAGTTTTTATAATTTGAAATTGTTTTTTTATATCTGCACCAGACACTGTAATTTTATTTGTGTAATAGTAGTTTAAAGATATGTTTAAAGCAGCCCTGAAAATATACCTCTTCACTATTGTATGTGGTTTTCATGGGTACCTTTTCTTAAGGCAGTCTTATATTATTGCATTGTTATCTGTTTTTAATTAATTTTTATATTGTACATTGTAAACTGATTAGACTTGCCATGCAATATTGCTGGTATAGGAAAATCATTAAACGATAAGCGATAAATGATCTCAGGCAAACACGTCTGCCTCAGACGCCATGTGCCAAGGTTTTGCCAGAATTGACGGCTAAGCTGTTGGCCATAGTAATGCCTCAGTAGTACCTCACCACTAGTGCAAGGACTGTCTAAATACGAGTTATGATCTCCCTTGAGGCAGAATGGAAGGCTTCTTGGCCACTCCCTCATGACCAGCCTGAATGCAACCCCCTACCCCAACCTCCTGTAGCTGCGTGCAGTCACCAAATGCCCTTCTGCCAATATTGAGATCTTTACGCTCGTCCCCATATTCTTTATGATGAAAGCCACTGCTTGTTTTAGTAGCCACCCTCTGGACCAACTCCATCCTGTTTATACAGTAGAGTCTTGATTATCCAACAAAAACAGTTCTGACAGGTTGGTGGATAATCCTTCTTATCTGTTCCCTTCTCCACTACTGCCAACTCCAGACTTCGCGCCTTCTGTCTCGCTGCACCCTACGCCTGGAATAAACTTCCTGAGCCCCTACGTCTTGCCCCATCCTTGGCCACCTTTAAATCTAGACTGAAAGCCCACCTCTTTAACATTGCTTTTGACTCGTAACCACTTGTAACCACTCGCCTCCACCTACCCTCCTCTCTTCCTTCCCGTTCACATTAATTGATTTGATTTGCTTACTTTATTTATTTTTTGTCTATTAGATTATAAGCTCTTTGAGCAGGGACTTTCTTCTCTGTTTGTGCAGCGCTGCGTACGCCTTGTAGCGCTATAGAAATGCTAAATAGTAGTAGTAGTAGATAATCAAGAAATTGAATAGTACAGAAAAAGTGGATGAGGGATAAAATAGAAGTATTTTGAATGCATGTTTCAAAAGAGGAAGCAGTAAAAAAAGAGTTTAAAATTTAATGTGCTCAAGAATATTACCTAGTACTGTTGCTTTTTAACTAATGGGCCCTTTTACAAAGGCACACAGTAGTGTAGATGTGTGTTTTGGGCGCACGCAGAATCATTATTCAGCACACCTGTAAAAAATGCCTTTTTAAAATTTTTGCTGAAAATAGACGTGTGGCAGAAGGAAAATTGCTGCTCATCCATTTTGGGTCTGAGGTAACTGGGCCGTAATGGTCTACACACATAAAATGCCGATTACCGCCCACAAGCCAGAAAATAAAAATAATTTCTGGCGCGCAGAGTGGATGTGCGTCAAAAATGAAATAACCACAAGGGCCACGGGGTAACTCAAAATTGACGTGCGTTGGGTGCGTATAGACGCCTACGGCGCGGCTTAGTAAAAATGTGATGCCAGGAAAGAGAAACCTGCGTGCATCTCAGTTACAATGCTGTGACATCACCAGGGTATGTCACATAATCCAGAATGTCTGATAAGCGAGACTACTGTATCTTTTTGAAGGTGCGCTCTCCAGACTTGTACACAGTAATCTAAACGAGGTCTCACCAGTGTCTTTACATAAGTACATAAGTGTTGCCATACTGGGACAGACCAAAGGTCCATCACGCCCAGCATCCTGTTTCCAACAGTGGCCAATCCAGGTCACAAATACCTGGCAAGATCCCAAAAAAGTACAAAACATTTTATACTGCTTAACCCAGAAATAGTGGATTTTCCCCAAGTCCATTTAATAACGGTCTATGGACTTTTCCTTTAGGAAGCCTTCCAAACCTTTTTTAAACTCCGCTAAGCTAACCGCCTTTACCACATTCTCTGGCAACGAATTCCAGAGTGTAATTACACGTTGAGTGAAGAAAAAGTTTCTCCGATTCGTTTTAAATTTACTACATTGTAGCTTCATCGCATGCCCCCTAGCCCTAGTATTTTTGGAAAGCGTAAACAGATGCTTCACATCTACCCGTTCAACTCCACTCATTATTTTATAGACCTCTATCATATCTCCCCTCAGCCGCCTTTTCTCCAGAGACATAATCACCTCCAGAGGCATTATACAGAGGCATAATCACCTCCTTTTTCCTGCTGGCCATTCCTCTCCCTATGCATCCTTCTAGCTTTTGCTGGCGCATTTTCTACCTGTTTGATCACTCTAAGATCATCATGTATGATCACACCCAAGTCCCGCTTCTATTTCATACACCCCCTAAATTATACCATTCCCTCAGGTTTTTGTAGCCCAAATGAATGACCCTGCATTTTTTTTTAGCATTAAATCTTAGCTGCTGAATTCTAGGCCGTTCTTCAAGCTTCACTAGGTCCCTCATGTTATCCACACCATCAGGGGTGTCTACCGTATTGCATATTTTGGTATCATCCGCAATGAGGCAAACCTTACCAGACAGCCCTTCAGCAATATGGCTTACAAAAATGTTATAACAAAAATCGACCCAAGAACATCCCCTCCTTAGGGTGAGCTCTGTTTGCCACTACCCTCTGTCAGCTCCTGTGGCTTGCCGCTTCCCTGTTGGCTCCCTTTTATGCCTTCTCTGCCCCTCCCCCCATTCCCTGCTTCCTTAACCCTTTCCTTCCCGCTGGCCTACAGCCCAGTTGTGGCCGGCCTCCCTAATCGGATTGGCCTCTTCCTTTTTTTGCAAGTGTAAACAATCAGTTTACATATAGCCGTTCCACTCCACTCATGATTTTTATAGACCTTTATCGTATCTCCCCTCAGCCATCTCTTCTCCAGGCTGAAGAGCAGTAATTTCCCTTCACCTTTATCATCGTGGTCACCCATTTCTGTACCTTACCTAATTCCGCTTTATCTTTTTCAAGATGCGCTAAACAGGATTGCACACAGTAGTCAGGATGCAGTCCAATGATGGAGCGATACAGAGGCATTTTGATATTCATTGATTTATTTTCTGTTTCTTTCCTAATAATTTCTAATGTTGTGTTTTGCTTTTCTGGCTGCATCCTTTTCTTGGGTGGTGACTCTGATTGTCAAACCTGACATGGTGTAGCTATAGTTTGACTTATTCTTCCACATGAGCATCTCTTTGTACGGATCCATATTTATTTATTAGGATTTATTTACTGCCGTTTTGAAGGAATTCACTCAAGGCGGTGGACGGTAAGAATAAATCAGACATGACAATTACAGCAGTAAAAATATTCAAATAACAATACACTACTTAAAAATCAAAAATACTGAAGAGCAAAAAAAACATATAATATCACAAACATTTGCTGTGAGACCCGACAGTAATCCCAGAGATTGCAAATATTAATATAAGAAACCTCAATAGCCCAGGGTGCCTACAGAGATGGTCAACCCTTCAAAAAGCACTTCTCACCGGTTTCAGCCAATTCTCTGAAAACCAACTTCATCGGAGAAAAAAAAACGCTGAAGCAGAAAAACAGAGAAAATAATTTAAATTGCAAATTCTCTCTAGGGTTAGTGTTGGGGCTACAACACCTATTGAAAAATAGTTCAAAACATGCAAAGAAGTTTTTTTCTAATTAGCTTCTCCACCTAGATAGTTATAACGCTTTCACAATATCCACTTGTATACCAGTGGCGTAGCTACGTGGGGCCTGAGGGGGCCGGGGCCCACGCAGATTCACCCCAGGACCCCCCTCCCGGCGAACCCGCCCCCGCCACCGCCTACCTTTACTTTTGCTGGCGGGGGATCCCACTCCCCGCCAGCCGACGTCTTCTCAGTCCTGCCTGCTCTTCAATTTGTTTGCTGACGTCCTGCACGTACAACGTGCAGGACGTCAGCAAACAAATTGAAGAGCAAGAAGCGACTGAGAAGAAGACGTCGGCTGGCGGGGAGTGGGATCCCCCGCCAGCAAAAGTAAAGGTAGGCTGCAACGGCGGCGGGTTCGCGGCGGGAGGGGGGGGCGGCAATGTCGGCGGTGGGGGGGCGGCGCCGGGGGGAGGGCTAAAATGTGCCCCCTCCCCCCGGGCTCTGGACCCCTCTCCCACGGAAGGCTGGCTATGCCCCTGTTGTATACTACTTACAATGTCAACACAATACATAATAGAACATTTTAATTGACTGTGTAGGGTATAAGCAAAGATGAAACATATAGATAGGTAAGAGAGTAAGAGGAGTTAGAAAATAAGGTAACTAAAGAAAAGTGCACATGAGATCAGAAAGATGGTTAAATATTATATCAGCTAGGGTAGAAGTGGCTGTTTTATCTGCCTTCTCTGTGTCCAGTCTCCCAGTTTCTCATGGTCCTCTTGCAGTTTCTCACAATATGCTCGTGTGCCATATGTAAGTACATAAGTACATAAGTATTGCCATACTGGGAAAGACCAAAGGTCCATCGAGCCCAGCATCCTGTTTCCAACAGTGGCCAATCCAGGTCACAAATACCTGGCAAGGCCCCAAAAATGTACAAAACATTTTATACTGCTTATCCCAGAAATAGTGGATTTTCCCCAAGTTCATTTAATAACGGTCTATGGACTTTTCCTTTAGGAAGCCGTCCAAACTTTTTTAAAACTCCGCTAAGCTAACCGCCTTTACCACATTCTGTGACAACGAATTCCACTCATTGTTCCCATTTCTAAAGCATTGGCACTAGTACAGATCCCTGGGACCCTTCCACGAATCTTTCGCCATTGAGAATATTAACTATTTAGCCATACTTTGCGATTTTCTCAATCCACAATAGGACATTCCCTCCCATCCCATGGCTTTTTAACTTCCTTCGGAGTCTGGCGCTGGGGAATTTGTCAAATGTTTTTTGAAAATCTGGATACGGGTTGTCAACCAGCTCACCTTAGCCACATGTTTATTTATGCCCTTAAACAAATGTACCAGTTTGATAAAGCAAGACGTCCCTTGGCTAATGGCATATAAAAACCAATAAATGAAACAATCAATTACCCCAATATGGAGTATGTATGTCAAATTCAGGCACAGGCAGCTCCTTGTGACTCTGGGCAAGTCACTTAACCCTCCATTGCCCCATGTAAGCCGCATTGAGCCTGCCATGAGTGGGAAAGCGCAGGGTACAAATGTAACAAAAATAAAATAGATACTATTGGAGATTCTACATGGAATGTTGCTACTATTGAAGATTCTACATGGAATGTTGCTATTCCACTAGCAACATTCCATGTAGAAGGCTGCGCAGGCTTCTGTTTCTGTGAGTCTGACGTCCTGCACGTACGTGCAGGACGTCAGACTCACAGAAGCAGAAGCCTGCGCGGCCACATTGGTGATCTGCAAGGGTGGTGGTGGACTTTGGTCCTGGGGAACTGAGGAACTGAGTTCAATTCCCACTTCAGGCACAGGCAGCTCCTTGTGACTCTGGGCAAGTCACTTAACCCTCCATTGCCCCGTGTAAGCCGCATTGAGTCTGCCATGAATGGGAAAGCGCGGGGTACAAATGTAACAAAAAAAAATTTCAGTTCACTTCAGTATCGGACAGTGAGGGAGTGAAGCAGCAGTCAAGGAAATCCAGGAGTAAACCTTGTATAAAAAGTGGTCTGAAAAATGCATACATCATTGAGAGAATCCATATGAACAGATGCACAGAACATTACTCCCATACACACAAAAATGAAGTGTTTTCAGAAGTCATACTGAACTGCAAATCATTACCTAGGTGGTGGTGATGCACTGGCTGCCTGGCCAGGTTGGCTCAGAGCCCAGGTAATTAAGTCCAAGTGAATAAGTGACATGTGCCTTGACTGTACCATGTGGTTCGCCATTGTCTGGGCTACAATACAGTGTCTCAGGATATGTGGATTAATTAACATCTTTCAAGGGACAGGAACAATAGGAAATGGTGTGTAGGGCTCTAATCAGTTTATTTAGAGGCAGATGAAGGCAACAGGACACGATTATATTATGCCAGACGGAAGCAGTGGAAATTAAATTGCATGGCTCTGTATGGTGTTCTGTTTTCTTACGTACTGTAGTCTGTCTGCTTTTAGGCCTTAGTAATATCACATTAGTATCAGTTCTTTTAATTAAGCTATATTTCCTTAAACATGGGCTGTTTATTTTGGAAGACGGTTAGATCAACATGTAATCCACATTAAATGCTCAATAACGCAGCTGCTAGTGATACATTAATCCAAATGCGATGTTGTTAAATTTGGAATAGATCTCTGAGATGGTTTATATCAATGAGTTTGACTTTTTTTTAATGGAAAGATGAATTAATATCATGCAGAAAATAAATATTGGTCCTTCTGCTCTATTACGTGGATAAAAATGGAAAGGCAGGTGCATTTTAATTCCATCTCTGTATTTTGTGCGCTATCACTTTATTTTCACAGCTACTTAGGATTAGAGAGTTGCACGGGGACCGAAATTTCACCCACCCTCGCAAGTAATTTCCTCCACCCCCGACTTGTGGAAAAATAATTTAACAGTAACCAATGTTGATAACTTCAATGCTATTGACCATTTCAATTATTTTTTGTGCTATTATTATTATTATTGACATTTTTACCCCACATTAGCCTGAGAGTGACACAGGTTCAATGTGGTTTACATAACAATTAAATGAATGATACATATACGGATTATCAAACATATAAACGGCGAGTGACCGACTCACTCGCAAATGCGCAGTAGAGACTTCCCTCTCTGTCCCGCCCCGCGTCAATACGTGATGACGAGGGCGGGACAGAGAGGGAAACTGCGCCGCCGAGGTTGATACCGCTCCCCCCCACCCGCCCACCCGAGGTCGCCGCTACCGTTACCCCCCCCCCCCCAACACCCGGCCCGGGTCCTCTCTCCGCTACTAAACTTACACATCCATTCGCCGGAACGCAGCACGCACATCAGCTGAGCTGCCGTCGGCCTTCCTTCCCTGCCTGTGTCCCGCCCTCGCTGACGTTACGTCACAGGAGGGCGGGACACAGGCAGAGAAGGAGGGGTCGACGGCAGCTCAGCTGATGTGCGTGCTGCGTTCCGGCGAATGGATGTGTAAGTTTAGTAGCGGAGAGAGAGAGGGCCCGGGCCGGGTGGAGGGATGGCGGCGACTCCGGGGGGGGGGGGGGGAACGGTAGCGGTGGCGACCTCGCGGGGAGGGAGGGAGGGGGAAGGAAGGAAAACCCCAATACCAGCCCGTTTTTACGGGCTCAACTGCTAATAAAATACAATAAATAATGTTATAACATTGGCTTTGTAAAACAAATATAACTTATGTGGCTATTATAATTGCTATATGCTAGCTTAGAAACACAAGAAAAGGGATAGGTAGGCTGGCCTGGCACTACACTTCCTTGGGAATCCCGCAGGACCTGCGTCCATCCCCATGGACCCGGAGGGGATACCTGCAAGAGTCCCGTGGACCTGGAAGGGATTCCCGCTAACCCCGTTCCTGCGCAGCTCTCTACTTTGGATTCTTTTACTACTACTACTACTACTATTTAGCATTTCTATAGCGCTACAAGGCATACGCAGCGCTGCACAAACATAGAAGAAAGACAGTCCCTGCTCAAAGAGCTTACAATCTAATAGACAAAAAATAAATAAAGTAGCAAATCAAATCAATTAATGTGAACTGGAAGGAAGAGAGGAGGGTAGGTGGAGGCGAGTGGTTACAAGTGGTTACGAGTCAAAAGCAATGTTAAAAAGGTGGGCTTTCAGTCTAGATTTAAAGGTGGCCAAGGATGGGGCAAGATGTAGGGGCTCAGGAAGTTTATTCCAGGCGTAGGGTGCAGCGAGACAGAAGGCGCGAAGTCTGGAGTTGGCAGTAGTGGAGAAGGGAACAGATAAGAAGGATTTATCCATGGAGCGGAGTGCACGGGAAGGGGTGTAGGGAAGGAGGAGTGTGGAGAGATACTGGGGAGCAGCAGAGTGAGTACATTTATAGGTTAGTAGAAAAAGTTTGAACAGGATGCGAAAACGGATAGGGAGCCAGTGAAGGGTCTTGAGGAGAGGGGTAGTATGAGTAAAGCGACCCTGGCGGAAGACGAGACGGGCAGCAGAGTTTTGAACCGACTGGAGAGGGGAGAGGTGACTAAGTGGGAGGCCAGCACAGGATTGAATTCACTGCCGCAGTATCCTTCTCAGCCTGTGGACAAGATGAAAGCGTGGAGTGCAAGCTGTAAGCTGAGGGTGGTCCCTTTCTGCCCTCTTTTGACTGAGTTTTGAGAACCTGTAAATTTGATGGGGAGAATGTCCTATTACTCAACCCTGCTTGGGGTTACAGTGGTATAATAGCATTCATAGCCGCCGAGGGGGGGAGGGCAGGGGGGACAAAATTCCCCAGGCCCAGGCCTCCAAGGGTGGCCCGGCGCCGCAGTCCCACCCGCCCTCCGTCGTCGACCGTCTGCCACCGGGCGGGGCCCCCTGCATTGAAATCACAGCGCCTCCTTCCCTCCCTGTGTCCCACTCTCGTCTGATGTAACTTCTGCGAGGGCGGGACACAAGGAGGGAAGGAGGGCCGAAGGGAGGCGATCTGCTGCCTGCAGCGCTTTCACACGGAGGTGAGAGGCGCTGTGATTTCAATGCAGGGGGCCCGGCCCGTTGGCAGACAGAGGGGGCGACGGGCCCCCGGGGGCGGCATTGCCCCAGGCCCATCCCAATCTCTCGGCGGCCCTGATAGCATTACCAAAGGACAGTGATTAAAGCTCCTGCCAAAAAAGTCTCACCGGTCTGTAATTTCCCACATCACCTCTGGAACCCTTTTTAAAAATCGTCGTTACGTTGGCCACGCTCCAATCTTCTTGTACCATACATGATTTTAAAGATAAATTGCATATTACTAACAATAGTTCTGCAAGTTAATTTTTCAGTTCTATCAATATTCTGGCATGTGTGCCATCCAGTCCTGGCGATTTGCTACTCTTCAATTTGTCAAATTGCTCCATTACATCTTCCAGGTTTACAGAGCTTTGATTCAGTTTCTCTGACTTGTCAGCATTGAATACCATTTCTGTCACTGATGTCTCTCCCACATCTTCCTGAGTGAAGACCAAAGCAAAGAATTCATTTAATCTCTCCGCTCTGGCTTTGTTTTCCCTGGGTGCCCCTTTTATCCCTCAGTCATCTAGCGGTCCAACTGATTCTTTTGCTGGCTTCTTGCTTTTAATATACCTAAAAATATTTTTTACTACGTGATGTTGATTCCATCGCAATCTTTTTTTCAAAGTCCCTCTTTGCCTTCCTTATCAGCGCTTTGCATTTGACTTGCCATTCCTTAAGATGTTTCTTATTATTTTCAGTCAGATCCTTCTTCCATGTTCTGAAAGATCTTCTTTTAGCTCCAATAGCTTCCTTTACCTCACGTTTTAACCCTGCCAGCTGTCGTTTGGTTTTCCATCGTCCTGTTTTAATACGACTAATATATTTGGCCTGGGCTTCCAGGATGGTGTTTTTGAACAGCACCCATGCCTGATGTAAATTTTTGAACTTTGCAGCTGCTCCTCTAAGTTTTTTTTTCATCGTTCTTCTCATTTTATCATAGTCTCCTTTTTGAAAGTTATTTGCTAACATGTTGGATCTCCTATGTGCACTTACTCCAGAGCTTATATCAAATCTGATCATGTTATGATTATTGTTATCAAGAGACCCAAGCACCATTACCTCCTGCACCAGGTCATTCGTTCCACTAAGGACTAGGTATAGAATTGTTCCTCCTCCTGGCTCCTGAACCAGCTGATCCATAATGCAGTCCTTGATTCCACCAAGGAATTTCACCTCTCTAGCATGCACTGAGGTTACATTTATCCAGTCAATATCAGGGTAATTGAAATCACCCATTATCGTGTTCCCCAGTTTGTTTGCGTCACCAATTTCCTTTAACATTTCTGCATCCGTCTGTTCATCCTGGCCAGGCGGACAGTAGTACACTCCTATCACTATCCTTTTCCCCTTTACACATGGAATTTCAATCCATAGGGATTCCAAGATGTGTTTCATGTCCTGTAGAATTTTTAGTCTATTCGATTCAAGGCCCTCCTTAAAATATAATGCTACCCTTCCACCAATTCAATTAACCACATCACTGTGATATAATTTGTATCCTGGTATGACAGTTTCCAACTGGTTATCCTCCTTCCACCAGGTGTCAGAAATGCCTATTATATGTATTTTTTCATTTAGTACAATATATTCTAACTCTCCCGTTTGGTTTCTTAGACTTCTGGCATTCGCATATAGACATTTCAGACTAAGTTTTTTGTAACCATTTACATCTTCCTCAGCAGTTGACAGTGATAATGTGCAATCTTGACAAAAAGACCCGGCCGTGTTTCGGTGACTAGCACCTGCGTCAGGGGTCACAGTGATGACGTGGAAAACTTGGGGAATAACTCGAATATATTCCTCTACAATATATTATTCCTTACCCCACGTCTCATATAGTAAAAGTTTGGATACAGAAAGTGAAAGTGCCTTGGTGCTTTGTAGCTTTTACTATATGAGACGTGGGGTAAGGAATAATATATTGTAGAGGAATATATTCGAGTTATTCCCCAAGTTTTCCACGTCATCACTGTGACCCCTGACGCAGGTGCTAGTCACCGAAACACGGCCCGTGTCGGGTCTTTTTGTCAAGGCTCATTCATTAAAGAACTGTGTTCCATTTTTAAAGGCCCGTGGTGCTGTTTTTTTGTTTGGACTTTAGTTTGTGCTTCGTTCCCTCTCTTTTGTTATATTCTATGTGCAATCTTGAAAATCTGTCTGCTTTTTATTTAAAGATTTCTGGTCTACTATGCTCTATTGCAACCTCGCTATCGGGATACCCTGTCTTCCCTGTTTTGGTGATCTTTGAGCTTTTGAGCAACTGTCGGCCTTCCCCCAGTTACTAGTTTAAAAGCTGCTCTATCTCCTTTCTAAATGCCAATGCCAGCAGCCTGGTCCCACCCTGGTTAAGGTAGAGTCCATCCTTTCGGAATAGGCTTCCCCAGTTCCAAACAAATCTAAAACCCTCCATGCATTGAGACTTCAGAACTCTGCCTGTCTCTTGGGCCCTGTGCATGGAACTGGAAACATTTCTGAAAATGCTGCCCTGGAGGATCTGGATTTCAGCTTTCTACCTAGGCGCCTAAATTTGGCTTCCAGAATTTCCCTCCCATATTTTCCTATGTCATTGGTACCTATATGTACCAACACAGCCATCTCCTCCCCAGCACTATCTAAAATCCTATCTAGATGATGTTTGAGGCCCGTCACCTTCGCGCTAGGCAGGCAAGTCACATGGGGTGCGAGACTGGAGGTGGGACTTCTCTACAATGTCCCTGTATGTACCTTTCTGTCTCCCTCAGCTCCTCCAAGTCTGCTACTCTAGCCTCAAAAGAATGGACTCGCTCTCTGAGAGCTAGGAGCTCTTTGCATTGAGCACACACATATATCCTCTTGTCAACTGGGAGATAATCATACATGTGATACTCAATGCACCCTATGTTTAACTAAAGTTAGGGTTAAAACCTAAAGAACTGGGTCAGAATTGGCAGGATATCGGGCTCATTTTCGAAAGAGAAGTACGTCCATCTTTCAACATAAATCGGAAGATGGATGTCCTTCTCCCAGAGACGTCCAAATCGGTATAATCAAAATCCGATTTTGAACGTCTCCAACTGCAGTCCACCGCAAGGATTTCCAAATTTCAAGGGGGCGTGTCGGAGGCATAGCGAAGTCGGGACTTGGGCGTGCCTAACACTTGGGTGTCTTTGACCCGTAATCAAAAAAAGCAAGGATGTCCCTGACAAACACGTGGACGTTTTCACCCAGACGTATTTTTTTTACGAATAAGGCGCAAAAAGTTGCCCGAAATGACCAGATGACCACCAGAGAGAATCGGGGATGACCTCCTGTTACTCCCCCAGTGGTCACTAATCCCCTCCCACCCTCAAAAACATCTTTAAAAATATTTTGTGCAAGCCTCAGATGTCATACTCGGGTCCGTGACAGCGCATGAAGGTCCCAGGAGCAGTTTTAGTGGGTACTGCAGTGCACTTCAGACAAGCGGACCCAGGCCCATACCCCCCTACCTGTTACATTTGTGAAGGAAAGAGCAAGCTCTCCAAAACCCACCATAGTAACATAGTAGATGACGGCAGAAAAAGACCTGCATGGTCCATCCAGTCTGCCCAACAAGATAAACTCGTATGTGTATACCTTACCTTGATTTGTACCTGCCTTTTTCAGGGCACAGACTGTACAAGTCTGCCCAGCAGTATTTCCCGCCTCCCAACCACCAGTCTCGCCTCCCATCACCAGCTCTGGCACAGACCGTATAAGTCTGCCCTCCACTATCCTCGCCTCCCAACCACCAACCTCTCTTCCCCCACCTGCTCCACCACCCAATTTTGGCAAGCTTCTGAGGATCCATTCCTACTGCACAGGATTCCTTTATGCATATCCCACGCATGTTTGAATTCCATTACCGTTTTCATCTCCACCACCTCCCGTGGGAGGGCATTCCAAGCATCCACCACCCTCTCCGTGAAAAAATACTTCGTGACATCTTTTTTGAGTCTGCCCCCCTTCAATCTCATTTCATGTCCTCTCGTTCTACCGCCTTCCCATCTCCGGAAAAGATTTGTTTGCGGATTAATACCTTTCAAGTATTTGAACATCTGTATCATATCACCCCTGTTCCTCCTTTCCTCCAGAATATACATGTTCAGGTCAGCAAGTCTTTGTTCATACATCTTGGAACGCAAATCCCATACCATTCTCGTAGCTTTTCTTTGCACTGCTTCCATTTTTTTAACATCCCTCGCAAGGTACGGCCTCCAAAACTGAACACAATACTCCAGGTGGGGCCTCACCAACGTCTTGTACAGGGGCATCAACACTTCCTTTCTTCTGCTGATCACACCTCTCTCTATACAGCCTAGCAACCTTCTCGCTACGGCCACCGCCTTGTCACACTGTTTCGTCGCCTTCAGTATATAGGTATATAGGCCATCAATATATAGGTACCCCCCTTCACCTGTAAGGGCTATCAATGGTAGTGGTGTACAGTAGTGGGGTTTGGGGGGCTCAGCACACAGGTAAGGAGCTATATTCCTGGGAGCATTTTATGAAGTCCACTGCAGTGCCCCCTAGGGTGCCCGGTTGGTGTCCTGGCATGTGAGGGGGACCAGTGCACTACAAATGCTGGCTCCTCCCACGTCCAAATGGCCTGCATTTGGACGTTTTTGACATGGACGTCTTTGGTTTCGAAAATCGCTGAAAGTCAGAAACGTCCAGATCCAAGGACATCCAAATCTAGGGACATCCAAATTTAAGGATTTGGACGTCTCTGATGGTATTTTTGAAACGAAAGATGGACGTCCATCTTTTTTCGAAAATATGAGTTTCCCCGCCCCTGGATTTGGACGTTTTGCAAAGACGTCCAAATCGCAACTTGGACGTTTCTTTCGAAAATGCCCCTCCACATCACATTCAGGTCTTCTAAATGACAATGACAGTTATTATAAATCCCAAATCTTCTGCTCTAAAGATGCTGAAGTTCCAAAGTTTAACTTTCAAAATACAATATATTACTTCACAAATTCTTTTTCTCCATTGCTCTTGGGAATGTGACCTTTTTATATTTTTATCTTTTTATTGAGAACATTATCATATAACACAGCAGGGTACATAATGGTTTCTTTTCCATACCTTGCCTTTTATTATATTCCATCATTGGTTTCATTTGTCTTTCTCTCCTCTCCCTTTCGGAACGACTGTCATTAGCTAAGCAAGCTCTTTTGATCTGCTCTGTACACGAGAAGGGAGCAATTAATTGTAGCAAAATTAGTGGAGTAACATCTGTTACTCTACTTATAGTTCTAGGAGGTAATGATTGGATGCAGATATCCCATATTTCCAAAAACCTCTGTTTGCTGATGAGGAGTTCACCGTCTTGCTACAATTTTTTTATTTTTGTCATTATATAACAAACTATACCAACATGTCAGTGTAGCAGGTTCAACAGTCATAAGCACATAAGTAATGCCACACTGGGAAAAGACCAAGGGTCCATCGAGCCCAGCATCCCGTCCCCGACAGCGGCCAATCGGCACCTGGCAAGCTTCCCAAACGTACAAACATTCTATACATGTTATTCCCGGAATTGTGGATTTTTCCCAAGTCCATTTAGTAGTGGTTTATGGACTTGTTCTTTAGGAAACCATCTAACCCCTTTTTAAACTCTGTCAAGCTAACCGCCTTCACCGCGTTCTCTGGCAACGAATTCCAGAGTTTAATTATGCGTGGGGTGAAGAAAAACTTTCTCCGATTTGTTTTAAATTTACTACACTGTAGTTTCATCGCATGCCCCCTAGTCCTAGTATTTTTGGAAAGCGTGAACAGACGCTTCATATCCACCTGTTCCACTCCACTCATTATTTTATATACCTCTATCATGTCTCCCCTCAGCCGTCTCTTCTCCAAGCTGAAAAGCCCTAGCCTCCTTAGTCTTTCTTCATAGGGAAGTCGTCCCATCCCCGCTATCATTTTAGTCGCCCTTCGCTGCACCTTTTCCAATTCTGCTATATCTTTCTTGAGATGCGGCGACCAGAATTGAACACAATACTCAAGGTGCGGTCGCACTATGGAGCAATATAACGGCATTATAACATCCTCACACCTGTTTTCCATACCTTTCCTAATAATACCCAACATTCTGTTCGCTTTCTTAGCCGCAGCAGCACACTGAGCAGAAGGTTTCAGTGTATTATCGACGACGACACCCAGATCCCTTTCTTGGTCCGTAACTCCTAACGTGGAACCTTGCATGACATAGCTATAATTCGGGTTCTTTTTTCCCACATGCATCACCTTGCACTTGCTCACATTAAACGTCATCTGACATTTAGCCGCCCAGTCTCCCAGTCTCGTAAGATCCTTCTGTAATTTTTCACAATCCTGTCGTGAGTTAACGACTTTGAATAACTTTGTGTCATCAGCAAATTTAATTACTTTGCTAGTTACTCCCATCTCTAAATCATTTATAAATATATTAAAAAGCAGCGGTCCTAGCACAGACCCCTGAGGAACCCCACTAACTACCCTTCTCCATTGTGAATACTGCCCATTTAACCATAGTTAAATCTGGCTTTTCTTAACCATAGTTTTATTGCCAGATACATAAGTACATAAGTATTGCCATACTGGGAAAGACCAAAGGTCCATCGAGCCCAGCATCCTGTTTCCAACAGTGGCCAATCCAGGTCACAAATACCCGGCAAGATCCCCAAAATGTACAAAACATTTTATACTGCTTATCCCAGAAATAGTGGATTTTCCCCAAGTCCATTTAATAATGGTCTATGGACTTTTCCTTTAGGAAGCTGTCCAAACTTTTTTAAACTCCGCTAAGCTAACCGCCTTTACCACATTCTCTGGCAACGAATTCCAGACTTTAATTACACGTTGAGTGAAGAAACATTTTCTCCGATTCGTTTTAAATTTGCTACATTGTAGCTTCATCGCATGCCCCCTAGTCCTAGTATTTTTGGAAAGCGTGAACAGACGCATCACATCTACCTGTTCAACTCCACTCATTATTTTATAGACCTCACAGATATACCATTGCACAGTACTAAATTCTCATTTGTATACCTGTATACCATGTATACCTTGGAGGAAAGGAAAAACAGGGGTGACATGATAGGGACGTTCAAATATTTGAAAGGTATTAATCCGCAAACGAACCTTTTTCGGAGACGGGAAGGTGGTATAACTAGAGGACATGAATTGAGGTTGAAGGGGGCAGACTCAGGACTAATGCCAAGAGGCATATTTTCAAAGCATTTAGCCTTCCATAGTTCCATAGAAACCCAACCCCATTTAACCCAACCCCCTGTTTTCTCTCTTTTAACCAGTACTCAAAGACCATTGCCTCCTATCTCGGGCCTTTTTAATTTTCTCAGGAGTCTCTCATGAGGGATTTTTACAAAAGCTTTCTGAAAATCAAGATACACTATATCAACTGGTTCACCTTAAGAACATAAGCGTGGCCATAGTGGGACAGACCGAAGATCCATCAAGCCCAGCATCCTGTTTCTAACAGTGGCCAATCCAGTTTGCAAGTACCTGGCAAGATCTGAGAACAGTAAAACAGATTTAGCAGTGTATTTTCCCAAGTCCATCTTAATAATGGCTTACAGACTTTTCTTTTAGGAAATTTCCAATCCTTTTTTTAAACCCTGCTAAGCTAACTGCTTTTACCACATTCTGGGGCAATCTACATATTTATTCACGCCTTCAAGAAATGAAGCAGACCAGTGAGGCAAGATTTCCCTTGCCTGAATCTGTATTGACTCTGTACCACTAAACCAGGTTTGTCTATTTGTTCAGTGATTTCCTTCTTTATAATAGTTTCCACAAGAAAAGAAATGAGGAAGAGAAGCCACAGTAGGCATTTTTAAAAGCTGTCTTTTGAATTTAGATGGAAAATACTTTTTTAAAAGGCTGATGAATTTGTATGATCAGAAAAGATAGTCAAATGAACTCCTGTAATTATATAATAACCATTCCCTTAGAATGGAACACAATATAAAATGCATTCAAATGATTGCAATTTGAATGAGACCATTTGTACGACTGCAAAAAAGAAAACCCCTGAAAATTTCTGTTGCTGTGATAAGGCAAATGAAAAAAAAAAAACGTACTGACGAGAAATGAAGCAGGATAGGTTAATTTGCATTGCACTGTCAGAAAATACAGAAACTTTCCATTATAGCACTATGAATATACAGTAGTGAATGCTAATATTTGCTTTTCAGCTGCCTTCCTTTCCAGGGACGTTATTCATCCCAATAAAAGAACCACCAGTGAATACACTGTACTTCCCAGACATAAATCTTCAGGAGCTAGTGGTGTTTTCGTAATTATGAATATCGCTTAGGCATGATGAGTCATGGGAGCATTATTCTATATCCCCTGAAGACAGGAAAATACACAGCACAATACCTGACATCCTTTGTTTAAAATTTTGCTTTATCTCTGTAAGGTTTTAATCATTCAGACCTTTCTCTGGTTATTTCTAGTAGATAAGGCTTCGTTTTGTTTTCCTGTGTTATTTTAGTTTGGTTTTAGGGCCAGATGCACTAAACCTAACGAGCCCACAATTTGCGTTTTAAACTGGTTCCAGCCAGTTTAAAACACAAGTAGTTTACCGGGGGCATGCACTAAGGGCATTTTCCCTGTCACGGTAGCAGGCAACGAAAATGGCATGCAAATGATTCAAAAGCTATTATAATGAGATGCACTACCGTTTTTCTGATTCCCTTACCGTAGGAACCCTAACGGGAGGTCTGCACCTCTCGTTAGGGCTCCTGTGAGGGAATCTGAAAGGAAAAGGGCCCCCCAAAAATGGTAAAAAAGAAAAAAAAAAAAAAGCAGCGAGCGCATGTGAGGGGCGTCCTTTATGGACGTACTCTCCCTGCGCTTGTGAGGGACGTCTTTTTTTTCGCCGTTTTTCGCTCTGCCGGCGCTCGTGACTGAGGCGGGGTTTTCCCCCCCTTCTATTTTGTCTTTGCCGCACCACTTACCCCTCCACACCAAAGTTTTCTATTTTCCTCGGTTGCCGGAGAATCAGGACGTCCCTTTCGATCATACACCTCTTCCTGGTCTCTTCAGCCAATCAGAGCGCGTTTAGCTGACACCAGCCAGCTAAATGCGCTTTGATTGGCTGAAGAGACCAGGAAGAGGTGCATAATCGAAAGGGACGTCCCGATTCTCCGACTGGCAACCGAGGAAAATAGCGAATGCAAGTGAGCTACAACGAGTAGCTCATTTGCATTCCCTATCGTTGATGCATTCCCGTTCCCTACCGATTCGCTATGGAATCGGTAGGGAACGGGAATTGCCGACGACTTTAGTGCATCTGGCTCTTAGTTTCTTAAAAAAGCAGCTAATAGTGAAGTGCAGTGGGATTCTAAGGTCGTGGTTAAATTGTTCTTGGAAAACAGAATGGTTTGCCAAGACTGTCTAAAGCCCCAAGGTGAGACATTCTACAGCAAGGTTTGGTCAATTTCTTATTTTTGGTCTAAATAAATCATTGGCCGTGTTCCAAAATAGAAGAGCCCGGATCACATAAGAACAATTGTCTATTAACTAAGCAGCAGTGCAGGGAGAAAATGAAGCCATCTCAGGTGGTTTCAATTGGCATTTCAAATCATTAAACCCCATCTTTTTCATTCTGATGTTAATTTCATGAATTGACTGCTCCCCTTCCTTTTTCCATTTCCATCATAGTGGAATCAGGTCACTGAACAGCATCTGCAGCCACTGAAAAACAATAGGGGGGGCATATTCTGAGGCTTACAGACTGTTTTATAAAAGCAATGTAGTGGCATAGTAAATGTTGGCAGATAAAGACCTGCATGGTCCATCCAGTATGCCCAGTGAGGTGGCCAGAGTTGAATCTGGCACTCTGCACCTGTTTCACTTGTTCATGATTAAACATTAGTCCACTTAGGTCCTCATTTTCAAAGCGCCTCCTCTCGCCTACCAACACCCATCCTGTTAGAATATCAATGAAATGCTTTGATGTCCCCATGCATACCTCCTACCCACCCCCATCCTCCCACTCTGTCAGACAGTCAAAGTAATGCTTTGATGTTTCTCTCATATATATTATCTGCTACCTCATTTGCTTATTTCCGATCTGAGGAAGAAGGGTAACCTTCGAAAGCTAATCAAGAAATGTATTAAGTTATGTCCAATAAAAAAAGGTATCATCTTATTTTCTTTTCCCGTGTTTTATTTTGTTTGATTTCTATTGATAACCTTTAACAGAAACATCAAAGCATTACTTTGACAGTCTGACAGAGTGGGAGGGTGGGGGTATGCATGGGGACATCAAAGCATTTCATTGATATTCTAACAGGATGGGTGTTGGTAGGTGAGAGGGTAATAAACAGAGAAATAAACAGAGAAATACAGCTTTATGGTTTATAATGGGCTAGAAAACCCAGATCCTTGTTAAGCTCTGTCTGTTGGGTGTCTGCCTCAGGTCCTAGCCCATTATAAACCATAAAGCTGTATGTCTCTGTTGATCACCCTCCCCTCACCTACCCACCCCCATCCTCCCACCCTGTCAGACTGTCATAGTAATGCTTGAATGTTTTCACTTATATACACTGTCAGCTAGCACATTTGCTTATTTCCGATCTGACGAAGAAGGGCAACCTTCGAAAGCTAATCAAGAAATGTATTAAGTTATGTCCAATAAATAAGGTATCATCTTATTTTCTTTTCCATGTTTTATTTTGTTTGATTTCTATTGATAACCTCAAAGCACAAAGAAATGCAAAGTTACATAGAGGGGCATTTTCAATATGACGTCTAAGTCCGACTTTTGGTCGTTTTGCGCAACATGTCCAAAATTCGAATAGGAATGATCATTTTTTTTTTTGGGGGGGGGGGAAGTCTAGTCTTTTTTTTTTAATACTATTTTGAGTTTTGTGCTTTGTACGCTTTATTGGGGGTGGGGACCATTTTTGAAAAAAAAAAAAAAAAAAAGTTCAAATGAAACATGTAGAAAATGAAGCCATTGTGATGTAGGAGGGGGGCCACCATTTTTACTAGACTGGTCCCACAGACATCCCAGGAGAGCAGTGAACTTCAAATAAATGTTCCCGGGTACACATCTGACCATTGCTCCCTTATCTTGTCTGCTGAGCCCCCCAAAACCCACTCCCCCCCCCAACTGTACACCACTACAATAGCCCTTATGGGTGAAGGGGGCACCTATATGTGTGCACAGTGTGTTTCTGGTGAGGGCTCACAGTCTCTACCACAAGTTTAACAAGTAGGTGGAGGTGTGGGCCTGGGTCCACCTATCTGCAGTGCACTGCACCCACCACTAGACTACTCCAGGGACCTGCATGCTGTTCTAATCAGGGGCGTAGCCAGACACCTAATTTTGGGTGGGCCTGGGCCCAAGATGGGTGGGTAGAAGAACTCCGCCTTGTCCCACAAGTAATTTGGTCTCTCTCTCTCTTGCCTGCATGCCATACGGTCTCTCAAACATCCCCCTCCCCCCGCATACCTTTTAAATAGTAGATTTTCACCGGCAACGAGCAGCAACTAATACACAGTGCTCATGTTGGCCCCACAGACTTCCCTCTGATGCAACTTCCTGTTTCAGCATAAGCAGCAGGGTTGCCAGATGGGCGGTTTTCCGCAACCCGCCGCGGGAAACTTTTGCCCGCGGCGGGTTGCGGTTTTTTGGGCTGGTTTTGGTTTTTTTGGGCGGGTTTTGGGGCGGTTTTTCAGCCGGCGGGGGTGGGGCTAATGGTGACAGAGGCGGGGTTTATGACGTTTTGGGCGGGGTTTGCTGACGTATTGGGTGGGGCAATGACGGTGGGAGCGGGGCTGATGACGGTGGGGGCGGGGTGATGACAGAAGGGTGGGGCTGATGACGGTGGGGGCGGGGGTGATGTCGGGGGTGGGGTGTGTGCGGTTTTTGGGCGGGTTTTGGTTTTTTTGGGCGGGTTTTGGGGCGGTTTTTTGGCCGGCAGGAGGTGGGGCTAATGGTGACAGAGGCGGGGTTTATGACGTTTTGGGCGGGGTTTGCCGACGTATTGGGCGGGGTGATGACGGTGGGGGCGGGGCTGATGACGGCGGGGGTGGGGGTGATGATGGAAGGGGCGGGGGTGATGACGTCGGGGGTGGGGTGTGCGGTTTTTGGGCGGGTTTTGGGCTGTTTTGGGTGGGAATTTTTTTTTTTTTATATGGCAACCCTGATAAGCAGGAATACATCAGAGGGAAGGCTGCAGGGCCGGTGCGAACAGTACGTATCATTTGCTGCTTATAGCAGGCAAAGATCTGCTATTTAAAAGGTATGCAGGACGGACAGTTGAGAGTTTTCGGCAATCCCTGCCAGCCACATTAGAGGTGTGCTGCTATTGGGTGGGCCTGAATACAAAGTGGATGGGCCTGGGCCCACCCGGGCCCACCCTTGGCTATGCCACTGGTTCTAATGGACCTGAGAATAACATCTGAGGCTGGCAAGCAATATTTTAAATCACATTTTGGGGGGTTGGGAGGGGGGGTCAGTGACCTCTGGGGAAGTAAGGGTAGGTCATCCTTGATTCCCTCCAGTGGTCATCAGGTCATTTAGAGCACTATTTTGTGCTTTATTCGTTATAAAAACAGGTCTAGCTCAAAACTTCTTAGTTTTAGTCCTGGAAGGTTTTTGTTTTCTTCCGTTATGGCTGAAAAATGTCTAAATCTTAGGAACGTCTAAATTCCACCTTTAACATGCCCCCTTGAGATTTGGACGCACTGCAGATGAACAGCGTCGACAAACATCTGAAAAATAGGTTTAGAAAATACCGATTTGGATGTTTTTGTGAGAAAAACGTCCAGATGCTGCCTTATTCCACTTTTTAGATGTTTTTCTCTTTGGAAAATGAGCCCCATTGTAACCTGTGGAACTCTACATCTCTCTTTCCCTGCTAATTTTGAGGCATAGACCGTAGAAGTCTGTCAGCACTGGTCCTGTTTCTCAACTACTGGAATTGCTGTTGAAGTCTGCCTAACATTGGTCTTACTTCCAACCTCCGGGGTTGCCGTGAAAGCTCACTCCAGTTACGAGGTCATGTACGTTTTGCTTTAATTAGGTTGCATTCTTTTTCTATATAGTACCTCCTCTATGTTTATCCCAAGCATTCTTGAATTCCATCACTGTTTCCGTCTTCATAACATCCCCTAGGAGGGCATTCCAGGCATCCACCATCCTTTCTGTGAAAAAGTATTTCTTGACAGTCTTCTACCCTCCCACTCATGACCTCGAGTTCTACTGCTTCCCCGTGCACCTAGAACCAGCCACAAAATAGCATAGAAGTTTACACCTGCTCCAATATAAATTTCTGTATGTATTTGCATATACCCACATATTTTACAAGATATCAAATATATTGCAATTCCACCTCCGTGCCATCCAGACTACGCCCTGGAAACACCTAGGCATGGTGGTCCAAATAAAAGTAGATTTTTATATGGCCATTGTAAAAGGGGGGGGGGGGGGGGGGGTCTGCTTCCTACTCTTGGGTGGAGCCGGCAAGCCTGCGGGGCTCCCAGGGTTCCAGGACAGAACACTGCTGATACTGGGACTCAGGGCCAAAGTCTTTTATTATCAAGGCAATTTCATACCAAAAATCATAATATATTCCTCAGAACAAAAGGTACAGTCCTCATAAGATAATCTTCAAAAGAAAAAGGTACAGTCCAGGTCCCACAATCCCTCAGCAAGTGTTCAGCTCCTCACAAGTTCAGGCCCTCTACTAGGACTTAGCTTTCCCTTCCCCCTCCTTCAGAAGGGTTTAGTAAGAGTTCAGCACACTTCCAATATAGCAGGACAGTTCAGAACAAATCTTCAGGGACAGTCTTTGCACATCAAACTAATACCACAAATCACCTGCCTTTTCACAGCACAGCAGGGTTGCCAGGTGGAAAAATTTTTTCCCACCCAAACGAGCCCAAATCCAGCCCAAAACCTGCCCAAAGTCAAACCCCACCCCTGACACCCCCACCCCCGCGTCATCACCCCGCCGTCATCAACCCCGCCCCCGCTGTCATCGGCCCCGCCTCCCCCGACATAGGCCCTGCCTCCCCGTCATTGGCTCCGCCTCCCATGTCATCGGCCCCGCCCAGAACATCACTAACCCCGCCCATAATGTCACTAACCCCGCCCCGCGGCCGAAAAAAACGCTTTAAAAACCGCACAAAAGAAGCCCAAAAAACCGCAACCCGCCGCGGGCAAAATTTCCCGCGGCGGGTCGCGGAAAACCGCCCACCTGGCAACACTGCAGCACAGAGGGAACCCTGTAAGGAGCAGGGTTGTTAGTTTCTCCCACCTCTCAGCACCACGCCCGGTGTGGCCTCCTCCACTGCCTTCAAGTGCTGGGCAGGGCAACCTTTGAATTCTCCCACTCCATGGTAGCTGGCTCCTCTCCCTTGGGCAGCTCTAGTGGCAGGCTACTTCCTTCCTCCACATACTCCATGGAATCTCTCTCTCCCTTCGTCTCTCCTCCTCCCTGGTGACCGAGAGCCTCCAGGAAATCTGCTCTCCCGTTCTCCCAGCTGGGAGGAATTATATACTGATGGTGAAGCCAGGGAAACTGAGCTTCCTCCTTCCCTCGCCCTCTAGTGGGAAAGGGAGTAACAGGCTCACCCTGCCTCGAGCCATTGCTCCCCCTGCTGGGACTGGGAATCCATTTCATCTTTTTAGGACTACTCTCCTCACTCATCCTTGCAAGGACTTCTTGGACCCGTAGTTCTGGGCTCAACTGCTTCACTGGGGAGTCTGGGGCTTGCCTTGTCACACCATGCAGTTTTATACCAAGCCTTTTTTTGTGTGTAGAGAACGTGTTTTTCACTTGGAAACACCTTTGTAAATTTACTCTGTAAAGCGGTAACTGTCGATATTGCTATTTTGTGCATACTTGTTGAAGCAAACAGAGGTGACGCTGGGTGAAGCTGCAACCATTGGATGTATCTGTATGCTTCTACATTTTCTGAGTCTGCGGGGAAATTTGTGATACGGATGGTGTGTTAGTTTTAAAAGCGAAAATCCAAGAAGTAAGGGTGGACCAAAAAGTCTTCACAGCCAGAGGTCGATTAAAGCAACTTTATTCAGCACCACACAAGTGTATGAGCCGACATGGACCATGTTTCGACAGGAAAAAGCACAGCGAAGATGACAAACAAAAATATAAATATAAATAAAAAACAAGATAAAAAATATCATCAAATTTGTATTTAAAAATATAAATACATAAACAAGTAGATAAAAAAAATACATAAACAAGTGATAAAAATTGCATAAAAAAGACGACACTTTGGTTATAAAAACTGAAAAAACTTCATTAGCCAAAAGACAGCAGGGAGAACAGGACTCGACACAGCTGTGTTTCGGCCATACAGGCCTGCGTCAGGAGTCTCAACTTCTAGTTCTGGCTATTTTGTTTTTGTTAGTCATCTTCGCTGTGCTTTTTCTTGTTAATTTTCTTGCGAAGACTTGTTGCTTCTGTTTTTTGTACCATGTTTTGACGAAACAGCAGTCTGCTTCAGGGGTTTGACACTTAACTGTTAAAAATCACAAAATATGGATGCAGAATCGTACAATCGATGATCAATAAACTGCTGAAATGCAGTAGAAACAAGTCGAACGCCAATAAGTGGAGCGGATTTCACCTCCATTCCCATCCTGCGAGGTCATCTTGGTGTGTCTGGTCGTTTTTCATCTCTTCTAGCCAGTCGAGGTTCAGCCAGCTCCAAGGATTCAGCGTATTATCTGCAGCCCTTTCTAACAACATGTATCTACGGACCATTTTAGACTCTCTTGTTCTTCCCTATTTTCTTCTTCCCCGTTCCTTCTATTCTTACTAATTTAATTGAAATTGTGTTACCTCTGATCTGGCGATAGCCTATCAGTGCATTGTAAGCCACTTTGAGCCTGCAAAACTATGGGAAAAAGTTGGGGTATAAATGTACAATAAATAAATAAGCCTCTTTTTTTGGGCGGGCTTATCGGTATCCGACTTGTATCTCCTATTGATCATCAATTCTACTATTCTTCACCCACATTTTGTGATTTTTAATAGTAAGTGTCAGACCCCTGAAGCAAACAGTTGTTCCGTCGAAACACGGCCCCGTGTCAGTTCATACACTTGTGTGGTGCTGAATAAATTTGCTCTGGCTGTGAAGACTTTTTGGTCCACCCCTACTTGGATTTTCATTTGGACTATACGTAGGGTGTTTTTTTTTTTTTACCTTTACCTTTGGGTTTGGTTTAGTTTTATAAGCACCTGTTTTCCTTTTGAAATCCGATGAAACTAGTTCAGGTTGTTACAAAGTTACCCTCTTTGTTGGGAACCATGAAAGTAAGATTTGAGTTACGAATGGCTGAAACCACCCATGTGGATTTACAGTCAACTAAACGTAGGAACCGTCGTTGAAAATGCCTGTACTGTATGTTCACCTGGAGTATTATTATTATTAGCATTTGTATAGCGCTAACAGACGCACGCAGCGCTGAACACCTGACACAGAGAGACAGTCCCTGCTCAATAGAGCTTACAATCTAAAATAACACAGACAGACAAGACAATTAAGGGCGAGGGAAGTACTGGGTGAGAAGGAACAAGTGGGGGGGGGGGGGGGGGAGGGAAATGAGTAGTGGCTAGGAGCCAAAAGCAGCAGTGAAAAGGTGGGTTTTCAGCATAGATTTGAAAACAGGTAGAGATGGAGCTAGACGTACAGGCTCAGGAAGTTTATTCCAGGCATAAGGTGCTGAGAGAAAAGGAACGAAGCCTAGAGTTAGCAGTGGAGGAGAAGGGGGACAACAAGAGAGATTTGTCCAGCGAACGGAGGTCACGAGGAGGAATGTAGGGAGAGATGAGAGTGGATAGGTAATGGGGGGCTGCAGAATGGATGCATTTAAAGGTCAGTAAGAGAAGTTTGAACTGTATATGGAAGCGGACAGGGAGCCAGTGAAGTGACTTGAGGAGTGGGCTAGTGTGGGTATAATGATTTTGGCGGAAAATAAGCCGTGCTGCAGAATTTTGGACAGACTGGAGAGGAGGGAGATGACTGAGCGGAAGACCAGTGAGAAGTAAATTGCAATTGGAGTAGAAAGAGATACTTTAGGGGCAGGAGACACGAGGTGGTTGGGGAGAACACTGTACATACATAGGCAGACATATATTTTACAGTGTCATTTTGGGTGTGTAAGTGTATGTAGATTCTTTTGATCTCTTTTTGGCACAGAGCATTTTAAGAGCAACTGGATTTTGCAGGCTAAAATGTAGCTGGTCAGAATTTAAGAGCACTCATGCAGTGAACAATAAAATACTAGAGACCTCCAGATGGACAAATTTTGGAGGGGCAACTCGGTTTGTGAAAAAGATTGGTCAGAGGCATTCCAGGAGCGTGGATTAAATTTATGCATGATGAGGATAATTTTGTAAGATGACACTCCTGGGTCCGAGTAGCAAAAAGGTGATTATTTTTTAAAGGTAATATAGGTGCCTATATATCATTATAAAATATGTTTCCGGGTCCAAGCTCAATAACCCAGATGCTAATGCACGCATATACACCTGCTTGAAGTCGGCCCAAGGGTATCTAACACCCTTGGTGAACCTTCAGACTCCCCTCCCCCCATCCAGCATCTCCCCTTCCCTATCTCCCCTCTCTCACCCCACCCTGTGGTGTCAAACATCTTTTCCCTTCTTTATTTCCCCCCCCCCCCCCACCTCATGGTGTCCTGCATCTCTCTCCTTCCCTATCCTTCACCCTGTGATGTTCAGCTTCTCTCTCCTTCACTATTCACCCCTCCCCAATAGTGCCCAACATCTCCCCATCCTCACCTTAAGATGTTGAATGGCTTCCTTTCCTTGCCTTAGTCCTTCTATGGTGGTACCTGCATGTCAGTTTGAGGAGGAGTGGCCTAGTGGTTAGGGTGGTGGACTTTGGTCCTGGGGAACTGAGTTCAATTCCCGGCACAGGCAGCTCCTTGTGATTCTGGGCAAGTCACTTAACCCTCCATTGCCCCATGTAAGCCGCATTGAGCCTGCCATGAGTGGGAAAGCGCGGGGTACAAATGTAACAAACAACACAACTCTTAGTGTACCCAGCATGGGACCTTGAGCTTCTGCACATGGTCAAGGCCTGCCATGTCCCACTTCTTCTGAAACAGGAAGTTCAGAGGGGGTGGAACCCACTGGGCAGATGTTCAAGGCCATGCGCCAGGCTCAACAACTGTTGTGTCAGCACGCTCACTGGCATCCTGATACTGCTGCGGAAGGAGTAAGGCAGAGAAGGGAAACCCCTGATGGAGGGAGAATGGAAAAATACTGAACTTAATTTGATTGCTTGCTGCTACTATGCCACCTCCCCAAATTGTGGATGCCAATAGCACCTACTGGTTGAGCTGGCACTGCACCCACTCTGATGCTGGTGTAGATGTGTGCATGTGTTTTATAAAAGATATACATGTACATCACTAGTCTGCCTCCCTGCTACTTGGATTATGCTGCCGAATATGCCTTCACGTGGTCTTATAGGTATACATAAATATATTTGTATAACTGAAGGGGGACTAAAGCAATAGCAGTCCTCACTTTATCCACATATTCAGTGATTCTACTTAAACAGATGGATTGCTGAATGTCTGGCTTCAAGATGACTACTACTACTACTTATCATTTCTATAGCGCTACTAGACGTACGCAGCACTGTACACTTGAACATGAAGAGACAATCCTTGCTCGACAGAGCTTACAATCTAATCAGAACAGACAAACAGGCTAGATAAGGGATAAGGACAAAGAGTAGCAAGATTCCGGAATCCCAAAGACTACTACTTCTACTACTTATCATTTCTATAGCGCTACTAGACGTACGCAGCGCTGTACACTTGAACATGAAGAGACAGTCCCTGCTCGACAGAGCTTACAATCTAATTAGGACAGACAAACAGGACAAATAAGAGATAAGGACAAAGAGTAACAAGATTCCGGAATCCCAAAGAGTAGCAAGATTCCAGAATCCCAAAGTGTACCAAGATTCCGGAATCCAGAGACTACTACTACTACTTATCATTTCTATAGCGCTACTAGACGTACGCAGCGCTGTACACTTGAACATGAAGAGACAGTCCCTGCTCGACAGAGCTTACAATCTAATCAGGACAGACAAACAGGACAAATAAGAGATAAGGGAACTACTAAGGTGGGAATGATAAAACATGGTACTGAACAAGTGAATAGAGATTAGGACAGTGTTTCCCGAATTGTGCGCCGCGGCGAACTCACAGGGGTGCCGTGCTGGACAGTTGCGTACCGAGGGCAGGGCGGTAGGGCGGACTGCCAGAGCCGGTCTTAGGCAGGGGCGACAGGAGCGGTGCCTCCAGGGGCCCTGGCGCTCCCTCCTGCTCCCCGCCATTTCAGGGCTGGCGCAACCCAGAGGGGCGCCACAAGCCATGCTTACTGCCGCCGGGCGGCTCACGCTTCCAGCCCCAGCTGCAGGCAGCTCTCGGTCCTCACCTGCCCGCCCTCAGCTTCCCGACAGCCCTCTCTTCCGTTGCTGCCTCCCTGCGCCCAAATCCTCCACCCTATCTCAAGTCACAGCAGCGGCGGCTGAGCAGATAAATCATTTGTTTATCTGTATGTGGCAGCCATGTCCTTGAATATTGACCCCCCTAGTGGCAGGTAGGTGCCCTAATGAAACATCTACTCCACACTATGCGAAGAGTATGAAAAAACTAAGCTTGGTCCTTGAAAGGAAGGCTTCTTTAAAAATGTTATTACCAGCTGCTGCTGCTCTGTTTCTTCTTTCAGAGACTGCTACACAGTGGAGCGCTGCCAGAAAGCGTGACCTGGAATAACAGCCTAGGTATAAAATACTGACTGTGGTGCATTGGGTATTAGCTACTGGAAGGCCTGGGTACCTGGCACATCTGTTACAGCGTTACGTTCCTGTTAGGGCATTAAGATCAGAGAACAAAACATTTTTAACACCTCCTACTCCTTCCTCCGCTAGGGAAGGTGGATTTTTCTAATATGCTCCATATTTATGGAATTGGCTACCACTGGGGGTTACGTGAAGGAGGACCTTATCAATTATTTAAAATAAAGCTGAAATCTTATTTTGGGGGTAAATTTTTGGGTAGCTGAGTTGGTGGTGTCCTAGGCGGATAATCTGCTGATGATAAATAACACTGGGATTTTTATTTATTGTAACCCACTCTGACTCGTTCTCAAATAGGGTGGTATATCAAATTGTTTTAAGCTATTAAACCTGATTAGTGTCGGATGCTCACACTGTCACCATCAGGGCTGTGCTGATTAAGACCAGGCTAGTATGCTGACGTGTGGTGGCTGGGTGCTTTGCAGCACCATATGGAAATCTGACAGGAAGTCAGACTGTGGAACTGGATTACCCTGCTCTTAAATGATGCAGTAATAACGCTGATGAAAATAGAGTAGTGCATTAATCAAAAATACTTTAATACAGAGACATCAATAACTGTCTAGTTATTACTTCATTTAGATTTGAGATTAGATACCTGAAGACCTTGATATGCGTACTCTAGAGGAAAGGCGGAGATATGATATGTTTAAATACTCAAAATATATTAATATACAAACAGGTCTTTTCCAGAAATGGGGCAAAAGTTGAGTTAAAGGACGTGAATTAAAGTTGCAGAGTGGCGGACTTAGGAGTAACATCTGTAAATACCTTTTTAAAGAGAGGGTGGTCGATGCCCAGAATATTCTCCCAGGGGAAGTAGTGGGGTGAAAAATGGTGAATTCAAAAAGCGTGTGATAAACACAGACGATCCCTGTACAGAAAGATGTTGGAATCAATGAAAAATTTACAGACCTCCACTCTTTCAATAGAGGGGGTGTAACATGTATAGAACAGCAGATGCAGCGAAGGGCGACTAAAATGATAGCGGGGATGGGACGACTTCCCTATGAAGAAAGACTAAGGAGGCTAGGGCTATACAGCTTGGAGAAGAGACGGCTGAGGGGAGACATGATAGAGGTATATAAAATAATGAGTGGAGTGGAACAGGTGGATGTGAAGCGTCTGTTCACACTTTCCAAAAATACTAGGACTAGGGGGCATGCGATGAAACTACAGTGTAGTAAATTTAAAACAAATCGGAGGAACTTTTTCTTCACCCAATGCATAATTAAACTCTGGAATTTGTTGCCAGAGAACGTGGTGAAGGCGGTTAGCTTAGCAGAGTTTGATTCTATTGATGCCTTTGCACTTACCTCAAGATTCTATATAGCGCGCCTAGAGTTCTGCATGGTTCTGCTTGTAAATCTAGGCAGAGCCGCCAAGAGACATAGCTGGGCCCTGGGCAGAACGAGACCCCCTTACCCTTCTGTGTTTGCCTCCAAGGGGGGAGGGCTGGGCCCTGCGCCGGCAAGCCACTTCCTGCATGCCTGCTTCCATGGTCTGCCCTCTCCTGCTCCTGTCCATGCCGGGAGTCAGGACTCGGATGATTGCATTAACGAGATATCGCACTAATGCAATCATCTGAGTCCTGGGCGGCACGCAGGAGCAGGGGAGGACAGACCCAGAAGCAGGCAGCAAGAAGCAGCTTGCACTGGGCCCGCCCCCCCCCCCCTTGGATGTCGGGCCCAGGGAATTTTGCCTTCCATGGCCCCCCTCTCCGCGGCCCTTAATCTAAGCGTATTCTAGAACTATGTGCGTAGATTAATTGTTTTAACAAACTGTTAAGCATTATTAACAAGCAATAACGAGCACTAATTGGCGTGAATTACTAAGCGTATTCTGTAATGGACTGCGCCTAAATTCTAACGTGCAGGTTAAAAGGGGGTGTGGTTAGAGGGTGTGTGAGGAAATGGGCATTTCGTGGGCATTCCAAAATCTACGCTCGTTGTTATAAAATATGGGCCAGTGCATGTAAATCAATGCGCAGGAATTTATGCTAGCTTTTCGTTGGCGTAAATGGATGCATGTAGATTTAGTCACATCAACTGCACCTAAGTGTATTCTAAATGCTGTGTGTAAGTTTACATGCGGTATTTAGAATACGCTTAGGCGCAGTTGCCTAGCGAGCATTAATTTTAGGTGCTTATGTTGAGATTGCTTGAGTTGGAATATATCACGAAACTCATCTCAACTCCTTCAGTATGATCTTCTGATTAGAAATAGCCTTCGGGCATACTTCAAAGTGCTAATTCAGAGCAGTGGCGTACCGAGGACGGGGTGGTGGGGGCGGTCCGCCCTGGGTGTACGCTGCTGGAAGGATGCAGAGGGCAGCCATGTGGCTGTTGGCTCCGCTGGTTCCCTGCTCCCTCTGCCCTGGTACAGGTTACTTCCTGTTCCGGGGCAGAGGGAGCAGGGAGCCAGCGGAGCCAACAGCCGCGTGGCTGCTTCCAGCAGCTAAGAACGCACTCGGGGGGGGGGGGGGGGGGGGTGTTGTTGCACCAGGGGAGGGGTGTTGTGCTGCACCCGGAGGGTGGGTGTGCAGCGGCGATTCGCCCCGGGTGGCAGCCGACCTAGAATCGTCACTTATTCAGAGTATGCTTAAACTGCAAAAGCCAAACTGTAGCCTGTTAGTAGAGCCTGGGCCATTTCTGTTCTATAGGACTAAACTAGATAGTAAATGTGGGGTTGAGATACCAAAATCAGTCAGATGAAAGAAAATATATAACAGGTAATCAAAGAAATTTCTTATAGGAAGTACTCTTTTTTGTCTTAGGAGGAAAAGGCCTCGAGAAGCCCCTAGACATATAGAAAAGTCAATAGGGGGCTGGACTTTCCTCATCAACGGCCAAAAAACCTCTATGTAAAATCTTTCTTAGTAGTTCGTAAGAAAAACTTGTATGCTTGGCTAATCAATATTTAAACAGACTTAGCTCAGTAGAGAATCGATCTCTGTGTTTCCTTAGTTGACTTTGACCGTGATCGACAGCGGCCAGCGTTTCGAGTTCGCGTATTCTGCTTCAGGATCACTGGGCAAATAATTTCCGCTCAGTTTCGTCAGCGGATACCACAGAGACTCTTAAGATTTTACATAGAGGTTTTTTGGCCGATGATGAGGAAGTCCAGCCCTCTATTGACTTTTCTATATGTGACTATATGGCCTCCCACTTAGTCACCTCTCCCCTCTCCAATCGGTTCAGAACTCTGCTGCCCGTCTCGTCTTCCACCAGGGTCGCTTTACTCATACTACCCCTCTCCTCAAGACCCTTCACTGGCTCCCTATCCGTTTTCGCATCCTGTTCAAACTTCTTCTACTAACCTATAAATGTACTCACTCTGCTGCTCCCCAGTATCTCTCCACACTCGTCCTTCCCTACACCCCTTCCCGTGCACTCCGCTCCATGGATAAATCCTTCTTATCTGTTCCCTTCTCCACTACTGCCAACTCCAGACTTCGCGCCTTCTGTCTCGCTGCACCCTACGCCTGGAATAAACTTCCTGAGCCCCTACGTCTTGCCCCTTCCTTGGCCACCTTTAAATCTAGACTGAAAGCCCACATCTTTACCATTACTTTTGACTCGTAACCACTTGTAACCACTCACCTCCACCTACCCCCCTCTCCTCCTTCCTGTACACATTAATTGATTTGATTTGCTTACTTTATTTTTTTGTCTATTAGATTGTAAGCTCTTTGAGCAGGGACTGTCTTTCTTCTATGTTTGTGCAGCGCTGCGTATGCCTTGTAGCGCTATAGAAATGCTAAATAGTAGTAGTAGTCTAGGGGCTTCTCGAGGCCTTTTCCTCCTAAGACAAAAAAACAGTACTTGCTATAAGAAATTTCTTTGAGTATCTGTTATATATTTTCTTCCATTTCTGTTCTAGGCAGCTGTCATGAGTTCTGTCAATAAAATTACACATTTTTTTTTTTTTAGGTGTGTTAAGGAAAGCATTCATAATTATAGCAGAACTTTGAAGCAGATCATGTCTAGAGCTCATATTTCCCGTTTGCCCAGGAGCTGATTATAAATTATAGCCTCTCCTTGTATCATTGTTATGGAAGTCAGATGTAATTGCAATAGATTATTTGGAGTTGTGATGTAATAATGTATGTTGCAAATTAATTTTAAACATCCAAAATCATAAATGAAACCGTGGTTCCATGCTTGATGCTGGGCTGGAACTTCTTTGATGCCTGTCAGAAGATACACTGAACATTAAAAGGAATCATTCCAGCAGTGTTCCTCATTAATTAGCAGCTGCAGGCGCTTCGAAACATCTGTCGGGCCTCTTTTAGCATTCCCTTTGCTTTCTAGACTACACCAAGAACCAGGAATAAATCAAAAGGAGTCGGCACTTTGGCAGTTCTGCTACATAAGCAATCCACAGCCCAAAAGGGTTTCGAAACCCCTGCCTGCCTTCCTCCGCTTCTTCGCCCAGCCAGACTTCCCATTCAACTCTTTCCCTTCTGTGCAACTTTGAGTTCGTAGTCTCTTTCCATGAAAACAGGTGGCTTCCTCCCTGAGTAGAAGAACATTTTTTTTTAACAAGCAGGGCAAGAAAAATTATGACCCAGAGCAAAACGTGGTCCGTCCCGATTTGATTCGTTCTGAAACGTAGCGTTCAATTCTAAATTCAGAAAATTTCCTTAGCCCCCCCACCCCCACCCCACCCCATGTAATTTTCAGTCTGTCCCCAATGGGAGAAAGATCACATGTGCTTTTTAATCTTGGGTTGTTGTACCTTCTGTTCCTGTGAGCAGGGCTGCTGAGTGGGGGGGGGGGGGGGGGGGGGGGGGGGCATGGGGGACAAAATTCCCCGGGCCCAGGCCTCCAAGGGGGGCCCGGCGCCGGGGTCAGGCTGCCGGCGCCGCAGTTCCCGGTCTCACCTGCCTGCCTCCTCGGCTCCGGGCCCCCTGCATTCGAGGCGGCAGTCACAGATTGCTTCCCTTCGGGCCTTCCCTCTCTGTGTCCAGCCCACGTGGAAACCAGAAGTTACATCAGACGAGGGCGGGACACAGGGAGGGAAGGCCAGAAGAGAGGCGATCTGCGACTGCCATCTTCAATGCAGGGTCCCAGAGCCGTGGAGACTGGCAGGTGAGACCGCGGACTGCAGCGGTGGGGGGCAGCAGTGGCAGGGGGAGTGGTGGGGGGGGGGCGGGGGGGGCGGAGGCAGGGTGGCCTTGCCCCAGGCCCGGCCTAGTCTCTTGGTGACCCTGCCTGTGAGTATGTATTCAGTGGTGTGCTGGAGCGGGCTCTCACGAGCTCGCGAGAGCCGTTTGTTAAGTTTTTAAGAATTTTGGGAGCCGGTTGTTAAAGTAGGCCTCCCCATGGCTACTTTAACAACTGACTCCCAAAATGTGGGCTTGGGCCCCATCCTGAATTCTCTTTTACTTTGCTGGTAGTGATGCTGGCCCCGCTAGCCAAGTAAACAGACTGCTGCTCCCTGCTCCTTGTTTCTGACTCTGAGCATCAGGCTGGAACTTTTCATGCAAGCGCAAGAAGGTTCCATCATGCTGCTCAGAGCCAGAAACAAGCAGCAGAGAATGGTGGCAGTCCATTTATTGGCTGGTGGGGCTCGGCAAAGGTATGCCTAGCATGCCCGCACAAGGGAGGGGAGAGAGAGGCATGTATTCCCCCCCTCCCCCCCCAAATTTCAGGGCCAGCTATGCCCGGAGAGAGAGCCCGTTGTTAAAAATTTACCAGCACACCCCTGTATGTATTTCAAAGAAAATAACACATGTAGGCTTTAAAATCAGTCTACGTGTTCTGCTTTGCTCACTGACATAAATACAACCCCAGGAAAACCTTCTCCTAAGGGTCCTTTTACTAAGCTTTGTTAGGGACTATTGCACATTTAGGGGTCCTTTTACCAAGCTGTGTTAAAAAAGGCCTTGGGCTAGTGTCGGGGGCCATTTTTGCTGCACGCTGAGACCCTTTTTACTGCAGCAGATAAAAAGGCCCCCAAAAAAGACTTGGCCATGTGGTAAGATTGCTCTTACAGCATGGTCATGCGGGGAGGGGGAGCACTTGCCACCTCCTAGATATCCTGCACTAACCCAGCTGTAACCGGGTAGCACGCAGCACTGTCCGATTACTTCCGGGTTGGCTGTGCGCTAAAATATACAGGCCGATTTTTTTTCCCTAGCACAGGAAATGGCAGCGCCAGGGCTGGAACTACCGCCGGCGCCCACGTTGGGCCAGCGGTAGCTCCAGATTAGCGTGCAGTAACCCCGCATTGGGCTTACCACCACTTTGTAAAAGGGCCCCTCAGTGCAGCTTAAAATGGCATCCTGTGGTAATTCCCAAATGTGCAAACCACACACTAAAAATTAGTTTACATTTTTTTTGAGGGGGTTGTGTCTGGGGGGTGGAGAGTGGGTGTTCCTACGCTAAACAGCACAGCTACATTACCGTGCACTAACTGGTTAGCACAGGAATAGCACATGTACCCTTAAGACTACAAAATGGGTGGCGGTACATAAGTAATGCCCCAGACACGCCCCCTCCTCGTAATAATTAAAAATATACTGTAGCGCACGCGCCAATTTGGCATTTACCACAAAACGCTTGAGCGTGTCCTGCAGTAACCCATTTTAAGTTGTGGTGAGTGCATATAGCTTAATAGAGGAGCCCCTTTATTTTTATGAAAAATTGTTGCTGGGGGGAGACAGGACGTCAGACTCACAGAAACAGAAGCCAGCCCTTGCACATCAGCAACGTGGCCGTGCCGGAGAAGAGGACTTTGGCTGGCAGGAGTTGGAGACTCCCGCCAGCAAAGGTACCCGACGGCGGCGGGGGAAGGTTGGCGGCGGCGGGAAGAGGGGGTTGAAAGGTGGTGGTGGCGGCGGGGAGGTCAAAAATGGCGGGAGGGGGTCGGCAGCGCTGGGGGGGGGGGGCTAAAATGTGCCCCCTCACTTCGGGCTGTGGAGCCCCCTCCCACCAAAGTCTGGCTACGCCCCTGCTAAGGAGGGGGGCCCGCGCTAGCATCAGCGTGTGTTTTTGACACGCATTGAGGCTCCCTTTTACTGCAGCGGGTAAAAGACTGTCTCTTTAAAAAAAAAAAGAAAAAAAAGAAATGGCTGTGCGGTAAATGAACCGCTTACCTGGTGGCCATTTCAGGGAGGGACACTTACTGCCACTCATTGGGGCGGCTGTAAGGGCTCCTGTGCTAACCCAGCAGTAACCGGGCAGCGCATGGCACTGTCCAGTTATGGCCGGGTAAACACCGGTGCTCCAAAATTAGAAAATATTTATGTAGTGCCGTAAATGGCGCTCGTTGGGGGGGGGGGGGGGTTGGAACTACTGCCGGCCTGCTGCGGTTGCCTGGCGGTAGTTCCTACATAAGTACATAAGTATTGCCATACTGGGAAAGACCAAAGGTCCATCGAGCCCAGCACCCTGTTTCCAACAGTGGCCAATCCAGGTCACAAATACCCGGCAAGATCCCAAAAAGGTACAAAACATTTTATACTGTTTATCCCAGAAATAGTGGATTTTCCCCAAGTCCATTTAATAACGGTCTATGGACTTTTCCTTTAGGAAGCCAGCCAAACCTTTTTTTAAACTCCGCTAAGCTAACCACCTTTACCACATTCTGTTTGGCGTGCAGTAAGCCCGCGGTGGGCTTATCAACACTTAGTAAAAGGGCCCCCCTAACCGGCTGTGGTTTTATCAGCTCCATAAATCCGAACGTTCAGGGCCGGAGCCCAGACGTGATCCAGCAATGAATTTCTGGGCATAACGCCAGTGGCAGTCAGCCAATCACTGAGTGGCTGAATATCGTCCCCCTCTGTATTTAAAGCTTAAGTCTCCCGGCAAAAGCATGGGGATGGAAGATACACACGCACAAACACACATGCGCGCGTGCTCACACACGCAGACACGTGCACAAACACATATGTGAACACACGCTCACATTCAAGCACTCGTGCATACGTATTGATTATAGAAGCTAAACACAGACTTCAATTTGTGTTTGACAGGCCATATGGATTAGTCTCACTGCTATCATCTCATAGTCGTGCTTAATTACTAAACCTTGTTAGTGAATTAATGCACATTAAAATTTTCATTTTGTTTGTTGAAATCAGTGTTAAAACTTCTAATGCAGAAGTTTACATAGATGCAGCAAGAGGGAGGGAAAGGGGCAACTAAATATGGAAGGGATCTTTTTCAGCAGTAACACATCATGACAATGATATGTCATAATACTGCTCCATGATTATCTCCATGGGGCAGGAACATGCTTTAATGAGTGTTTTTTCCATGGTCGACTCTGGCCATAACTACCCATTTCATAGTAAACCACAGTGCAGATGTTTTACGTGAACACATATAAAACATCTCTGTAACGTGAAAGAGCATGGTTTGATCAGTTAGGGCCAGTGAAATGCGTTTTGCTGCTGCCGGCCGCCGTAACCCCGACGTGGTAAGTGAAGATGACTTTTAAAAATCGGAGGGAGGTGGCCTGGAACTGGAAGGGAGGGATGACGACCGTGGAACTCGGAGGGAGGGGGGACCCTGGAACTGGGAGGGAGGGAGAGAGGGTGGGAAGGGACGACCCTAGAACTCAGAAGGAGGGGGGATCCTGGAACTCGGAGGGAGGGGGGATGGAAAGGAGAGAGAGAGAGGGGAGGGACGGAGGGAGGAGGGCCTGGAACTGGGGGGGCCTGGAACTGGGAGGGAGGTGGAGGGGGGAGGGCAAAGGAAAGAGGAGAATTGCTGCACCACTATGGAGGGAGGGGGCAAGGCACAGAGGACATTTCCTGCATATGGATGAATGCAGGGGAGAGAGCATAATTTGTGCACATGGGACACACACTACACTCTCTCACTCACTCACACAGACAGACACACACATTCTGTCTCTTTCTCAATCACACACTGTCTCTCAATCACTCTCTCTCTCTTTCTCTCTCTCTCTCTGACACACTCTCTCTGACATACTCATTCACTCTCTCACACATACTCTCTGTCACACACACTCTCTCCTAACAGGTCCCTTAAAAACATAATTGCCATTAGAGGACAACCTTGCTAGCACCCGTTTCATTTCTTTCAGAAACGGGCCTTTTTTACTAGTATAAAATATCTCTGTAACGTGAACGAGCGTGGTTTGGTCAGTTAGGGCCAGTGAAATGTGGCTTTTGATGATAATACTGAACCGAAAAGTCTGGTTAAATTGCATCTGTCATAGGTGGAGGGCATTTATATCATTCATAATTAACAGGAAAGGATAGACTGCTATAGTCGAAGGGCAAACCGTCCTCCACTTGTGCCCTTCTGCAGGTTTCATTATTCTGTCAGTTCGTATTCACCAGCTGTTCTTTTATAGACAAGGAGGGGGTATTGTTTTAATCCAGTTCATGGAACAGCTGCCGGAGGGCAGCTCAGCTTCCTTGCAAGTCTCTCTTTCTGGCAGCTCTGCAGAGATCACAGCTTAAGTTGCCAGCTTTGATGTGGGATGCTTTATTTCATCTCCCGGCTCTCGTTTCTTCCTCATCCTCCACCCCTCACCTCTTTGAGCTTTTTATTCTTTTATTAGGCGGTATTTCCCCCCCCCCCCCCCCCCCCCCCCCCCCCGTAGGAAAACCCCTGTTCCCAGCCTGTTGTCCAAGACTGAAGATTGCACAGGCTGCGGGTGTATGGCTAGAGTTACCATACCTGTGGATTTCCCTGGACATGTCCTCCTTTTCAGGGGACTGTCAGGGGTCCGGGCAGTATTTTCCAGCCCACCTGTTTGTCTGGCTTTCTGGGCGGGTGGGCGGGCCTCAGAGTGCTCTCCCAAAACATACCTCTTCGGGGCAGGGAAGAACCCCACTCTTTCCTGACTGCTTCTGTTGACCTACTCGCTGCCTCCGCTTCAAAATGGTTGCCGGGACTTCAAGCGGCAGCCTCGCGAGACTTCTGAGGAAGAATTGTACTTAGCAAGATGCGCATGCAAATCCAAATTGTTGCCAGTTAATGCCAATGCAGGGTAGTAAATAAATTATTGCCACTAATTGTGAAAAATTACAGAAGGACCTTACGAGACTGGGAGACTGGGCAGCTAAATGACAGATGACGTTTAATGTGAGCAAGTGCAAGGTGATTCATGTGGGGGAAAAAAGAACCCGAATTATAGCTACGTCACGCGAGGTTCCACGTTAGGAGTTACGGACCAAAAAAGGGATCTGGGTGTCATCGTCGATAATACACTGAAGCCTTCTGCTCAGTGTGCTGCTGCGGCTCGGAAAGCGAATAGAATGTTGGGTATTATTAGGAAAGGTATGGAAAACAGGTGTGAGGATGTTATAATGCCATTATATCGCTCCATAGTGCGACCGCACCTTGAGTATTGTGTTCATTTCTGGTCGCTGCATCTCAAGAAAGATAGAGTGGAATTGGAAAAGGTGCAGCGAAGGGCAACTAAAATGAAAGTGGGATGGGACGACTTCCCTATGAAGAAAGACTAAGGAGGCTAGGGCTTTACAGCTTGGAGAAGAGACGGCTGAGGGGAGACATGATAGAGGTATATAAAATAATGAGTGGAGTGGACCAGGTGGATGTGAAGCGTCTGTTCAAATACTAGGACTAGGGGGCATGTGATGAAACTACAGTGTAGTAAATTTAAAACAAATCGGAGAAAATTTTTCTTCACCCAACGCGTAATTAAACTCTGGAATTCGTTGCCGGAGAACATGGTGAAGGCGGTTAGCTTGGCAGAGTTTAAAAGGGGGTTAGACGGTTTCCTAAAGGATAAGTCCATAAACCGCTACTAAATGGACTTGGGAAAAATCCACAATTCCGGTAATAACATGTATAGAATGTTTGTACGTTTGGGAAGCTTGCCAGGTGCCCTTGGCCTGGATTGGCCGCTGTCGTGGACAGGATGCTGGGCTCGATGGACCCTTAGTCTTTTCCCAGTGTGGCATTACTTAATTTATTTGCATGCGTATCTCAGAATAGTGTGCAACTTGGTGCGCAGAAATTTACGCGCCATTTATAGAATCCAAGGGATTCTGTCTGCCTATCTGCAATGGAGTTTGCATTTGATTTTCCAGCCGGTGAGTGTTTAAACATTTTCCATCTATGTCTGAAATACATTGGTGCAAATAAGTTCAAAACTCAAATGGCATGAAATGAAATGCTCTTTTAAGATCACTTTAAACAAGGATATAATTTAGCTTTCTGTTTCTGCATTTCTGTTGCCCAGTACGACAAAAAGAAACCAAGACAAACAGAAGAGAAAAAGATTTTCAAGCCTAGACAAGTTTCAAACAAAAGTAGTATTAAAAAATGCGGAAAGTCTGGAAGTTAGTTTCCATGCCTACATGTTTTGTTTTCTCATTGTGTTTTCTGAAAACTTCTGGGGGTGGGGTGGGGGGGACTAATCTTCTCTAAAATATTGTAGAAGTACACACATTGTACACTAAGGTACTGGAGGACTTTTACACAAGCTTTAATTGTAGCCATGGGGCAAAAGCTCTTGAGATCTTGCATGTGTCCGCTATTCTCTCCAATTAAGAAGTATGTCCTCTGTGTTTCTTCCTTCCAGCCTCATTGTACTGTTCTAGGCAAAGCTTAAACAGCCAGCTTAAACCATCCCCAGGGAGAAGTTTTACCAGTAGACTTTCAATTCTTAAGCAAATCATCTTTATTGTAGTACTCATAATAAACAAAGAAAATCCAACTTACAGTTCAGTTGCTTAGAAGAGAATTGTTGCCTTCTGCACATAGAGTCTCTATCTAGCCACCCCAGAGGCAAGGAGATGGTCAGAACCTCAGCCCAGCTGGGAGGAAAAGCTACGGCTCTCAAAGGAAATAAGGGGGAGAGAAACTCAGGGTAAATAAAACGGGAGTGACTTGGGGAGATGGTGAAAAATCTTGATGGAATTACAGTAAATTAAGGAGGGCTCAGCCCCTAGAACAGCTGCTGATCAGAAAAGCATGCTAGCATGACTGGGCTCTCTCGCCATAGCCCGCAGGGGCAGAGAGGGAGGGCTGGCCCTAGCTCAGAGCTAACAGCCAGTAGGGAAAGTTCATAAGTACATAAGCATCGCCATGCTGGGACAGACCAAGGGTCCGTCGAGCCCAGCACCCTGTCACCGACAGCGGCCAAAAGAACAAGCAATTTGTCCCGCCCATCCTAGAAATACTGTATTCCCTCGTCCATTCATTAACATTCTATGGCTTTTTCCTCCAGGAAGCCGTCCAACCCTTTTTTGAAGTTCACTAAGTTAACCGCCTTAACCACCTTTTCCGGCAGCGAATTCCAGAGTTTAACTACGCGTTGAGTGAAGAAAAATTTCCTCTGATTCGTTTTAAATTTACCACACTACAGCTTCATCGCATGTCCCCTTGTCCTAGTATTTTTGGAAAGCGTAAACAGACGCTCCACATCGATCCACATACAAGGAGTCGATGTGGAGTGAACAAACATGTGGATAAAGGTGAGCCGGTTGATATTGTGTATCTGGATTTTCAGAAGGCGTTTGACAAAGTACCTCATGAAAGACTCCAGAGGAAATTGGAGAATCATGGGATAGGAGGTAGTGTTCTATTGTGGATTAAAAACTGGTTAAAAGATAGAAAACAGAGAGTAGGGTTAAATGGTCAGTATTTGTCACATCTGTGGTCGTGACCCCCTCAGGCTTACCTTATTTCTGGCGGTCAGCTTCTAAGCTGGCTTCTGTCTGGTCTTTCTAAGTTAGCTCTGTCTCTGTGTGTTGTTTCCCGTTCTAGACTTTAAGCGCAGTCCAGGTCGGATCTTCCGGCCTGCCAGACTTGCTTGTCTTGTTTGAGCCTGCACAGCACTCGTAGCTGCCTGGTGATTGCTGCAGTGAATCTCAGCTGCTGCTGGGCTTATTAGCCATTTGGAAACTCTCTGTTTTGCCTTTGTATCGCCTAAGGCCCTGGTTTGTTGGTGCTTGCTGCACTTCTGCCTAGTCCAGTTTATAGTCTGTATTCTTGCCTGATTCTAGTTTAGTCTTTGTGTAGCTTCTTGTACTGTATTGCTTGTTTCCCAGTCTTGTTTCTTGTGTGTATTTCTTTGTCTAGTTCTTGGTTGTCTATGTTTCTTGTTTAGTGGCTGCCTGGCAGCTTTCAGTCTGTCTCTTATCTATCAGTGTTTTTTCCCTGGTTCAGTAGCTGCTTGCAGCTTTCAATTCTGTCCCTTGTCTGTCTGAGAGCCCTAGTCTAGTATTCTGCCTAGCCTCCCTGTGTATTTTAGTCCCGGTGTGTATCCTGCTGGTATGCAGTCCCGGCCCTGTCTGGCAAGTCCTGCCGGCCACCTGCACACAGGGGCTCAACTCCTGAGGAACGGTGGTCAAGTGCAGGTGGTCTAGCTGGCCCTGTCAGAGTTCTGCCTTATCCCTGTGTGGGGTGGTTTTGCCTGCCACTGCCGCTTCTCGGCAGTGGCCCAAGGGCTCACGATCCTAGTTCCTGCTTTTGGAAAACGTGACAGTATTCTCAATGGAGAAGGGTAGTTAGTGGGGTTCCCCAGGGGTCTGTGCTGGGACCGCTGCTTTTTAACATATTTATAAATGACCTAGAGATGGGTGTAACTAGTGAGGTAATTAAATTTGCTGATGACACAAAGTTATTCAAAGTCGTTAAATCGCGGGAGGATTGTGAAAAATTACAAGAGGACCTTACGAGACTGGGAGATTGGGCGTCTAAATGGCAGATGACGTTTAATGTGAGCAAGTGCAAAGCGATACATGTGGGAAAGAGGGACCCAAATTAAAGCTACGTCATGCGAGGTTCTACGTTAGGAGTCACGGACCAAGAAAGGGATCTAGGTGTCGTCGTTGATGATACGTTGAAACCTTCTGCTCAGTGTGCTGCTGCAGCTAAGAAAGCAAATAGAATGTTAGGTATTATTAGGAAAGGAATGGAAAACAAAAATGAGGATGTTATAATGCCTTTGTATCGCTCCATGGTGCGACCTAACCTCGAATATTGTGTTTAATTCTGATTGCCGCATCTCTAAAAAGATATAGTGGAATTAGAAAAGGTGCAGAGAAGGGCGACAAAAATGATAAAGGGGATGGGACGACTTCCCTATGAGGAAAGGCTAAAGCGGCTAGGGCTCTTCAGCTTGGAGAAAAGGCAGCTGAGGGGAGATATGATAGAGGTATATAAAATAATGAGTGGAGTTGAATGGGTAGATGTGAAGCATCTGTTCACGCTTTCCAAAAATACTAGGACTAGGGGGCATGCGATGAAGCTACAATGTAGTAAATTTAAAACGGATCAGAGAAAAGTTTTCTTCACTCAATGTGTAATTAAACTCTGGAATTCATTGCCAGAGAATGTGGTAAAAGCGGTTAGCTTAGCCGAGTTTAAAAAAGGTTTGGACGGCTTCCTAAAGGAAAAGTCCATAGACCGTTATTAAATGGACTTGGGGAAAATCCACTATTTCTGGGATAAGCAGTATAAAATGTTTTGTACGTTTTTGGGATCTTGCCAGGTATTTGTGACCTGGATTGGCCACTGTTGAAAACAGGATGCTGGGCTCGATGGACCTTTGGTCTTTCCCAGTATGGCAATACTTATGAGTCAATCACAGGATATTGCAATCTATAGGAAAAGCAATCCTAATACACAGTGCTAACTATTACACGGATAATGCAATTGAATAGAAACAATACTTATACTAAATATACATCACAGTATACCCTGCCTCCATGAATATGAGGGCAGAATACGCACATCTTGACTCCTTGTGCAGGAGTTTCTGTTTTAATGCAAAATATTTCTGGCATATTCCCTCTCTTTCTCCTGCACACAGTGCATTAATGGCATTAGGCCCTGGAGCAGATGAGCACCAACTGTGATCTCTTTAGAGTTCTGTATAAAGCTTTGATAACTGAACTTGACAGTCGTGATCGTTCCAACATCACAGTGCTGTAAAAAGAAAAAAAAAAGTCATTATGGGCATCATGCTTTTAAAATGACTTGTATTTGGTTCCTGAATTTGTGTGGCTGTTAGGATCTGTTGTTTTGCTTTCGCTGTCACCCTAGATGACTACCTAGTTATGCCTAATGGTTAATTCAGCCCTGTAAATGGGTAGCATGAATCATTTCCCATTAGGAATACCTTTTTCTATGTATCTGAGCCTACTGCTCACTGGCCTACAGAATATATACAGTGGCCATTCCAAGGTCCTTTTCCTGTCTGGTCACTTCTAGTTCAAGGCTGCCCAATTAATAAATTAATGGAAGGTCGCCAAGAGAGGGGGCGGGTGGGGGGGCAAGATTCCCTAGGCCCAGCTTCCAAGGGGGGCCCGGCGCCGACAGTCCAAGTGAGGTCCAGCGTCTTTCCCTCCCTTCCAACCTCCCCGGTCCTTTACTAGCCTGGAGTCATTGAATGGCAGGCAGAAGTGATTGAGAGACACTGCTCTGCCGGCCGTGGGTCCTTCTTCCTGCTGCATCCCCACTTCCTGTGAAGTAACTTCCTGTTTTCTGCATAGACGGGACACTGCAGGAAGAAGGGCCCATGGCCAGCAGAGCAGTGTCTCTCAATCACTGCTGCCTGTCATTCAATGACTCCAGATAAGTAGAGGCCTAGGGGTGGGGGTGGGGCAAAAAAACAAATAGGCAGGCAATTCTCAAGATCCAGCATGGAATAGAAAAAAACATGCGAAGCACCAGTGGCAATGCTGAAAAAAAAATAATTTATTCACCATGAAATGCTGCTGCTGCTTCTCAGGACAGGAGTTGTTTTAGTCCAGTAGGTGGAATTGGTTTTACCGCACCACTGGGTTGTTATATGCTAGCCCCTGACCCAGCTTTTTAGGAGGGCGAAACGCGGCCATGTCGGGCGTATTTTAAATAATGTGGTGAATAAATTATTTTTCTCAACGTTGCCATTGGCGATGCACATCTTTTTTCTATTTCGGGGAGGGGGGGTGCAGCAGTGATGGTGCCAGGGAGGCAACGACTCAGGGGCCCCTTAATATTATTTGCCCTGGGGCCGTGTGGATGTAGGACTTCAAATGCATAATTTTATACTATTTTATTTTACACTGAAAGACAGCTACCAAATGCTTCATCTTTCTTCCAGTTCCCTTTCATTTCTTCCATTCTTCCTGGTTAGGGTTACCATATTTTGTCCTCCAAAAAGGAGGACACATGCCCCGCCCCACCACACAGCTCCGCCCCCTGTCACACCCTCACTCCGCCCCCGGTCATATTTTCCCCTCCCCCCGTCACATACCCCGTCGCTCCCCCACCCCGTCACTACTGCCCTGGTGGTCTAGTGACCTCTTTGGGGCAGGAAAGAGCCTCCTCTTTCCTGCCCGAAGCGCTGCCCTGCATAGGCGGTCGGTGGCCCAACTGTTTGGGGAGGCTAAAGGGGGTGGAGTTAGGGTGGGGCCAGAAGTGGAGCTTAAATCCATAATTGTCTGATAACACACAGAAAAAAAATAAATTGCAGAGTCATGGAATCGGAGGTAGGGTATTATTATGGATTAAGAACTGGTTGAAAGATAGGAAGCAGAGAGTAGGATTGCGTGGCCAGTATTCTCAGTGGAGGAGGGTAGTTAGTGGGGTCCCGCAGGGGTCTGTGCTGGGTCCGTTGCTTTTTAATGTATTTATAAATGACCTAGAGATGGGAATAACTAGTGAGGTAATTAAATTCGCCGATGACACAAAATTATTCAGGGTCGTCAAGTCGCAGGAGGAATGTGAACGATTACAGGAGGACCTTGCGAGACTGGGAGAATGGGCGTGCAAGTGGCAGATGAAGTTCAATGTTGACAAGTGCAAAGTGATGCATGTGGGTAAGAGGAACCCGAATTATAGCTACGTCTTGCAAGGTTCCGCGTTAGGAGTTACGGATCAAGAAAGGGATCTGGGTGTCGTCGTCGATGATACGCTGAAACCTTCTGCTCAGTGTGCTGCTGCGGCTAGGAAAGCGAATAGAATGTTGGGTGTTATTAGGAAGGGTATGGAGTCCAGGTGTGCGGATGTTATAATGCCGTTGTATCGCTCCATGGTGCGACCGCACCTGGAGTATTGTGTTCAGTACTGGTCTCCGTATCTCAAAAAAGATATAGTAGAATTGGAAAAGGTACAGCGAAGGGCGACGAAAATGATAGTGGGGATGGGACGACTTTCCTATGAAGAGAGGCTGAGAAGGCTAGGGCTTTTCAGCTTGGAGAAGAGACGGCTGAGGGGAGATATGATAGAAGTGTATAAAATAATGAGTGGAATGGATCGGGTGGATGTGAAGCGACTGTTCACGCTATCCAAAAATACTAGGACTAGAGGGCATGAGTTGAAGCTACAGTGTGGTAAATTTAAAACGAATCGGAGAAAATTTTTCTTCACCCAACGTGTAATTAGACTCTGGAATTCGTTGCCGGAGAACGTGGTACGGGCGGTTAGCTTGACGGAGTTTAAAAAGGGGTTAGATAGATTCCTAAAGGACAAGTCCATAGACCGCTTAAATGGACTTGGAAAAATTCCGCATTTTTAGGTATAACTTGTCTGGAATGTTTTTACGTTTGGGGAGCGTGCCAGGTGCCCTTGACCTGGATTGGCCACTGTCGGTGACAGGATGCTGGGCTAGATGGACCTTTGGTCTTTCCCAGTATGGCACTACTTATGTACTTATGTACTTATAAAAGTCACAATACTTTTATTAAATTTAGATATTAAATATGTATCATATGTCAAAGAATAAAGTGATTGCTCAAAGCATATACTAACCATAATCGCTCAACTGCAAAACACTGTGCACATCTTTGTGCAAAAACACACTCAGAACTTTACTGTACCAAAAATATTACACTGGGCAGAACCTAATACACCATTAGGGGCTTATAGCCCATTTAGTTATGTTTAAACAAAAGAGATCTGCAAAAGAGATCTGCATTAAAAAAATATTTCTTTTTATTTTGACCTATAAAACCACTTGTCCCTGAAACACGCCTAAAAACAGAATAATCCAGTTGTGTATCTAAAATGCTAATTCCTACAAATGAGATGACATTAAAATGTGATTCCATGTGCCCCAGCTTTAGCCTTGTTATGATCAACAATCAAGAACAACCTGGATGCAGCAGCTCAAAAGTTTGTTTGTTTTGTTTGGGCTGAAGGCAGTGAGGATGTCATGCTGGGGAAACACATTAACCAAATTGGCTTCCTTGTTTACTTACTGGGCTACAAAGGCTCACTTCCACTCATTTTGGGAGACTTGCATCTTTCTCCCTGTTTCTTCTGCTGCCTGCTGTCTCCCCGTCCTCATTTTTACTGCACTGAAGAGTTCTGCCTCCGCACCGGCAATTCAGAGACTGAGGGGTAGATGCATCAAGCAAACGTAAAAAAATCAAAATCGTAAAAGGCCCTAACGATTTTTAAAAAACGAAGAATGCACCAAAAAAAAAAGTCACACATGCTCAGATCGGTATAGAAACGTACAATGTATCAAAGAATCACAATACACATCGTTAATCGGCCCCCAAATCATGCGCAGAGCAGCCAAGCGTTATGTTAGCTGCTCTGCGCATGCCACAAACAGTCAAAACACAGTCAAATCACAAGCACATGGCTCCCAAATCAAAACAAAAAGAAAAAAAAAGGGTCGGGGGGGGCAAGGGCGCTCATCAGGAGCGTCCTGTACGGACGGCCTTGCCCCCCCCCCCCCCCCCCCCGCTGCTCCCCACTTTCCGCCGCTCCCCCACCCCGAAAAAGCAAAATTCAAGCAGCCCTGCTCCCCACTTTCCGCCGCTCCCCCCACCCCGAAAAAGCAAAATCCGAGCAGCCCCTGCCCCCCTCCCTTCCTCACTACTCTCTCACCTCAGCTCCGCCTCCCGACATCCTCCGTCCTGTGCCCTGCCCCCTTTTGGGGTCGTCGCCGCCATTCCCCTCCTCCATCGGGCCCCCCTCCCTCTTACCGGCGGAAAGTGGGGAGCAGCGGGGGGGGGGGGCAAGGCCGTCCGTACAGGACACTCCTGATGAGCGCCCTTGCCCCCTCCCGATCCTTTTTTAATTTTTATTTATTTATGTTTTTCTGACGTCCTTTGGACCAATCACAGCGCTTTTAGCTCTGCTAATGCGCTGGGATTGGCTCAAAGTTTGTTTATTTTTTCTCTTAATGATTTTTCCTGGCACAGAGCTGTCCTAACGAGTGGTCCAGACCTGTCGTTAGTTTTCCTGCCTTTTTCCTGCGTAAAGGCAATCGGAAAAGGTTAGTGCATGTCGTTTCAATGGGGTTTTCACACTAATTGCTCATCTCCATTCCGTTTTCGTTAGCTGCTGGCTTCCTCGGTAAAAGCCCTTTGATGCATGCAACGGATCAAATTTTCCTCGTTGGAGAGTCATTAAAGGCTCATTTAGCTTTAGTGCATCTGCCCCTCAGAGTCAGCCTTCTGCCAGCGTCCGGGCTTCTCCTCAGGGGCGTCCAGGACTCTAACGTAACTTCCTCTTTTCTGCAGAGCTGGGAGGGAGTGAGACACGCCTGAAGAGAAAGCCCCGAAGCTGGCAGAAGGCTGACTCTGAATTGCCGGTGCCGAGGCAGAACTCTTCAGTGCAGTAAAAATGACGATAGAGACGGCGGGCAGCAGAAGAAACACAAGATGGTCAGCCTCCCCAAGCCTCTTATACGGGGCGCCTATGCTGCCCTGCATGCAGCCTTCCTGTTGCTGATCCTCGGCGCCGAGTCAAAATGGCTGCCGAGAGTTGAAGTCTCGTGAGGTCACTTTAACTCTCGGCAGCCATTTTGAATCAGCGCCGAGGATCACCAACAGGAAGGATGCATGCAGGGCAGGAAAGAGGGGGCTCTTTCCTGTCCCGAAGGCGGAAGAGGTCACTAGACCACCAGGGCAGTAGTAAGTAAGGGGAAGGGAGGCTAGCAATCTGCCCGTTTGTCCGGATTTCTGGACAAACGGGCAGGCTGGCAAAACCCGTCCAGTTGCCCGGACATGCTCTCAAAAAGAGGACATGACCGGGTAAATCCAGACATATGGTAACCCTATTCCTGGTGTGTCTACTCCATTACAGACTTTTCTGTCATTTGCAAAGAGACTTGTTTTTTTCCCATCAAGTGCTAACATACTCTCAGAAGGTAGCTGCAGCATTCTGCTGCCTTGTATTACTTTGAAATGAGCAACAGAAACTTCCCAAGGGGAAACAGTTCTCACCTGGATGATTGATATCTAATTTATAAACAACATGGTAAGAAGGAGTCTTCTGTGCCTGTGATCCCTAAAGAACCTGCTACTTTCATAATCCTCTCCTGAAGCAATTTCCTACAGAGAGAGAGCATGAAATCTATTTTCTTAGTCAGAAATATCAAATGCAACAAGGATGTGTCGTGTAACTGTGTTGCCAGCACGGCGATTTGCAGAGGGCAGGCCTTTAGCATAATTTTGGAGTATTTACTGCGATGTTTTGGCTGAAGAGTTCAGTTTTTGAAACAAGTTAAAGAGCATAGAAGGCACAGTGTGCTTTTAATCCCTTCTGTTCAGGTAAAACTGAAAAAAAAATGACTATTAATTACAAGCTGAAAAGAAGTCACTTGATAAAGTTAAGTGAAAAAAAAAATCCAACGAATGCATGAAATAATTGAAAGAACCAGCTGGGAATTCAGAAGAAACCTGATCTGAGAGCGCCCTCGTGTGGACAAATGGTGCTATCAAGGATATCAAGAACTGTTTTATAGGGCACCAAATCACTTCATTGTGCAGAGAGCCCTGTGTGACTGAAATTTTGATTCCAATCCTTGGAGCTAGTACAAATATCCCAAAAACCTCTGGTGTCAGAAAAGGCAGAAGATGAACCTATGGGCCCAATATTCAGCCAGTGAAGGTTTGCGTTTTGCTGACCTTATTGGCCTACCAGCTAGGAACATAAAAAGATCGTCACGCACATTCTTGAACCTCCATTACCCCAGTTGCAAAGGACTTAAATATAAATCAGTATATGCATCCAGCTTCTCCTACATCTGCACGCAACTGTGGAATGCACTACCAAATGCCATAAAAACAATGCACGATTTAACAGCCTTCCGGAACTTATTAAAGACTAACCTGTTCAAAAAGACTTATCAAAAGGATCAAACGTATAAATGACAAGTGACCGACTCACCCGCAAATGCGCAGTAGAGACCGAACGTTGAGAGTGCAGAAGTCCAAGCCCCGCCTCCACCAGCAGTACAGCCCAGTAGGGAGGAGGGCTTGGACATGGGCGTGGAAATCGGAGGAGGAGGGGGCATGGAGGGAAGGAGGGGGCGGAACTGAGGGAAACGGACGCAGCGATGGAGGAGAACTGACGACACGACAGGGGGAATCACGGGAGGTAACGAAAGCAGCTGAAGGAGGACAGGACGATGGCAGAAAGAGGGGGGGGGGGGGGCGACGCCGGGGGGGAGGGTGAAATGGTGGCGGAAGGGACGGCAGGGCAGAGGAGGTCACAATCGCGTCCACCAACCCTGCTCTCTTCCCTGCCCTCCCCCCATGTCCAGCAATCCTCCTCTCCCCCCTCCCATCCGCTCCATCCACCCGTGTCCATCAGCTGTTCTCTCCCTTACCCTCCATCCATGTAGAATCTCAAATAGAGAATGGGAAATGGAACTTGATATACCTCCTTTCTGTGGTTTTTGCAACTACATTCAAAGTGGTTTACATATATTCAGGTACTTATTTTGTACCAGGGGCAATGGAGGGTTAAGTGACTTGCCCAGAGTCACAAGTAGCTGCAGTGGGAATCGAACTCAGTTCCCCAGGATCAAAGTCCACTGCATTAACCACTAGGCTACTCCTCCACTAGCAACATTCCATCTAGAAGCCTGCCCTTGCAGATCAGCAGTGCGGCCGCGCAGGCTTCTGTTTCTGTGAGTCTGACGTGCAGGACGTCAGACTCACAGAAACAGAAGCCTGCGCGGCCACGTTGCTGATCTGCAAGGGCAGGCTTCTACATGGAATGTTGCTAGTGGAATAGCAACATTCCATGTAGAATCTCAAATAGTAGCAACAGAATCTCAATAGTAGCAACATTCCATGTAAAATCTTCAAATAGTAGCAACATTCCAGAATCTCAAATAGTAGCAACAGCAACATTCCATGTAGAATCTCAAATAGGGAAAGGGAAATGGGACTTGATATACCGCCTTTCTGAGGTTTTTGCAACTACAATCAAAGCGGTTTACATATATTCAGGTACTTATTTTGTACCAGGGGCAATGGAGGGTTAAGTGACTTGCCCAGAGTCACAAGGAGCTGCTGTGGGAATTGAGCCCAGTTCCACAGGATCAAAGTCCACTGCACTAACCACTAGGCTACTTCTCCACGCAAGACTGAATATTGTGATCTCTTGTTTCTACCTTGCTGGAAGGTAAACAAAGGTGTCTTATGAAAAACAGCACAATTGTGAAATGCTTCAGTGATGTCAATGAATTTCTTAAACTACAGGCCACAGGAGAAGATGGAAGAGCACAACCACCCTGTTGCATGTATCTCAAGCATGTTAGTAATAACTCTTGAGCCCACTTAGCTGCACTGTAAGCTTGTTTGTTCACATTTATATACACGTTTTGCTGTCTTGGATAGTTCCTCATCTGTGCGTTCACTAGCAGTTATGAGGTTTTTGTGGAGTCTCTCTAATTGCTGACATTACTCTTAATACGACACACTCTGTGAGTGTTGTGCCTTAGTAGGCGTTGGGAAATAGAAATTGGGAAGAAAATCCTATATAATAATTCTCACCTCCAACGTTCTGTCTTGCTGCCTGGGACCGTGGCTCCTTCTGAGTTGGTCTGCTAGGCTCCGTAGATCAGGCTGGCATCACTATAGCCATTATGATGTCAACTTCAGAACCCGGGGAAAAAAAAACATGCCTCACAGCTGATCCATGTCCTGAGGAGGGTCGCTGGACATGGGTGGCTGCAAGGGGGCAGGGGGTCGCTGGACAAGGGTGGCTGGAGGGGGGGCAGGGGGAGAGGAGGGGAGCTACTAGTATTTAAATAATTAGGGCTTTTTTCCACCAGTTCAGGGCGTTTGAATGGCAGATATTTAAGTGAAGCACTAATCATTACGTTTCTATAATACCCCAGACCTCCAAAACTAAATCCCACAATAAATTATACACCGTTAGGTTTTTCTTATCATGACAAACCTGCCTCTGGCAGCATAACAGTACCCTCAAGTCATTCTTTCCAGTTCATTCATTAATAAATATTTCATATTAAACTTGATTTTTAAACGTGGTGAAAACTATGGAGCATTTCTGAACAAATTAAAATATCTCCTTGGGCTATTTCTCAAGTCGTCAGTCTACCACATTGAAGGGGAAGCAGTAAACTATAAGGGATGCGTTTTTATATTAAATTTCTTTCCGGCATTATTGTTCAATACCTCGTTACTTCATTGTAAATTGGTTTTTTTTTTATTTATGCAGAATCAGCAGTTACAGGTAAACTCTAGCCTTCCTCAGCCTAGTATAGCAGCTAATTCTGCCCATCTGCATCCTTTGTCTTACTTTTCTGAATTTCCCAAATCAGTTTTTTCCCATTACGGATAGTTTCCTTAAGGGGCCCTTTTACTAAGCCGAGTAGGCGCTAACGCGCTCCCAATGCGCGCCAATTTAGAACTACGCCTGGCTACTGTGTGGCCCGGGCGGTAATTTCATTTTGTACACGCGTCCAGTAGGCACGCTGGAAATTTTCCGGCGCACAGCACTAACCAGACAGTAATCAGCATTGTGCATGCGCTGATGATTACCGCCCGGTTAACTCGTGAGACCTTACCGCAAAGTCAGTAGGTGTCGGTAAGGTATCAGGCCCGAAATGGATGTGCTCCAATTTCCATTTTGCCGCACGTCCATTTTCGTCCCCAAAAAAGAGGCCTTCTTTGCAGGTACGCCGAAAAGGGGACCTGCGCACGTCCAATACACGCGTCTACAGCAGCGCAGGCCACTTTTCAACGCACCTTAGTAAAAGGACCCTTTAGTGGCTGAGAATTTGTGAAACTTTTTCATACATAGTAACATAGTAAATGATGGCAGATAAAAGACCTGTACGGTCCATCCTGTCTGCCCAACAAGATAAACTCATTTTACATGGTATGTGATACTTTATATGTATACCCGAGTTTAATTTGTCCTTGCCTTTCTCAGGGCACAGACTGTAGAAGTCTGCCCAGTACTGTTCTTGTACTAAGTTCTGAAGCTAATATCGAACCCCCTTAAAATTTACACTCCAGCCCATCCCTATCTATTCAGTCACGATCAGGGAGTAGACCTTAGAACTCTGGCCAGCTCCTGTTTTGTTTCCCAATTTCCGGCGTCGCCACCCAATCTCCGCTAAAATTCCGCAGAACCATTCCTTCTAAACAGGATTCCTTTGTGTTTATCCCCGCATGTTTGAATTCCTTTACCGTTTTCATCTCCTCCACCTCCCGTGGGAGGGCATTCCACATATCCACCACCCTCTCCGTGAAAAAAAAGTGAACTCCAGCTGGACCATAGGTAATCTATTACCATAGAGCAAGGAATATTTCACCTTTTGGCATATGAGGAAAGCATGCAGCTTACCAAATGTTCAGTTCTGGCTATTCTGTTCTATTCCGTGTCTTATATACCGCTTTTAACAAAATTTCAAAGTAGTTCACAACAAGTAAAATATCTCATTCAGATACGATATACAATTAATTTGAAATATTCCATACGTTAAAGTAATAATATGATGAGAATAGATAAGATTTTAATGTTTTATGAAAAGATTATAATCGGGTGTTAACTGCATTAACGCAGGCAGACTGTTCCACATTCTCGAACTCTGGAATGCAAAAGAACGCTCCCAAACAGCTTTCAACCTCCTCTTCTTGGGTGGAATATCAAGAGACAAGACATTCTCCACAAGAAGGAATTAATACTGATCACCGATGTTCCCTCTAATTTTTTTTTTTTTTTTGCTACTGAGTGGATGACAACCTGAGTTGCGTAAAGAAACTTCTAGTGAAGGATGTGTAAGATGTCAAATGGCTCCTGGCCGGTTAAATAGTGTTTAGCCAGCTAACTGTATGAGATTACTAATTATCTACGCTGAATATTAGCGCTTAGGGCCAGATTCTGTATATGACACCTAGATGTCCGCGCAGAAATACGTGTGTAACTTAATTGGCGTAACAAGCCAGTCGTCGTTTTTAACATTACTTAACAAGCAATAATGAGCACTAATTGTCAGTTATCAGAATTTATGCACGGAAATCGCTGAGCGTATTCTGTAAAGAACTGTACCTAAATTGAAAAGCGCACAGTTCAAAATAAATGCGCATAGTTTAAAAGGGGCGCGTTTCATGGGCGTGCCAAAATTTCCACACGTAATTACAGAATACGGGTCAGTGCGACAAAATCTATGCGCGTGGATTTACACCAGGTTTTTATTGACGTAAATGAGCATGCATAGATTTATGTGCTACAGTACCAACTAAGCTTATTTGATAAACCACACCTAAATCTTACAGAGCTTAAATCTGCTTAGATTTTTTAGGCGACATATATAGAATCTGACCATTAGCGGCTAGCCAGTTATTTCATGCAACATAGCCAGGTAAGTGCAAATATTCAACGCTAACTGGTTAAGTTTAGCAGTTAAGATAGGCCTGCTATTTATGCGGCCTATCTTTAACCACTAAGCACTTAACTGGTTGGGGCTGAAATAGCTTACAAAACTTGCCCAAGATCACAAGGAGCAGCAGCAGGATTTGAACCGGCCACCTCTGGATTGCAAGACCAGTGCTCTAACCACTAGGCCACTCCTCCACTATAGTAACATTCCATGTAGAATCTCCAATAGTTATTTATTTAGATTTTGCTCACACCTTTTTCAGTAGTAGCTCAAGGTGAGTTACATTCAGGTACTCTGGATATTTCTCTGTCCCAGGAGGGCTCACAATCTAAGTTTGTACCTGAGGCAATGGAGGGTTAAGTGACTTGTGCAAGATCACAAAGAGCAGCAGTAGGATTTGAATTGGCCACCTCTGGATTGCAAGACCGGTGCTCTAACCACTAGACCACTCCTCCACTCTAGATATAGTTTGATTGCTGAAGGACTTAGGGGTCCCTTTACTAAGCCGCGTGAGCACCTATGCGTGCCCAACGTAAGTCAATTTTGAGTTACCGCTCAGCTACCGCATGGCCCCTACGGTAATTTCATTGTAGACACGCGTCCGCTAGGTGCGCCGGAAAATATTTTTATTTTTTGGCGCACGGGCGGTAATCGTCATTCTACACGCATAGACCATTACCGCCTGTGACCTTACCGCTAGGTCAGTGGCTGGTGATAAGGTCTCAGACCCAAAATTAACGCGTAGCAATTTTCATTTGCCGCATGTCTATTTTCGTCAAAAATCTTTTTAAAGGGCATTTTTTTGCAGGTGCGCCCAGAACATGCTCCTGACTGTATCTTGGGATGTTCTTGAATGAAAATGGAAAATACTGTAACGCTGTCTTTGGTTGTTTAGGACTCTTCTGTAGCCTAATATTCTTTTCTTTTCCTTGGGTAAATATGATTTTTTTTCCCCGTTTTAACTTCTGTGGACTAAATTAAACTAATTCTAGTCTCCCTTATGATTTACCTTTTTTTGTGTTTGTTTGTTTGTTTGCTTTCTTTGTTGAATTTGTGTGCTGTATTTCCTTACATTCATGTGACTTTGAATGCAAATTTGTTGTAACATTTTAAAATGGACATGGAGGAGTGGCCTAGTGGTTAGGGTGGTGGACTTTGGTCCTGGGAAACTGAGGAACTGAGTTCGATTCCCACTTCAGGCACAGGCAGCTCCTTCTGACTCTGGGCAAGTCACTTAACCCTCCATTGCCCCATGTAAGCAGCATTGAGCCTGCCATGAGTGGGAAAGCGCAGGGTACAAATGTAACAAAAATAAAATAGATACTATTGGAGATTCTACATGGAATGTTGCTACTATTGGAGATTCTACGTGGAATGTTGCTATTCCACTAGCAACATTCCATGTAGAAGGCTGCGCAGGCTTCTGTTTCTCTGAGTCTGACGTCCTGCACGTACGTGCAGGACGTCAGACTCACAGATGCAGAAGCCTGCGCGGCCACATTGGTGATCTGCAAGGGCCGACTTCTACATGGAATGTTGCTAGTGGAATAGCAACATTCCATGTAGAATCTCAAATAGTAGCAACAGTGGGAGAGTGGCCTAGTGGTTAGGGTGGTGGACTTTGGTCCTGGGGAACTGAGCTCAATTCCCACTTCAGGCACAGGCAGCTCCTTGTGACTCTGGGCAAGTCACTTAACCCTCCATTGCCCCATGTAAGCCGCATTGAGCCTGCCATGAGTGGGAAAGCGCGGGGTACAAATGTAGCAACAAAAAATATATATTTCATTATAAAAGGGTAGCTGGTCTTGACAACTCCTCTGTGAAACCAAGGCTTATTTTCAAAAGACAAGGAGTTCTTTTCAAGGGATTTAGAAGAGGTTTTCTTCAACGAACAACTGGATTCAGGTCGTTTTGATTTCTGCATCTGCTACATTTGGAACCAGAGACTCTGCTATCGTGTTCATTAACAACCCGATTGAACTTCTCAGAGTCTCAACTTGAAGACTGGAAAATAGTAGTAGTTGGACTCAGGATTTCATATGGATGATTAGACTGGGGGAAATGATGGTAGTATTCTGATAGCTCTCACTTGTACAGTCTTGAAGAGTCTTGGTGATCAGTCAACAGAATCTGAGAAGCATAATTTTCTATGAAATTACACCTTGAAGGCCACTACATCCAACCCAATCCATATTTAATCAGCGAAATAATCAGAATGCGTTAATCTGTTGCAAGTTGTTTGCTTGGTAATACTGATGGCTGTGACTTAAATATGTTGCGAGTTTGAATGTTACCAGACTGTGTCTGAACTTATCGCTGATCCTAGGAGCGTGTGGGGGTCACAGAAGGCCAATGGGCAGAGCTCTTCTCAGGTAACGACAATAAGAACATAAGGGTTGCCCTACATGATCGGAGCAATTGTACATCAAGCCCCATATCCTGTTTCCAACAAGTACCTGGGCAGAGCCCCAAAAAGTGGTAGGATTTCATGCTGCAAGTCACGTTATGGCCAGAAATCATTGGTCCTCAAAGCTACAGCCTGGTGCTCCCAGCTTAAAGGGCCAGTTAGAGCTTCCCAACCCCCTCCCACGATCCAATCCCCCACTCCCCTCAAACCTCAAACCCTCTGATCCATTCCCTCAACCTCCTCAATCCAATCACAAGCCCCCTCCCCCACAGGCCATCAGTGGAGGACCTCTTCCACTGTCAGAGCTTGGAAATCCCCGCCAGTCACAGAGGACTGAACCCAAAGGGGGTGGGGGTGTCCAGACTCCCTTGTGGCTATGCCACTGGTGCAAATCCTTTATAGTCAGACCAGTGTAGAGTGCATTACAGTTTTTATTTTATTTGAACGTTCGTCATAACACCAAATGATCCAGGGATATCAAGGGAGTTTACGAAAAAGTATATGTAAACTGAATAAAAACTAAAATGCAATCAAAACACACAACAAGAAAAAGTATATAGTGGAGGAGTGGCCTAGTGGTTAGGATGGTGGACTCTAGTCCTGGGGAACTGAGGAACTGAGCTCGATTCCCAGTTCAGGCACAGGCAGCTCCTTGTGACTCTGGGCAACTCACTTAACCCTCCATTGCCCCATGTAAGCCGCATTGAGCCTGCCATGAGTGGGAAAGCGCAGGGTACAAATGTAACAAAAATAAAATAGATACTATTGGAGATTCTACATGGAATGTTGCTACTATTGGAGATTCTTCTACATGGAATGTTGCTATTCCACTAGCAACATTCAATGTAGAAGGCTGCGCAGGCTTCTGTTTCTGTGAGTCTGACGTCCTGCACATACGTGCAGGACGTCAGACTCACAGAAGCAGAAGCCTGCGCGGCCACATTGGTGATCTGCAGGGGCCGACTTCTACATGGAATGTTGCTAGTGGAATAGCAACATTTCATGTAGAATCTCAAATAGTAGCAACAGTGGAGGAGTGGCCTAGTGGTTAGGGTGGTGGACTTTGGTCCTGAGGAACTGAGTTCGATTCCCACTTCAGGCACAGACAACTCCTTGTGATTCTGGGCAAGTCACTTAACCCTCCATTGCCCCTTGTAAGCCGCATTGAGCCTGCCATGAGTGGGAAAGCGCGGGGTACAAATGTAGCAAAACAAGTAACTATGAGGAGAGGGAAAAGTATAGCACAACATAATGAATCTTTTACAACTGAAATTGTAAAACCAACACAATAGGACAGGGTGAGGGAGATGCAGAGGAACAATGATAACTGTAGGATGGTCAAGGAATTAACGTTTCTCTCATAAAAGACTCAAAAGCCCGCTTAAAAAAACCAAGGCAGCCTTGAATTTTGACTGAGAAGTAATGAATCTAAAATCTGGGGGGGGGGGGGGAGATTGTTCCAAAATGACGGAGCACAGCAACAAAAAAGCCGTCACGTGAGGTTACAAGACACGCTTGTGCTATAGTGAGTACAACTAGACTCCCAGAGGATTTGACTGATCTAGTATTTCAACACCACCCGAACTCTCGTCCACGCTCTCATTACCTCTCGCCTTGACTACTGCAACTTACTCCTCACCGGCCTCCCACTTAGCCATCTGTCCCCCCTTCAATCTGTTCAGAACGCTGCCACACGTCTTATATTCCGCCAGAACCGATCTACTCATATCACCCCTCTCCTCAGGTCACTTCACTGGCTTCCGATCAGATATCGCATACAGTTCAAGCTTCTCCTTCTTACCTACAAATGCACTCAATCTGCCGCCCCTCGCTACCTTTCTACCCTCATCTCCCCTTACGTTCCCGCCCGAAACCTCCGTTCACAGGACAAATCCCTCCTCTCTGTACCCTTCTCCACCACCACCAACTCCAGGCTCCGCTCATTCTGCCTCGCCTCACCCTATGCTTGGAACAACCTTCCCGAGCCCATACGCCAAGCCCCCTCCCTGCCCATCTTCAAGTCTCTGCTTAAAACCCACCTCTTCGTTGCTGCGTTCGGCACCTAACTCTTACCGTTCAGTGAATCCAGACTGCCCCAATTTGACCGTTCACTTGTCTACTAGATTGTAAGCTGTTTGAGCAGGGACTGTCCCTCTGTGTAAATTGTACAGCGCGCGTAACCCTAGTAGCGCTTTAGAAATGTTAAGTAGTAGTAGTAAAATAATATTGATAATAAGCACATTATAAACCTTATCTTCTAGGGACGTGCTAAACCAGTCTGTTTTGTTATAATTGACAGCGTGAGGTGGATCAATTCAGACTGTTGTTTTGATGTTTTAGCACTGTGTTATGATGCGTATGAATGCGGGGGATGAGGAGACTGGCAGGAGGGGTGGGAAGGATGACAGGACAAAAATACAGGAGATAAAAGGAGAGAGAGGGAATGGAAAAGGTACAAGTAGAATATATAACCTTTCTAAGTCACCGCACCAGTCCAATCAATTATGAAAACCCTCCTGCTATGACCAACCCAATCACTCTCTTGCTTCTTCCCTCTTCCTTCCTTTCACACTACCAACTATATTTGTCTCCCTGATAATGATAATGTTAACAAATCTATGTAAGCCACATTGAGCCTGCAAATAGGTGGGGGAATGTGGGATACGAATGCAATAAATAATGAATAGAAAGCATAGCTGGGTTTAGCAAGTGAGGAAAGCATGCAGAGCATGACTCGTGGAATTCTTTCCATCCCTTCTGTACGTATACGTCTGTCTTGTGTTTGTATCTCCGTTTTGTTTTTCTGTGTGCCTGTGTTTGAAAGAAATAAATCTGCTGTGTTTTATTGTACTACAGAAGCTGGAACTCCTTTCCCATCGAGCCATTTTTGAGGGGGCTTATTTCTCTGAAATCCCAGTCAGATGTGACCTATTTTCCACCTTGATGGAGTTTTTGTTGTTGTTGTTACTGGTTTTCCCCCACATGCCAAGTTTCATCTCCTTCATTACATTTTCGGGATTTTGTATGCTGTGCTATGCTTTTTCAGAATTGAGACTGTTTCTGCAGATAAGTGTGTGGTGGGGGGCCTATTTTCTAATGTATTGCATAACTGGGGATTGTTGGTTTGGTTTTTTTTTTTTTTCTGCTCCTGCCTGGTGTCTACGGTTTTCACTTTTTCCTGATAGAATTAAGAGTGGAGATTTTTTTCTGACATACGACAGTTCAGAGAGTAGCTCTAGCTGCTTGGTAATGAGCGAAATAGTGTTGGCAGGTCTTTTTTCTCAGGCTTAAATATTTTATTGAATTTTTAAAGTAAGAAGCACATAACATATAGTAACAACATACGACAATAATTCAAAACGGCATAAAAAGCCTCAATAATAGTCCACGGAGTGAGAGAAAAAGTATTTTAATGACACAATACCAACCAAGATGGCCGCCGTTTGGCGCTGCTGCTTCCATCGCCACTATGGACCGTTGCCTGGATGTGATCTGGTCCGATCTTTTCGCCTTTTGCTTGTGGGTTGCCATGGAGCTCTGGTTGTCTTTCGGCCAGTTCCCTGCGTGATTTCTGTCGCCACCACTGAGTGTCACTGAGGGTGGCCGATGCCGGGAGGGTTGCAGATCAGGCCCGCAGCACCGCGGGTCTTTTCAACAGCGGCGGACTCGAGCAAGGGAGAGATGTTGGTGGTGGAGTCGGGCAGTGGATGTTGTCGGGCACAGAATGGGATTCCTGAGTCGCGCTTGGCGCTGCAGTCTCGTCGTGGGAAGGCCGGGTGTCCGTATTGCAGGAGGTACCCAGGCGGCCGCGGAGCTGCGATCCTATCAGCGGAAGTGGAGCGCAGGGTGATGGTGCAGGAGGCGGGCTGCGTGGTCCCAAAACAGGCCCATAGCGTGGCAACAGTGCAGAGCCAAGGGGTCCAATTTAATCGCATATCCAGCACTGAGTTAAAAGAGGCACCAGAAAAAGATTTAAAGCCAGAGGATGTTTTCGCTGCCATTCTTGTGCATGAAGCCTCAATTATGAAAGCTTCCCGGGGCTCTGCGTTGCCTGGTAGCTGCATCCTTCGTCTGAGGAGCTGGAGCGCTCGGTTGAGGAGCAGCTTTCAAATTCTTCTGCAGCCTACTTCTTCGCATTGGACTGCTCGGTCGCTCTCATCTCATCCTGCCACGGTTGGGTGGTCGGTTGCCACTGTTCAATCCACTGTGTTCTCTACAGGCAGCAAAGGGGGGGTTCAGCCTACACCTTGACCTCCAAGGATGGAGGTGGGTAGGAGGTATGCATGGGGACAAAGCATATCATTGATATTCTAACAGGATGGGTGTGGATAGGTGAGGGGTGGGGTGATCAACAGAGAAATACAGCTTTATGGGCTAGGAACCCCAGATCCTTGTTAAGTCCTTTTAACACCCAACAGAAAGGACTTAACAAGGATCTGGGGTTCCTAGCCCATTATAAACCATAAAGCTGTATTTCTCTGTTGATCACCCCACCCCTCACCTATCCACACCCATCCTGTTAGAATATCAATGATATGCTTTGTCCCCATGCATACCTCCTACCCACCTCCATCCTCCCACCCTGTCAGACAGTCATAGTAATGCTTGAATGTTTTCACTTATATACACTGTCAGCTAGCGCATTTGCTTATTTCCGATCTGAGGAAGAAGGGCGACCTTCGAAAGCTAATCAAGAAATGTATTAAGTTATGTCCAATAAAAAAGGTATCATCTTCTTTTCTTTTCCATGTTTTATTTTGTTTGATTTCTATTAATAGTTTGCGGAAATTGGTCAGTTCATAGACCGTTTTCAAGTTGCGTGGCAGTGCATTCCAGAGCTGTGTGCTCGTAAAGGAAAAGGTAGATGCGTGCATTGATTTGTATTTCAAACCCTTACACTTGGGAGGATGAAGAATGAGGGGTGTGCGGGAAGATTATTTTGCGTTCCTGGGTGGTAGTTCTATTAGACCTAACATGTAGGCTGCGGCGTTGCCATGGATGATTTTATGGACTAAAGTGCAAAGTTCGAACGTGATGCATTCTTTTAGTGGGAGCCAGTGTAGTTTTTCTCGTAAGGGTTTCGCGCTTTCGTATTTCGGTGTGCCGAATATTAGTCTGGCTGCCGTATTCTGAGCTGTCTGGAGTTTTTTGAGTATTTGCTCTTTACAGCCAGCGTAGAGTGAGTTACAATAGTCCAGATGACTGAGTACCAGTGATTGTACCAGATTGCGGAAGACAATCCTTGGAAAAAATGGTCTAACTCTTTTTAGTTTCCACATTGAATGAAACATCTTTTTGGTTATGTTATTTGCATGGTTCTCGAGTGTTAGGTGTCAATCAATGGTGACACCAAGGATTTTTAGGGAGTCCGAAACTGGTACATTTAGTTTAGGTGTGTTGATGGTGGTAAATTTATTCTTGTTGTATTGCGAGGTGAGTACCAGGCACTGGGTTTTCTCAGCATCTTGACTTGATCTGCACAAAAGATATTTTTGGTGAAGGTAAGCGAATATGTAGAAAGTTGGGGAGTGCAGTTTACTCACGCTACCATCTCGATAGAGCTGGAACCGGAACAGGTCTGTTTTCTCCATTGTTTGAATGTTCTGGTGTTATCGGGTAAGAGTGAATCTGTGAGGCCTATATAAAGAAACAAATGTATCTTGGATCAGTTTCGTATTCCTTTCTTTCTCATCATACTTTCAGAGAATGCATTTTACGTTCTATGAGTCTTTACGTGCAACGTTTCTGTTGTGGTACCTGTACCGTTTTCATAGTCCTGTTCTATATGGTCTCCAAATTTTCCATATTCTTAAAAAAAAAAAAGAAAAATTGAGACCCTTTTACTAAAGCGTGTTAAAATTTGCAGGTCGTGTGACTCAGCAAAGGATTTTCCCGCACGTTAACATGGCATTTTTTAACATTTTTATTTCGTGTTTATTCTGCAGGTCATGTGCTAATGTCGTTAGAATGCAGTACCTGCCTGAAATAAATGCGGAAGGTGCTAAGTGCTTCAACATTGACTCTGCATATTAAGTATAATGTGCCAAGCCTCATCTCTGGCCATCTTCAAATCTAAGCTAAAAACCCACCTCTTCGATGCTGCTTTTAACTCCTAAACCTAACCCTTCAACTGTCCCCTATCCCTGATATGTCCTGTCTGTCCTAACCCTTATCCCTAACTTGTCCTGTCTGTCATAATTAGATTGTAAGCTCTATCGAGCAGGGACTGTCTCTCCATGTTCAAGTGTGAAGCGCTGCGTACGTCCGGTAGCGCTATAGAAATAAGTAGTAGTAGTAGATAACTAACTAGCTAATGCGTCTGTGCCCACTCTCCGTTCATACCATGCCACCTTCCAAACAGGAGAAATACCGCAAAATGCTTGAATGTGTTTGTGCAGTGGCCTGTTTTCATGCGCTTACCCCCGGATTCTATATAGTGCACCGAAATCAGCATGGATTCTGTAACACCTCACTTTTTAACATATTTATAAATGACCTAGAGATGGGGGGTAACTAGTGAGGTAATTAAATTTGCTGACAACACAAAGTTATTCAAAGTAGTTAAATCAAGGGAGGATTGTGAAAAATTACAAGTGGAGCTTACAAGACTAGGCGTCTAAATGGCAGATGACGTTTCATGTGAACAAGTGAAAAGTGATGCATGTGGGAAAGGGGAACCCAAACTATAGCTACGTGATGCACGGTTCCACAGTAGGAGTCCATGACCAGAAATACGTTGAAACCCTCTGCTCAGTGTGCTGCTGCGGCTAAGAAAGCAAATAGAATGTTAGGTATTATTAGGAATGGAATGGAAAACAAAAATGAGGATGTTATAATGCCTTTGTATCACTCCATAGTGCGACTGCACCTCGAATATTGTGTTCAATTCTGGTCGCCACATCTCAAAAAAGATATAGTGGAATTAGGAAAGGTGCAGAGAAGGGCAACGAAAATGATAAAGGGGATGGGCGACTTCCCTATGAGGAAAGGCTAAAGCGGCTGGGGCTCTTCAGCTTGGAGAAAAGATGGCTGAGATGAGATATGATAGAAATCTATAAAATAATGAATGGAGTGGACTGGAACGGATAGACTTGAAGTGTCTGCTTACGCTTTCCAAAAATACTAGGACTATGGGGCATGCGTTGAAGCTACAAAGTAGTAAATTTAAAACGAATCGGAGAAACATTTTTTTCTTCACTCAATGTTAATTCAGCTCTGGAATTCGTTGCTAGAGAATGTGGTAAAGACGGTTAGCTTAGCAGAGTTTTAAAAAGGTTTGGACGGCTTCCTAAATGAAAAGTCCATAGACTATTATTAAATTGAACTTGGGGAAAATATTTCTGGGATAAGCAGTGTAAAATGTTTTGTACTTTTTTGGGATCTTGCCAGGTATTTGTGACCTGGATTGGTCGCTGTTGGAAACAGGATGCTGGGCTTGATGGACTTTTGATCTGTCCCAGTATGGATATACTTATGCACTTATGAACAAGCTAATAAGTGCTGATATCAGCACTTAACAAGCAATAATGAGCACTAATTGGCACTGATTAGAATTTTGGTGCACAACTCACTAAGCGCGTATTCTGTAATGATGAGCGCTGAACTTCTAATGGGTACAGGCAAAAAGGGGCGTGGTTAAGGGTGGAGAAATGGGCATTTTGTGGACATTCTGAAATTTAGGCATCTATTTATAGAATATGGCCCAGTGTGCCAAAATCTATGTACCGGGATTTATGCCATGTTTTAATTGGAGTAAATGGGTGCACGCAGATTTAGGCGCTGAAATATCATCTAAGCTTACACAATATGCTTAGTTGGCACTGATTTCAGCGCTCATTTTCTAGGTGCCATGTATAGAATCTCCTCTTTAACGTCCTTTAGTAAAAAGGCATCAATATTTGTAAATCAGCTTTACCCATCTTTTTATTTACTTGCCCAATACTACCCCAACTGTAGAGGATTCAAATACAAATTGGTACATGCATCCAGCTTCTCCTGGAGGAGTGGCCTAGTGGTTAGGGTGGTGGACTTTGGTCCTGGGGAACTGAGCTTGATTCCCACTTCAGGCACAGGCAGCTCCTTGTGACTCTGGGCAAGTCACTTAACCCTCCATTGCCCCATGTAAGCCGCATTGAGCCTGCCATGAGTGGGAAAGCACGGGGTACAAATGTAACAAAAATAAATAAAAAATAAAACAATGGAACGCACTACCGAATGCCATAGGAACAACGTATGATCTGACAACCTTCCGAAAGTTACTGAAGACCAACCTGTTCAAAGAGACTTATAAAAAGAATCCTTCGTAAAAGACTTAACACTAAAACCGTATCCGAACTAACCAGTATTGAACTCTAATTGGACAACTTTAATCATACAGTTATTATTGAGCGTTATACTTTATCCTGATCTCCTATCCCTGATATGAATTATTTACTTATTTATTTCTAATTTACCTGCTATTTTATATACCTTAATTGCAACAATACTCTGTACTTCTCGTTCCGTTAACGGCAATCGCCATTGCGGCATAACGTAAGCCACATTGAGCCTGCAAAGAGGTGGGAAAATGTGGGATACAAATGCAGCAAATACATAAATACATAACTCTAAAAAGCTGTAGTGCTTTTATCCGGCTCCGTGTAAGGCAGTGGACTCCTCAGTCAGAGCCGTTGGTTTGGTCATGGGTGGTCTATGCGATTCATAAAGCTAACGTTGCAGTTGTGACTTGCTCTTCATTCATAGTTTGACACTGTGCTTCTTGCATTAAAAAAAGGTTAAAGGGCCCTTTTATTAAGCCACGCAGGTGCCTGCGCACGCACAACACGCGTCAATTTGGAATTACTGCCCGGCTACTGCGTGGCCCGGGCGGTAATTCCATTTTTTTTTTTTTTAAATATGCATCTGAAAATATTTTTTTATTTTCAAACCTGTGGCGCTAACCGGGCGGTAATCGGCAGTGTACACACGTTGACGATTACCGCTCGGTTAACGCGTGAGACCTTACCGCTGAGTGAACGGGTGGCGGTAAGGTCTCAGACCCAAAATGGACGCGTGCCAATTTTTATTTTGCTGCACATCCATTTTCGGCCCCTCAAAAAGGCCTGTTTTATAGATGCAATTTGGAATTACTGCCCGGCTACTGCGTGGCCCGGGCGTTAATTCCATTTTTTTATACGCATCTGAAAATATTTTTTTATTTTCAAATCCGTGGCGCTAACCGGGTGGTAATCGGCAGTGTACACATGTTGATGATTACCATTCGGTTAACGCGTGAGACCTTACCGCTGAGTGAACGGGTGGCGGTAAGGTCTCAGACCCAAAATGGACGCGTGCCAATTTATATTTTGCCGCACAGCCATTTTTGGCCCCTTGAAAAGGCCTGTTTTATAGATGCGCTGAGCAGTGTACACATGTTGACGATTACCGCTCGGATAACGCGTGAGACCTTACCGCTGAGTGAACGGGTGGCGGTAAGGTCTCAGACCCAAAATGGACGCGTGCCAATTTTTATTTTGCTGCACAGCCATTTTCGGCCCCCCAAAAAGGGCCTGTTTTATAGATGCGCTGAAAAATGGATCTGTGCGCGTCCAAAACACGCGCCTACACTAGCGCAGGCCATTTTTCAGCGCACCTAAGTGAATTCAGAAGGTGTCCTTCAGAGATTTTTGTATGTTTGTGTAGACAAATGAGAGATGAACAGCAGGTGGCAGCACAGCGTTATTAGTCAGATCTCCAACACAAAATACATAAGTACATAAGTAATGCCACACTGGGAAAAGATCAAGGGTCCATCTAGCCCAGCATTCTGTCCACGACAGCGGCCAATCCAGGCCAAGGGCACCTGGCAAGTTTCCCAAACGTACAAACATTCTATACAATCAAGCCATTGTGACATCACTAATGAGGTTGGCTCTTATTGGTGGAATGAGCCACTATGACATCACAATAGGTTAAATCACTGCTCTATGTAATAAAAGTGAGCCAAGTAGAGGACATAAGTACATAAGTAATGCCACACTGGGAAAAAACCAAGGGTCCATCGAGCCCAGCATCTTGTCCACGACAGCGGCCAATCCAGGCCAAGGGCACCTGGCAAGCTTCCCAAACGTACAAACATTCTATACAATCAAGCCATTGTGACATCACTAATTAGGTTGGCTCTTATTGGTGGAATGAGCCACTATGACATCACAATAGGTTAAATCACTGCTCTATGTAATAAAAGTGAGCCAAGTAGAGGACATAAGTACATAAGTAATGCCACACTGGGAAAAGACCAAGGGTCCATCGAGCCCAGCATCTTGTCCACGACAGCGGCCAATCCAGGCCAAGGGCACCTGGCAAGCTTCCCAAACGTACAAACATTCTATACATGTTATTCCTGGAATTTTGGATTTTTCCAAGTCCGTTTAGTAGCGGTTTATGGACTTGTCCTTTAGGAAACTGTCCAACCCCTTTTTAAACTCTGCTAAGCTAACCGCCTTCACCACATTTTCCGGCAACGAATTCCAGAGTTTAATTACACGTTGGGTGAAGAAAAAGTTTCTCCGATTTGTTTTAAATTTACTACACTGTAGTTTCATCGCATGCCCCCTTGTCCTAGTATTTTTGGAAAGCGTGAACAGACGCTTCACAGCCACCTGTTCCACTCCACTCATTATTTTATATATCTCTATCATGTCTCCCCTCAGCCGTCTCTTCTCCAAGCCTCCTTGGTCTTTCTTCATAGGGAAGTCGTCCCATCCCCGCTATCATTTTAGTCGCCCTTCGCTGCACCTTTTCCAATTCTACTTTATCTTTCTTGAGATGCGGCGACCAGAATTGAACACAATACTCAAGGTGCGGTCGCACCATGGAGCGATACAACGGCATTATAACATCCTCACACCTGTTTTCCATACCTTTCCTAATAATACCCAACATTCTATTCGCTTTCTTAGCCGCAGCAGCACACTGAGCAGAAGGTTTCAGTGTGTTATCAACGACGACACCCAGATCCCTTTCTTGGTCCGTAACTCCTAACGTGGAACATTGCATGACGTAGCTATAATTCGGGTTCTTTTTTCCCACATGCATCACCTTGCACTTGCTTACATTAAACATCATCTGCCATTTAGCCGCCCAGCCTCGTAAGGTCCTCTTGTAATTTTTCACAATCCTGTCGCTTGTTATGCTAGAATATTCTTAGCATTTTTAGGGCAGGATGAGCTTTTTATTTTTTGATAGATCTCAAATGGGAGAAATCCCTTCATACATATCTGTCCCTTAGCATAAGTGTGTGATGCTAATAGAGCCTATTTCACATTTCTGAGAATGAGCTACAGCTAATTTCAAATCCCCATCTGTGGATACAGTACGTGAATCTTCAAAAGTCTAATCAAGATGCAAAGAAAAAATGTTTTTATATGTAACTAGTAAAAAAGGCCCGTTTCTGACACAAATGAAACGGGCGCTAGCAAGGTTTTCCTCGGATTGTGTAGGTTTGAGAGAGTGTATGTGAGAGTGACTGTGTGTGAGAGAGAGTGAATATGCGAGTGTGTCTGTGAGAATGAGAGTGTGTGCGTGAGAATGAGAGTGTGTGCAAGTGCGTATGTGAGAGACAGTGTGAGAAAGAGTGTGTTTCACACAGATACAGTGTGTGCGAGAGAGAGAGTGTGTTTGAGACACAGACTCTGTGAGACTGAGTGTATGAGACCAAGAGAGTGTGTGAGTGACTGTGTGACACATAGAGAGTGAATGTGATACAGTGTGAGATATAGAGTGTGTGATAGTGAGAGAGAGAGAAAGACATTGATTGTGAGAGAGAGAGAGTGTGTGTGTGACAGAGATAACTCTTCCCCCCCCCCCCCCCCCTCTGTGGTGTCAGGCCCCCCCTCCCTCCCTCTCTTGTTTCAGGCCCCCCTTCTCTCTCTCTGGTGTCTGAGTGTTACTGTGCAGGACGCTGAGCTCTGGCTGTGCTTCAATGAACTGACCAATCCTATTTAATAGAATGCACCTCCAACATTCTGAAGCCGAGAAACCTCGTGTGGTTGGTCACTTCTGCTTGTGACGAACCCGGAAGTACGTGATGTCAGTTCAGGAGATGTGGGTTTCACCACCATGCATTTAGAACGTTGGGAGTTGTGGAGGCTTCATAGAATGTTGGAGGTGCGTTTTATATAGAGAGATTAGACATCTTAATGATACTGAAAGTGAACCAATATCATGGTCAAATATATATTTTTTGGGAAAACAAACTTTGGGAAGTTTGTTTTAATAGAAAAAAAAAATAATACTTCATGCACACTCGTGACACGTAATTCAAGCAGCTGTTATCAGATTTTTCACATAGCACCATTTACTGTTAAAAAGCCTGCAAGCAAGGAGGAGTAGTAAAGCATGGAAAAAAGTTTCTCTCTGTACTGAAAAAAAAGAAAGGCTGTACAGTAAAAATGATAGTACATAAAAACAGCCATGTGTGCATGGTTGTTTCAGAAATTTAGGTCATGTCCAAAGCTCTGTGTATTCTGCCTATGCTGCCGTATTGCTAGATGACAAGATTTGGCCAGAATATTTTTATTTATTTAATTTCTTACTACCTGCAAGCCCAAATAGCTATCAAAGCAGTGTACATTCAGATATAGCAGGCATTTTTCTATACCTAGAAGGTTCACAACTTGAGGACTGCAGTGTTGCCAGATTGAAAAAAATTTCCCCACCCCAAACCAGCCCAAACCCGCACAAAGTCAAACCTCGCCTCCAACATCATTAACCCCGCTCTAATGTTATTAACCCCGCCTCTGACATAGCCTCCGACGTCATTAACCCCGCCTCCGTCGTCATTAACCCCTCCTCCGCGGGGCTTCTATTGGACCAAATTGGACCAATAGAAGCCCCCGGGAAAAGCGCCCAAACCTGCACGGCGACCGCAAAAAAGTCGCCCAATTTCCTGCAACCTGCAGCCGTCGAAAATTCCCCGCAACCGGTCGCAGAAAGCCACCCTATTGATCGGGAAAACCTCCCATCTGGCAACGTTGTTGAGGACTCCTTTTACTAGGCTTCGGGGAAAAGTGCCCTGCAGTAGCAGCAGGGGCTGTTTTTCCCCGTGCACCAGGGTCCTTTTTACCACAGCGGGTAAAATGTCCCTGCGGTACAATATTCCCTTACCGCGCGGGCATGCTGCGGGGAACACTTACCACCACCCATTGAAGTGGCATTAAGGGCTCTAGTTGTAACCCGGCAGTAACTGGGCAGTGCATGGCAATACCCAATTACAGCTGGGTTTGCGCCGTGCTAGAGAAAACCTTTTTTTTGTCAGAGCGCCGGAAATGGCACGCGCTCCAGCCAGAACTACCGCCAGCAGCCGCATTGGGCCGACGGTAGTTGCAATTTAGCGTGCAGTAAGCACGTGTTGGGCTTACCACAGCGTTGTAAAAGGGCCTCCGAGTTTGTTCCTGAGACAGTGGAGGATTAAGTGATTTGCCCAGGATCATAAGGAGCTGCAGTGGGATTTGAACCGGCCACCCCTGGTTCCTTTGCCTGCTTCTCTCCTAAACAAGGAAAAGAAATAAAACAACTATTTATACATTATTAGTAGATGACCCCTCCAAAATAATGGGGGGGGGGGGGGGTGCTGCAATAAGTAATACACACAAATGAGTTTCCAGGTTTCATGAACGAACCTGAAAAAGGAAACTTTTCAAAGTCATTTTAAGAGGGTAAAATAAATTGAGACACAGAAATGGGCAGCCCCCAAATTTTCATTTTGCGTCATTTCTCGTGTTTGCAGCCTTGTTTGTTTGGTTTTGGTTACTCTTCATTTCTGCTTTGGGATCAATGTTGTTAAAAGCGTGCCCTCTTTGCAAATAGTGCAGAATATTATGTGCAAACAAAAAAAAAATACAAAATATCTTGTTTTTACTACTACTACTTAACACTTCTATAGCGCTACAAGGCATACGCAGCGCTGTACACCATACATGAAAAAAGACAGTCCCTGCTCAAAGAGCTTACAATCTAAATAGGACACACAAACAGATTCTATATAAGTCGTGGCGAGTAGCGTTTCTTAAAATTGTGCATGAAGCCAAGTTACATGTGCTACTGAAGTAATGAGCCAATTAGTGATAACTGGTCATAACCAGTTATCACTAATTGGCAATAATTTGAATTTACGTCCGCTTCTTTTTAGGCATATTGTAAAAAGAGGCGTCCGTAAATTCCAATGCATGTAGCTGAAAAGGGGGCACAGCCATGGGAGGAGTGTAGGCGTGTCAGGGGTGTCAATCACATTTACACGGCATTGTTATAGAATTCAGAGGAATGAGCGTCATTTAGGCACGGGCACTTACACCAGGTTTTCAGCGTCGTAAATGGCCGCGAGTAAATGTACGCGCATCCCCCTGGCCTATGTGCTATTCTATAAACCGCATCTTACTGTTGACATGGTTTATGGAGTGGAGGAGTAGCCTAGTGGTTAGTGCAGTGGACTTTGATCCTGGGGAACTGAGTTCAATTCTCACTGCAGCTCCTTGTGACTCTGGGCAAGTCACTTAACCCTCCATTGCACCTGGTACAAAATAAGTACCCGAATATATGTAAACCGCTTTGAATGTAGTTGCTAAAACCTCAGAAAGGCGGCATATTTTCTGCTTATTTTCATTGAAACAACATGCAACGACATGGGAAAAGTGGGTAGCCATGGTTTTAGTTTGCTAGCATGCTTTTAAGTAATATTGAACTATGCAAAAAGCTCTAACGTATTCAGACAGAGATAAAAATAAAAAAGATGTTTTAGGGAGCTATGCTGCAAAAGCCAACCATGTGTACTTGTGTGTTCAGATGGATATAATCATTGGTCCAATTAATTCAAACAGTGAAGCAAATTAAATATCGTTGACATTTCAAATCTGTTTATCACCAAATGAAAATTGTCGCTCGTCCATTTTGGGTCTGAGTCCTTACCGCCAGCCATTGACCTAGCAGTAAGGTCTCTTGCGTTAACCGTGCAGTAATCGCCTACGCAAGTCAAGTCGGAATTACAGCCCGATATTCGCCGTGTGCCAGAAAATAAAATATATTTTCTGACACGCGTCAAAAATGAAATTACCGCACGGGCCACGCGTTAGCTGGGTGGTAACTCCAAATTGACACACGTAGGCGCCTACACAGCTTGGTAAAAGGGCTCCTACTTCTCTTTATGAAATCATAATTTAAGTTGTTTTACATGTTTTCCTGTATTTCCGTTCTTAAGGGCATACTGAAATGTAATATCGCTTTAGAAAATCACAACCTGCTGGTGCAGTGCACGTGTATATATGTTTGTTATGGATTTTTTTTGACACTTGTAATACCTTTCTATGGGCCCAGCATGAAAATTCTACAAGGATTCTTCTCCTGAGAAAACATGGGTTCATTCTTCAGATATGAGCTGATCACTACCGTTAGAAAGCATACCATTCCAAAAACAGTCATTATTAGTGGAGCAGGAACAGCGTGCTTAAACAGCAGTGAAACATGGGCTAGAAACTGTTTCAGCACCCAAGCTGTGCGGACAGCGACAAACTCTTCCTCAGGCTTTATGGTAATTTTAGAATCCAAATGAATATCTTGCATATGTTGACATACCCCCTAATTGTTTAAAACATGCTAAAAATTGTTCACACAAATTTGGGCGCTACCCAAATTGTGCACACAATTTCATTGAGTAACAAGCTAATTGGTGTTTTAACAAACAATTATTGGCACTAATTAGAGTTAATTGACACGCATGTAAATTTAGGAGCGGCCCCCCCCCCCCAAAAAGAGGTCGTGGAAATGGAAACGTATCATGGGCATTTCAGGGGCGTGGTTTTGAGTTACTCGCGTAATTATAGAATATGGGACTCCATGCGTAAATTTAGGTGTGGACATTTGTGCCACGTTTTCGTTGGTGAAAATGACGGTGCCTAAATTTACACGGGAGCCCTGGGCATAAACGCTATTTTGTAAACCGCACCTAACTTTTCATTGCAGTGGGCATAAACGCTATTTTGTAAACCGCACCTAACTTTTCATTGCAGTTTATAGAGTATCTTTTTTTGGCGCCATTTATAGAATTTCTCCCATATTGTCTAGGTTGAGGCATCCTGTTAGCCCTGATGATGTGGTCTATAGCAAGGGTTCTTCACCCAGTCCTCTGGGACACACCAACCCCAGTCATGTTTTCAGGATATCCACATTGAATATGCGTGAGATAGATTAGTCTACAGTGGAGGCAGTGCATGCAGATTTATCCCATTTGTATTCATCGTGGATATCTTGAAAACCAGACTGGCTTGGTTTGTCCCGAAGAATGGGTTGAGAACCCCTGGTCTACAGTGATGTAATTTCTGTGTTCTTTTTACTTCCGCCAGCAGGTAGGCTGCAGTGTTGAGGTGAATTTGTTACGTTCCACAGTTTTATACCATTCTGACAAGAGTGAAAGCTGAATCCTTTTTCTGAACGACAAGGTGGATCAGACCTAGAAAGAACCAGCTAGTTTTACTTTAGCTCAGTCAGTGACACGTTCTCCAATATGGACCCTGGAACAGGGGTGGACTGACAGTGCTCTGGATCCCCGAACAGCTTGCACCACCCCCCTCATCCACACACCGCCACCCTGCCCCTGCAATTAGTACGCCCTTCCCGGTCTACTGGCCTCTTCGGGGGCAGGAAAGAACACTACTCCTGCCCACTGCCACTGCTCTGTCTGGCATCGCCGTGTTTTCAAAATGGCTACCGAGACTTCCTGTGGTACTGATGTGGGTCTTGGCAATCTCGTGAGACTGCCGCAGGGAAGTCTCAGCAGCCATTTTGAAAATTCTGCGGCGCCAGGCAGAGTAGCGGCAGTGGGCAGGAAAGAGTGGGGTTCTTCCCTTCCCCCAAAGAGGCTGCTAGACCACCAGGGCCCTTCAAGGTGGGACCAGTGAGGGAAGAGAGCCTCTGGGCCCCTCTGTGCTGCCCGGATGCCATTACAGTCAGTCCGCCCCTGCCCTAGAAGCAGTTCAGTCAGGCTCCTTATCCAAATTAGATTGTTATAGCATCATTTTTAGAAGATAATTTTATAATCCATTTCCACATGTAAAATCCTCTTATAAAAATAGATCACGCTTAAAAGTATTCACAGTACAACTGGCAACTACTTGCACAGTAAGCATGCTCAGGGGAGGAGTTTGGGTGGAATGTTGGTGGAGTCATGATTTATGCACATCCTATATAATAATTCTCACCTCCAACGTTCTGGCTTGCCTGGGACCATGGCTCATTCCGAGTTGGTCTGCTAGGCTCCGTAGATCAGCCTGACATCACCGTAGCCATTATGATGTCAACTTCAGAACCCCGGGGGGGGGGGAGGTAGAAACATGCCTCATAGCTGATCCATGTCCAGAGGAGGGTCGCTGGATATGGGTGGCTGGAGGGGGGCAGGGGAGAGAGGAGGGTCGCTGGACATGGGTGGCAGGAGGGGGGCAGGGGAGAGAGGTGCTTCCTGGACATGGGTGGCTGCAGTGGGCGCAGGGGGAGAGGAGGGTTGCTGGACATGGGTGGCTGCAGGGGGGGCAGGGGAGAGAGGAGGTTCGCTGGACATGGGTGGCAGGAGTGGGGCAGGGGAGAGAGGAGGTTCGCTGGACATGGGTGGCTGCAGTGGGTGCGGGGGAGAGGAGGGTCGCTGGACATGGGTGGCTGCAGGGGAGCCAAGGAAAACCTTGCTAGCGCCCGTTTCATTTGTGTCAGAAACGGGCCTTTTTTACTAGTAGTTTATATAATACTCACATGCTTTATATGCTAACATGTAGCCTATTCTGAGGAGATATAAATCTCACTGTCCTCAAATTAGGTGCTATTTCTGCAGGATTTGTGATATTGCTACATAAAGACACATCGGCTTTATAAATCATCTGAAAATAGGTGCCTTCTTGCTTTATTATCCAAGACACCCTGTTGTAAAATTGCCCTCTTAGTGTCCACTGAGGACTTGCTAAGGCTTTCTGCTTCATTCATCTAATCTGATCCAGTTGCTGAAAATGCACGATATCAAAGCACCAGCCTCACGATCCTCTTCAGACCCTTAGCTATCACATTTCTTTGACTATTTCCCCTTCTCTCATTCTTGGTCCTTCACTGGTTTTGGTTTAAGACCATTTTGTATGGTAACGACCCATCAAACCATTGGATATTGTTAAGGCATCTTAAAACTGTGCAAAAGTTAAAAGAGAAGAAAAGCAAAAGAATAAATAAATAAAATAACCCCGAAAAGCCAGGAAAGGATATCGACTAGGAACATAATTATTTTCCTAGGTTGCACTCTGCTAGCAGCGTATTTTCCCCTGTTTCTTAAATATCCAAACTTCTTCTGTACTATCACTGTTAGCAGAGTGGACAGCCTAGGAAGCTCCAGGATTTGAATCAGTAACTTCCACACCTGTGTGGAAAGACAGAATACAAATCAAAATACTTTTGCATGGTTTAGGGCAGAGGAGGGGATAGGAAGAGAATGATTATTAGCAATGGTCCCAAGGAGAAATAGGGAAACCAAGATAATTTGGGTCATAGAAGGATTCGACTTGTGATTCAAAGAAGACAGTGAGATGTGAATTTCTAAGTATCTTTTGCCTAGAGCCAAGTCAAAGAAAGGAAACAGTGAGTAAAGAGGGAGAAACCTGTGTTACACCAAAAAAGAACTTGAAAGAAGAATTAGGACCTAAGCCAAGAGGGAACAGACTCTGCAATACCTGTAGATCTAAGGATAGTGAAAAGAAAGGACTGAGTATATATATATATCAACTAGAAAATCTGAAAGAATAAAATATGTACAGCCAAACATTGGTAGTTTTCAGAGAACAAGTCAGAATGGTCTCAGTTGAATGAGGGTGTTAGATGAATGTTAACTACTATGAAATGATAGAATTTTTGCTGTAAGACTACAGCACCCCTCACCTATCCACACCCATCCTGTTAGAATATCAATGATATGCTTTGATGTCCCCATGCATACCTCCTGCCCACCCCCATCCTCCCACCCTGTCAGACTGTCATAGTAATGCTTGAATGTTTTCACTTATATACACTGTCAGCTAGCACATTTGCTTATTTCCGATCTGACGAAGAAGGGCAACCTTCGAAAGCTAATCAAGTAATGTATTAAGTTATGTCCAATAAAAAAGGTATCATCTTATTTTCTTTTCCATGTTTTATTTTGTTTGATTTCTATTGATATGCTGTAAGACTGTAAGCCCAATGCCCAGCTCCTTTCCCTGCCCCCCCCCCCCCCAAGTTTCAACCTATATATCCTGATGCCTAGCCGTATGCTTCACAACACTAGAGGTGAGAATATTTCGAAGATGGCCACCACAGGGCAAGAGCATATGGACATTCCTCCTGCCCCCCCCCCCCCCGCTTCAGCAATGGGATCTTTGGGGTGTTTGTGTGGGTTAGGGGGCCCAGGAAATGACATTGGGGTTTGGGGGCTCTGGTTTTCAACTTGGAATTAAACCCTTGGTTCAGTGGCTCTCTGCTGCTCTAACCACAAAGCTGCTTCTCTACTTTATGGGCAACAGAGCATTGTTGATTGTAAAATCCCATTGCACTGTGAAGAGTTAAAAAAACGGAACCCTGTTTACTAAGCCATGCTGTAGGCGCACAAACTTTTTATCACGCAGTAACATTTAGCGTGTGTTAACGCTAGAGACACCCATAGGAATGTAATGGATGTCTCCATCATTAGTGCGTGCTAATTTGTAGCACACGCTAAAAAGTTAGCGCGCCTACAGCGCGGCTTAGTAAACAGGGCCCATGGATTTAAAAACACCGATCCTGAGACCTTATGATTATTCATTAGAACCACTTCATGTTTTACTTTCCACCAGTGTTTGGCTAATTAATGGTGCGTCATTGCTGTCTGCGTCCTTTTCTGAATTTGGTGGGAGAATTGCTTGGCGATATGTTTGCTCGGTAAGGGCATACTTAAGTTCGCCTTTTTATTTTATGGCATTTTCACAAAGCTCCTTATTTTTAATGTTGTTTTGCACTGTTGTAATCAGCAGACCTTGCTTCTGATTTAATATGTAGCTCTTTTGTTCCGCGTTGACCTGTACGTTACGTGGAGGGACATAATCGAAAGGGACGCCCAAGTTTTGCAGAGGACATCCTCGCAAAACGTCCTGGTGGAGGGGCGGGGAAACTCGTATTATCGAAACAAGATGGATGTCCATCTTTCGTTTTGATAATACAGTCGGGGACGCCCAAATCTTGAAATTTAGGTCGTCCTTAGAGATGGTCGTGCCTAGACTTGGTCGTTTCTGATTTTCGGTGATAATGGAAACCAAGGAAGCCCATCTCAGAAACGACCAAATGTGAGCCCTTTGGTCGTGGGAGGAGTCAGCATTTGTAGTGCACTGGTACCCCTGACATGCCAGGACACCAACCGGGCACCCTAGGGTGCACTGCAGTGGACTTCAGAAATTGCTCCCAGGTGCATAGCTCCCTTACCTTATATACTGAGCCTCCCCCCTCCAAAAAAACCCCCACTACCCACAACTTTAAACAACTACCATAGCCTTACGGGTGAAGGGGGGCACCTAGATGTGGAGGGCTCACATTTACCAGCACAAGTGTAACAGGTAGGGGAATGGGCCTGGGTCCGCCTGCCTGAAGTGCACTGCACCCACTAAAACTGCTCCAGGGACCTGAGTATGACATTTGAGGCTGGCATAAAATATTTTTAAAGATGTTTTTTTAGGATGGGAAGGGGTTAGTGACCACTGGGGGAGTAAAGGGAGGGTCAGTTCGGGCACCTTTTTGTGGCTTGGTCATAAGAAAAACAGGACCAGGTAAAGTCGTCCAAGTGCTCTTCAAGGACGCCCTTTTTTTTCCATTATGGGTCGAGGACGCCCATGTGTTAGGCACGTCCAAGTCCCACCGTCGCTACGCCTCCGGCACGCCCCCGTGAACTTTGGTTGTTCCCACGACGGAAGGCAGTTGGGGACGCCCAAAATCGGCTTTCGATTATGCTAATTTGGGCGACCCTGTGAGAAGGACGCCCATCTTCTGATTTGTGTCGAAAGATCGGCGTCCTTCTCTTTCGAAAATGAGCCTGATATAATGTATTGGTTATCATTATATTTTCCATATATCCCCTATTTTTTTGATAAAATCTGGAACGATTTCTTCTGTTTCTTGTTTTTTTGCATCTTGTCCCTACAGAAGTCATTTTCTTTAGGAGATTTGCCATCTCCACACAGTTTTTCACTAATCTTTGTAATCCTTTTTGGTTTTCGCACGTTAATGTGTCTTGTTCCCCCAATGTGATTTGCTTACGTACTGCGTTTGTTTTGGCACATTTTGTCACTATAGCCAGTAACCAGTTCTCTTTCTTGCACCTTATGGACTAGATTCTGTTTATGATGCCTAGAGATTTGGCGCCAAAATGAAATTCGGTTAGGCATTTTCTATTAAGTATTCTTTAATTTAGGCGTACTTTATAGAATAAGCCTAAATTTCTGCACGGTTTATAGACTATGCCGAGTGCTGGTCCACGTGACTATGTTTAGTCACGGTCAGTTACGCCAAGTAAACCCTGGCGTGAATCGTGACGCCTAAGGGGCCCTTTTACTAAGGCGCGCCTAAAAGTGGTCTGCGCTGTTGTAGGCGCATGTTTTGGACACATGCGGGTCTATTTTCTTTTCTAGGTCGCCTGGATAAAAGGCATTTTTTTGTGTGCCTGAAAATGGACGTGCGGCAAAATTAAAACTAGCGCACATCCATTTTCAGGCTGAGACCTTACTGCCACCCTTTGACTTAGCGGTAAGGTCTAATGCGCTAGCCGGGTGATAAGCGTCAGCGCACGTAAACTGATGATTACCGCCGGATAAGCGCCACATGGTAGAAAATAGAAAATATTTTCTACCGAATGTTTGGACATGCGGCAAAAATGGAATTACTGCCCAGGGATGTGTAAAAAGTGGGAGTACGACCAAGGAAACCAGAAAGTGGAAGATGTTCTTAAATAAAAGACTTTATTAAAAATTTGAAGACTCGACACGTGTGCTGTGCAGACTCCTGATGCAGGCCTGACGGCCGAAACACGACGTGTCGAGTCTTCAAATTTTTAATAAAGTCTTTTATTTAAGAACATCTTCCACTTTCTGGTTTCCTTGGTCGTACTCCCACTTTTTACACATTCTTGTTTTTACCGTGGGGTTCTTGAGTTTTCCACCCTCCGGTGGATCTTTCCTCATTACTGCCCAGGGCACATGGTAGCATGGTGGTAATGCCAATTTGACGTGCCTAAATTAAGTTCAGAGCGGGTGTATTCTATAACGTACATAGATTTTAGAAACGCCCCTGACCTGCCCATTCCACGCCCATAACCAGGTCCACTTTTCAACTATTTGACATATCTATGTGAACCACGTTACAGAATATGCTTAGCAAGTAGTTCGTGTAAATTCTAATTAATGATAATTAGTGCTGATAATTGATTGTTAACATCTAATTAGCATTGATTAGCTTGTTAACTAATTAAGTTATGCACATTGTTATGGAATATACTTCAATTTCCACGCAGAAATCTTGGCGTGATATATAGAATCCTGGGGTCTCTTCTTATGTCAAAATAGCACTTTTTAACGTGCACTTCATTAGTTGCTAATACTTTTGACCCCATATGTATCAACTCAGCTGTTAATATTGTTGTTTGTTCGTAGACACCTCTACACGTGCATGGATGTTATGAATGTTTTGCGTTGTTACTGATACGTTGTATTGTGTTCGTTCAGGTATGTGTTTTCTTTTCCACACCAATGACTGTTTTTATTTTCTATTATTTATTGATTACTAAATTGTCCCATTATTATTTACTTGATTGCTCATTCTATTGCATTAATTATGTATTCATGTTTTTACATTTTTACTGATATTTATTGGTCACACAGATCGACATCATGTTATCTTTTAACCGTTCGTTATGCATCATTACTTTGTATTCATTTTTTAGCGTGTTTATATTTATTGGTTACACAGCCATGTTTTACTTTAACCGTTTGTTGCGCATTCGTATTTGTGCATTTAACTCATTCATGTTCTTCATTAGTCTATTCAGATTTTACATGTATAACTTTGTACCATTTGTCTATAACAACATATTGACGTATTGTTCATTGTTTATCGTTTGTTGTGTTTTAGACACCATTTGGCTCTTGGCTTAGGCCTTTGGGCTAAAATGCGGTCTGTGTCGAGTCTGTGTATGTTTTAATAAGGAATTTTCTGCCTTCTGTCATCCACCTTGCTATTTTGTTTCGTTTCATTGCACCTACCGAGTGTCTCCTCTTTGGGGGTTTTTCCGCTGTGTTTCTTAAAAACAAAGAACCTTCAACGTAATCTTCAGTAATAGGAAGGGCTGAGTCAGTTCAGCTGCTCACTGACAGTACCTCTTGCTGCCGGGCAGAAGATCTGGATTCAGTTCTCAAGCCAGGGTTGGAGATGCTGTGGATGTGGGGTTCACAGTAGAGAATGACACGGAGACGGGAAACTGCGGGGGCGGGGACAGGGACGGATCCCAGGGGGATGGGGACAAAGTTTGCGCCCGTGTCATTTTCTACTTTGAAGCCTGTTAATGAACTGGGCTTTATGTTTGAGTGATGCCTACAATGTTATTTTGATTTTTTAGGAAAAACAAGCATACATGCTGGCTACAACTAGCAAACTTTGCCCCCCCCCCCCCCCCCCCCCCCCGGCCCCCTGGCGCATCAACCTCCCCCCCACCCCGGGTGCATTCTTGGCTGCTGGGAACAGAAGTAACCTGTTCCGGGGCAGAGGGACCAGGGAACCAGCGGAGCCGACAGGCGCACAGCTGCTCTCTGCACCCCTCCAGCGGCGTGCACCCGGGGTGGACCGCCCCCATCGCCTCGCCCTTTGTACGCTGCTGCTGCTACCAGCACGTCTTCTAAGAAGACAGCGTCTATTGTAGGAAGGACTGTGGAAGACAGGAGAGCTAGATTGAATCCTGAGATTGTTGATGACTTCTTATTCATCCACAGATTAAAAAAACATAACAGTGCTTCATAGGTTATATTTTTCCCTGCTAGGGCATATAGAATGGGTTGTATTTTATACCCAGGACATTTTAACAGTGTGAATTAGGATTCCTTGGTGTAGTAGAAATTACCTATTGTTGGGGTTGGAAGGGTAGAGGGGTGGTGGTGAGGAGGGTTATTATAGCTGCTCGCTGTTATTATTGTTTTCTGTTTGTAATTTATACACAACGGTTGCACAGCATATTGTTCCTTTTTATACTTTAATAAAAAGATTTAAATATAAAATCATAAGTGTTCGAGGCTTCTGCAGATGAGGACAGAGCCGACGGGGACGGAGCAGAGATGGGGTGGGGACAGAGACAGGGCCTGTGGGGACGGGGTGGGGATGGATACAAAACCTGCGGGGATGGGGTGGGGGCGGAGACAGAACCCACGGGGATGGGCAGGGCCGTGCCAAGGGTCTGTGGCGCCCCCCTGCAGATGATCAGTTGGCGCCCCCCCCCCCCCCGCAGATGAACAGTTGCGCCCCCCCCCGCCCCATGAAGGTGATCACTGCCCTCCCGCTCCCTGGGCCATGTCCCAACTGCCCGCCCTCTTCTCCCCCCCCCCCAAGATCCCTTTTAAATTTACCTCCAGCAGCGAACGAAGGCGCAGCATCAGTGAAGGAGGCAGCGCTCCCAACGTCTCTAGTCTTCCCTTCACTCAATGTCCCGCCTTCTTCTGACGTCATTTTCTTGACGTCAGAAGAAGGCGGAACACTGAGCGAAGGGAAGACTAGTAGAGACGTCGGGAGCGCCGCCTCCTTCACTGACGCTGCACCTTCGTTTGCTGCCGGAGGTAAATTTAAAAGGGATCTTGTTGGGGGGGAGAAGAGGGCGGGCAGTTGGGACATGGGAGAGGGCGAGGTAAGCATGGCGCGGCAGGGCGCCCTCCTGCCGTGCTTACCTCGCTTACCATGTTGGCACGGCCCTGGGGATGGGGCGGGGATGAGGACAAACTTTGTCCCCGTGTCATTCTCTAGTTCACAGCTCCTGGAGGATGTGGGGCATCTGCGTCATCACTCAACGATGACATCTACTGGGTGAACCCAGGAGGTACACACAACAAGTTCCATAGGGGGAGCAACAGTCCAGTGGTCCCAGTCAAGAGCTGTCGCTGGGCTAGGCACAATGGTATATAAATGAGAGAAAACCCTGGAAGCCCAAAGGAGCCAGGAGGAAGGTGCTGGGCTAACTAAATTAAAAGGAAAAAACTGTACATTTTGTAGTGCTTCTTATTGTTAGAGTATTGAAAAACAATTTTGAGTAAAATGATGTTGACAATACAGTGTCATATTTTGTATCATTCAGCGTCATTTTCTGCCTCTTGCAGGTATCCTGTTCACGATGCTGGTATTTGGACCAGCTTGTGGCTTCATCCTGGGATCGTTCTGTACCAAGATCTATGTGGACGCTGTCTTCATTGACACCAGTAAGGAAATGTGTGTTGTACTATATTTTAGAAGCTTTGTACTGCCTTTTCCTTGCAAGGTTTACATTCAGTTGTATTTTTGAACTGCAAATCACAGTTGCTAATATGGAGTGGAGGAGTAGCCTAATGGTTAGTGCAGGGGACTTTGATCCTGGGGAACTGAGTTTGATTCCCACTGCAGCTCCTTGTGACTCTGGCAAGTCACTTAACCCTCCATTGCCCCAGGTAAAAGTAAGTGCCTGTATATACTATGTAAACTACACTTCGAATGTAGGTTGCAAAAGCCACAGAAAGGCGGTATGTCAAGCCCCAGTTTCCTTTCCCTGTTTGAGATTCTACATGGATTGTTGAAGCTATTTCTAGATTCTACATGGAATGTTGCTACTATTGGAGATTCTGTTGCTACTATTTCAGATTCTACATGGAATGTTGCTATTCCACTAGCAACATTCCATGTAGAAGCCTGCCCTTGTAGATCAGCAACGCGGCCGCACAGGCTTCTGTTTCTCTGAGTCTTATGTCCTGCACATACGTGCAGGATGTCAGACTCACAGAAACAGAAGCCTGCGTGGCCGCGTTACTGATCTGCAAGGGCAGGCTTCTACATGGAATGTTGTTAGTGGAGGAGTAGCCTAGTGGTTAGTACAGCGGACTCTAATCCTGGGGAACTGGGTTCGATTACCACTGCAGCTCCTTGTGACTCTGGGCAAGTCACTTAACCCTCCATTGCCCCTTGTACAAAATAAGTACCTGAATATATGTAAAACCGCTTTGAATGTAGTTGCAAAACCCTCAGAAAGGCGGTATATCAAGTCCCATTTCACTAGGCTACTCCACCACTCCGAAAGCAGCATGGGGCCCTTTTACAAAGGCAAGTAGGCACCTATGCACGTCAAATTGGCACGATCCCAGGCTGTAATTCCATTTTCAGCATTCGCCCAAAACACGTGGTAGAAAATACTTTCTATTTTTTACTGCCTGACGGTAATTGGCAGTTTACGTGCGCTGGCTGCTTACCGCCCGGTTAGCGCATGAGACCTTACCGCTAAGTCAGTAGGTGGAGGTAAGGTCTCAGGCCGAAAATGGACGTGCGCTGGTTTTAATTTTTATGCACGTCCATTTTCCGCACGGAAAAAAAAAGTGCCTTTTTTCCAGGCGCGCTGAGGAAATGGACCTGCGTGTGTCCAAAACATGCGCCTACACCAGCAAAGGCTGTTTTTAGGCACGCCTTAGTAAAAGAGCCCCCATAAGACCAATTCTATAACTGAGTGCCTCCATTCAAAATGGCTGCCGAGAGTTGAAGCGGCCTCACGAGACTTCAACTCTCGGCGGCCATTTTGAATCCCAACACCGTCACAGCAACAGGATGCAAGGCAAGGACAGAGCTCCAGGCAGGAAAGAGAGGGCTCTTTCCTCCCCCGAAGAGGTCACTAGACCACTAGGGCAGTAGATAGTAAGTAAGGGGAGGGGAGGGGAGGTGACGGGGTAGGGGAGGGGAATATGTGACAGGGGGCGGGGTGAGGATGCGAAAGGGGTGGGTGTGGGCGGGGCAGGGGGTGGGACATGTGTCCTCTTTTTCATAGGACAAAATATGGTTGTTCTGTCCTCCGACAGCCTCGCACTAGTTTATAACGTGATCCTAAAATGTGTGTAATGCCTTTACTGTTATTCTCAGTCCCAAGGACTATCATTGCTGCAGTTTCCCCACTGGAAAAATACATGAGCAATGCACTGTGGGTAATGTAGTTCACAGGCAGTGCAACCACACTTGTTTGGCTGTGTAAGAACTGCTATCACTGGTTGTGAGGCTGCTCAGACATTCTCTCTCTCCCTCTCTCTCTGCCAAGCTTGGCTCTTTTGTCTTCCTGCTCAGTCTTACTATTCTGTCCACAGAGGTCAGCCAGGTATGACCTTTCCCTCCTATCTCTAGGACTACCCCTTGCTATCCGATAGCAGGCTCTGTCCCCATTGGTCTCTATCTGCTCCTCCCTGTGTGAAGCCCCAACACTTCCTTGTCCTTTCAGCCACGAGGGGCTTCTTCCTCCATTACAGCCAGGGACATGGAGCTAACACCATCTCGCTCCAGACAGCTCTGTCCTGCTGAAAATCCCTGTAACGTCTAAGCCCTCGCACTCCCTGTAACGACCCTGGATTTTTTACCCTGTAAATATCTTCTTCCAAATGAGATATCGCACATTGCAGTCACCCAGCTTTGGACTATTTCTACCTGTTCAACTACTTTCCCCTCCCCCTGCAATACAACTACCTCTCTTCAGATCTCCACCTCCCACAGCCTCCAGATTAAGAAGTCTCTGTATCCTGAACATCTATCTGTGAGTAAATTATCTGTGATTTATTCAATAAAAGAGACTTTATAAAATAATAGAGACTTCAGGTGATTGCTGCGCCAGGGTTATGCTCCATGATATTGGGGCTTCTTAGTACCAAGCCCCAAGAGTCATGACAATGGTAACCCTAATTGTAGGAGATAGGAAAGAAGAGATTGAGAGGGTTGTAAAGTAGGGGAGAGAAGAGTATGGCTGAAGTTCTGGCTGCCTCCTTTCATAGGCCCCAGTCAGAACTGAAGGCAGTGTCTGGTTACGTAAGGCCAAAAATACCACTTGTAGAAAACATTTCACTCACCCTAGGTGAGTGAGCAAGTGCTTTTTCAAACTCGGTTTCTAGCTTGAAGTCAGCTTACAGTTGACTGTTTGTATGTGATTCTTTAAGTACATCCACTGAGTTTCCAGAGGTCACTCATTTCATAGTGGGGTTTTTTTTTTTTACTTCTTTCCCAGCACATTTACTTTTGTTTTAAGAGTGGTGATTAAAAATGGATTGGCTGTCGGTTTCTTTATGAACTCTTGATCAAGATAATCATATTGTTCCCTCAGGCCACATCTTTCCAGTAGAAACAGTCCTAACCTTATCAATCCTTCCTCAAGTAAAGGATTAACTAGGCCCAAGATCATTTTAGTGACCTGGCAGTGTGCTGCTTCAGTTCTGTAAATTGTCTCCGTCCAGCAAGGAGGGGATCAACGTCGGTTTGACGAGACATCATTAGCCCTTTTCACAGTAGTTATGTAAGGCCTCTCTCTCCTCAGCTCGTTTATTTTATTCTTCTAAATGGAAACATCATCGGCTGTAAACTGAACCCTGTAATATCGATAGGTGTAGATGGTATAGTCAGGGAAATTCTATGAAGTATACGCAAACCGTTCTGTTTCGAACCAGTTATGTATGTAAGTGATTAGAAATATGGCATATATGCACTATGGGTGCTCATATATGTATAACTGCTGAAAATCGACCTGAGCTCTGTTCTGTAAATACATGCGTATCTTTTACAGGTATGTGTATGAATGGGTGGAGTCTGGGCGGGCAGTGGCATAGCTAGGTGGGGCCACGGGGGCCTGGCCCCGCCCCAAATTTGCTCTGGGCCCCTGGTTGGCTGGCAGGGGTCCCCAACCCCTGCCAGCTGAAGACTTCGTCCAGGGCTGGACATGCTCAGTTTCACTAAAAGGAGCATGCCGGACATGAGGGGAAGAGAGAGCAGGGCAGGCAATGCGGTGGCACCGGAGACCAGCACTGGACGAAGTCTTCAGCTGGTTGGGGTTGGGGACCCCTGCCAGTTAAGGTATTTGCAGCGGAAGTGCTTCAGCTGGCGGAGGTCAGGGACTTTCTCAGAGCACAGACCGTAGAAGTCTACCCAGCACTGTTCTTGTACTAAGTTCTGGAGCTAATGTCGAAGCCCCTTAAAATTTACACTCCAGCCCATCTCTATCTAAATATTTAGTCACAATCACGGCATAGACTGTAGAAGTCTGCCCATCTCCCATTTTGTTTCCCAATTACCGGCGTCGCCACCCAATCTCTGCAAAGATTCCGCAGAACCATTCCTTAAAACAGGATTCCTTTGTGTTTATCCCACGCATGTTTGAATTCCATTACCGTTTTCATCTCCACCACCTCCTACGGGAGGACATTCCACATATCCACCACCCTCTCCGTGAAAAATACTTCCTGACATTAGTCCTGAGTCTGCCCTCCTACTACTACTTATCATTTCTATGGCACTACTAGACGTACGCAGCGCTGTACACTTGAACATGAAGAGACAGTCCCTGCTCGACAGAGCATACATTCATGTCCTCTAGTTCTACCGCCTTCCTGTCTCCGAAAAAGGTTCATTTTTGGATTAATACCTTTCAAATATTTGAACGTCTGTATCATGTCACCCCTGTTTCTCCTTTCCTCTAAGGTATACATGTTCAGGTCAACAAGTCTCTCCTTGTACGGTTTGCAACACAAATCCCATACCATTTTTGTAGCTTTTCTTTGCACTGCTTCCAGTCTTTTTACATCTTTAGCAAGATAGGGCCTCCAAAAATGAACACAATACTCCAAGTGGGGCCTCACCAACGACTTGTAGAGGGGCATCAACACCTCCTTTCTTCTGCTGGTTATGCCCCTTTCTACGCAGCCTAGCATCCTTCTGGCCACGGCCGTCGCCTTGTTGCATTGTTTCTTCACCTTTAGATCCTCAGACACCAACACCCCAAGGTCTCTCTCCTGAGTCAAGCTTACTAATCTTTCCCCTCCTATTCGGTATCTCTGTCTGGGCTTCTTCACCCCAAGTGCATTACTCTACACTTCTTGCATAAAATTCTAACTTCCAGACCCTCGACCATTCTTCTAAGGTTCGGAGATCCCTTCTTATGATTTCTACTCCCTCCAGGGTATCCACTCTATTGGCTATTTTTATGTCATTCGCAAAAAGGCACACCTTTCATTCCAACCCTTCAGCAATATCTCCCACAAATATATTAAACAGAATAGGCCCCAGCACCGACCCCTTAGGAACTCCACTGCTCACCTTCCTTTCCTCCGAGCAGATTCCTTTTTACCACCACCCTCTGCCACCTGTCGGTCAACCAGTTTCTTATCCAGTTCACCACTTTTGGTCCTAATCTCAACCCTTTTAGCTTATTCATGAGTCTTCTGTGGGGGACCGTATCAAAGGCTTTGCTGAAGTCCAAGTAGATTACATTTAGCACACGTCCTTCATCCAGTCCTTTGGTCACCCAGTCAAAGACGTCAATAAGATTTGTTTGGCAGGATTTTCCTTTGGTAAAGCCATGTTGCCTTGGGTCCTATAACCCGTCAGTTTCTAGAAAGTTAGCTATCCTTTCAGCAGCGACTCCATTATTTTTCCTACCACCGACGTGAGACTTACCAGTCTGTAGTTTCCCACTTCTTTCCTGTCTTCACTTTGGTGAAGAGGGACCACATCCGCCCATCTCCAATCCCGCAGAACCTCTCCCGTCTCTAAAGATCTATTAAATAAATTTTAAGAGGTCCCACAAGGACCTTCCTGAGCTCCCTCAGTATCCTGTGATGTATCCCATCCGGCCCCATAGCTTTGTCCACCTTCAGATTCTCAAGCTGTTTATAAACTCTTTCTTCCGTAAATGGCGCAGTATCCACTCCATTCCCAGATGTTCCCTCGGCAGCCGACCGCGGTCCTTCTCCAGGATTTTCCTCCGTGAACACCGAAGAGAAATAATTGTTTAGCAAGTTTGCTTTATCTTCATCACTCTCCACATAGCCATTCTCATTATCTTTCAGTCTCGCAATTCCATTCCTATCTCTTCTCCTTTCTCCAATATATCTGAAAAAGTCTTGTCACCTCTCTTTACATCTTTAGTCATTTTTTCTTCCACTCGCGCTTACGCTAGCCAAATTTCCCTCTTCGCTTCTTTGAGTTTTATCCGATAATCTTTTCCGTGATCCTCTCATTGCGTTCTGTTGTACTTCTTGAACAAAACCTCTTTTGCTCTTATTTTTTCAGCTACTTGTTTGGAGAACCATATAGGCTTCCTGCTTCTCTTGTTTTTGTTTACTTTCCTCACAAAAAGATCAGTCACCATATTTAGAGCAGCCTTTAGCTTGGACCACTGCTTTTCCACATCTTCTGTGCCTTCCCACGCCAACAGTTCCTTCAGGTATTCCCCCATTTTATCAAAATCAGTACGTCTGAAATCCAGTACTTTGAGTTTTGTGCATCCGCACTCCGCCTTCACCCTTATTTCAAACCATATGGTGTGATGATCACTGTTACATAGGTGGGCACCCACCCGGATATTGGAAACACAACCCCCATTCGTGAGCACTAGATCCAGCATAGACCCTTCCCTCGTGGGTTCCATCACCATTTGTCTGAGCAAGGCACTTTAACAGGCATCCACAATCTCCCTACTTCTTTCTGATTCCGCAGACGGGACTTTCCAATCCACATCAGACAAATTGAAATCTCCCAACAGTAGCACCTCCCCTTTCATACTAATCTTTTGAATATCTTCTATCAGATCCTTGTCTAACTTCTCCGTTTGCGCAGGAGGTCTGTAGATAACCCCCCGTGTGGATGCAGGTTCCGTCTTCTCTTTCCAGGACGATCCATAAAGCTTCTTCCTTTCCCCAGGTTCTCCGCATTTCAGCCGTTCTGATATAGTCTCTCACATACAGAGCCACTCGTCCACCTCTTCGGCCCTCTCTATCCTTCCTAAAAAGATTATAGCCCGGTACAGTCACATCCCATTCATGGGCATCGTTGAACTACGTCTCCATAATAGCAACAATATCCAAGTTTTCTTGGATGTTGTAGTATGGAATGTTGGTACTCTTTGAGATTCTGCATGGAATCTTGTTACTCTTTAGGATTCCAGAATCTTGCTATTCTTTGGGGTTCTACATGGAATGTTACTACTATTTGAGTTTCTGCATGGAATTTACTCTTTTTAGGATTCCAGAATCTTGCTATTCTTTGGGGTTCTATATGGAATGTTGCTACTCTTTGAGATTCTGCATGGAATCTTGTTACTCTTTAGGATTCCAGAATATTGCTATTCTTTGGGGTTCAGTACAGACAGAGAGGGTAATACAGTATACAATCAAAGAAACCAAAAGAAAAAAAGCAACACTGGGCCTTCAAGAATGAGACAACAGGAGTACTTTATTAAGCCAAAGACCCGACACGGGCCGTGTTTCGGCGCCAAAAAGGCGCCTGCCTCAGGGGTCTATTAATAAAAACATATAAATACATCAATAAAATAGAACATACAAAATAAATAATGACAGCATCGTGTTAACTTCAAATATATAAGAAATAATAATAATGATAAAATGTTAATTTTACAAACAGTAGTGTTGATTCAATGAACTGTGTAAAATTGTAATGTTCCAGCAACCGTAAAATAGTCATAGAGATAGCTCCAGTAAGTTTAAAAATTCTTAGAAAATATATATATAATAACAAATATAAGCCAACATAATGCCAACCAATTTTCAAAATATAAGCAGACATGTAATAAGAGATATAAATAATATGAAAATATATTGTGAACAATTTTTTAAAATAAAATGTTTTTAAAGTAGTAATGGACATATGTGTCCACACATAAATACATATACATACAGATATATATCCAAAGCTGTAAGAACTAATTATATTGATATGTTTTGCATAATTATAGTGGTACTGATAGAATAGAGTGGCTTGTCTAATCTCAATATGTATGATGGCTACAAACGTTATTGCTATAATTAGCAATATGTATATATATGGAGAAAAAACATCATTGAAAAGGGCTTACCAAATTGTAGATATGGCAATCGTGCAATGTTTAAGTTGTAAGTGCCTACAAAATGAATAAACAGGAGTTGAAAAAATGTATACCCGATAAGTACTCATAGCCCCCCTAGAAAAGGAATGATATTTAAATATATAAAGTGTGGAGGTAACAGTGCCTTTCTTAATGATTGAGAAGGCATTCCTTAATAATTAAAGGGGAAAAAAACGGGGTTTAGTTGACTTAGTACAGATATCGTGCCTCGTTTTTAACATATATATATAGAATGAGAGAGAAACGCCCAGGGAGAAAGTTGCCGATAGGGCTGTTTGAAAAACTTCTTACCTTATAGACAGCCTGTGTAAACTTGCATTAATTTCGCTATAACGCGAAAAAAAGGGGCTCCGATGAAGGAGCCTTCTCCTGTTTGATCCGAAAGGATAAATGGTTGTTTTGTGTCTGATCTCTTCTATATAAAGTGACAAAAAGGCGGCAAAAGAAAGACGCCGAAAAAAGACGTTTGTAAAGAGTTGCGTGAGCGTCGTCAAGACGTTGGCGTGATGACGTCATATTTTCTGATGCAGGGATGAATTTAAAGGAGACAGAACACCATTTCAGGTGTTTTCAAACATGACATGTATAGTTGTAATGGTTATCAGTCAAGATGAAGAATACAACATATGATTTTATATTAACATGAACAGTTATAAAACAATGGTAGCCAAGGGCTTAATTTTATACATGTAAATGATGTACTGAATTTAGGTTGCTCGACATAAGATCAATTTACACAGAAAAATAATAAATAATAAAATAAGGCAATGATCAAAAAAGCGCAATTTGTTGCATGGGTGGTTGAATACGATGCTTCATAGGATGATAGTGGGAATTCCTTATCCCACTATCATCCTATGAAGCATCGTATTCAACCACCCATGCAACAAATTGCGCTTTTTTGATCATTGCCTTATTTTATTATTTATTATTTTTCTGTGTAAATTGATCTTATGTCGAGCAACCTAAATTCAGTACATCATTTACATGTATAAAATTAAGCCCTTGGCTACCATTGTTTTATAACTGTTCATGTTAATATAAAATCATATGTTGTATTCTTCATCTTGACTGATAACCATTACAACTATACATGTCATGTTTGAAAACACCTGAAATGGTGTTCTGTCTCCTTTAAATTCATCCCTGCATCAGAAAATATGACGTCATCACGCCAACGTCTTGACGACGCTCACGCAACTCTTTACAAACGTCTTTTTTCGGCGTCTTTCTTTTGCCGCCTTTTTGTCACTTTATATAGAAGAGATCAGACACAAAACAACCATTTATCCTTTCGGATCAAACAGGAGAAGGCTCCTTCATCGGAGCCCCTTTTTTTCGCGTTATAGCGAAATTAATGCAAGTTTACACAGGCTGTCTATAAGGTAAGAAGTTTTTCAAACAGCCCTATCGGCAACTTTCTCCCTGGGCGTTTCTCTCTCATTCTATATATATATGTTAAAAACGAGGCACGATATCTGTACTAAGTCAACTAAACCCCGTTTTTTTCCCCTTTAATTATTAAGGAATGCCTTCTCAATCATTAAGAAAGGCACTGTTACCTCCACACTTTATATATTTAAATATCATTCCTTTTCTAGGGGGGCTATGAGTACTTATCGGGTATACATTTTTTCAACTCCTGTTTATTCATTTTGTAGGCACTTACAACTTAAACATTGCACGATTGCCATATCTACAATTTGGTAAGCCCTTTTCAATGATGTTTTTTCTCCATATATATACATATTGCTAATTATAGCAATAACGTTTGTAGCCATCATACATATTGAGATTAGACAAGCCACTCTATTCTATCAGTACCACTATAATTATGCAAAACATATAAATATAATTAGTTCTTACAGCTTTGGATATATATCTGTATGTATATGTATTTATGTGTGGACACATATGTCCATTACTACTTTAAAAACATTTTATTTTAAAAAATTGTTCACAATATATTTTCATATTATTTATATCTCTTATTACATGTCTGCTTATATTTTGAAAATTGGTTGGCATTATGTTGGCTTATATTTGTTATTATATATATATTTTCTAAGAATTTTTAAACTTACTGGAGCTATCTCTATGACTATTTTACGGTTGCTGGAACATTACAATTTTACACAGTTCATTGAATCAACACTACTGTTTGTAAAATTAACATTTTATCATTATTATTATTTCTTATATATTTGAAGTTAACACGATGCTGTCATTATTTATTTTGTATGTTCTATTTTATTGATGTATTTATATGTTTTTATTAATAGACCCCTGAGGCAGGCGCCTTTTTGGCGCCGAAACACGGCCCGTGTCGGGTCTTTGGCTTAATAAAGTACTCCTGTTGTCTCATTCTTGAAGGCCCAGTGTTGCTTTTTTTCTTTTGTATTCTTTGGGGTTCTACATGAAATGTTGCCACGATTTGTGTTTCCGCCAGGTACTTGTGACCTGGCTTGGCCACTGTTTGGAAAACAGGAGACTGGGCTAGATGGACCCAGTATGGCTACTCTTATGTTCTTAAAAGGAGAGAAAAAGCACAAACATATGTCGTGTAATAGCGGGAAAAAAAACTGTGTGTGTTCATAAACCCTCTAGGCAAAATCATTGTTAATTAAATCATCGTGAGCAGACAATGCTACAAAAGGCTATCTAATTGAAGACAAAAATTCTGCGGTTGGACAGTGTCCCCATAAGTGGATTAGGACGGCATGCTCTATGAAAAACAGGAGGCGCTTAAACAGACATCAATAGTCTGAGCTCCATACATGAGCGCTTTATTGCATGGAGCACGAGAAGCCAAGGAATTACAAAATTAACCTACTACATAATAAGCTTATAATATAAAACTGTCAGGATCAACAAAACCACTGGATGGCACCCATGATGCTAAAAAGAGAACTAAATGCAAAGCTAACCGGTGAGAATCTTCCAAACTTAAAACTGTCCACGCACGAGTGGCAGAAATTTACAACAAACATTTCACACAAAAGCAAGCTGTCAGTTTTAAGCCAAGGCAATGATATTAATAACACTATCAGGAATAAAAATTAAAAGTTAGCATCAGGTTCACTGCTTAAATTGCATGTACAAAATGCATCTGGTGCCCCCTCCTGCCTTCACCCAGACTCTTTCCCCTGACCTGTCTTCAGCTGCAGATTCTTGCTGTGGGATCTCTGCGTCCCTGCCACGACTCCTGTATCCATGAGCTTCAGCTGTGCAGTGCCAGAAGTTTGGGTTGGTCTCAAAAGGCTTGAAACCGCCAGACCAACCTGAACTTCTGGTGCCGCATGGCTCAAGCTTGAGGATGAACTAGTCGCAAAGGGAAAGCAGGGATCCCTGTGGCAAGAATCTCTGTCCGCCCCCCCCCCCCCCCAAAAAAAAAAAATAGCTGCCAAGAGAAGGCATTTGGCAGGCCAGGCTCTGGCCCACAGGCCATAGGTTGGACAAGTCTGCTGTGTGGGCACCCAGTTATAGAGTTGCCCCCAATGTGTCTAATTAGAGCCATGCAGGCCGATTTTCAAAAGGCCTGGTCCAGTGGTTCACAAACTGTTGGTCAGATCCCCAAGTGGAGTCCATATTTTCAGTGTATGAGGTATGGAACAGCACTATTCCCCCTCCCTCCCTTATATGCCCCCGTAGTGGCAGTCAGCATGGGGCTGTGAATCATTGAATTTTTACAGGCCCTCCTGTACGGGCTTCCTGTTAGACTGGAATCCCATACAAAGTACTGGGCACTGTGAGTATACACTGAAACACAGCGTTCTGTGTTGACTGCTACTGTTTCTGGTCTTACTGTTGTCATCATGCTTGCGATAAGGGAGAGGAGAGGAGGAGGTCAGTATAAGAAAAGAAGGGACTGATGGTCTGCTATTTTGTTTCCATCATCATCCATTATATCAGTTGATAAGGGTTAAAATGGTGTCATACTGGACAAACGTTTGGGAAGCAAGCAACTAGATTTATGAATTTAAAGCTGATTTAAGCATTTAAATTTGTGCTTTTAAATGGGTGGGGCAATAGACAGCGATGCGACAAGATGAGGATAATTAGATGCTTAATGTTCATTTGCTTGCCTTAGGCAACTAACTTTGCCAGGCAAATCTTGCCATTGCCAGAGCAGGCCTAAATATGGCCATCCAGCAGCTCACCTGCCTCCACATTAAAAATTTTAAAAATGTATGCCAAGGGGGATCCACTGGCACCCTACCTGTCTATAGCCTCCCACTCTTATGTCAGTAACCCTGACGCCCTGACTTTCCCATCTTCCCAAGCCAAGCACAGAGGAGGAGAGGGTCTGATCCAGGCTTGGCTATATATTTTGTAAAGTACCATAAGAACATAAGAGTATCCACACTGGGTCAGACCAATGGTCCATCTAGCCCAGTATCCTGTTTTCCAAACAGTGGCCAAGCCAGGTCACAAGTACCTGGCAGAAACCCAAATTGTGGCAACACTTCATACTACAAATCCCAGGGCAAGCAGTTGCTTCCCATATCAGACTATGGACTTTTCCTCCAAGAATTTGGCCAAACCTTTTTTAAACCATTGATTGTTCATTTATGAACTCCACTCAATGAATCAGCCAGTCTCTATTCTGAATTCAGTTGTTAATGGGTCTTTGAACAGACAGGACAGTGATCTGTAGAGTTCTGAATGGGAATTGTTTGCTTCACTGAGATATCAGGAGCTGCCAGAGCTACTTCCAAATATGTATTTAGCAAAAACCATCTCCTTTCCTTTCTGAGCTTGAGGAAAGTGGGAGCTGTTGGGGGGGGGGGGGGTGGATACTAATAGGGTGATGTTGGAAGGGGCTTTATATTTGTCCAGCACTGGAGGCAGGTGGAGTGTTGGGTGACACCTGCAGGCATAAGGGCTATTTTACTAGTGTACAGTTGTGTACAGTAGGTTTTTGATGGGTTTTGTAGGGCTCACCATACAATATAAGGGGGGGGGTAACGGTGAGATGTGTGCCTGGGACCTTTAATGTGAAGTTCATTGCAGTGCCCCCAAGGGTGCCCCAGTACTCTGTTGGGATGTCTACGTGGCGCCTCCCCCCCCCAACACACACCCCCAATACATCCCAGTGGCTGGTTTTTGTGCATTTTTCTCTTGGGTGGGGGTTTTTCGGGGTTTTTTTTAATGGTCCTAAAAGATAGACGCAGTAAGCACAAAAACATCTAGCAAATGTCCATTTTCAAAACAAAAAGTTGGACATTATTCTGGTTTGAAAATGGCCATGTTCGCTACTGAATTTTTGGACGTTTTTCACAAAACATCCAAAATCGGATTTAGACACCATATACAAAAATGCCTCTCTTCATATATTATCCTAGTTCGTAATCCCCTGAGCGGCCTTCCCCTGTAGTGAACTCTCAGGGTACTATAACTCTTAGCAACCCACTCTGCTAATGTAGTTATGTTGCATTTTACTGTTCCTACAGCTCGTCCTCAGGAAGTATAACAGACCTGGCCTACCACAAGAGTCTTCTAGAAAATGTAACTTCTCTGCTTTGTTCATCTCAGACGTTCATCTTGATCCTGCCAGCCTGAACACTGGGTTCTGCTTGGAAGGGCAGTGCTTCTCTTAACAGTGGCCTTCTGGGAGTTGTGGGGCTCTTGCTAAACATATCGATGTCGGTTGCCATATGTTCCTATAAATGCTAGCGTTTGGTGCCCTGGAACATTAGTTGCCTTGTGCTGAGTCTTACCAGTGCATATCAGGGGGAATTGTGTTAGGCACAATATGTTAACAATCTATGGGGTTCTTTTACAAAGGCGCACTAGCGTTTTTAGCGCACGCTAAAAATAAGCATTCGCTAAATGTTAGACACCCGTATATTTCTATGGGTGTCTCTAGCATTTAGTGCGCACTAAAAACACTAGCACGCCTTTGTAAAAGGCCGCTTATATCTAGGCCCATCTACAAAATGGATGTCCAAGCTCCAACTTATACAGAACACATCGGCCCGTCTGATCTTCACCCTACTTGAAACTACTACACTGGCTTCCTATTCAGAAAAGAATGCTCTTCAAAACTATCTGTCTATTCTTCCAAGTCGTATATGAATGAACCTCAGAAATGCTAATTAACATTTTTTAAGACTTCATATTTGGTCACTCTGCAAGGTTACAGCACCTCTTGGTATTCTGTGCCCCAATTGCAAAAAATGGCCGCTTCAAATTCTTCAATGTTCTATTTTCTTTCATGGTCATTCCTCAATGGAACTCAACTCCCTGCCTACCACAATCTGCCTGAAACTCTCTTATGCTACCTTTAGAAAAAAAACCTGAAAACCTTCCTATTCAGCAATTAATGGTGTAAGCAAATTTGCGATCCATTCTACATGTTTCGAGGCATTGATGATGAAGGCCTCATGTCAATCGTTTCTAATGTCTGTCGAATGTCTTATGTAAAAGCAGTGCATTTTTTCTCCCGAAAAAGGTGCCTGTACTCAAATGCCAGGCCACCCTGAAGGGGTGAGGTGATCACCGAGGGACCCACCCCACAATAACCAGACCCCTGCAACCAGTCACAGAATCTATGGCAAATCAGAATTGGTGTGTAGGGCCTGAGCACTTTCATTAAAACTTGGGGATCATGGGTCAATTTTAGCAGACAATGGAAAAGGTGCCGGTACTCAGTACCCCCAAGTACCCCCTCAAAAAAAGCCCTGTGTAAAAGTATGTAATTGGCAGGGAAAATTTACTGTGAACTGTAGTGAACCCTTTTAGGGGACAATGGTGGTATACAAAAGTATATATTGATGTTGATAGTTGTACATTTCAAGGCAGAGAGTATTGACACCTGTGTGAGGTCCGTTCAAACATTCTAGGCATGAGCAAATGTTCCAAGTTTTACCTTTCAGCATACATTAAATATGTATGTGGTTGTTTGAATGTTCATTTATTTCAATTTACTTGCCAAGAAATCCAGATTAAGATAAAAGTTTTCTTTCCAGCTTGGTGATTGTGGTAATTTTCTGTTTTGCAGCATTATCCTTCACATTACTCTTTTCTGCCTTCTTTATAAAAAATTAACTCTTGGTATCCCTTTATGCTCTCATGGTTTTATTTTTGCTGAAAAAACCTACATTAGATCCACCTGTTCCAGCACATTACCAGCCTCTTTGAAACCTGTGCTTCCTGTCCTGAGATCATGTGAAGATACTCAACAATTCAAGCGAATTATCTGTATGACTCGTTAATTTAACTTCAAATTTTTTTTCTTCTTCTCTTTCTTCCTGTTGCTCCAGTTACATCCAGTTTACTGATCATGTTTCGTCTTCATACGTTTGCAACTACTTCCTATCTAAGTCGATGTGACTATTGTTTAAGACTATGTATGTGACCATTGTTACCCGCCTTGGATAAAGACGGGATATACAGTGGTGGAAATAAGTATTTGATCCCTTGCTGATTTTGTAAGTTTGCCCACTGACAAAGACATGAGCAGCCCATAATTGAAGGGTAGGTTATTGGTAACAGTGAGAGATAGCACATCACAAATTAAATCCGGAAAATCACATTGTGGAAAGTATATGAATTTATTTGCATTCTGCAGAGGGAAATAAGTATTTGATCCCCCACCAACCAGTAAGAGATCTGGCCCCTACAGACCAGGTAGATGCTCCAAATCAACTCGTTACCTGCATGACAGACAGCTGTCGGCAATGGTCACCTGTATGAAAGACACCTGTCCACAGACTCAGTGAATCAGTCAGACTCTAACCTCTACAAAATGGCCAAGAGCAAGGAGCTGTCTAAGGATGTCAGGGACAAGATCATACACCTGCACAAGGCTGGAATGGGCTACAAAACCATCAGTAAGACGCTGGGCGAGAAGGAGACAACTGTTGGTGCCATAGTAAGAAAATGGAAGAAGTACAAAATGACTGTCAATCGACAAAGATCTGGGGCTCCACGCAAAATCTCACCTCGTGGGGTATCCTTGATCATGAGGAAGGTTAGAAATCAGCCTACAACTACAAGGGGGGAACTTGTCAATGATCTCAAGGCAGCTGGGACCACTGTCACCACGAAAACCATTGGTAACACATTACGACATAACGGATTGCAATCCTGCAGTGCCCGCAAGGTCCCCCTGCTCCGGAAGGCACATGTGACGGCCTGTCTGAAGTTTGCCAGTGAACACCTGGATGATGCCGAGAGTGATTGGGAGAAGGTGCTGTGGTCAGATGAGACAAAAATTGAGCTCTTTGGCATGAACTCAACTCGCCGTGTTTGGAGGAAGAGAAATGCTGCCTATGACCCAAAGAACACCGTCCCCACTGTCAAGCATGGAGGTGGAAATGTTATGTTTTGGGGGTGTTTCTCTGCTAAGGGCACAGGACTACTTCACCGCATCAATGGGAGAATGGATGGGGCCATGTACCGTACAATTCTGAGTGACAACCTCCTTCCCTCCGCCAGGGCCTTAAAAATGGGTCGTGGCTGGGTCTTCCAGCACGACAATGACCCAAAACATACAGCCAAGGCAACAAAGGAGTGGCTCAGGAAGAAGCACATTAGGGTCATGGAGTGGCCTAGCCAGTCACCAGACCTTAATCCCATTGAAAACTTATGGAGGGAGGTGAAGCTGCGAGTTGCCAAGCGACAGCCCAGAACTCTTAATGATTTAGAGATGATCTGCAAAGAGGAGTGGACCAAAATTCCTCCTGACATGTGTGCAAACCTCATCATCAACTACAGAAGACGTCTGACCGCTGTGCTTGCCAACAAGGGTTTTGCCACCAAGTATTAGGTCTTGTTTGCCAGAGGGATTAAATACTTATTTCCCTCTGCAGAATGCAAATAAATTCATATACTTTCCACAATGTGATTTTCCGGATTTAATTTGTGATGTGCTATCTCTCACTGTTACCAATAACCTACCCTTCAATTATGGGCTGCTCATGTCTTTGTCAGTGGGCAAACTTACAAAATCAGCAAAGGATCAAATACTTATTTCCACCACTGTAAATATAAATAAATAAAATATCTGAACTCCATCAATGCGAGTCTGGTTTTAGACCACACTGTAGCACTGAAACTATAATAACATCAGTCCTTAGTGAAGTACATTCTAATTTAGATCAAAACCGCTTAAAGCTTGCCATCTCCCTTGACTTATCTGCTGCATTCGACCTGGTCGACCACTCGCTACTCCTGTCCCACCTCGCAGATATAGATGTAACTGATACTGTTTTGCAGTGGTTTCGTTCTTTTCTACAAGTTCGGACTTTTACCGGTCACTTCATCTTCCAAATCAGCCACTGATTGTTTACACTGTGGAGTTCTACAAGGCTCTGTCCTTTCCCCTTTGCTGTTTAATTTGTTTTCGAGCCCAGTGGCGCTTCTCATCCAGGAGTGAACTGCTTCTTTCCATATCTATTCAGATGACATTCTCCTACATCATACCAATCTAGATATTCAATATTTACAAGTCTGTTTAGTTAAGATTGCCCAGTGGCTAGTTTTGAATCCAGACATGTAGCCTGTGGACCATGTCCAACCTCTAATCTGCAACTTTTAGGTATAATAACTCTGGTTGATTCTTTTCGGTATCTCAGAATTCTTTTTAACTCTCAGCTCTCTTTCGCCCCTCAGCGCTTTGCAAAACAGGTTTTTTTTTTTTTTTTTTTCAAATCTTGCATCAACTACGTTCTGTATAGCATTTTTTGGATCATCACTCCTTTCATTCTCTCTTACTTACTCTCTTTATGTCCAGACCTGATTACTACAGTATTGTTTATGCCAGTATTTTCCATTTTCTTTTGCGGAAACTACAAACTTTACAAAACTATATCATCTCTCATCTTTGCTGTTCTGATCTGCTTATGTGACACATTTGCTAAAAGAATACCATTACCAGTCGAGTATAGGGTCAAGTTTAAAATTTTGCTATTAGCGTTCGAGGCCTATTGTTTATGGACTCCCCCCTATTTACATTTCCTGACAATATTGTATACTCCCCTACCTACACTTCAATCCATTAACGATCATCGCTTGGTGCTGCCCAGCCCCTGTATGGCTCATTATGGGGATCTTTTACAAAGGCACGACAAAAAGTGGCCTGCAGTAGTGTGGGCACATGTACGCACGCTGGACCATTTCTCCATCACGTCTGGAAAAAAAGGGGGGAGTTTAGGCCGGAAATGGACATGCGACAAAATTAAAGCCAGCGCGCGTCTGTGTACAGACTGAGCCCTTAACGCCACCCATTGACTTAGCGGTAAGGTCTCGCTTGTTACCCACGTGGTAACTGTCCAGCGCCAACTTCTGATTACCGCCAGAAACGCCCCCATGGTAGAAAATAGAAAATTATTTTCTAATGCTTGTTTTTGGCGCCCACCAAACTGAGAATTACCGCCGGGCACATACGCTAGCCGGGCGGTAATGCCGATTTGACGCGCGCTACACGCACATAGGTCCTTACACGCCTTTATGCTTTGGAATTCTTCGTTTCGGACAATCCAAGGGGAACTTTCCATTAAATGTTTTAAGGCAGAAATTAAGACATGGTTATTCCAGCAGGCATACCCAGGCTGAGCTGGTTGATGCTCGGGTGTGCTACCCACCTGCTCCTATTTTGTTTGTCTGTATATTAAGTTCTCTGTTTTGTTGGTATGTTGTTATGAATGATACCTTTCCTCTCGACTAATGTAGTTCTTTTTTTCTCAAAAATGTTAGATTGTACACCGCTTTGTACTGTTTTGCCAGCTAAAGGCGGTGTAGTACATGTGAAATAAATAAATAAGCGAACTGAATGATTATCTTAATGTTACAGGTAAACTGGATATTACACCTGATGATCCCCGCTGGATCGGTGCCTGGTGGGGCGGGTTCCTGCTCTGTGGTGCTTTACTCTTCTTTTCGTCTCTCTTGATGTTTGGATTTCCACAGTCCCTATCACCTCGCGTGGACAGTTCTGAAGAGAGCGAGCAAACTATGCTTCCTGACAGAGATTATGAAAGGCCCAAACCCAGCAACGGGGTCTTAAGGCATTCCCTGGATACAGAAGACAGCCCTTCCTGCTTCCAGCAGCTCCGAGGTAATGACATTTTATTTTATACTTCCATAATTTTGTTTTGCCAGTCCACTCTGCATTCCAGTCAGGTCAGCTGGTACTACTGTGACATATAAACTGGTAGGGCAGGAGTGACTGGAGATCACTCCTGCCTCATGACGACCTGGCAGATGGAGAAAGAGATTGAGGGAGGGGGCTAGAGGTGGATGAAGAAAGGGTCTGGAAAAGTTTTTCTTCTTTTTCGTAGTAAGGATTGGTGGCCATCAGACTCAACAACAAATCATGTCCTGTTCTTTAAATGCGAACTCCAGTGCACTTCTAAAGAGTGACCTAGGCCAGTTCAGTATCCAATGAAAAGACTTGCTTTATTTATTTGTTACATTTCTATCCCGCATATTCCCACCTATTTGCAGGTTCAATGTGGCTTACATAGTACCGGAGAGGCTTTGAAGTCTCCGGTGAACAAATACAAGGTAATGTTGTGATAGGATAGAGTTCATGTAGCACTGTCACATTAGGGAGTCGTACAACGGAAGAGTTGAGTAACGTCCATTACGTACTTGAGTTTTGTTGTGTAGCAGAGTTTGGGCATTTAAGTTGGGTCGGTAGGGTATGTCTTTTGGAACAGGTTAGTCTTTAATCTTTATTGATGTCCCACAAGGAACTTAGTGCCCTGTTTAATAAGCCACGCTATAGGCGCGTTAGTATGTTTAACATACGTTAACCATGTACACGCCTACACGGTTGGTGTGGGCACTAATTGTAGTCATGTTAAAAACGCTAATGCACCTTAGTAAACAGGGCCCTTACTGTACGTAGTTGAAACTAAGACTGCTCCACTGATTCTTGTTCAATACAAACATGAAAAGTTTTTCTGTAGCATGAGTAACTGAATGAATTAATGCAAAGATGGATGGTTGCATGTGACTGAAGAGACAGATGTTGATAGTGTGATAAAAGGATGATGTATATGCCATGTGTGGAGAGGGGAAGAGAGGCTGTGAAGTAGTTTAGTTTTTGAGCCCAAGATGGAGATTTTCGCCTCAAAGGAAAAAAACTTAACAGAATATTTGGAAGGGCTACAGCCTCTAAAAATGACAAATAGGATCAAAGGTTGTACCTTTGGGTGAGGAACGAAGGCAGGCAGGTCTCCAGGAGACTAGAGGAAACGGGTCACAAAGAACATTTAACCTATAAGAACAAGGAATACATGAACCTAGCAGGAAGCTTCTCTTTGCTTTAGCTTGCAGGATGTCAGTACAATCAAACATATAAACGGCGAGTGACCGTACTCACTCGCAAATGCGCAGTAGAGACCTCTGCCCCGCCCCCACGTCAATACGTGATGACGGGAGGCGGAACACAGAGGGTCTGTACTGCGCATTGCTGAGGGAGGGACACCGCCGTCTAACGCTCCCCCCACCCGAGTCGCCGCCGCCACCCACCTTCTACCCGGTCGGGCCCTCGCTCCACTATTGAAACAGCAAGGGTCCTGGAACGCAGCACTGAGCTCTGCTGAGCTGCCGACATCGCCCTTCCTTTTTCTTCTCTGCCTCTGTCCCGCCCTCGACGACGTTACGTCACACGAGGGCGCCGGGACAGGCAGAGAAGAAGAACGAAGGCCGACGTCGGCAGCTCAGCAGAGCTCAGTGCTGCGTTCCCGGACCCTCGCTGTTTCAATAGCGGAGCGAGGGCCCGGCTGGGTGGGTGGTGACGGCTCGGTGGGGGGGGCGCGAACTCGGAGGGGGAGGGGCAGCGGCGAACTCGGCGGTGGTGGCGGGCCTTTCAACCCCCCCCCCCCCCTTCCTATAATAGCCCGTTTTTACGGGCTCAAAGTCTAGTACAAAATATTATGTAAGCGTTGTACGTACGGTGTGTGGGCAGAAAAGATTGCCTTTGGTTCTGAATTGAGGATACAGTTGTAACTTTGATTCTGTTTGATGTATGAACAAGGCTCAGGATTGCTCTTCAAGTAGAAATGGGCAACATCAGTTTGCATTATTCACAGGCCTTCTCTGAAAAAGTCTCCAAAAATCATGCTGCAAATCAGCGGGTGGTATTGAAAAATTTAAATATCGTGAATTGCTATTTGGGAGGTTTGACAATCATATATTGTGGGTTTAGCATGTCTCTACATGAAGAATCATAGCCGTTACCCCTTTATAATGCATTTTTTATAATGTAGCCTTAACGTTTATATAAATAAAAGGGGTCGTGTTCATTTGCATATGCTGTCTTTTATGGAGCCTTTTCAACTATTATCTTTTTACATAACAGTTGTATAATATGTACGTTAATTAGCGATAAATAAAATACAGCTTAAAGATGTTCTAAAACTCACAAGGCTGAAAGAAATATTTGTGAAATTAAAGAACTAAAGGGCCCTTTTATTAAAGACTAGCACGTGCTAACGGAATTAATGTGCACTAAAATGCTAAGAAGTCCATTTTATACCTGTCGGCTTCTTATCATTTAGCACACGCAAATTCTGTTAGCGCGTACAAAGCTGAAGTAAAAGGGCCTCTAAATATGAGGAGGGCAGCTTTCAAAATTGCCCCTCTTCCTCCTCTACAGATATAAGTACCTGTCTTGACTGATGACCTTGTGAGCCCTTAGTTCCCGCAGGGGACAGTCGTTCCCCCAAGGACAGCCGAGCAACCCCTAGTCTTCACCTGCGGCGACCGCCGTTCACCGGGAGTTGAGCCCCCAGCTGCAGGTGGCCAGCGGGGCTTCAGGAACCGGGAGGTTGACGGACTGACCGGGCACCGAGGGACCGGAAACCCCAACAGCAGTCAGGCAGCGGGTCAGGGCAGGCAGCAGCAGAGTGGTCCAGGAACAGGCAGAAGGTCAAGGCAGGCGGCAAACAGAGTAGTCCAGGAACAGGCAGAAGGTCAAACTAGAACGTCAGCGGAACAAGCAACAAAGTCAAAAGACTACACACGCAGGCTGGAACCTCTGGAAACAGAAGCCGAAGCAACGACCTGCAAGGAACCTGCTCCTTAAATGCCATCAGTCATCAGCAGCTGAGCCACAGCTGACAGGGGCGGACCCTTCCGATGACATCCCTCAAGGAATCACTCTGATTGGTTCAGCACCGGTCCTCAGGCAGAGCCTCAGCTCCCTTTTCCCAATCCGAGCCCCCCCTCCCCCCCTCGGGCGGAGTTTTGGTTCCCGTGCTCGAGATGCGGGAAAGACGCCAGCCTCCGCGTCTCAGCGCCATCTTCCCCGCCGGCACGAGCGCGGACTCCATAGCCGGCGATGGGGAGCCCGAGGTCATGAAAGCCGGCCTGGATGCGGTTTCGGAAAAGCCGGCCATCGTGGTGGAGGACCCCGGCCATACCCCCTCCCGGAGCCGAGATGGCCGGCCATCGGGGCCAAGGCTAGGTAAGCTGCCCGACGGCGGGGGTAAGGCCGGCCATGTCCGCGGAGGTCTCTCCTCGGGGCTAGTTTCCAGGAGGAGCAGAGTGCGCGAGGGATGTGACAGTACCGTATTTTCACGCCCGTGAGCTCGTTCTACGCATCTTTACAAACTGCACACACACCTGCGTAACGTATGCGTGGGTGCACTGTTCCGACATATTTTTACTATGATGCGCTAATTGCAAAATTAGTTCATTTGTTTTTAATGCTTTTTTTTTTTTAGGTTTTGTGCAGGTTTTGTGAAGTAATAATGTCTGCAAGAACCGAAAAAGTAAAGCCCTTAAAAACAAATGCATTAGTTTGGCAATTAGTGCATCTTAGTAAAATAAAGTGGTGTATTTCGCATTATCCGCCGGACTCTATATATTGGGCCTAACGTTCTGCGCCAAAATCCAAGCACATTCTATATCGATTGACTTAACAAGCCAATCAGCGGTTTTAACAGCACTTAACAAGCAATAATGAGCACTAATTGACAATAATTAGAATTTACACGTATAACTCGCTAAGGGGGGTCTTTTACTAAGCCACGGTAGCGTTTTTAGCTCACGGTAGAAATCAGCTGGTGGTAAACACCGAGATGCCCATAGGAATATAATGGGGGTCTCACACTGCCAGCTGTTTTTTTTTCCGTAGCTTAGTAAAAGACCCCCTAACTGTATTAGGGTATGCCTTTTTAAACAGGTTAGTTTTTAGTGGTTTCTGGAAGTTTAGGTGGTCATTCGTAGTTTTCAAGGCTTTTGGTAATGCGTTAAACAGTTGTGTGCTTATGTAGGAAAAACTGGATGCGTAAATTGATTTGCATTTGAGTCCTTTGCAGCTTGGGTAGTGCAGATTTAGGTACGTTCGTGTTGATTCGGATGTGTTTCTAGTTGGTAGGTCGATCAAGTCTGTCATGTATCCCGGAGCTTCACCGTAGATAATTTTCCTGCTTATTTCCGATCCAACATAAATGCCTGATCTCGGCAACACAACAAAACTAAAGTACGTAATGGACATAACACAACTCTTCCACTGTTCGATTCCCTAATGTAGCTGTGCCACATGAACTTTATCTTACCACAACATCACTTTGTATTTGTTTACACCGGAGTCTGTAACGCCTCTCCGGTACTATGTAAGCCACTTTGAGCCTACAAATAGGTGGGAAAATGTGGGCTATAAATGTAACAAATAAATAAATAAATATTCTGTAATGCACAGCCCCTAAATTCTACTGGGCAGAGCCAAAAAGGAGTGTGGTTATGGGTGGGGAAATGGGCATTTCGTGGGCATTCCAAAATTTCTGCGCACTGTTATCAAATATGCCCTCTACGCCAAAATCTACGCGCCTGTATTTATGCCACATTTTCCTTGTCTTAATGCGTAGTTCTAGACCCTGGGATATCAACTAAGCGTATTCTATATACCATGCCTAAATCTAGGTGCCGCTTATAGAATACGCTTCTGCGGAAATTTTATTCTGCGTGGATTTTTCAGGCAACCTATATGCATGGGCGCGTTAAACCATATTAATTTTTACATAGACTCACAGTTTGTGCACGGTATGGCCAAAATTCTATATATAAAAAAAAAAAAAAAAAGAAAAAAGTGGAAAAACACAACTTCAAGAGATCAATCCGAGACAAGGGGTGAGATGCTCCAGGAAAACTTTATTAGGGACCCTAAATGGGCCAGTTCTGGGCTGCAGAAACTGAGGCGCTTCTTTGGGCTCATGTTGGAAGGATGCCTCCACTTACATAAGCACCAGTTCTATAGGCAACATTTTATGAGCTCCATTGTCTGTCAGTATATATTCTGTGCAACCACTGATCGACCCCTGATGAAGGCTTTTTTAAAAGCCGAAACACGGACCGTGTAGGGTCCCTAATAAAGTTTTCCTGGAGCATCTCACCCCTTGTCTCGGATTGATCTCTTGAAGTTGTGTTTTTCCACTTTTTTCTTTTTTGTTGAACTGTTGTGGAAACTTCGAACCCCTTTTTGTTTCTGCAAAATTCTATATATGGCAGTGAAAAAAAATTAGTGCTAAGCGCTGTTCTATAAATGGCACTCCATGATGGGCACGTTAGCGTCTAGTCCTGGGATCTGCCCCTAACTTTTAGGCGTGAGGATTTGCACCAACTGAAACCCGGTGTAAATCCCTGCAGCTAAATTAGGTGCAGATCGGACGTATTCTGCAAATTCTTGGAATGCCTGTGACCCCGCCCATGTCCCTCCTATGGCCATGCGCCCCTTTTCAGATGTACACACTAAAACTTGAGCTCCCATCTTTATAGAATATGCCTAGCAAGATGTGCGTGTAAATTGTAATTGTTGCCAATTAGCGCTGATAATTATTAGCGCTCAATTATTGGCGCTAATTGGTTCGTTCAGTTAAATTGTGCATGCTATAAAAGGACAGAACAAGTGAGACTGAAGCCAAGCAGCATTATGCAGAGATTTAATTTCGAAATCCCTCTCTATGATTTATAGTGTAGATTCTGCACCAAGGGTTCTACGAGATCAGTGATGCTGATACCAGATGGCCAGCCCTGAATTTTCAAAGAGAATCTGTGCTGGGAGATTCCTTTTGGAGGTCTGAACTGTCTCCATTATTTTTCCTACAATCAGCTAAAAAAAAAAAAGCTCAAATATGTCTCTCTGCCAAGAAAAAGAAAAGTTAGATGGACTCTGCAGCAGACAAGTAGGCCTTTTATCCAACACAAGAAGATCTAAAATGAAATGTAAAAAAAAAATGGAGAAAACAGATGTCAAAAAGTCACTTTTTAAATAAGAGCATTTCAAGTTTATTTTATTTATTTACAAGGAAAAAAGGCCCATTTCTGACACAAATGAAACGGGCGCTAGCAAGGTTTTCCTCGGAGTGTGTATATTTGAGACAGTGTGTGTGAGAGAGTGACTGTGTGAGAGTGAGTGAGTATGTGTGTGTGACAGAGAGAGAATGAGACTGGGTGCAAGTGTGTCTTTTACTAAGGTTGCTGAAAAATGGCCTGCAGTAGTGTAGGTGCGTATTTTGGACGTGCACAAAATCATTTTTCAGCGCACCTGTAAAAATTGCCTTTTGGGTTTTTTTGACCGAAAATGGACGTGAGGCAAAATGAAAATTGACGTGCGTCCATTTTGGGTCTGAGACCTTACCCCCAGCCATTGGCTTAGCGGTAAGGTCTCACGCATTAACCAGGCAGTAAGGCTCTACACGCGTCAAATGCCTTTTCCCGCCTGGTAGTGCCGCGTGTCAGAAAACAAAAATTATTTTCCGGCTCGTAGGGGATGCATGGCAAAAATGACATTACTGCCCCGCACATGCGGTAGCCAGGCAGTAACTCGGAATTGGAGCGCATTGGGTGTGCGTAGGCCATAACATGGCTTAGGAAAAGGACCCCTTAGGAATTATGTACTGTGAACTGCTGATGCAGGCACTCTAGGCGAAACACAGCCCGTGTCAAGTCCCCGTAGTGATTGTGACACCTCTTCAAGAGTATCGGGGGCATTTTCGAAAGGGAAGGGCGTCCATCTTTCAACGCAAATCGGGAGATGGGCATCCTTCTCTCAGGGTCGCCCAAATTGGCATAATCAAAAGCCAATTTTAGGCATCCTCAACTGTTATCCGTCGCGGGAACGACCAAAGTTCACGGGGGCATGTCGGCAGTGTACCGAAGGCGGGAAGGGGCGTGGTTAAGAGATGGGCGTCCTCGGCTGATAATGGAAAAAAGAAGGGCGTCCCTGACAAGCATTTGGCCGAATTTACTTGGTCCCTTTTTTTTCACGACCAAGCCTCAAAAAGGTGTCCGAACTGACCAGATGACTACCGGAGGGAATCGGGGATAATCTCCCCTCACTCCCCCAGTGGTCACCAACTCCCTCCCACCCTAAAAAAATTGTTTTTAATTTTTTTGCCAGCCTCTATGCCAGCCTCAAATGTCATACCCAGCCCCATGACAGCACTATGCAGGTCCCTGGAGCAGTTTTAGTGGGTGCAATGCACTTCAGGCAGGCGGACCCAGGCCCATCCCCCCCTACCTGTTACACTTGTGGTGGTAAATGTGAGTCCTCCAAAACCCACCCAAAACCCATTGTACACACATGTAGGTGCCCCCTTCACCCATGAGGGCTATGGTAGTGTTGTACAGTTGTGGGGAGTGGGTTTTGGGGGGGGGGGGTTGGGGGGCTCAGCACCCAAGGTAAGGGAGCTATGCACCAGTGAGCAATTTGTGAAGTTCACTGCAGTGCCCCTAGGGTGCCCGGTTGGTGTCCTGGCATGTGAAGGGGACCAGTGCACTACGAATGCTGGCTCCTCCCACGATCAAATGGCTTGGATGTGGTCATTTTTTGAGATGGGCGTCCTCGGTTTCTATTATCGGCGAAAACCGAGGTCGCCCATCTCTAAGGTCGACCATCTCAACATTTAGGTCGTCCATCTCTTAGGTCGACCTAGATGTTGAGATTTGGGCGTCCCCGACCGTATTATTGAAACAAAAGATGGACGCCCATCTTGTTTCGATAATACGGGATGCCCCGCCCCTTCGTGGAGACGTCCTCAGAGATGGGCGCCCTTAGAGATGGTCGTCCCCGTTCGATTATCCCCCTCCACGTGTGCTAACCAAGATTTTTTGAAAAGACCGTTTTGGCTGTGTACTAGTCCCTTGGTCATCTCCGCGTGTTTTTTGGTTCCTGTAACTGAGGAAGGCAGCAGATAATCACTTGGGCTCCATCAAATTGCCCTGTTTTCTTCCAATTTCTTTATAACCAAACACTGTACAGAAATATCCAGCAGCCTCATCATAATTATGCCCCCAAGGATTGCAGATGTTACAATACCTGGAAATGTTTTCATGAAAGAAATTAAAATGCTTTCTGCTTTACTGATTGATACCAGATGGCTAGAACAGTAGCCGTGCGGCTTGCTGGAACGGCCTAATAATAACCTTTCATTATATCACCGGAGTAAGCCAAACAGAGAGGCAACGGAGCCTCACAATCAGCGCTGCACTTCAATTAACCATTTAAAAATAGAAGGCAAACCTAGAGAGAGAAAAACAGATTTGATGAAGATACCTGTAATCTCCAAACCCTTAATATGCTGAACATAAGGGGAGAAAAAAGCCAATTAAAAATCAAAGAGAGACCACCGAAGCTTTACCTAGACTTCAGCCAGATCATTTTCAAATGTAATAGTTTTCACAATCAGTTCTGGGAGAAAATAGTCATTAGTTATTTAGACAAAGGAGGGCCAAGCTACATTGGGATTCCTTCTAGTTTAAGCAGCTTCACCCTTGGAATAATTAGATTGCTTACTGAAGAAGAAAATTGGGGATTTTAATGTGTTACACTCCACCCCACCTGCACCCAAACTCTCCCCCAGGAATGCCTACACATAGAAACATAGAAACATGACGGCAGATAAAGGCCACATGACCCATCCAGTCTGCCCATCCTCTGTAACCCCTAATTCTTCCTGTTCCTAAGCGATCCCACATGCTTATCCCATGCCTTTTTAAATTCTGGAACAGTCCTCGACTCCACCACCTCCACCGGGAGGCCATTCCACGCCTCCACCACCCTTTCTGTGAAATAATACTTCCTTAGGTTACTCCTAAGCCTATTCCCTCTTAACTTTGTCATATGCCCCCTCATTCCAGAGCTCTCCTTCATTTGAAAAAGGCTCTCTTCCTGTACATAAATGCCCTTGAGATATTTAAACGTTTCTATCAAGTCTCCTCTCTGCCTCCTCTCTTCCAGCATATACATGTTGAGGTTCATAAGCCTGGCCCCTATAATTTTTGCATTCAAGATTGCTTACTAATTTCGTAGCCGCCCTCTGTACTGACTCCATCCTGTTTATGTCTTTCTGTAGGTGCCGTCTCCAGAACTGCACGCAGTACTCCAAATGAGGCCTCACCAGAGACTTATACAATGGCACTATCACCTCCTTTTTCCTGCTGGTCATGTCTCTCTTTATGCACCCAAACATCCTTCTGGCTTTTACCATCGCTTTTTCTACCTGTTTGAAAGCCTTAAGTTCGTCAGACACAATCACCCCCAAGTCCCGCTCTTCCTTCACACACTGAAGCACCACACCCACAGTAATTCAAACAGGGACTTGCCTGCCACTTTATGGATGTCAGCAAAGGTGCATATTAACAAAGGCAGACCTTTAGTATATATTATCAGTTCTATTAGACCAACATGTGTTAGTAAATAGACCCCTTAAAGGCGTATTTTCAAAGCTCTTAGACTTACCTTAGTAACCTGTGGAACTTTGTAAGTACTTTGAAAATGATCCCCCTTTTTTTTTTTTTTTGTTACATTTGTACCCCGCGCTTTCCCACTCATGGCAGGCTCAATGCGGCGGGCAATGGAGGGTTAAGTGACTTGCCCAGAGTCACAAGGAGCTGCCTGTGCCGGGAATCGAACTCAGTTCCCCAGGACCAAAGTCCACCACCCTAACCACTAGGCCACTCCTCCACTGTTGCTGCTATTTGAGATTCTACATGGAATGTTGCTATTCCACTAGAAGTCGGCCCTTGCAGATCACCAATGTGGCCGCACAGGCTTCTGCTTCTGTGAGTCTGACGTCCTGCACGTATGTGCAGGACGTCAGACTCACAGAAACAGAAGCCTGCGCAGCCTTCTACATGGAATGTTGCTAGTGGAATAGCAACATTCCATGTAGAATGTCCAATAGTAGCAACATTCCATGTAGAATCTCCAATAGTATCTAGTTTATTTTTGTTACATATGTACCCTGCGCTTTCCCACTCATGGCAGGCTCAATGCGGCTTACATGGGGCAATGGAGGGTTAAGTGACTTGCTCAGAGTCACAAGGAGCTGCCTGTGCCTGAAGTGGGAATCAAACTCAGTTCCTCAGTTCCCCAGGACCAAAGTCCACCACCCTAACCACTAGGCCACCCCTCCACTCCACCCTTAGACTACTAAATCTAAAAATCAATAAACAGATTTTGTGTGCCAGAACTGATTACATTCCTAAGCTGTATGTTTCGATGAACCCCTAAGTGAAAAAAAAAAGCTGACACCTTACTATGATTTGTAATGCATGATTACTATTTTCAGCTTTTTATAGATTTAAAATAAGAAACCTGAGTATGACAGCTGCAAAAGGCCTAGTGGTTAGGGTGGTGGACTTTGGACCTGGGGAACTGAGGAACTGAGTTCGATTCCCACTTCAGGCACAGGCAGCTCCTTGTGACTCTGGGCAAGTCACTTAACCCTCCATTGCCCACCGCATTGAGCCTGCCATGAGTGGGAAAGCGCAGGGTACAAATGTAACAAAAATAAAATAGATACTATTGGAGATTCTACATGGAATGTTGCTACTCTTTGAGATTCTACATGGAATGTTGCTATTCCACTAGCAACATTCCATGTAGAAGGCTGCGCAGGCTTCTGTTTCTGTGAGTCAGACTCACAGAAGCAGAAGCCTGTGCGGCCACATTGGTGATCTGCTAGGGCCGACTTCTACATGGAATGTTGCTAGTAGAATAGCAACATTCCATGTAGAATCTCAAATAGTAGCAACAGTGGAGGAGGAGTGGCCTAGTGGTTAGGGTGGTGGACTTTGGTCCTGGAGAACTGAGGAACTGAGTTTGATTCCCACTTCAGGCACAGGCAGCTCCTTGTGACTCTGGGCAAGTCACTTAACCCTCCATTGCCCCATGTAAGCCGCATTGAGCCTGCCATGAGTGGGAAAGCGCGGGGTACAAATGTAACAAAAATAAAAAAAATAGATCAGTACATCTATGAAAGAAATAATAGCTTTCCAATATTATCTGTAATGAGTTAAGTGAAAGCCTATTCTTGCTTTTGAAAAATTTTCCCACTCCTCATTGCTAAGCTTTTGTAGCTCATAAATATTCGAATGCAGTCAATCATGCTCTGCTGCTCGAGCGGTTGGATCAAATTGATGTCTCAGGACCGGTCCTTAAATGGTTGAGCGAATTCCTATCTAACAGAAGCTATTCAGGCAAACAAAATCAACATCTCTCCCATTACTGGTCCCCGAGTTGTGGGGGGTCCCACAAGGTTCCCCATTCTCCCCAATTCCATTTAACTTCTTTATGTCCTCCCTTGGCTCGATCTAGGTGAACTATTACCGTCTTATGCCAACAACATTCTGCTACTATTACCAAGATTACCCTCCCCCCAATCACGATTTTACCTAGACAGTTAACAGCTGAGATGAATGCCATCCAGAGCTGGTCCCTGACTAACAAACTAAAACTGAATGCAATTAAAACCAAGGTTTTATGGTTCCGCAACCCAGGGTTAGTCCCTTCCTCAATAACAGAACATTTGTAGTAGAATCAGAAGCCAAAGTGCTTGGAGTAATTCTAGATTCCTCCATATCTTCCTTTCCTTCCAACCCTTATTGCTGAAGGGTTGGAAGGAAAGGTTTGCCTTTTTGCAGATGACACAAAAATAGCCAATAAAGTGGATACATTGGAGGAGGGAGTAGAAACAATGAGAAGGTTAGAAGAATGGTCAAGGGTCTGGCAGTTAAAATTTAATCTTCAAATGACCATTAATTCACTCAAGCTCAAATCTTAATTGAAAATCACAACACAACCTCACACCGGCTGTGTAAAAAAACTGGTGGGACACACCTACCCACGTACCATGTACTCAATCTTGCTCGATGAAGAAAAAAGCTTCAGTTTCGCCACCCAGTCAGCCCAACACAGCGGGCTATAAGGCGTAGGCTCGGCGTGCCATCATATAGCTTTAAAAAAACTCCATCGGATGCTATTCACTATTTCCACTTGGAAGATTTATTTCAATTATTCCAGTTGTCTAGTAGTATATATGTCCCAACACTTATATAAATCGGAATCTTATGCGCTCCTGATCTAAATCAATTACTTATGGATTCCTAATACAATTGTCCAAAGAGTTTGTTCTATGAGATAAAGCAGGTGACACCGCTCAAAAATCACTTAGCTTCTTCCATATGCTGTGAAGTCCCACTCCTTCTGGTGTGCTCCGCTTTCCAACCCGACAGGGGAGCCCCCGTTTCGCTAGTGCTGCGTCAGGGGTCTTAATCTCTCTTGTTGTATCAGTACTTCTAATCCAGTCTCAACTCTGCTGCATCAAAGAAACACTGCCAAGAAGTGTAGAGTGATGCACTTGGGGTGCAGAAACCCAAAAGAGAGATACCGGATAGAAGAGGAGAGATTAGTAAGCTCGGCTCAGGAGAGAGACCTTGGAATGTTGGTGTCCGAGGATCTAAAGGTGAAGAAACAGTGTGACAAGGCAACGGCCATGACCAGAAGGATGCTAGGCTGCATAGAGAGGGGTATAACCAGCAGAAGAAAGGAAGTGTTGATGCCCCTCTACAAATTGTTGGTGAGGCCCCACTTGGAGTATTGTGTTCAGTTTTGGAGGCCGAATCTACGTCTACCTGTAGGCATTTAGGTGTGTAACTGCTAGTATTCTATAACCCTTATGTGGAACACCTAGGCACGTCCTTGACCCACCCATGCCCCCCCCCCCCCCCAGGTCATTGTCCTCTTGCAGTTGCATGCTAATGCAATTGCACACCCAGTTCATAGAATACCAACTAAGGTCTGTTATTTGCCTAACTGCCAATTAGAGACAATTTATTGCCCTGGATATTTATCATTGCTCACTATCCCTTACTCTTCTGGTTGAGTACTTAGATCTTTCAGTGACCATCGCGTAGTTTTACCGGGATCTTGTATTGCTCATTCCTTAGCGTCAGCAGCAGATGAATCCAGAAAGTTGTGGGTTGTGAGGTTGGAGATAGAGAATACTCTGGATTCATCTGCTGTGACTAAAGGAAAGAAAATTATCAGGTAACAAATATTTTTTCGATTAGAGTGTACGCATTACAGCGCTAACTTTTTTATGATCCCGTTATTTGGAATTCTCTTCCTCTGTCTATTGTCCTTATAACTATTTAAGATTAAAGTGAAAAACTGGCTTTTTCAAAAGGCATTCGATAACAGCCGAGTTGTTGAGATTGGAGTTGTTACTTGATTTAGAATATTTGTATTATGTTTGCTCTTTGTCTTGGATGATTGATTTTACTTTTTCTGTTATACTTATTGAAGTTCCTTTCCTTTTATTGGATTTTAGATTGTAAACCACTTTGATCTGCAATGTGGCAGTTAAATGCGGTATAGTAGGTTTTAATAGATAAATGGCAATTATTTGTTGTTAAAGGCAATTAGTATCTAATTAAACAATTAGGTTAGGTGAGGAACTGATCTTAATCTTGAAGTTGTACGCCAAATTGTACGTGCTAAGCGAAAGTTTGGACACCCAATTGTAGGGATAAACCAAATTGAAAAATGACTAGTATAGTATCCAGAGAGAAGAAATTTCTTTAAAAAAAAAACCAAACACTGTTAATTTTGAAAAATCTTGTGTTTTCAAATTTGCCCTGTGTAACCCCAGTTTACCCCTCAGTCAGGGCTGCCGGCTAAGATCCTTGGGTCAGGTACCGCAAAACAGACTGTACTTAAATGAGGTGGGCGTGGGCCGGGGATGAGTCAAATCCCCGGTAGGCTGTGAGGTTTATTAAGCCACTCTTTTCACTTCTGTATCGTTGACCACAAAATACTCTCTCTCCAGTTAAGGTTTAATGTTCATATAACTTAACTAACTGTTGGCAAAAGTCAAACAAGTCCAAAAGCAGCCACTGAAACAACTTCCTTTCTTCTGAACTGACACTCTGAGAAATATATGTGCAAATTTGATGTGCTGAGAAATCCTCGTTGTATAACTATTTACAGCCGTTCCGCCAGTCCTCTACTCCCCTTCTTACCCAGCCCATCCGGCAGAGCTGTAACTTGTCTGTTCTCTCGTCAGGCAAGCACTTCACAAGGTTTTTCCCTGTCCACCAGACCACTTCAGGACCGGACCTCCCTATCCGTCCTTACTGAAGTCAGAGGTGCAAGTTTACTCTCCCACCTCCAATCCCGAACAGGACCACCCCTCTTCTGCTCCCAGGAAAATTCCCTTCTCTTTTCCTCTCATGAAGCTCTCCTCTTAGCCCCCCCCCCCCCCCCCCCCCCCCCCCGCTTGGGTGGCAGAGACTCTTTGCCCGCCTCAGTCCCCAGTTGCAGGGCCCAATGGGATATCCCCTCTCCTCACGGGTCTTTGAGGGGGGAGGGCAACCAAAGACCATGTGCTCAAAATGGCACCTCTTTTAATTTCGCCCAATACTCCTCCCCCTAGTGACATGCACCTGTCAATCTTATCATTCCTTTATTCCCCCACATTAGCAGTACCTCTTGTTAAACACTTCCCCCTGATGAGGCTAGCCACTCCTACCAGCCAGTAACCACTCCCCCCAAGTCCTGACAAGAGTCTCCCTGTCTTTGTAGTAAACCCTTTCCATTTCTCTAGGGGATTTATTATTATTTTTTTTTTTTTGTTACATTTGTACCCTGCGCTTTCCCACTCATGGCAGGCTCAATGCGGCTTACATGGGGCAATGGAGGGTTAAGTGATTTGCCCAGAATCACAAGGAGCTGCCTGTGCCTGAAGTGGGAATCAAACTCAGTTCCTCAGTTCCCCAGGACCAAAGTCCACCACCCTAACCACTAGGCCACTCCTCCACTGTTGCTACTATTTGAGATTCTACATGGAATGTTGCTATTCCACTAGCAACATTCCATTCCATGTAGAGGTCGGCCATCACCAATGTGGCCGCGCAGGCTTCTGCTTCTGTGAGTCTGACGTCCTGCACGTACGTGCAGGATGTCAGACTCACAGAAACAGAAGCCTGCGCAGCCTTCTACATGGAATGTTGCTAGTGGAATAGCAACATTCCATGTAGAATCTCCAATAGTAGCAACAGAACCTCAAATAGTAGCAACATTCCATGTAGAATCTCCATTAGTAGCAACATTCCATGTAGAATCTCCAATAGCAGCAACATTCCATGTAGAATCTCCAATAGTATCTATTTTATTTTTGTTACATTTGTACCCCACACTTTCCCACTCATGGCAGGCTCAATGCGGCTTACATAGGGCAATGGAGGGTTAAGTGACTTGCCCAGAGTCACAAGGAGCTGCCTGTGCCTGAAGTGGGAATCCAACTCAGTTCCTCAGTTCCCCAGGACCAAAGTCCACCACCCTAACCACTAGGCCACTCCTCCACTGTTGCTACTATTTGAGATTCTACATGGAATGTTGCTATTCCACTAGCAACATTCCATTCCATGTAGAGGTCGGCCATCACCAATGTGGCCACGCAGGCTTCTGCTTCTGTGAGTCTGACGTCCTGCACGTACGTGCAGGATGTCAGACTCACAGAAACAGAAGCCTGCGCAGCCTTCTACATGGAATGTTGCTAGTGGAATAGCAACATTCCATGTAGAATCTCCAATAGTAGCAACAGAACCTCAAATAGTAGCAACATTCCATGTAGAATCTCCAATAGTAGCAACAGAACCTCAAATAGTAGCAACATTCCATGTAGAATCTCCATTAGTAGCAACATTCCATGTAGAATCTCCAATAGCAGCAACATTCCATGTAGAATCTCCAATAGTATCTATTTTATTTTTGTTACATTTGTACCCCACACTTTCCCACTCATGGCAGGCTCAATGCGGCTTACATAGGGCAATGGAGGGTTAAGTGACTTGCCCAGAGTCACAAGGAGCTGCCTGTGCCTGAAGTGGGAATCCAACTCAGTTCCTCAGTTCCCCAGGACCAAAGTCCACTACCCTAACCACTAGGCCACTCCTCCACTGTTGCTGCTATTTGAGATTCTACATGGAATGTTGCTATTCCACTAGCAACATTCCATTCCATGTAGAGGTCGGCCATCACCAATGTGGCCGCGCAGGCTTCTGCTTCTGTGAGTCTGACGTCCTGCACGTACGTGCAGGATGTCAGACTCACAGAAACAGAAGCCTGCGCAGCCTTCTACATGGAATGTTGCTAGTGGAATAGCAACATTCCATGTAGAATCTCCAATAGTAGCAACAGAACCTCAAATAGTAGCAACATTCCATGTAGAATCTCCAATAGTAGCAACAGAACCTCAAATAGTAGCAACATTCCATGTAGAATCTCCATTAGTAGCAACATTCCATGTAGAATCTCCAATAGCAGCAACATTCCATGTAGAATCTCCAATAGTATCTATTTTATTTTGTTACATTTGTACCCCACACTTTCTCACTCATGGCAGGCTCAATGCGGCTTACATAGGGCAATGGAGGGTTAAGTGACTTGCCCAGAGTCACAAGGAGCTGCCTGTGCCTGAAGTGGGAATCCAACTCAGTTCCTCAGTTCCCCAGGACCAAAGTCCACCACCCTAACCACTAGGCCATTCCTCCACTGTTGCTACTATTTGAGATTCTACATGGAATGTTGCTATTCCACTAGCAACATTCCATTCCATGTAGAGGTCGGCCATCACCAATGTGGCCGCGCAGGCTTCTGCTTCTGTGAGTCTGACGTCCTGCACGTACGTGCAGGATGTCAGACTCACAGAAACAGAAGCCTGCGCAGCCTTCTACATGGAATGTTGCTAGTGGAATAGCAACATTCCATGTAGAATCTCCAATAGTAGCAACAGAACCTCAAATAGTAGCAACATTCCATGTAGAATCTCCAATAGTAGCAACAGAACCTCAAATAGTAGCAACATTCCATGTAGAATCTCCATTAGTAGCAACATTCCATGTAGAATCTCCAATAGCAGCAACATTCCATGTAGAATCTCCAATAGTATCTATTTTATTTTTGTTACATTTGTACCCCACACTTTCCCACTCATGGCAGGCTCAATGCGGCTTACATAGGGCAATGGAGGGTTAAGTGACTTGCCCAGAGTCACAAGGAGCTGCCTGTGCCTGAAGTGGGAATCCAACTCAGTTCCTCAGTTCCCCAGGACCAAAGTCCACCACCCTAACCACTAGGCCATTCCTCCACTGTTGCTACTATTTGAGATTCTACATGGAATGTTGCTATTCCACTAGCAACATTCCATTCCATGTAGAGGTCGGCCATCACCAATGTGGCCGCGCAGGCTTCTGCTTCTGTGAGTCTGACGTCCTGCACGTACGTGCAGGATGTCAGACTCACAGAAACAGAAGCCTGCGCAGCCTTCTACATGGAATGTTGCTAGTGGAATAGCAGCATTCCATGTAGAATCTCCAATAGTAGCAACATTCCATGTAGAATCTCCAATAGTATCTATTTTATTTTTGTTACATTTGTACCCTGCGCTTTCCCACTCATGGCAGGCTCAATGCGGCTTACATGGGGCAATGGAGGGTTAAGTGACTTGCCCAGAGTCACAAGGAGCTGCCTGTGCCCGAAGTGGGAATCAAACTCAGTTCCTCAGGACCAAAGTCCACCACCCTAACCACTAGGCCACTCCTCCGATTACACCTTTTAGAACATTAAGGCCAAATTACCGATTTTGGGACAAAGACTGTACATATGGTTTCCCTGCAGCTTTGCATCAGTTCTGAAAGTGTACTTTCACTTTTAAAATTGCCAGGGGTGCAATGTTTATGTGGTCTTTTGCACCTGCTTTTTCTGTGGGTAACATTTTGCTGTAAACATCTGTGAAAAGATTGGATATATCTGTGTACTTTTGTACAGCCGCACAAATGATTTTTAATTGTAAAACATATGATGGGATCGCACCTTTGATGTTTAATTTTATTTGGTTACCGATACAAGCAAAAATCATATGCAAAAGTTTCCTGTTGTATTCATAAACCTCTCTTTGAACAAGCGCAAGGCCAATTAGTTGATTTGCTAACCAGATCCTTATTTTACACCTGCAGAGCTAGAGATCGTTTTCTTAACATTTTTCCTTCGACAAAAGGTGTCCTTAAAAAAAAAAAAAAAAGTTATTTTCCCTTCCAAGCTGCAACTATTTGGAATTATTTATCTCTTGAGGTTAAATCGGAAACCTCATATATAGTTTTCCAGAAAAAAAAACTTAAAACATTTATTTTTGATTAGTTTTTAACCAGTATTGTCTCCGGATAATGTCTTTGTAGCTAGTTATATTTTAATTTTCATATTATTTTATGCATATATTTTTGGAATGATAATAATCCGTATCTGATATTTTGTATACCACTTAGGACCTTTTGGAACAGATGGTTAATAAATGCCTCAAACGCGCCCTTGAGGCTGGGTGTGGAGCAGGGCTGCCGCAGCTACCGCCCCCCTACACACACACACACTCAGGCAGCAGCCATCGCTATCCCCCCCCCCCCCCCCCCCACACACACACTCAGGACGCAGCAGCTACCACCGCCGCCCTCCTACTTGGGACGCAGCAGCTACCGGTGCCCCCCTCTCAGGCCGCTGCCGCCCCCCACTCGGATCGCCAATGTGCCCTGCATCTGCTCCTCCCTCAGTTTGTCACACTCGTCCTCCTGTGTGCCGGGACCGGGCTATCGCATTAAAACAATCATCCAGGTCCCGACACACAGGAGCAAGAGAGAGATCCACTAGGGATAGAGAAAATACCTGTGTATAATAAAAACGTAAAATGCTTCGATTGTAACACAGAAAGGCGGTATTTCAAATCCATGACCATTTACAGACTCTGGTGCTGGGTCCCCCTTGGACACTGGGCCCGGGAAATCTTGTCCCTCTGCCCCACGCTCCCTCACCCCTTGGCAGCCCTGGTCACATTGAGGGGCATAATCGAACGGCGCCGACCATCTATGTGGCTGGCGCCCTAAAGGGGCGGAGCCAACCATATTATCGAAAAAGATGGCCAGCCATCTTTTCTTTTGATAATACGGTTGGCGCCGGCTACATCTCAACATTTAGGTCAAATGTTGAGATCGCCTGGTTTAGAGGTGGCCGGGTTCGGTTTTTGGCAATAATGGAAACTGGGCCCGGCCATCTCAAACCCGGCGAAATGCAAGCCTTTTGGTCACGGGAGGAGCCAGCATTTGTAGTGCACTGGCCCCCCTGACATGCCAGGTCACCAACCGGGCACCCTAGGGGGCACTGCAGTGGACTTCACAAATTGCTTCCAGGTGCATAGCTCCCTTCCCTTGGGTGCTGAGCCCCCCAAATCCCCCGCAAAACCCACTCCCCACAACTCTACACCACTATCATAGCCCTAAGGGCTGAAATGGGGGCACCTACATATGGGTACAGTGGGGTTTGGGGGGTTTTGAAGGGCTCAACATTTACCACCACAAGTGTAACAGGTAAGGGGGGGATGGGCCTGGGTCCACCTGCCTGAATTCCACTGCACCCCCTAAAACTGCTCCAGGGACCTGCATACTGCTGTGATGGAGCTGGGTATGACATTTGAGGCTGGCATAGAGGCTGGCAAAAAAATGTTTTAATTTTTTTGAGTGGGAGGGGGTTGGTGACCACTGGGGGAGTAAGGGGAGATGATCCCCGATTCCCTCCGGTGGTCATGTGGTCAATTGGGGCACTTTTTTGTGACTTGGACCCAAAAATAAATGGACCAACTGCAGCTGGCGAAATGCTTGTCTGAGCCGGCCATCTTTTTTCCATTATGGGGTGAAGCCGGCCACCTCGTAACCACGTCCCCGCCCCGTCCCACCCTCTGTACCCTGCCTTGAAGGTTGGCCGGCTCCGCAACGGAAAGCAGTTGGCGCCGGTCAAAATTGGCTTTCGATTATACCGATATGGCCGGCGATCTCCTTCTAACATGAGCTGGATAGTCTTCTGCAGTCTGTCCTTATTGAATGAATGAAATTGTCTGTTGTGACGTTCCTCTTAGTCCAGGCTCATGGAGCACCTTAAACCAATTTGGCACTGATCAATACAAATAGAGCCTCTTCCAAATGAAGCTGATGTGGGACAGCATTAAATTTAAAAAAAAATGGCTTACAGTGCTTATGAAACAATTGGTGATCAGAAGAATTGGTTGTCTTTGGGGGGGGGGGGGGAAAGAGTTTTGTGTGTGTTTATTGATTTATTTATTACACATTCACCCCCAAGGCAGTGTACAGCAAGTCCAGTTTAACATAAAACTTACAATTTTGTCAACAATATAATAATAGTAGTAAAAATGACCAAAATATAAACATACGCCAGGCCCCCTCCCTGCCCATCTTCAAATCTCTGCTTAAAGCCCACCTCTTCAATGTCGCCTTCGGCACCTAACCTCTACACCTCTACCCATGAAATCTAGACTGCCCAACTTGACATTTCGTTCTTTAGATTGTAAGCTCATTTGAGCAGGGACCGTCCTTCTTTGTTTATTTTGTACAGCGCTGCGTAACCCTAGTAGCGCTCTAGAAATGTTAAGTAGTAGTAGTAGTAAAATAAATGAGAGAACAAAGTACGAAAATTGGTGTAAATAAATAAATGTGATCTTATTTTCTGAAGAATTTGCTTCATAATAATCCATCATGACTTCCTGGTATCATCCATTATCCTTTACTTTACTAACTTTACTTTACTAACCTAGAAATGTACTCACTCTGCTGCTCCCCAGTATCTCTCCACACTCGTCCTTCCCTACACCCCTTCCCGTGCACTCCGCTCCATGGATAAATCCTTCTTATCTGTTCCCTTCTCCACTACTGCCAACTCCAGACTTCGCGCCTTCTGTCTCGCTGCACCCTACGCCTGGAATAAACTTCCTGAGCCCCTACGTCTTGCCCCATCCTTGGCCACCTTTAAATCTAGACTGAAAGCCCACCTCTTTAACATTGCTTTTGACTCGTAACCGCTTGTAACCACTCGCCTCCACCTACCCTCCTCTCCTCCTTCCTGTACACATTAATTGATTTGATTTGCTTACTTTATTTTTTGTCTATTAGATTGTAAGCTCTTTGAGCAGGGACTGTCTTTCTTCTATGTTTGTGCAGCGCTGCGTAAGCCTTGTAGCGCTATAAAAATGCTAAGTAGTAGTAGTAATAGTAGTAGTGCATTACACCAATGGTCTCTAATGTTTCTTAAACCTCACACTAACACTATCTGCTTTTGTCCCACCTGGAATGTAAACCGCACTGAACCCTGGAAAGGGGATATTAGCAGTATACAAGAAATGTACTGTATTGAATTGAATTGAACAAACTCTTTTCTTTTGTCTCTCACAGTGATTCCCAGAGTAACAAAGCACTTGCTTTCCAACCCTGTATTCACCTGTATAGTGCTTGCTGCCTGCATGGAGATTGCCGTAGTTGCGGGGTTTGCGGCCTTCCTGGGAAAATACCTTGAACAGCAGTTCAACCTTACAACCTCATCTGCCAATCAACTGCTAGGTGAGAAAACCGTCCTGCTTTCAATGCCTGCTAAAGGCTAAACTTAGGCTGTCCGCTGGCTCCATGTTTTTCCGAACAGGCTGGTTCAGCCCTGGTTTTACCTTTGTTCCGTGCAGGGACCTTGTAGAAATGAAAATACAAATGCTGGTGTTCAGGGAGATTAAACTGAGCACTGAAGTGATCTGTCTAGAAAGAATGGAGCCAGTCAGGAACCTAATTGTAACAGAAGACCACCTCATGTACCATTTCTATAAGGGATCTCTCTGCATTTCATCAGGTATTAATATTTTGTACAATATTTAAGCCCTCCACAAAATGTTTAAGAATATTGTTCATTCCATCATTTGATTGTTCTTGGAAATTTCTTTTCTTTTGCACAAAGTAACAAAATGAAATAGGATCTCATTGTGTTCAATTCTGGTCGCCGCATCTCAAAAAAGATATAGTGGAATTAGAAAAGGTGCAGAGATGGGCGACGAAAATGATAAAGGGGATGGGACGACTTCCCTATGAGGAAAGGCTAAAGCGGCTAGGGCTCTTCAGCTTGGAGAAAAGGCGGCTGAGGGGAGATATGATAGAGGTCTATAAAATAATGAGTGGAGTTGAACGGGTAGATGTGAAGCGTCTGTTTACGCTTTCCAAAAATACTAGGACTAGGGGGCATGCGATGAAGCTACAATGTAGTAAATTTAAAACGAATCGGAGAAATTGTTTCTTCACTCAATGTGTAATTAAACTCTGGAATTCGTTGCCAGAGAATGTGGTAAAGGCGGTTAGCTTAGCGGAGTTTAAAAAAAGGTTTGGACGGCTTCCTAAAGGAAAAGTCCATAGACCATTATTAAATGGACTTGGGGAAAATCCACTATTTCTGAGATAAGCAGTATAAAATGTTTTGTACTTTTTTGGAATCTTGCCAGGTATTTGTGACCTGGATTGGCCACTGTTGGAAACAGGATGATGGGCTTGGTGGACCTTTGGTCCACATAGGGACGTCATACATGGAAGAGTTCTGTTGTGTCCATACCGTATTTTGGTTTTGTTGCAGCGATCAGGCATTTATGTTGGGTTGGTAGGGTATGCCTTTTTGAACAAATACGTACGTCTAGTAGCGCTTTAGAAATGATAAGTAGTAGTAGTAGTATTTAGTGTTCTCCGGAAGTGTAGGTGGTCGTACGTGGTTTTCATGGATTTTGGGAATGCGTTCCACAGTTGTGTGCTTATGTAGAAAAAACTGGATGCGTAAGTTGATTTGTATTTGAGTCCTTTGCCGCTTGGGTAGTGCATGTGAAAACATTGGAATACATATTAATGAACAAGCCGAGAAGACATACAGAGATAGAGCGTAAAGACAGATGAAAGAGGGAATGAGAAAGAAGTGATGATAAATAATATGGACTACATTTATAAAGAATGAATTTTGGAGGTAATTCTAAAAATTGGTGCTTAGACGTACGGACCACTTAATTACATGCATCAACCTAGAGTAGTTGGAAATTCTTGGGTTTCTGTAGATTGGAAAGCAATGAAACGGAATTGTTGCCAGTTCGAGCATGCCTGGCGGAAATCAGGGAGTGAATCACTCTGAAAGCAATGGAAAAGCTTTTTTACTCACTATACAAAATCAAATAAAAAATGCAATAATTATTCTGATTTGATAGGTCTGGAACAACCTGACCTAAATAAACTTTATTCCTTTGATGAAGTGTTTAATATCATGTCCATTTTCCAACACTTCTGATGTCATTCAACCCTCGGCATCAGATCTTGCTTCTTACTTTGCAAATAAAATTGAAGTTATTTATCGCAGTTTTAATCAGGGAATTGCCCCCATGTTGACTCCTGGAGTAACTATTGATACATTAAGATCCGATATCCTGGGGACAGATGCTGGGCATCATTTCATATTGTTACTATGTCCTTTGATTTAAAAAACCCTCTAAATCTCCTTGTTTTTTTTAGATGAGTATCCAGCATACCTTTTGGCGAACCCAACAGAATTTGTTGAGGCTTGGGTAACTTCTTTGTCTAATATCTTGTTGTTTTTCCTCTTCATTTGGAGATATTTTCCTGATACCTATTCCAAAAGCCACTTATCACAAACATCAAGCTTTAGACCGATCACAAGCTTTCCTTTCTTAACTAAGCTTATTGAGTTTCTTGTGGCTTCTCCGTTTTTCGGAATTTCTTCCAGCAGTCAGACTCACCGTTATCATCTCAACACGGGGTCAGAAGGTTTCACAGTACTGAGACACTGCTAATTGTATTAAAGTCGACTGTTCAATCAGAATTGAGTAAAGGGAATCGAATGGTCCTACTGCAGTTCGTGACACCGTAGACCATGACTTGTTACTGGATAGATTAAAGGGGTTTGAACTTATAGAGAATGTGCTAAAAAGATTTGATGGACTCCTGAGGAATCAACAATATATGGTCAGGAAGGACAGCTGTTCATCCCCCTTTTGTGACCCCACCCTGTGGAGTCACTCAGGGATCACCTATTTCTCCTTCGCTTTCCAATGTTTTTATGACCTCATTTATGCTGGGATTGGGTGAGTGGTTGTTTTAATATGCAGATAATATCTTTATATTGCTCACTATAAATGTGAACTTTAATTTGTTAATGGGAAAGCTGATGTCTGCTATTGAGAAGATTAAAAGCTGGTTTGCTCAATATCATTTAAAATTAAAAGCTGGTAAAACTAAGTTGCTATGGTTTGCTATTAATCAGAGTTATATACCAGTTCCGATCATATTGTTGGATGGTTCATGTCTTTCAGTGGATAAGGAGTCTAGGGTCTTAGGGGTGCTTTTAGGCTCATCTTTAACGATGGAACCTCAGATCAATGAAATTTTTACTTTTAATTTGATCTTTATTTTTTCCTCAGCATTTCAGAGTATTGGTTCAGGCTGTTATTTTGTCATCTCCGGACTATAAAGGGGATTTGGACAGATTCCTGAGGGAAAAGTCCATTGAACATTATTAATTTTTTTTTTTTTTTTTTGGGGGGGGGGGGGGGTTGCCGGGTTCTTGAAGCCTGGATTGGCCACTGTCAGAGACAGGATGCTGGGCTTGATGGACCCTTGGTCTTTTCCCAGTATGGCGGTACTTATGTACTCGTAATTCACTATAACTAGGTATTTCGCAGAAAGTACTGAAGAAGCCAAGGCTGATTTCAGAGCACAGCTGCTAGACTGATTTGTAGGAAAGTAATTTGATCATATGTCCCGTTATTTGTTGGTCTCCATTGGCTCTCTATAGAAGCACGAATTGTTTTTAGACTGTATTGTTTAGATTTAAAACATTATATGGTGATGCTACAGATGATTTCCTTTTGTTATTTTCTTTGTCAGGTACTTCTTTTATGGGTCGAAATGTGGGTCGTCTTATTTTGCATCTACCATCTTTGAAAGGTGTAAAATATAGATTGCTCTATGGTCAATCTTTACTTTTCCATGCCATCAGAATTTGGAACTTTCTTCTACAGGATATTCATTCTTCTTCCTCTTATCTGTTGTTTCGGAGAAAACTGAAACTTTTGGCAAAGAATGTGTTGTGATTTATACAGAAGTTCTACTTTTTCTTTTGGTAACTATACGATTGTTATGCTTGAGTCTTTTTGTTACCCACCTTGCACCCTTTTTTTAAGGGATTTGGCCGGATACAAGCCTCTAGTATAGTGTGGTATAGTATGCGTCATAAGAGACAAAGTTGGGCCTGGGGCAAACAATCTTCAGGGTCCCGCCTCCCCCCCCCCCCCCCCCCCCCGCCGCTGCTGCTCCCCTTCCACTTCCCCCGTTCTGCAGCAGCAATTGAGACAGTGCTCTTCCAGCTATGGGTCCTTCTTTCTGCTGTGTCCTGCCTCTTGGGAAGTAACTTCCTGTTTCCACAAAGGCAGGACGCGGCAGGAAGAAGGACCTGAGGCCAGCAGAGCAGTTGGGCCCACCTTGGAGACCTGGCCTGAGGAATCTCCCCCCCGCCCTTGGAGGCCCTGCTAGGCGCTATTCTATGATATATAAAGTAGGTCTTAAGTTCTATAGCACATAACTGCAGGGGGGGGGGTACACATGGATGGAGCATGGGTAGGCCACAGGCGTATTTTCAAGTGACACCCATAACTACTTGGCGTACGTATGCAAGCCCATTTGTTTTGTTACATTTGTACCCCGCGCTTTCCCACTCATAGCAGGTTCAATGCTGCTTACATATTATATACAGGTACTTATTTGTACCTGGGGCAATGGAGGGTTAAGTGACTTGCCCAGAGTCACAAGGAGCTGCCTGTGTCTGCAGTGGGAATCGAACCCAGTTCCCCAGGACCAAAGTCCACCACACTAACCACTAGGCCACTCCTCCACTCCATTTACACCTGCTATTGATATGGTGTAAATGGTTGCACCTAAACGTAGGTGCACCCACGTGGATTACACTAGTATTCTGTAGAAATCAAACAAAATAAAACATGGAAAAGAAAATAAGATGATACCTTTTTTATTGGACATAACCTAATGCATTTCTTGATTAGCTTTGTTGAGATGGTCGGCCTTAGAGATGGGCGACCTCGGTTTTCGCCGATAATGCCCTTCTTCGTCAGATCGGAAATAAGCAAATGTGGTAGCAGATAGTATATATGAGAGAAACATCCAAGCATTAGTTTGACAGTCTGACAGAGTGGGAGGGTGGGGGTGGGTCGGAGGTATGCATGGGGACATCAAAGCATTTCATTGATATTCTAACAGGATGGGTATTGGTAGGTGAGATGAGGGTAATAAACAGAGAAATACAGCTTTATGGTTTATAATGGGTTATATTTATGTTTATTTCTCTGTTTACTACCCTCCTCTCACCTACCAACATCCATCCTGTTAGAATATCAATGAAATGCTTTGATGTCCCCATGCATACCCCCACCCTCCCACTCTGTCAGACAGTCAAAGTAATGCTTTGATGTTTCTCTTATGTATACTATCTGCCAACACATTTGCTTATTTCCGATCTGAGGAAGAAGGGCAACCTTCGAAAGCTAATCAAGAAATGTATTAAGTTATGTCCAATAAAAAAGGTATCATCTTATTTTCTTTTCCATGTGTTATGTTTCAATAATTTTTATTCAGGAGAACTTATCAACAGATTTCAACAGTGCTTAACTTCTCTTGTTTTGCAAAATAAACCACATATCTGTACTAGCAAATATCTTTCAAGATCTATACAACTGTTTCTCTCCCCAGTAACTTTTTTCATTTTATCCCTTGCCCTCCCTTTACTTCCCTCATCCCCTTCCCCCCCTCTCATTATCATCACAGACTCTTACTTCGCAGGTCCCATTGTCTAAGTGTGCTTAAGCAGTTTCACATGTTCATTATTTGTCCTTTAGCTCGATTGGTCAGCGTCAACCAAAACGGAGTCCAGCAAGCCCAGAAGATCCGGGCATGGGGGGGGTCGTTGAGTTCTCACTCTTGTTCTCTCAGTGCGTAGCAGGTGAATCATCTGCCCCCTCCATTGAGCCACTGTAGGGCCCTCTTTAGTCATCCAGGCCCTCAGAATTGTTCTCTTGGCCACCATCACTGTGCGTAGTGTAAATGCTCGGCGTCCTCTAACTGGAGGCCCTGTAAACCTCAGGTGTCCAAAGAGGAGTCTGGCGTCCAGAATCCAATTCGAGTGCCACATAGCTCGTATTTGTCCATTTATGGCCTTCCAAAACTGTTGGATGTAGGGGCAGCCCCAAAACATATGTCCCAGCGTTGCTCCTTCCTCTACGCATTTAGGGCAAGCTCCGTCCGGCGATGCCCCCATGTGGAACGCCCTCCTAGGCGGTATATGTGCTCTCAATACAAATTTAAATTGTAATTCCCAATAAACTGCTTGATCGGTGTTCCTGCGATATCCCAGGAGGTGTTCACGGACCATTGCAGGAGTTATTTTGATCTCCAGTTCTGTACTCCACTGGGCAGACAGTCTCTCAAAGTCTGGTTCTTTAGTCATGTCCTTTAAATGTCTATGGTGATAGGTGAGTGGTACCTTTTGTTGCGCTCCCAATGCGAGTGCCACCCCTAGCTCCTCTTGTACATCCTCCGCCAGTTCCTCACGGGTTTTCCATGTGTTATTTTGTTTGATTTCTATTGATAACCTTTAAGAGTGGACTAACACGGCTACCACACCTCTCTACTAGTATTCTGGAATGGCATTTTGGTGCACAGATGGTTGTTATAGAATTACTGCGCCTTGCTCGGTATCAGCGTGCCTAAATGGAGGTGTCAGATTTTACAATTGCCTTTTGTATGTATAGTCGAATACCGTGTATGCAATTGATCTCAGTCAGGGTGCATGTGGCTAGCTAGTCACATTAGGGGAATTATATCAATGGCACCCAAAGTTAAGCTGAGTGGGAGTCCTCCAGCTACAGTCCTGCCAGTGTGTGGCACTGTTTTCACTATCACATTTTGAATAGTAAGGGACAGGCAAGCTCTGCAGGACTCCATGGAGCCTGCCTGTCCCTAGCAATTGAAAACACAATATTGAAGCCCCCCCCCCCCCCTTTTTACTGGCAGCAGGACTGCTGCTCAGCTTAGAGGGAACAGTGAATGGAGAACAAAACTGAGAATGTCTCGGTACTGCTCCATGGTTCGACTGCACTTTGAATATCGTCGTGTGCAGTTAGTTGTGTTCTAGAACGATGACCAGCCCACAATCCAGATAACTATCCAGATAACGTTACAACAACAAAAAGATTTAAGTACTGTCATTATTTAGATAGCGCAAATAGTCACCACTAAATATCCAAATCCATTTCCGTTCCGGCGGCTGGCATTTCAGAAAAGCTACCAACCGCTCTATTTGAATATTGATTTGACTATTTATATACGCCTGGAATAAACTTCCTGAGCCCCTACGTCTTGCCCCATCCTTGGCCACCTTTAAATCTAGACTGAAAGCCCACCTCTTTGACTCGTAACCATTTGTAGCCACTCGCCTCCACCTACCCTCCTCTCTTCCTTCCCGTTCACATTAATTGATTTGATTTGCTTACTTTATTTTTTGTCTATTAGATTGTAAGCTCTTTGAGCAGGGACTGTCTTTCTTCTATGTTTGTGCAGCGCTGCGTACGCCTTGTAGCGCTATAGAAATGCTAAATAGTAGTAGTAGTAGTAGACTATTTCAGCTGTATAATAAAACTGTACCACTAAGCTCTGTATCTTCCACAAGATAGTTTTATAAATGAAGAGTTGCTTTCACGTGTGAAAACCGACACAAGAAGCAAATGAAAGGATCATCAGGTCTGAAATAAGTTTTCTTGTGACATCAGTAGACCTCAACTTTAATATTTTTGTTGTCAGTGTTGTATGAAGTTCTTTAATTGTAACCCCTTCATTTCCGTCCCCAGGGATGACGGCCATACCGTGTGCGTGCCTGGGAATTTTCCTAGGGGGCCTTCTTGTGAAGAAGCTGGGCCTGTCTGCCCTGGGAGCCATTCGGATGGCCATGCTGGTGAATTTGGTGTCTACTGCTTGCTACGTCTCCTTCCTCTTCTTGGGCTGTGATACGGGGCCTGTGGCTGGGGTTACTGTTCCCTATGGAAACAAGTGAGTCTGCCGGGAACATGTTGGTATGATTTTCACAATATCGGGCGAGTTCCCACCGGACAGCTCTCACCCACCAATTCCCCCCCGAGACAATTCCCACCTAGGACAATTCCCACGTATGGGGACAATTGCCACCAAGGACTCCTCTCTCCCCCCCCCCCCCCCCCCCCGGTCATTTCCCACCCTCCCTAGCCCCTTTTTTTTTTGTAGTGGCCATAGCGTCTTTTTCGTTTTGGGTCCCATAAGTCCTGGTAATTGTTTTATAAATCATAACCAGTGTGTCATTTTGAGGGGCTGAATTAGGTTGAAACCTAGTTTGGGGGGTATGGGGTGGCTTTGCCCCCCCCCCCCCCCCCCCCCCCCCACATGAACTACAGTTTGTATTTATTTATTTATTTATTTACTTATTTATGACATTTAGAGCCCAGATTAAACATGAATTAGGTTGAAACCTAGCTTGGGCATGTGTATGGGTCATTGCCGCCCCCTCACAAACTGCATGTCTGGAAGGGGAAAGTGATATGTAAAAGATAATGTTGTGGGAGAGGGGTTTGAGGAGTACTGTCCCCTCTCAAACGATCTGGAAGAGGAAAGGGAGAGAGATTACTTGTCCTAGAGTGTTGGGGGTTATGGGTGGGAATTGTCCTCTCTGGTGTGGTGGGAATTTGCTCAGTGGGAATTGGTGGTTGGGAACTGACCTAGAACAGATTTTTATCTAACATGTGGACAGCACTGAAAAAGGTACATATGAGAAAGTATGATGGCAAAGAGGGGCATTTTCGAATGGGGACGCCCATCTCTAAGGGTGCCCATCTCTGAGGACGTCCCCGCGAAGGGGTGGGGCATCCCGTATTATCGAAACAAGATGGGCATCCATCTTTCATTTTGATAATACGGTTGGGGATGCCCAAATCTCAACATCTAGGTCGACCTAAGAGATGGTCGACCTTAGAGATGGGCGACCTCGGTTTTCGCCGATAATGGAAACCGAGGACACCCATCTCAGAAACGACCAAATCCAAGGCATTTGGTCGTGGGAGGAGCCAGCATTCGTAGTGCACTGGTCCCCCTCACATGCCAGGACACCAACCGGGCACCCTAGGGGGCACTGCAGTGGACTTCATAAATTGCTCCCAGGTGCATAGCTCCCTTACCTTGGGTGCTGAGCCCGCCAAAACCCACTCCCCACAACTGTACACCACTACCATAGCACTAAGGGGTGAAGGGGGGGGCACCTACATGTGGGTGCAGTGGGTTTCGGGTGGGTTTTGAAGAGCTCACATTTACCACCACAAGTGTAACAGGTAGGGGGGGATGGGCCTAGGTCCACCTGACTGAAATCCACTGCACCCACTAAAAACTGCTCCAGGGACCTGCATACTGCTGTGATGGAGCTGGGCATGACATTTGAGGCTGGCATAGAGGTTGGAAAAAATGTTTTTAAAATTTTTTGGGGGTGGGAGGGGGTTGGTGACCACTGGGGGAGTAAGGGGAGGTCATCCCCGATTCCCTCCGGTGGTCATCTGGTCAGTTCGGGCACCTTTTACAGGCTTGGACATGAAAAAAATGGACCAAGTAAAGTCAGCCAAATGCTTGTCAGGGACACCCTTCTTTTTTCCATTATCGGCCGAGGACGCCCATCTCCTAAGCACGCCCCGTCCAGCCTTCGCTACACTGCCGACACGCCCCCTTGCACTTTGGTTGTCCCCGCGACGGAAAGCAGTTGAGGGCGCCCAAAATTGGCTTTCGATTATGCCGATTTGGCCGACCTTGCAAGAAGGACACCCATCTCCCTGTTTGTGTCGGAAGATGGGCGCCCTTCTCTTTCGAAAATGCCCCTGATAGTGATTAAAGAGCTGGGAAGAAGACGATCTGAGTTCAAATCCTGTTTCTGCTGTTGCCACTTCCAGTGATTCTAAGTAACCTGTTTTACGTCTCTGTACCTCATGTATCCACTTTAATCATGATGAGATTGATTGATTGATTGATTGATTGATTGATTGCATATGGGTACAGAGTGCTGTACAGAGTGCTGGTGTAAAAGAAAATAGAATAAAATTAGATATAGCATCACAGCAATGTAATAAAAGTTCATTTGCATGTGGTATTTTCCCTCCAGGCAACAGGTCAGGCTTAACTTCACCTTACTGGGAAAGAAAGCCTGGGGTTCAGTTATGAAGGCAGCACTATCATGGTGGCACTCACGTTAAATAACCTCGCACTACATTCATGTGACAGATTTAATGCCTGCTGAATTTATAATTCGGCAATAAGCAAGCAAAGTGTGGAATAACACCAAGGCAGAGGCAAAATAGCCAGAGCTGACAAACAGTAGATGCGACCAACTACAAATATTTGATACAAACCTCAATAAATATTCAAGTCTGTGAAGTAACTCTATAGATTTCAACAAAGTGAAAAGTGGGTGGAAAAAGCCTCAAAGAGCTCCAGGTAGAACCTTCGGAGCTAATAACTCGTCATCATTGGCAAAAGCCCACACCATAATTTAAGTGCAAAAGCACCACCCTTTCATTTCTTATCATTTTTTTTAACCAAGTGAAATGCACTTATCTAGCCTACTCCAGCAGAATAAAGTAGTCCCCAGACCGACTTCGGCCAGCGTTTTCTACTGCTGTCTCAAGGTCGGGACTTCTGGCTTTTGCAGTTGCAGTTCACAGGCACAGGGTGGAGTCAGTTCACGTACAGTGTGTATAGAGTTACCATATTTGGTCCCCCAAAAAAGAGGACACATGCCCTGCCCCCTTTCACACCCCCGCTCCGCCCCCTTTCACACCCTTGCACCGCCCCCTGTCACATATTCCCCTCCCCCCCTTTCATACACCCCATCACCCCCCTTCCCTTACCTTACTCTACTGCCCTGGTAGTCTAGTGACTTCTTCGGGGCAGGAAAGAGCCCTCTCTTTGCTGCCCGGAGCACTGCCCTGCATCCTGTTGCTGATCTCGGCGCCAATTCAAAATGGCCGCCGAGAGTTGAAGTCTCTCGAGGTCGCTTCAACTCACGGCGGACATTTTGAATCAGCGCTGAGATCAGCAACAGGATGCAGGGCAGTGCTCCGGGCAGGAAAGAGGGGGCTCTTTCCTGCCCTGAAGGCGGAAGAGGTCAGTAGACCACCAGGGCAGTAGAATAGTAAGTAAGGGGAGGGGAGGGCCGGGAGGCAGAAATCCGGACAAACAGGCAGATTGGCAAAACCCGCCCGGTTGCCCGGACAAGCCCTCAAAACGGGGACATGTCCAGGTAAATCCGGACATATGGTAACCCTAAGTGTGTAGGCAGTTCACAGCACAGGCACAAGGTAGAGGCACACATTGTGGACCTTTGCTGTTTCCCTCTAGCCTGGAATATTTATTAGGATTTATTTACCGCCTTTTTGAAGGAATTCACTCAAGGCGGTGTACAGTAAGAATAGATCAAACATGAGCAATAGACAATTACAGCAGTAAAAATATTCAAAAACAATACAAAGTATGGCACAGTATACCAGGGGCGTAGCCACGGGTGGGCCTGGACGGGCCCAGGCCCACCCATTTTCCCTCCAGGCCCGCCCATCCTTCGCACGCTGTTGCTGCCCTTTTGTCCCGCAGAGGCAGCGTTCAGTGTTTCCATCCTGCCCTGTCTTTTCCCCAAGCTCCGCTGCATCGTCCCTGCAAGTGGAATCCTTCTCCTTTTCGGCCGTCGCGCTGCGCTGCCATACACACAGGCAGCTTCGCTCCTCCCTGCCGCGTCCATTCTGGCCCTCTCTGATGCACTTCCTGTTAGGGCCGGATGAACACGGTGGGGGAGAGCGAAGCTGCTGCGACGGCCGAAAAGGAGAAGTATTCCACTTGCAGGGACGATGCAGCGGAGCCTGGGGAGAAGACAGGGCAGGAAGGAAACGCTGAACGCTGCCTCCACGGGACAAAAGGGCAGCGACAGCGGGCGAAGGTTGTGGATGGGCGGGCCTGGAGGGAAAATGGCTGAGCTGCTGGGACATGGGAGGGAGAGAGGAGGAAGGGACTTGAGGGAAGGGAGAGAGCTACTGGACATGGGAGGGAGAGGAAGAAGGGACTGGAGCGAAGGGAGGGAGAGGAAGAAGGGACTGGAAGGAAGGGAGAGAGCTACTGGACATGGGAGGGAGAGGAAGAAGGGACTGGAGGGAAGGGAGGGAGAGGAAGAAGAGACTGGAGGGAAGGGAGAGAGCTGCTGGGACATGGGAGGGAGAGGAAGAAGGGACTGGCGGGAAGGGAGAGAGCTACTGGGACACGGGAGGGAGAGGAAGAAGGGACTGGAGGGAAGGGAGAGAGCTGCTGGGACATGGGAGGGAGAGGAAGAAGGGACTGGCGGGAAGGGAGAGAGCTACTGGACATGGGAGGGAGAGGAGGAAGGGGCTAGAGAGCTGCTGGACAAGGGAGGAAGAGGAAGAAGGGACTAGAGGGAAGGGAGAGAGCTGCTGGACATGGGATGGAGAGGAGGAGGGGATTGGATGGAAGGGAGAGAGCTGCTGGACATGGGAGGGAGAGGAGGAAGGAGCTGGAGAGCTGCTGGACAAGGAAGGAAGAGGAAGAAGGGACTAGAGGGGAGAGAGCTGCTGGACATGGGAGGATAGGGAGAGAAAGAGGGGAGATGGATGAAAGGATGCAGAGAGAAAGGGGAGAAACTAGAAGGATGTGGAGAGAGGGAGGAGACTGAACAGAAAAGGGTAGAGAGATAGACACTGGATAGAAGGAGAGGGGAGTTAGAGACACTAGATGGAAGGATCAGGAGAGAGGGTAGATGGGTGGAAGGATAAGGAGAGAAAGAGGGAAGACACTGGATGGAAGGGTAGGGAGAAAAAGGAGACGTTGGATGCAAAAGAAAGAGGGGAGACACTGGAAGGATGGGGAGAGAAAGAGGGGAGCTGCTGGATGGAAAGAGGGAGAGGACAGAGTAGGGAAAGACTGGAGAATAAGAGGAAGGGGCATGTGGCGAACAAGGGTGAGGAAAAGATGATGAAAAGCCATAGGTGATGAATGGACAGGAAACCCTGGCAAGAGAAAGACGAAGGAAAGCAGAATCTAGAGACTGGGAGCAACACAATGAGAAAAAGTAAATGGCCATACAACAAAGGTAAAGAAAATAATTTTATTTTAATTTAGGATAAAGTCCTGTGTTAATAAAGTTTCAGAGACCAATACTTCCTTCCTTAGGTCAGGAGAGGATACCGTAACAGCGTTATGCTGACCTGAGGCAGGAGGTTTTGGCCTCTGAAAGCTCATTGAAAAGGGTGTTAGGCTTTTAAATAAATTTTCTGAAACCTGATGCACTGAAAAGCAGCACTTTACCCTGTGTGACAAATGCATCTGATTAGTGTGACTAAATTTTGCTGGGGAAGGGGGGTAGAGAGAAAATTTTGTGCCCACCCACTTTAGGTTCAGGCCCATCTAAAATTGGCAGTCTGGCTACGCCACTGCGGTATACTATTTACAATGTCAACACAATACGTAATAGAACATTATAGGTGATAGCGAAGGGTGAACCAAAGATGTAACATGTAGAAGGGTAAGAAAGTAGGAAGAGTTAGAAAGTAAGGTGATTGATTCAAAGAAAGTTGCACCTGAGGTCAGAGAAATGGTTAAATATTATCTCAGCTAGGGTAGGAGTGGATAAACATGTCCTGCTGCAGTATAGGCAGCCTGAGTCACTCCTTGTGTGTGTGAGTGAGACTAAGGAGTTAGTTACTTCTTCCAGTAAAGACCTGGATTGAGGATTGTATTGAATATTAGTAGTTGATTGGATCAGTTAGTTCATCCTCTACCCATTTTTTTTTTTTTGGAAAACAGTAGACGTAAACAGGGCAGGGTTGATGCATAAACTAGGCCTAATATGTACATGGCCCAAAGCTAAGAGGGAACCTACAGATCTGACAAGCCTCCTGCACGAAAATGGTAAACTCCTAATAAAGTTGGGCACAGCTATGGTTTTAGTTAAGCAGAGCTAATGGCTGGCAGGCCTTCTAAATCTGAATATATTTGCCAGTAGTCTGTCTCCCTAGTAGTACACATGCTGTAATCCCCTCTCCCCATCTATATGGCTCCAGTCCCTCCCTAGGCCACATCCTTCCTCACTTTATTCACTTCCCCTCATTTCTTGGGCATTCCTCCACCCCTCTCAGCTGCCTCTTCCCTCCAGCTTGTCTTTCCAAAACAGCACAGGGAAATTGCAGGGACTGGTCATGTTTATCCTTACATTGTAGACCTCTTGTTAAACTGTACAGCACTGCGTAACCCTAGTAGCGCTCTAGAAATGTTAAGTAGTAGTAGTAATGTACTGCCTTTCTGTGGTATAACCAAAGCTGTTTACATATTATATACAGGTACCTTCTCTGTCCCTAGTGAGCTAGTGCAATGGAGGGTTAAGTGAATGCCAGGACTTTTAGGCCATATCACAGTCTTTCTAGGGCTGTGAGGATTTGGATGTAATTACTCCGTTTTCCAAGTGTAAGCTCAAGGTGAGTTAGTTTCAGGTAGAGTTGGTAGGTTCCTACAGCCCAGAGGGCAGAGATTCTGTTGGTACCAATTAATTATTAAAGATACAAGTCACAGGGAGCATTATTAGGAGAAGTAAGATTCAAACCCGATTTCCCTAGTTCGAAATATTAGAGGTAAAATAATAATTGTTTAATGTTCTCTGTTAGCAGGGTTTTTTTTAATCCATTTTCAGTTTTTGTTTTTTAATACATTTTCATTTCCGGGCTATTTTCATGTGTTCCACCAGAGATTAATATCCAGTTGAGCAACATCCTTCCAATTATTCAGAATTAACTACTACTACTACTTATCACTTCTATAGCTGTACTGTGTCCCTGAAAAGAAAATCCAGCAGCCCTGTATCCAGTTTAGATAAGGAATCCTCTACCCCCTGAGGAAAGTTCTGTTCTGATCTCGGTGCCAACTCAGTGTGCACCTACTGGGAAATTGCTTTTAAAAGGTAGCTCAGATGCAAAGCCGTGATAAAGTCACAGTGGTGACTGTGACCTCTGTCACTCTGAAACAGCCATGTCTACATTGACCCAAGTATCACTGCAAAGGGATGGCAGTATAGTGAGGATTTTTGGAACAGTAGAATGCTCCCCCACAGAAAGTCTAACAGAGTGTAATAATGAGATTATGATATGAATGGGGAAAATAGAACAGACGTTAGTGGTATATTGAGAACAGGTATCTGATAATTGATTGTATGCAGTGAGTGGGCTAATGTAACAAGGTGGGATGATGTCTCTGTGTGAGAGCGGTTATATTAAGATTATCTGACAAGTCTGTTCATCCTCTACAGCTTGCCATTCTTTCAGCCTAAAGATTTATAAATGACCAGAGAAGTAACAGAGCCCTAATTGAAGTTGAGATGGTCTTGTATAACCTCACATCTATTTTATTCAGGGCACCTCTTGAGGTTGACATGGTGATCTCACACCTATAAAAGCGCAAAATGGTTTCCTAGGAAAAATCAGGTTTTTGAGGCCTTAATCCTTAAATAAAACCTTTTGATAAGAACAAATAAAAATAACCAGGTATACTTTTCTGTCTTAAAGAGAAGATGTGAATATAAACTGGGATTAATTATCAAAGATACAACCATACTTTTCTTTCAAAAATTCTGTGCCCTTACAATTTACCTGCGTGCTCAGTCATAAAGTTTCCCCTGGATTGTATTGTTACTCCAATAAAACGGTATCTGCTTATATTATTATTTTGGGTATGTTTTACTCTGCATATGGAGCGGAGGAGAAGTCTAATGGCGTAGGAGCCCTTTTACAAAGATGCGTAAGGCCCTACGCGTGTCCAGTGCGTGCCAAATCAGCATTACCACCCGGCTACCACGTGCCCCAGGCGGTAATTCTGAATTTGGCGCACGTCGAAAACACGCGGTATGAAATATTTTCTACCGCGTGGTGCTTACCCAGCAGTAAACAGTAGTGTGCACGTGATGCATGTCTACCGGCCGGGTAGCGCGTGAGACCTTACTGCCAAGTCAGTGGGTGGCAGTAAGGTCTCAGGCTGAAAATGGACGTTTTTTAATTTGCCGCACGTCCATTTTACAGCCCCTTAAAAAAGGCCCTTTTCCAGGAAGCGGCAAAAACTGGCCTGGCGCACGCCCAAAAGTCATGCTCGCACTGCCGCAGGCCTCTTTTTGCCGCAGCTTAGTAAAAGGGCCCCTTAGAGCAGTGGGGTTCAAATCTCACTTCTGCACCTTTGTGATTTTGGGCAAGTCGCTAAACCCTCCTTTGCCTCGGGTGTAAACATAGAGCCTGGTATTCAACTGTCGGCCGTCAGCAATATTTAAGGCTGAATTTGATCCGGCTATTATTATTATTATTTATTACATTTGTACCCCACATTTTCCCACCTTTTTGCAGGCTCAATGTGGCTTACAGAGTATTGTTATGATAAAGTCGTTACATGATTTAAACACAGTCGATCATAAGCTGAGGTATAAGAGGATTTAGATGGAAAGGTGTTAGGTAAGGTCATGTGAGAGGTGTTTTTTGATGCACTTGGGTGGTTTAAGGAATGATTTGTTTCATTGAGGATGACTTTTGTAGGCTTTGTTGAAGAGAAGTGTTTTCAAAGCTTTGCGGAAGCTAGTTAGATTGTTCATGATTTTCAGGGCCATGGGTAAAGCGTTCCAAAACTGTGTGCTTTTGTACGCAAAGGTAGTAGCATAAGCCTGTTTGTATTTCACTCCTTTACAGCTGGGGAAGTTCAGATTGAGGAATTTGCGGGCCGATCTTTTGGCGTTTCTGGGCGGCAGGTCCACTGGGTTTAACATATAGAGTAGGGCATCTGCATGAATGATTTTGTGCACGGTCGTGCAGATCTTGAACTCAATTCGTTCCTTGAGCGGAAGCCAGTGCAGTTTCTCTCTTAAGGGCTTCGCACTTTCATATTTGGGTTTTCCAAAAATGAGTCTGGCTGCCGTGTTTTGGGTTGTTTGGAGTTTTTTAATGGTCTGTTCTTTACAGCCTACGTACAGAGCGTTACAGTAGTCCAGGTGACTTATCACTAATGACTGTACTAGGGTGCGGAAGATGTTTCTTGGGAAAAAGGTTTTATTCTTTTAAGTTTCCACATCGATTGGAACATTTTTTTCGTTGTATATTCTTCACGTGGGTATCGAGTGTGAGGTTTCGATCAATGGTGACTCCAAGAATTTTCAGATTTTCTGAGATAGGAATATCAATATCGGACATAATCCAGGCATAACACTGAATATTTATTTATTTATTTATTTATTGGTGCCTATATCCCTCATGATCTGAATTTATATATCCAGGTGACTGTGGCTATCAATCAATAATAATTTGATGCATTGAAATTTTAAGAGACACACAAAGCTGATAGCATGAAGGAAAAACAATTTTTTTTAAAATATCTGGATCTTACCCTGCTGCCAGAAGTTATCTGGGTGTTGGCTGATATTGAGAAGCATCACATCACTCCTTTGCTGAAGAAATATCACTGACTTCCTATTGCGTTGCTAATAAAGTTTCAAATCTTGCTTCTTGTCTTTCAAGGCAGAACTACCATCATATTTAGCAATATTAACTATTCCTTATACTCCTGTTTGGGTCTTCAGATCGCTAAATGACCATCGTATGGTATCGCCTAACCCCCATGCAGCTTGGTTCGACTTGACCTGGAAGCTCCTGCTGCGTCATAGAAGCGTGTGTCCTAGGCATATGGACGCACTTCCACATTGTGCTTTTCAGCCGTTTTTTTTTTTTTTTTTTAGTTCTATGACAGGAGGTGGTGGAGATGAAAACGGTAACGGAGTTCAAACATGCGTGGGATATGCATAAAGGAATCCTGTGCAACAGGAATGGATCCTCAGAAGCTTAGCTGAAATTGGGTGGTGGAGCAGGTGGGGGGAAGAGAGGTTGGTGGTTGGGAGGCGAGGATAGTGGAGGGCAGACTTATACGGTCTGTACCAGAGCCGGTGATGGGAGACGGGACTGGTGGTTGGGAGGCGGGAAATACTGCTGGGCAGACTTATACGGTCTGTGCCCTGAAAAAGACAAGTACAAATTCAAGATATGAGTTTATCTTGGGCAGACTAGATGGACCATGCAGGTCTTTTTCTGCCGTCATCTACTATGTTACTATGTAATTGTTTTACAGGTTCTTTTTGTAGGGTTCCACAACAACTTTCATGCCCCGGGGGGGTTATTGTTTATATACGCGTGTTTGGAAGCCTTGTGTAGCTTTTTTTCCGGCTGCGGGTGCTGTAGATGCACCTCCACAATGTGCTTCTAGCTTTTTTTTTTTTTTTTTGTTACATGACAACTTTTTTTACAGTGCTGTTATGTGCAGGACATACACCCATGGCATATGTAACACACACGTGCAAATACTATTAAAATATATATTTATTTTTGTTACATTTGTAACCCACGCTTTCCCACTCATGGCAGGCTCAATGCGGCTTACATATTGTATACAGGTACTTATTTGTACCTGGGGCAATGGAGGGCTAAGTGATTTGCCCGGAGCTGCCTGTGCCTGAAGTGGGAATCGAACTCAGTTCCTCAGTTCCCCAGGACCAAAGTCCACCACCCTAACCACTAGGCCACTCCTCCACTGACTGTACACTTCTCTGCTGAGAAGTCGCCATCATGCTACGACTGCTCCTGACCTCCCATAAAATTTTGCACATTAAAGGTTGGTTCACCTTTCTGTGCATCGCTTGGAATGCTCATTTTAATGCTAATCAGCTAGTTGTAATACATTTGCATATGACTATATGCTAATCAGCTAGTTGTAATAGATTTGCATATGACTGTCTTTGGCTGCTACCGCGAATGGTAAAAGCCACACAGAACTTCTTTGTGCATTACTCACTGAATAACGTGAACGCTAAACTAGCTAGAACCGGTCTAAATTGGACGTTGCTAGCACAGTAAGGTTTGTGCAGACTGTCGCGGCAATAGCCATAGGGTGCCCGCGGTATGGTTAAGTGTCACTCGATATCTGCTCAGAGATTGTTCCAGTGGCGTAGGAAGAGGGGGGCGGTGGGGCGGTACGCCCCGGGTGCACGCCGCTGGGGGGAGGGGGGTGTCGGCTCCGCTGGTTCCCTGCTCTCTCTGCCCCGGAACAGGTTACTTCCTGTTCCGGGGCAGAGAGAGCAGGGAACCAGCGGAGCCGACGTAGCTCCCAGCGACATGCACTCGGGGCGGACTGGCCCCTCCCGCCTGCCCCCCCCCCTTTCCTACTCTAGTGGTAAGAATGCGCTCCGGGGGGGGGTGCACCGTGCTGCACCCGGGGGGGGGGGGGGTGCACACCGGCGAACCGCCCCGAGTGTCAGCCACCCTCGCTATGGCACTGGATTCTTCATCGTGATTTAACCAGGCAGGAGCAGCAAGAACAAATTTTAAGATTTTAATGTTGATTTTTTAAATGCTTCCAGACTGGTCAGCTGACCTGTTTCATGAAATGAGGAGAACTTTCATATCATCTCAGCTGTGATTGCGAAAAGTACCCTGACTTTCAGAAATGTGGTATTTGTTAGCATTTGAACTTAGAGAAGAACAAAATTATTTATAATACCTTGACTTTATGAAGGCGAGGTCATTTCCACATTCTTAAACTATTTATGGATATGTGAATTATTTTCTTGTAATCTGCTTACATTATATATTGATCTTATATTGATCAGTGGAAGGTGGGTAAGCAAAGCAGATGAATAAGTGATTGGCAAGGCACATTGCCATTTTGTACCTTGCAGTGTTTTAGAGCTGGCCTTTTGACCGTTTTCGTGAGGTTCTTTTCCTCCTCTTTCGTTCCCTTGTCTTTATATGAGACCTAGCTTCGGGTCCCAGACCAGATTCCTGCTTGTTGGATGATAAAGACTGGGAGCATTATGGAAGGGAAATAGGCTGTCACCGTAACCTTATGGCTGGTTGAGGTAGTATTACTGTCTGGAAAGGTTGGACACAGTCCCCCTAATTTTCCAGAATTGCGCCCTAAAATGTACGCTTAGGGGTGAATTCTATATATGGCCGAAAAAAGCACTGTTCTATAAGCCACACCTAAACTTAGCCACACCCTACGCCTACCTCCTAACTTTCATTTCCCTCGACACTCAATCCCTCCTATGTTCAATTTACTTATCCGTTAACTCCATTATTATTACATTTACTACAATTTGTATAATCTTCTTAAAGACTTTGTAATTCTTTTTACTGTTACTATGTAAGCCGCATTGAGCCTGCTATGTGTGGTAAAGCGCGGGGTACAAATGTAATAAATAAATAAATAAAATAGCGCTTATGGCCGGGGGGCTTGCTTCTAACTTTGGACATGGCAATTTACACCAACTGAAATGTGGTACAAATGTACACACCTGAACTGGATTCATATCCCCCCATATTTTGTAACAATATGGGTGAATGCTAGGACTGCCCCATTCAGCCCATGACCCTCCCATTTTCACCCCCCCCCCCCCTCTTTTTTTATACTCGCACACAAAATTTAGGCAGGTAAGTTCCAATTAAATTTAATGTCAATAATTGCTTCTTAACCTAATTATCTGCTAATTAGCTTGTTCAATTACATTGCGTGTACTGTTTTTGGCAACTTATAGAATTAGGGGGTTAATGTGCAAATTAGCATGTGCAAGTTATAGAGTAAGGTCGGCTGCGTACATAAATTAATTTAATAATGAGGAGATATTTAATGTTAACGAGCAATAGGCAGTAAATGGCCTTAATTGTCGCTAATTAACACCAAGTAGCAGTTAAGTGCGCACCTGCCTTTAGTTGATATTCTAGAAGCTGCATGCACAAAATGTGTCGCACACAATTTCTAGAGGTGTGGACATGGGAAGGGATGGGGTAAGTCGGGGGCTTGCCCAGGTTATGGAATACTATCACTACACGCGTAACTGACATCAGCTAGGCGCACACACTAGTGCGCACACCTAAAATTCCATGCCTAAATGGACACTTAGGTTAGTATTCTATGGCGGCAACTATGCATGTAATGGCCATTATAGAATTCTTGCATAGCGCATTCTGGGGGTCCTTTTACCAAGCTGTGGTAAAAAGGACCCTGCGCTAGCTAGCAGCAGGGGCCGTTTTTCCTGAGCGCTGCGGCTCTTTTTACCACGGCGAGTAAAACAAAAAGCCTGAAAATAGCCATTGCCGTACAGTAAGATTGCTCTTACCGTGTGGCCATGTGAGGGGGAGCACTTCACCACCACTCATTGAGGTGGCAGTAAAGGTTAACCCAGCGGTAACCAGGTAGCGCGTGACGCTACCCAATTATCATCGGGTTAGCGCTGTGCTAGAACTTACCCTCCCCATTTTCCCTAGCACGGGAAGTGGTGCGATCTGGGGGTGGAAGTACCGCCGGTGCCCACGTTGGGCCAGCGGTGATTCCAGATTAGCGTGCGGTAAGTACGTGTTGGGCAAACCGCCACTTTGTAAAAGGGCACCTGTGTCAGCGATTAAAATTAGACTCCATTTCTTGAATTTACCCCATTGTTGACTGCCAGAAGCACTTCAGCATGCCAAATCCAAGAGAGGAGAGAAACGAGGAGAAAGAAAGGAATCCCCACCCCCCTCAAAACATAGACATCTTCTCTCTTTGTCTCACATACTTGCTCTCTCCCTGTCTTACTTCTCCCACCCCCCACCCCCACCCTTGCCTTTCAATTTGCAAAACTTTAGTTTCACCCTTTGGAATGCCTAAAGCTGGCTCATCCAACCTTTGGTCCGTAGTCCAGAACCAGGCCCACCAAATTATTTTTTCTGGCCCTCGGAAGCTTGGCAGTTCTTATGGTGTTTACAGCAGGATTCCTGCTTCCCCACCGTGACTCCGGCTCCCTGTGGCTCAAGCTTCCATGGTGGGGTAGCAGGAATCCTTCTGTTTTCTTCTGCAGCTGAAGCCAGGTGAGCGAAAAGAAACTAGGTGAACGCTGGGTGGGGTTACAGGAGCAAGAGCGAGACTGGGTGAAAGCTGGGGAGGGAATGATGTACCAGTATATTTTGGAACTATTTGCCAAAACGTGACAAAATACAGAGGTGCATGTTTTGGCCGTCCGAATGTTACAAAATATAAAATGCAGGGCCGCCAAGAGGGGAGGCAGGAGGGGCAAAATTCCCTGGGCCTGGGCCTCCAAGGGAGACCCGGAGCTGGGGTCTCTCTCTCTCTCTCCTGCTCCTGATAGGACCCGAGTGATCACGTCCCGACAGGAGCAGGAGAGAGAAAACTCCAGGGTCGTGGCCGGGCCCCCCTTGGAGGCTGGAGAGGACCCGGAAGAGCACCTCCAGCGCTGCTCTTCTGCCCAGCAGAGCGGTTGCTTTTCCACTCAGGTGCGCATGCTCGGTTTTGAAACCGGTTCAAATCCCACTGCTGCTCCTAGTTGATCTTGGGCAAGTCACTTAACCCTCCATTGCCTCAGGTACAAACTTAGATTGTGAGCCCTCCTGGGACAGAGAAATATCCAGAGTACCTGAATGTAACTCACCTTGAGCTACTACTGGAAAAGGTGTGAGCAAAATCTAAATAAATATTTCAGATTCTACATGGAATGTTGATATTATCTGAGATGCTACATGGAATGTTGGTCTACATGGAATGTTGCTACTATTTGAGATTCTACACAGAATGTTGCTAGTGGTTAGAGCACCGGTCTTGCAATCCAGAGGTGGCCAGTTCAAATCCCAGTGCTGCTCCTTGTGATCTTGGGCAAGTCACTTAACCCTCCATTGCCTCAGGTCCAAACTTAGATTGTGAACCCTCCTGGGACAGAGAAATATCCAGAGTACCTGAATGTAACTCAGCTTGAGCTACTACTGGAAAAGGTGTGAGCAAAATCTAAATAAAGAAATATTTGAGATTCTACATAGAATGTTGCTACTATTGGAGATTCTACATGGAATGTTGCTATTCCACTAGCAACATTCCATGTAGAAGGCTGCGCAGGCTTCTGTTTCTGTGAGTCTGACGTCCTGCACGTATGTGCAGGACGTCAGACTCACAGAAGCAGAAGCCTGCGCGGCCACATTGGTGATCTGCAAGGGCCGACTTCTACATAGAATGTTGCTAGTGGAGGAGTGGCCTAGTGGTTAGAGCACCGGATTTGCAATCCAGAGGTGGCCGGTTCAAACCCCACTGCTGCTTCTTGTGATCTTGGGCAAGTCACTTAACCCTCCATTGCCTTAGGTACAAACTTAGATTGTGAGCCCTCCTGGGACAGAGAAATATCCAGAGTACCTGAATGTAACTCACCTTGAGCTACTACTGAAAAAGGTGAGCAAAATCTAAATAAATAAGATTCTGGAATCTTAAAGAGTGACAAGATTCCATGCAGAATCTCAAAGACATTCCATATAGAACCCCAAAGAATAGCAATATTCTAGAGTGGAGGAGTGGCTTAGTGGTTACAACACCAGTGTTGCAATCCAGAGGTGGCAGGTTCAAATCCCACTGCTGCTCCTTGTGATCTTGGGCAAGTCACTTAACCCTCCATTGCCTCAGGTCCAAACTTAGATTGTGAGCCCTCCTGGGACAGAGAAATATCCAGAGTACCTGAATGTAACTCAGCTTGAGCTACCACTGAAAAAGGTGTGAGCAAAATCCAAATAAATCTATAAATAAATAGCATGTTCCTGTGATGTCGGAGAAGGAATAGAGGGGGTTAAATATAATGCTGTGTAAAGTATTGGGGGACGGGTGACACCAAGGGAGTTTGTGGAAAGTGACCTTCTGATATAACCTGTTTGTAACGAGAGACTTAACGTTTGAAGCCCCTCTTTTCAGGGTGAATGACTCTAGTAATTCCAGTATCTGTTTCTTCCGGTTTCACAGCTCAGTTCCAAGCTCCTCAATGGACCCTTATTCCTCGTGCAATAATAACTGTGAGTGCCAGACAGACTCCTTCACGCCTGTTTGCGGGGCAGATGGAATCACATACTTGTCTGCCTGCTTTGCAGGCTGCACTAGCAAGGTAAAGTCACGGGTGTTGATGATGAATAATGATTACTGAGCTGCCTTCTGTGTCTTATTGTGCTTTCCTGGTTCAGTATGTGGCTAGAAGATCTGTGTCTCAACCCACCGTTTTAATCAATCTTTGAGCGCTTTCAATTAAAATAGATTGCCCTAAGTCAGAAACAGTGAAGACAGGATTCAAGACGTGCATCTTCCATCTTCACCTTCCGCACTGAATCACGGTCACCGTTATAAATCCTGTCTGCCATCCCGGAATTTTCCCGGGGCGTAGTTTATTGGATCATGATAATAGAGTGTTGATAGGAGGCACCCCAAAGGCTGGGGTTGGCGAGACAACATTATATTAAATGAAATAGGTCGTACCATGTGGAGTAAAATGACACTATTATTTGTAGAACTTTGCAGGGTCCTTATCACAGTGAACTGTGACTGATCAAAGAATGAGTAGGTCTTTTGCAAACATTTCTGTATTAATCTTTTCAAGAGAAAGATGAAACGGGGTTGAGAAGGGAACCAGTAAGAACCACTTTGATCACTTAAGGGCACCCTGCAGTATTTCCGATTTTGGCGCGTGCCGAATCCCGCAGTAGAAAATAATTTCCTACCGCGGGGGGGGGGGGGGGGGGTGTTCCTGGCGGTAACTGGCAGCGCGCCCACGTTGGCACTCGCTGCATGGTTACCACGTGGGTAGCATGTGAGCTCTTACCGCCGAGTGGGTGGCGGTAAGGGCTCAGGCCATAAATACGCGCACGCTAGTTTTAATATTGGCGCCAGCACATTAAAAAGATTGCCTTTTCCCCAGCCAAGGTAAAAAGTGGCCCAGCGCGCACCCAAAAGACGCAGCCACTTTTTACCGCAGCTTAGTGAAAGGACCCCATACGTTTCATCACTTTTACTGTGGAAATATGGATCAACAATTAACTTGTAGGTGATGCCCTTCTACTGGACTGACGGTAACGTATCTTTGGGAGGTTTTCGAGATTTACCCAACTCTTCATCTGGTCAGTGGCAAAACAAAAGCAGTTACACTGGGTTCTAGCAGTACAAACTCATCTAGGTGTGTGATTGTTTGCATATGTTAGTATATTTCATGAAAGAGTGTGAGGGGATAGGTACGGGTAATAAGACAGTAATAATATACGGTTCAGAGGCCCTGTATTAATTTCCACATATCAAAAATCACTTTTATATAATTTATTGATGCATATGTGTTTTTATTGATTTGATGTTCTCTTTACCCTTTTGTTGTGAACCACACTGGGTTGAACTTTGTTCATTGAAGGTGGTAGATATAAATGCAACATAACATGAAAAAATGGCAATGTGTCTCCATACTGTTGCAGAAGTTTCTGCAACAGTATGGAGCCACTTTTCATAATTCGAAAAGTGGGACCAGGCCTCTGTGGTTAAGAGGCAAGTGGCCCTTCCTGATCGCTAGTAATCATATGGATGCAAACATTTCAACATTGGAGGGTGGCCAGTGTAACGCAGATTTTTAAAAAGGTTTCCAGAGGTGATCCGGGTAATTACAGACCGGTGAGCCTGAGGTCAGTGCTGGGCAAAATTGTAGAGACTATTATAAAGAAGAAAATTACAGAGCATATACACATAAGCATGGATTAATGAGACAAAGCCAACATGGATTTAGTGAAGGGAAATCTTGCCTCACCAATCGATTACATTTCTTTGAAGGGGTGAACAAACATGTGGATAAAGGTGAGCTGGTCGATATTGTGTATCTGGATTTTCAAAAGGCGTTTGACAAAGTACCTCATGAAAGACTCCAGAGGAAATTGGAGAGTCATGGGATAGGAGGTAGTGTTCTATTGTGGTTTAAAAACTGGTTAAAGGATAGCGTTAAATGGTCAGTATTCTCAATGGAGAAGGGTAGATAGTGGGGTTCCGCAGGGGTCTGTGCTGGGACCGCTGCTTTTTAACATATTTATAAATGATCTAGATATGGGAATAACTAGTGAGGTAATTAAATTTGCCGACAACACAAAGTTATTCAAAGTTGTTAAATCGCAAGAGGATTGTGAAAAATTGCAAGACGACCTTACAAGACTGGGAGACTGGGCATCCAAACGGCAGATGACTTTTAATGTGAAGCCCTACGTCTTGCCCCATCCTTGGCCACCTTTAAATCTAGACTGAAAGCCCACCTTTTTAACATTGCTTTTGACTTGTAACCACTCGCCTCCACCTACCCTCCTCTCCTCCTTCCTGTACACATTAATTGATTTGATTTGCTTACTTTATTTTTTTGTCTATTAGATTGTAAGCTCTTTGAGCAGGGACTGTCTTTCTTCTATGTTTGTGCAGCGCTGCGTATGCCTTGTAGCGCTATAGAAGTGATAAGTAGTAGTAGTAGTCTCTTGTAACCAGAGCTAATATTGTGATGTCATAATGCCTCAGTCCACCAATAAGAGCCAACCTCATCAGTGATGTCACAATGGCTTGATTGTCCTATACTTGGCTCACTTTTATTACATAGCTCTTTGAGCAGGGACTGTCTTTCTTCTATGTTTGTGCAGCGCTGCGTATGCTTTGTAGCACTATAGAAATGTTAAATAGTAGTAGTAGTAGTGAAGCAAGTGCAAAGAAAAGTCCATAAGCCACTATTAAAATGGACTTACTACTACTTAACATTTCTAAAGCACTGCTAGGGTTACGCAGCGCTGTACAATTTAACATGGAAGGACAGTCCCTGCTCAAGGAGCTTACAATCTAAGAGACAGGTGTACAATCTAAACAATCTAAAGACAAGTGTAGAGTCCGTCTGATAGGGCATACTGTATTTCACAAAAGGTTAGGTGCCGAAAGCGGCATTGAAGAGGTGGGTTTTAAGCAGAGATTTGAAGATGGGTAGGGAGGGGGCTTGGCGTAGGGGTTGAGGAAGATTGTTCCAAGCATAGGGTGAGGCAAGGCAGAATGAGCGGAGCCTGGAGTTGGCAGTGGTGGAGAAGGGAAAATCCACTTCTTATTTCTAGGATAAGCAGCAAAAAAAAATGTATTGTACTGTTTTGGGATCTTGCCAGGTACTTGTGAGCTGGATTGGCCACTGTTGCAAACAGGATACTGGGCTTGATGGACCTTCGGTATGTCCTAGTATGGCAACACTTATGCAATCCATATACTTCAGAAATGCTAGTACACCTACCTCTAAGGTGTCTTAAGTAATATAGTAGTTCCAAAACCCCTCCTGGAAAACCTCCAACCAGTCGGCTTTCAGGCTCTCTACAATGATTATGCATGAGGTTGATTGTATGCACTGCCTGTATTGCATACCTATGATTTATTTATTTATAGCATTTATATCCCACATTTTCCTACCCATGGGTAGGCTCAATGTGGCTTACATCAGTCTGAAAGACATACATCAAACAGGCAATAAACAATCAAATACATTGAAGTTGAAGAGGTTAGGGAGTAATTACAGAGGAGAAGAGAAGGAGAAGGGCAATAGGGTTCAATAAGTCGTTATGATAGCTACAGTTCAGGAGTTATGGATACAAGGAGGGACTTTGGCGTAAGCGTTTCCAAATAAATTTGTCTTGAGAGATTTTCTGAAAGTCGGATGATCAGGAGTAGTTTTTACAGATTTAGGTAATCCATTCCACAAATGTGCGCTAATATAGGGAAAGGTGGATGCATAAGTGGTCTTATACTTGAGGCTTTTGAATAATCTACAGAGGAGCTGTGACCTGAACCTAAGTTTATTTATCTCATATATATTCATTGTGAGTATCCTGAAAATTCAGCTGATAGACTTAAAAGCCACAGACCAGAGCCTGATTTACGTATAAGTTAGACAGTCTACAGCTTAGGGCCTCAGACTTCACTAGCATGGAAAACTATTAAATCTGTAATTTTTTTTTATTTATTTTTTTTATTTTTTGTTACATTTGTACCCTGCACTTCCTATTTAATTGAAGGGGTTCTCTTAAATGTTACAACTTAAGGACCACAATACACATAAATTTGGCCTTGCCACTGTCCGTGTGTGTATGTGGGTGTAGCTCTGGGTTCAAAATAGTGGCCACAACCTGTAGCAATAATCTTGCAAGACTCAGAGGAGTGACAGCCATATTGAGCCTGGATTGGCAACTCCAACATTGGGGTAACCGAGGGCAATGCCGGACAGACTTATACAGTCCATGTCCCACAGATGGTGAAAGACAGGTGAAGATTCGGCAGTTCTAGTATTGTAGATCACTTTATTGTCATGTTCTGTGAGTGAGGGTGCTGTGCAGCGCAGGGGAGAGGAAAGGCATCTTGACTGGTGAGTCGAATACTGTCGTCAATTCTTGGGGATAATATGTGGTTATAACCAAGATTCCATCATGTTCGGCTGCCTATATGGTTGGCGTTGTGGAGACTTGACAACCAGCGTTTAAGCATGGGTGACTGGGGCCCGCACAGAGTGGCAGATGCGGCTCTGGCCATCTTATTGGGCAGACTGGATCTACCGTAGGGGTCTTTATCTGCCGACATTTACTGTGTTACTGTATGTTAGGACGGGCATCAGTGACTGGGGATTGCTACTGCCTGCCCTGTCCTAGACCACCAAGGCATCCTTCAGGTAGGCCTGCGAGGCTTATGGGAGTGGGTTGGATCCTTTAGAGAGAAGTATATTTTCTTAGGGGAGGTTTTCAAGGGGGTTTCTTTGGGAAGGTGGGCTTTTGGAGAGAGACGGATGCTCTGGGAGGGCTTCTGGAGTGGGTGGATGCTCTGCTGGGGTGCGTGGATCTGGTGGTCTTTGGGAAGAAAGTACATGCTCGGGGGGGGGGGGGCTTCATGGACCACAATTAAAATGTGATTAATCATAATTAAATATTTTTGATCCACCAATTAAGTTCAATTTGCTCAGTGTTCTAAAATTGGTGTAGAAATCTTGGGTGAAAATAATCAAATTAATGAAAAACCTCATCAAATGAAAATGTCTTTAATTTCTTATATAAACTGCAGTAAATTAGGTTCAGCTCACAGCTCCTCTGGAGATTATTCCAAAGCCGAGGCCCAGCAGTTGACCAAGTAACATCTCATTTAGATCATTTTTAGAGAGGGAATTTCCAGGAAATTGCTATCTTCAGAATATAATGTTTGAAGTGGATGGTACTGTGTTAAAGGTTTCCTGAAATGCTAGGGTACAGCTGTTCAGTGCATAACAACTTAAAAACTAAGGGCCCCTTTTACCAAGCTGCGGCAAAAGGGGACCAGCGCTGGCATTGGAACGTGTTGTACACGCACGCCGAGGCCCCCCTTTTACCGCAGCTGATAAAAGGAAAGTCTCGGTTTCCTACAGGAAATGGCCGTTCGGCACGTGGGCACTTACTGCCTCGAGCACGTGCCATTTCCGGTGCAACTCAAAGTTTCTACCATGGCACTAATCCAGCGGTAATCGGACAGTGCCGGGTTACCGTGGAAGCCCTTACCACCACCTCAGTGGGTGTGACGGAAAGTGCTCCCCACCTCATTGCCATGCGGTAAGAGTAATCTTACTGCATAGCCATTTTTTTGTAGGGATTTTTACCCGCTGCGGGAAAAAGGGCCCTGGCGTGTGGGGAAAAATGGCCCCTGTCACTACCACAGGGCCCTTTTTACTGCAGCTTGCTAAAAGGACCCCTTAGTGACATTGAGCATGCACGCAAGGGAGAGGGAAGCAGGGCAGGCAGTGCTGTGGCAAATATCACCATAGGAAAGCTTCTGCTGGCAGGGCTTGGGGATCCCCCCCCCCCACACCACCAGCCAAACCAGCAGACTTTGGGGGACATGAGCTCAAATTGGGAGGGCTCAAAAGGCCCCGCTGTGTCTATGCCATTGCAGTATGTGCCAAAACTAATGGACTAATGGAAAAAGTATTTTGGACATAGTATTTCCACTTACTATAAAGTTATTTTGGATTTATTAAAGGATTCTAAGAAATAGCTACTGGCTCATCATTGCTGCTTTGTGCTTGTGATCCATTTGGATTGCAGCATTTTGGACCTCTTTTTTTAAGTAGCAGAGAGCAGTCACAGTCCATTTATTTGGTCTCAGTATCCCTGTCAATAAAGGTAAAGGAGTTCAGAGATGCCAAGGATGGCCCATCTCAAAGCTGGAGATTTAGCACCACTATTCTGCAGATTGAAGGCCAATGAGTGAGGCTCATCTGAGACACACATCCAAAACCTGACGTATTCTAATCAATAAATGGAACATAAAATTCATTTTTCTACCTTTGGCCATTTTATTTTTCTTATTGTGTTGGTCCCAGTCTCTGGTTTCTGCTTTCCTCTTTCTTCTCTTAACTATTTTGCCAAAGTTTCCTTGTACATTTGGCACTTCCTTTCTCTTCATGTCCATCATCCATCTTCTCTCCCAAATCCGGCACCTCTCCGTTCCTCATTCCCCTCATTGAATCTTTCTTTCTGTCCAGCACCTCTTTTCCTCATTGCTCCCCCCAATGCAATACCACTCTCCCTCCCTGCCCTTCCTGATGCAGCACCTCTATCCCTTCTTGCCCCCACCCCTGATGCAGCACCTCTGGGAGCCGGTTGTTGAAGCAGCTTACTTTAACAACCGGCTCGCAAAATTTGTAAAAAAATTAACAAACGGCTGTTGCGAACCGGTGCGAGCCGGCTCCAGCACACCACTGCTGTATATAATATGTACAGCACTGCATACGTCTAGTAGCACTATAGAAAAGATTAGTAGTAGTAAGTTTCTTTGTAAAATGAACCCGTCCTAATTCTTTTAAAGCGCATCTATATTTACATTACACTTGTGTGTAAGTGTACAGAACACTGTCCGTTTCCTGGGCGAGTGGCAGAAAAACACCTAAGCATTATTTTGTAAGGACATGTAACAGCCAAAGAAACAGAAGGTTCAAGTGAGATCTTACAGTTTCAAAAAAATATAATTTTCAGGAAAAACTGGTTGTCTGTTCCAGTGGCATAGCTACGTGGGGCCACGGGGGCCTGGGCCCCCGTAGATTTGTCCCTGGATCCCCCTGTCGATGACCCTCTCGACCCCCCTCCCGCTGCCAACCCTCTCCCGCCATCGCCGTCAGCTACCTTTCCGGAAGAAGAGGAGACGGCGGCGGCGGGGGAGGGTTGGCAGCGGGAGGGGGGTCGAGAGGGTCATTGGCAGGGTCGTCGGTAGGGGGGGGTCAAAGTTGTTGTTGTTGGTGATGGTGGTGGCGGCGGGGGGGTCGGCAATGGCGGGGGGGGGTCGGCGGCACCAGGGGGGGGGCTACAATTTGCCCCCTCACCTCGGGCTCTGGACCCCCCTCACGCCAAAGTCTGGCTATGCCCCTGGTCTGTTCCAGGTGCTGCCTAAAAATGTTTTAAATACAGAACACATTTTATCATGCAAAGCTGCAGACATGTTTGCAACTGTCTATCTCTAGTTATATATTGTACAGATCACTGGCTTTGCCTTTAATTTTTAAGAGTAATTAATTTTGAGGGGGAGAATTCCGGTGTGATGTTTAACATCGCTGAGAAGCAAGTGCCTTCAACTCATATCAGATAATTGGTTAGAAAAACAATTATGGTGACGCTCGAGATGAGGAAGAGGTGAAACCCTGCATCATTATAGATAACTTCCATATTTACAGCATTTCTTAAGTTATCCAGTGTCAGCAAATCCAAGTTGCCTTTTAGCAACTGGCTCCTTGCTTTTGTCTGTGAACTGGTAATTATTTTTAAAAAAGTAATTAATCTGGGCTTTCCTCCAGCTGCCCTTCAACTTGTCTTTTCCTCTGTGTTTTATTAGCAAAGGGCATCAGTTATAAAAGCAGGCGTGCCGTCTGAAAAGGTACTCGACTACCTTGGGGGGGTCAGCACCTAAGAAAAAGGTCTAGGTGTCATTGTAGATAATACGCTGAAGTCTGCTCAGTGTGTGGCAGCGGCCAAAAAAGCAAACTGGATGCTAGGAATTATTAGGAAAGGGATGGTGAATAAGACCAAAAATACTATGCCTCTGTATCGCTTCATGGTGTCACCTTACTACTACTACTACTATTTAGCATTTCTATAGCGCTACAAGGCGTACGCAGCGCTGCACAAACATAGAAGAAAGACAGTCCCTGCTCAAAGAGCTTACAATCTAATAGACAAAAAATAAATAAAGTAAGCAAATCAAATCAATTAATGTGAACGGGAAGGAAGAGAGGAGGGTAGGTGGAGGCGAGTGGCTACAAATGGTTACGAGTCAAAAGCAATGTCAAAGAGGTGGGCTTTCAGTCTAGATTTAAAGGTGGCCAAGGATGGGGCAAGACGTAGGGGCTCAGGAAGTTTATTCCAAGCGTAGGGTGCAGCGAGACAGAAGGCGCGAAGTCTGGAGTTGGCAGTAGTGGAGAAGGGAACAGATAAGAAGGATTTATCTATGGAGCGGAGTGCACGGGAAGGGGTGTAGGGAAGGACGAGTGTGGAGAGATACTGGGGAGCAGCAGAGTGAGTACATTTATAGGTTAGTAGAAGAAGTTTGAACAGGATGCGAAAACGGATAGGGAGCCAGTGAAGGGTCTTGAGGAGAGGGGTAGTATGAGTAAAGCGACCCTGGCGGAAGACGAGACGGGCAGCAGAGTTTTGAACCGACTGGAGAGGGGAGAGGTGACTAAGTGGGAGGCCAGCAAGAAGCAGATTGCAGTAGTCTAAATGAGAGGTGACAAGGGTGTGGATGAGGGTTTTAGTAGAGTGCTCGGAAAGAAAGGGGCGGATTTTACGGATGTTGTAAAGAAAGAAACAACAGGTCTTGGCAATCTGCTGGATATGAGCAGAGCTGGAGAGAGGAGTCAAAGATGACCCCAAGGTTTCGAGCTGAGGAGACAGGGAGAATGAGAGAGCCATCAACAGAAATAGAAAACGGGGGGAGCGGGGAGGTGGGTTTGCGGGGGAAATGAGAAGCTCGGTTTTGGTCATATTTAATTTCAGGTGACGTTGAGACATCCAGACAGCAATGTCAGATAAGCACGCTGAAACTTTGGTTTGGATGCAAGGTGAGATATCAGGGGTAGAAAGGTAGATTTGGGAGTCATCAGCATAGAGATGGTAGGAAAAGCCATGGGATGAGATTAATGAACCAAGGGAAGAAGTGTAGATAGAAAAGAGGAGGGGACCAAGAACAATACATTGAGTATTGCATTCAGTTCTGGTCGCCTTATCTCAAAAAAGATACAGCGGAATTAGAAAAGGTTCAAAGAACAGCGACCAAAATGGAGTAACATAGTAACATAGTAGATGACGGCAGAAAAAGACCCGCACGGTCCATCCAGTCTGCCCAACAAGATAAACTCATGTGTATACCTTACCTTGATTTGTGCCTGTCTTTTTCAGGGCACAGACCATATAAGTCTGGCCAGCACTATCCCCGCCTCCCAACCACCAGCCCCGCCTCCCACCACCGGCTCTGGCACAGACCGTATGAGTCTGCCCACCACTATCTTCGCCTCCCCACCACCAACCCCTCTTCCCCCCACCGGCTCCACCACCCAATTTCGGCTAAGCTTCTGAGGATCCATTCCTTCTGCACAGGATTCCTTTATGTATATCACACACATGTTTGAATTCCGTTACCGTTTTCTTCTCCACCAAGTAGAAGTACAAAGACTAGGGGACACTCAAGAAAGTTACATGGAAATGCTTTTAAAACAAATAGGAGGAAATATATTTTCTCTCAACAAATAGTTAAGCTCTGGAACTCTTTGGCAGAGGATGTAGTAACAGTGGTTAGCATATTTGAGGAAAGGCTAAAGGGACTAGGGCTGTTCAGCTTGGAGAAAAGATGAATGAGGACAGGTATGATAGAGGTCTATAAAATAATGAGTGGAGTAGAATGGGTAGACGTGAATCGCTTGTTTACTCTTTCCAACAATACTAGGACTAGGGGGCACACAATAAAGCTACAAAGTAGCAAATTTAAAACGAATCAGAGAAAATGTTTCTTCACTCAATGTGCAATTAAACTCTGGAATTCTTTGCCAGAGAATGTGGTAAAACGGGTTTAAAAAAGGTTTGGATGGCTTCCTAAAGGAAAAGTCCATAGACCATTATTAGAATGGACTTGGGGAAAATCCACTGCTTATTTTAAGCAGCATTAAATGTATTGTAGTTTTTTGGGTTCTTCCCAGGTACTTGTGACCTGAATTGGCCACTGTTGGAAACAGGATGCTGGGCTTGATAAGCCTTTGGTCTGTCCCAGTATGCAAATACTTATGGACGATTTAGAGGACCGTAGACAAAGAAACAACTTACGGTTAGTTGGTCTACCGGAATCGTTTTCTGAAAAGGATTTCCCGACCTTTCTGGAAACGTATATCCCCCGAAACTTTGAATCTGGGAGTCCGATTCAGGTACTTTTTCTATAAAACAGGCTCCTAGGGTGAGGCCAGTTAGACAGGCCTCTAATAGACCGAGGGTGGTGATTTTTTAAAGCCTGACTTTTATGCACAGATAGCGGATATTAGCTGTCATCCGCAAAGGGCAAAAGCTCATCTATCAGGATGCTACTATATTATGCTTTCAAGACTATTCGCACCATGTGCAGCAATTACGCAAGGCCTTCATCTCAGTGTGCACGGCGCTACTTCACAAGCAAATCCGCTTCGCTCTCCTCTACCCGGCTATATTGCAGGTAACGCATGATGGACGTACACAGACCTATGAGAAAGCGGAGGATGCACAAACCTTCCTACAGACGTTGGACAATAGCTCGCAATGAAGCATGCAGTATAAGTGAGGGAACAATGCTTAGTTTTGCAGTTTGTTGATGATGGCAGAGCTTGAGAAGATGATTCAAATAGGCTTGGATGGACGGGTGGCACACAATGCGATGGGACAGTCTGGCAGATATTATGGTTTTTCCTAAACCAAGGAAAGACCCCGCATATCCATATAGCCCACCTCTCTAATTAGCTATGAAGCAGAATTAATGGCTATTATTCTATCTAACCGTTTAGCTAAGCTCCTCCCATCTATTATAGCAGAGCCTCAGGTAGGATTCATCAGACAGTGAAGAACATACGGACTATCTTAGCCTCCTTGGAGAGGGTACATAATACAGGTCAAGACCCTTTATTGATCAGTTTCGGTGCTGAAAAAGCATTCAACAGTCAGTCAGGAGTTTCTATTCACAGTCCTGCTTGTGTATGGCATTGAAGGTTTTATTAACATGCAATTAAAGCTTTATATGGTGGGCCCACAGCCAGAGTACTGGTGAATGGTAATGTATCAGCGACATCTCTGGTGCTTAGTGGAACTCGTCAGGGATGCCCACTGTCCCCTTTACTATTTGTCTTAACAATGGGCCCACCCGTTGGTTTGGGAGATAGTGGTTATGAATAGAAATCAAACAAAATAAAACATGGAAAAGAAAATAAGATGATACCTTTTTTATTGGACATAACTTAATACATTTCTTGATTAGCTTTCGAAGGTTGCCCTTCTTCCTCAGATTGGAAATAAGCAAATGTGCTAGCTGACAGTGTATATAAGTGAAAACATTCAAGCATTATTTAAGATGGGAGATAGTGGGAAACTGGTGCTACAATGGGTGTGCATGAATTTAAGATTTCAACTTTTGCTGATGGTCTTCTAGTGCACTTAACATCCCCAGCCCAGTGCTGGAAAGCTTTGCACAATATGGGTCATTTTCAGGCTTTAGGCCTGAAAATAACATCAAAACTCTATTAGAACCAGATGAAACCGTATTCTCTACACCTGATTGCATCAATCAACTTGCCACCAATGAACATTAACGCATTACCCCCTTATCTCTTATGCCTGTAATGAACTGTTTATCCAACCTACTTTATAACTTACTTTAACATTTATGCACTTTAAATGTAATTCTACTTTGTATTTCTCATTCCGGAAATGGCGATCACCATTACAGCGTAATGTAAGCCACATGGAGCCTGCAAAAAGTTGGGATAATGTGGGATACAAATGCAACAAATAAATAAATAAACATCAACAAATCAGAAGGGTTGCCTATAAATTCAGACCACAGGAGACGGTGGGTCGGGGAGTTCCTATAGAAATGGGACATGGATGGTTTTACTTATTTGGGAATATTACTTACAGCTGGCCCTTGATGCTTAATCCTCTGGAATAATTTGCCTTTCTCGCTGAGTGGCAGGATTAGTCTTTATAGTGTGATTTTTTTTTCCCTAGGTGGGGTTATTTGTATTTCAACACCTTCCACTATATATGTTACTAAAAGGATAACAGAAAGCTTAGAAGATGCTGGCCTGGTTTTGTTGGTGGGGGGATAAGAAACCCGAGGTTCAGTTGGAGCAACTATTTGGCGGCTACAGGATGGGAGGGGGGGGGGGGCTAGGCCTACCAAACCTACACTTATACAATTTTGTGTGTCTGCTTAGGCACCTAGCGGACTGGGTGTTGGGCTCAGAAGATTACATGCCATGGGGGATAGAACGGGAACTATTCTGGCCAGTTCACCCTCACTATCTTCTCCATAAAGCCATTAGAAGTATCCCTAAGCAATGGCGGTGGCACACATTGCTATACCCTATGAGATTTATCTGGCGATACTTGATAACGTTATTGCACCAGAATCCTTCTTGTACAGGACATGATACTACTCATAGGAAGCTCAGATTTTGGTCCAGGAATGGAGATGTGGATTTTCCATTGCTGGACATCTAAAGGGATGGTTTATGTAGCGGATCTTGTGCTAGAAATGGGCATATTGAAATCTATAAAGGCGCTGCAACAAAAATTGAGAAGATGTAGATTGGACCATTATACATACCTGCAAGTCTCCACTTATGTGCAGCATCTCTTGCGGCATAAATTCCCTATAGGGATGTTCCAATTATTAAAACATTTTTTCTTTTCCTCAGGGAATTCTCAATGCACAGTTTCTAGTCTATATAGGGTGATAGTCGTAGCGCTGGCAAGTAGGAGTTATACCCACCTGACCCACAAATGGAATGCTGAATTGGGGTTGGGAGTCTGAGAGGGTAACATACTTAAATACTTGCAGATGATTCCTGTATGAATACATAGTGCTTAGTATAGGGAAAGTCAATATAGGATCATTACTAGAGCGTACTTGGGTCCAAATCAAGCTTACTATGCGGGGTGCCTCATCAGAGGCCACCTTATCCCCATGCAGTGTGGACTTGCCCCCTCATCAGATGGTATTGGATACAGCTGATGAGATATTGCGCCCAGTTGCTGCTTAGATCCATAGATCTTTCCTCCAAACATATAGGGGGGGGGGTCCACTTCGAAGGGCAGAACGTTTATTTCTGTATAAAGCTAGCATTGTAGGTAAAACATGCATTATGTAACATTGGACACTGAATGCACCGCCTACCTGTTGGCACTGAAAAAATGCATTGCATACCTTCATGGTTTTGGAGGCTCAAAATGCATGCCATACTTTGAAGAGGATGCAGAGAATTTGGGCTGTTTGAGAGCCCTATGTCTAATTGCTAACTTGAACCAGATGTCTCTGTAGTCGACCCATTGGTCAAAGCCAGAAGGATGCTTGGGTGCATAAAATGAGGGATGACCAGCAGGAAAAAGGAGGTGATGGTTCCATTGTATAAGTCTCTGGTGAGGCCCCATTTAGAGTACTGTGTGCAGTTCTAGAGACCGCACCTATGAAAAGATATAAACAGGATGGAGTCGGTCCAGAGGGCGGCTACAAAATTAGTAAGCGGTCTTGAGCAAAAAAACATAGGGACAGGCTTATGAACCTCAGCATGTATACGCTGGAAGAGAGGAGGGAGAGAGGAGACATGATAGAGACATTTAAATATCTCAAGGGCATTTATGTACAGGAAGAGAGCCTTTTTCAATTGAAGGAGAGCTCTGGAACGAGGGAGCATACGATGAAGTTAAGAGGAAATAGGCTTAGGAGTAATCTAAGAAAGTATTATTTCACGGAAAGGGTGGTGGAGGCGTGGAATGGCCTCATGGTGGAGGTGGTGGAGTCGAGGACTGTGTCAGAATTTTAAAAGGCTTGGGATAAGCATGTGGGATCGCTTAGGAAAAGGAAGAGTTAGGGGTTAAAGAGGATGGGCCATATGGCCTTTATCTGCCATCATGTTTCTTTGTTTCTATTGAACTTTTCTCAACTTTAATCATTTAAGGGAGGGGGGATGGAGGAAGGGAGTTTAGGTTCTTGTCTGTGTTAGTGATCAACGTGAAGAGCGATAAAAGTCCAAGTTCTTCACTTATTCGTTTAATAATGTGAATGATCTGATTCAATCTATGCCACCTGGTTTGATCTGACTAATGCATGTCTATTCTTGTTACTGTACTGGGGGGCTACAGTCAGGGTGGGTGGGAGGTGAGTTAGACATACGATTGTTCCGTTAGTTAAAACAAGATATCTCCTTGTGTCTTGAATGTTTATCTGCATCTCAATTAAAAAAAAAGATTTAACATAAGAAAGATTTATGGGGACAATTCCCAGAGAGCCTACACAGTTGCAAAGTCTGTTTCTGCCTTTGAAAATTGCCTACAGCTATAAAGTAGAGACCAGGAGGAGAGGTCCCACTTGTAATCCGCCAACTCCCATCAACAGGTTCAAAGTGGATAATACCAATTACAAGTAAGAAGTTATAAAAGGAAAATACAGGAACTAATAAAAAAAAATGAAACTTAACAAATAAGTCTTCAGTTGTTTCTGAAGTAATAAATAAGAAGACATCATCGAACACCATGTCGAAACTATTTGACAGGGAAATGAAGATGATAGAGACTTTTTATATTTAACTTTAGTAGAAGATGGAAAATAAAGCAGATGAGATTCCACATCTCATGACAAAGAAGGAACTATTGGGAAAGAAACAAAGAATATAAATGTTCTGGACATCGTAGCTATAAGACCCTGATTTTTTTTTTTAGTTAAAAAGCTAGATTTTTTTCTTTTTTTTGAACATGACCTTCTTTTCTGTTCCGATTTTGGGCATTTTTTGCAAAACGTCCAAAGTCAGACTTAGACCTCAAATCGAAAATGCCCCTCTTTGTAAGTCTATGTGCTTTGAAAATGAGCCTCGTAATCCATGAAGCAGCAACTTCCAGTCTTTACAGTTGCTGTATTGCTCCATTTGACCACTTGGAAATAAGGGTCAACAAACATGTTCCAGAGCTAATAGACTCTTTTACTAAAGTGTCGAATATGCTGTATGCAGAATTTAACACGTAGCCAGTCCAAAACTACAATGGTAGGAAGAAGGGGCTTTCCTAGCATTTTCAAATTCTGGCTATGCGTTAAAGTTGCCTGTAACACGTGGAACCATTGCGCTGTTCACAGAGGTTCTCCGTCATAGGCAGCCAACTCTGGAATGCCCTACCAAGATCCATTCGAATAGTCAAAGACCATCTACCTTTCAGGAAGCTGCTAAAAACCTACCTCTTCAAGCAAGCCTACACTAATGATCTGACTTAAACTATAAGTCCATCTACGCTACCATGATCAGCCTATGAAGACAGAATCTGGAATATGCTTCCCTATTAAATCCTTCTACTACATTCCTCTTCCTACCCCTTCCTATACACTCTCCCATACTAATCAACATGCTAATCCCAATACACACCATCCTCTCACTCCCTACCTCTTCTATCCTCCTTCCTTACCCATCTTACCTATCCGCATCTTACGAACACAACTTTATTTACTATATTACAACTGTATCCATTCTATATTAGTTTGTTAACGTGATATACTATGTAAGCCGCATTGAAACTGCTAATGAGTGGGAAAGCGCGGGGTACAAGTGTTACAAATAAATAAATAAAATATACTTAGCGCCTCCTGTATAGGAGGCAGGAAATGCCTCTGCGTTATCGATTAGCAGCCAGTAACTGCTTTGCGTTACCTGCAGTGAACCATGCTGCTCCCAGTAACGCCTTCTTTTTTTTAAATTTTATTTTATTATTATTTAAACAATATACAAGTTGTAGTAACAACATACTTGTGGAAACACAGAGATCATGTAAAGAAAAATAAATATCTGGACCAACAGGTCTCAAACAAAAAATATTATAACAACAATCCTATCTCTTTCTCAGACCTCAATCTTCAAAGGGGGGAAAGGTGGTGAAAATCTTATAGGAGAGATTAATAAAAGAAAACATTGTCTATATGTCAGTGGCTTTACTTCTGATGTTTCTCGCTATTTCTAATAATTATTCTCAATTTAAGTTTTTCCTATCTACAAAACCCTGTAATTGTTCAGGATCATAAAAAATATACTTGTTATTCAAATATTTGACAATACATTTACAGGGGTAGGCGAGTAGAAATGAAGCTCCCATTTCTCTCACTCTATCCCTTTGTAACAAGAATTTTCTACGTCTTTCCTGAGTTACTCTAGTAACGTCAGGATAAATCCATATTCTTTGACCATAAAATGGTTTCTGAAAATTTTTAAAGTATAATCTCATCAATGAACTTAAGTCTTGCTCAAATATTGAGGAAATAATTAAAGTTCCACGAGTTGTCACTTCAGTTATGGATTCTTCCAATATAGCCGTTAAATTCTGAAGATCTATTTCATTACCCTCTTGTGCAGGTTCATTCTTCTTTGTCAATATTTTTAAATAATAATTTTGTTGCATGGAGGGATAGCTTGAGATGGTAAGTTCAGATTCTCAGTTAGATATTTTTTAAATAAATCATTTGGAGATATCCCAGGTATTATGGGGAAGTTTATAACTCTAAGAGTCAATCTTCTATTGAAATTTTCTAACCGTTCCATTTTTCTATGAAGCAAAAGTTTATCTTTTACCAGTGAATCAGCCGTAGTCTTAATACTTTTTATTTCCTCATAATTCTGGGATATTTTAGCCATTGTCTCTGAACGTACCTTATCCAAGGATTCCGTTAACTGAGTCATTTTTGTCCCAGTAACGCCTTCTAACCAAAAACGCCATTAACACACAACTTATTTTGTGCTAATGGAGTTCTTACCAGAAGTGCAGGTTAACGCAGCTTTGCGTTAGCTGTTACAATGTGCTAAACCACGTGTTAACAGCTAACTGGAGCTTATTAAAAGGACCCCTAAGTCAGTTCAGCTGTGACTAGCTTCTAAGTGGTAAGTGTCATCGGGACAGTGAAAAAGCCACGCTGTTACCCTGGGCATAAGTAATAAAGAATTGGCTAGGCGTGAGGCTGCTTGCACATATAAACCAACCTATAGGTAATTTGTCAAAAACTTAGAGCTATGTAATCTTTTGACTATTCCACCAGGGGCAGCCCAACCATTAGGCCACCTGAGGGGGGGTGGGGGCCTCAGGCGGCAGTCATCAGGAGCAGCACCTCAGAGGGGCAACATCTCCCCCTTCGCGGCGTTTAACCTCACGGTGACATTCCAAGCCCAACAGCAGTAGCGATTCCCATATGCTGCCCTCCTGCCGCCAGCACCCACCTCTTCCCCTTACTGTGGCTGCCTGAGCCTCTGACGAAACAGGAAGTTACATCAGAGAGGCAGCCGCAGTAAAGGGAAGAGGCGGGTGCCTGCAGAAGCAGGGCAGCATATGGGAATCACTGCCGCTGCTGGGTTTGGATTGTCACCGTGAAGTTAAATGCCACGATGGGGGTTGGGGCATCTTGGCCTGGGGGGGGGGGGGGGGGGCAGCATGTCAGCTCCACCTCAGGCGGCATCTTGCCTTGGGCTGGCCCTGTATTCCACCTTGATGTGTGGCTTGAAAAAGTGAATCATTAAAAGTGTTTTTGCCTAACCCATATGCCTTGTGCTTCCTTGCAGAATCTTACTGACTGTGGGTGCCTCAGTTCTCTCCCTGTGGAGAACACGACAGTGGTACCTGGGAAGTGCCCCAGTCCTGGATGTCAAGAGGCTTTCCTAACATTCCTGTGCGTGATGTGTGTGTGTAGTATGATTGGAGCCATGGCACAGACACCTTCCGTCATCATACTTATCAGGTAAAAATTCATGTTGAGTGTGAGCCGCTCTACTCACAATGCAAGGAACTTTCTGGAAAATGGAGCCTGGGAGGAGGTGGTAGGGACCAAACCAGACCAGATCTAAACATTTAAGTTCTGGAAGCCACATCTGAAAAGGTAGAGTGTACAAGCAGAACAGTGATGGACCATTAAATATCCTAAGAGAAGAGGAAAATGGAGTCGGTCCAGATGGCGACTACTAACATGGTCAATGGTCTACGTCATAAAGCATATGGGGACAGACTTCAGGATCGCAATATGTATTCTTTGGAAGAAAGGTGGAAGAGGAGAGCTATGATAGGGACATGTAAATACCTATGTGGCATAAATGCAGAGGAAGCGAGTCTCTTTCAATTGAAAGGAAGTTCTGGAACGAGAGGGCATAGGATGAAGGTGGAAGAGGATAGACTCAGAAGTAACCTGTGGAAATACGTCTTAATGGAAAGGGTAGTGAAACTGCGGAATGGCCTCCGGTGGAAGTGGTGGAGATAAAAACAGTATCTGAATTCAAGAGAGCTTGGGACAAGTACATAGGATCTCTAAGGGATTGATAGGGAGAGTAGATGACATGAATGGGCAGACTGGAGAGGTCACATGGTCTTTATCTGCCTACATTTTTCTATGTTAAACATTCAGACCATTCAAAGGCACAAATCGTGTAAATGGAAAAAAAAATCGCAAAGAGGGGAGCTTTAGAACTAGATGTCAGAGGCGGAGACTCCAAGGGCACAGACTTAGGAGTAACATTAGAAAATGTTTCCTCATGGAGAAGATGGTGGATGCATGGAACTGTCTTCCAAGGGACATCCTGAAAGCACAAAAAATAACAAGATTCAGGAACGCCTGGGATAAGCACCCAGGGTCTTTAGGTCAAAGACATAAAGGGAAAAGGGATCAGCAGTGATCATTTGGGATCTGAGGCACTGTCCCCAGAAAAAGCATGATGGCTAGATGGGCCTTACCGTCATCTGCTAACAGTAACATAGTAAGTGATGACAGATAAAGACCTGAATGGTCCATCCAGCCTGCCCAACAGTCACATTCATTCTCAATTCAAGATTAAATCAACAATGAATGTGGAGGAGTGGCCTAGTGGTTAGGGTGGTGGACTTTGGTCCTGGGGAACTGAGGAACTGAGTTCGATTCCCACTTCAGGCACAGGCAGCTCCTTGTGACTCTGGGCAAGTCGCTCCATTGCCCCATGTAAGCCGCATTGAGCCTGCCATGAGTGGGAAAGCGCAGGGTACAAATGTAACAAAAATAAAATAGATACTATTGGAGATTCTACATGGAATGTTGCTACTATTGAGATTCTGTTGCTACTATTGGAGATTCTACATGGAATGTTGCTACTATTGGAGATTCTACATGGAATGTTGCTATTCCACTAGCAACATTCCATGTAGAAGGCTGCGCAGGCTTTTGTTTCTGTGAGTCTGACGTCCTGCACGTATGTGCAGGACGTCAGACTCACAGAAGCAGAAGCCTGCGCGGCCACATTGGTGATCTGCAAGGGCCGACTTCTACATGGAATGTTGCTAGTAGAACAGCAACATTCCATGTAGAATCTCAAATAGTAACAACAGTGGAGGAGTGGCCTAGTGGTTAGGGTGGTGGACTTTGGTCCTGGGGAACTGAGGAACTGAGTTTGATTCCCACTTCAGGCACAGGCAGCTCCTTGTGACTCTGGGCAAGTCACTTAACCCTCCATTGCCCCACGTAAGCCGCATTGAGCCTGCCATGAGGCTGCCACACATTGAGCCTGCCACACTTCAATCAGAGATTGTTATATTGTGAGTTTAGTGCAGTGCGGGATACGCTTGTTGAGGTAGGACCAATCGCCTCCGGTGTAAACACCTTCTATACAATATAGGCTCACTAGCCGTTGAGCCCGTAAAAAACGGGCTAGTAAAGGAAGGGGGGGGGGGTTGAAAGGCCCCCCCGGATAGGTCGCCGCCGCTGCCCCCCGGAGTCCCCTCCGCCACCCCTCCACCCGGGCCGGGTACTTGGCTTCACTATTCAAACCGCCGGAACGCAGCACACAGTTCATCTGAGCTGCCGTCGGCCTTCCTTCTTCTCTGCGTGTGTTCCGCCCTCGTGTGACGTAACGTCGGCGAGGGCGGGACACAGGCAGGTAAGGAAGGCCAACGGCAGCTCAGATGAGCTGTGTGCTGCGTTCCGGCGGTTTGAATAGTGAAGCCAGGTACCCGGGCCGGGTGGAGGGTGGGTGGCGGCGGCGACTCCGGGTGGGTGGGTGGAGCGGTAGCGGCAACCCTGGGGGGGGGGGGGGGAAGCAGTGGCGGTTTCCTCGCTCGCAGGTGCGCAGGTTCCCTCTCTGTCACGCCCCCGTCATCACGTATTGACGCGGGGGCGGGACAGAGAGGGTCTCTACTGCGCATTTGCGAGTGAGTACGCCTCTTGCCATTTATATGTTTGATTGCTCCAAACTGCAGAGAGGTGATGAACTCGCCTTCAGAATGCAAATATCCACTGTAGATGAAGCAGATAGATCAAAATGGCCCATCCAGTCTGGCCAGCAAAAGTGTTTAGGGTTGTAACTGCTTCCTCATGCATGTTACTCCCCATCTGTGGCGTAGCCACGGGTGGGCCTGGGTGGGCCAGGGCCCACCCAACAGTAGCACACGTTTAGTGGTAGCTGGTAAGGATCCCAAACTCCGCCACCTGAAGAATTCCCTCTGATGGCAATGAAAATGCTACTCTCCACGATACTGGCACCTGCGCATGCTCGGTTTTCAGTGCATGCCTGCTTCAGACTCCCAAAGTGGAAAGAAGCATTTTCCTGCCAGCTGACATATTTTTTTGGTGGTGGTGGTGGGGAGGGGAGAACACTTGGTGTCCACCCACGTCTTGCCCAGGCCCACCCAAAATCTATTGTCTGGCTACGCCCCTGCTCCCCATGCCTTTCTCTTTAGGGTTTAATTTTTGTTCTATGCTCGTTACCCTCATGTTGTCCTTCACCCTTCTTTCATAGGATCCAGCTCCCAGTTCACCCCTCAGCACTGCAAACCAGCTTCATGCTATATTTTAGTTCCTATTTTTTTATTAATTCTTGATATACCTCTCTATCTAAGAGCTTTCAAAGCAGTTTGCAACATATTAAAATATTTAAAAAGGAAGAAGAAAAAGATTGAAGCTACAATCAGTTAGAAGAAAGATAAAAGACCTGTATTGCAGATCCAAGCCACTGAGACAGGTCCCAGAAGATGAAAGAAGGGTCAGTCATTAAAAGCGTCAGCAAAAAGGAAGGATTTGAAACTACTTTTGAATTTCTCAAAGGAGTGTTCAAGTCGGAGATATTGAGGAAGGGAATTCCAAAGGGAGAGTCTAATTACACTGAAGATATGTGTCCTAACGAAATCATGGCAGATGTGACAAAAAGAGGGGCCTATAAGAAAGTTAGATTGGGAAGATCTGAGGCTCCATATTGGGTGATGAGGAATTAAGAGACGGGACAAGTATAGTGGTGAACTTTTGGTGTCTGCGGAGGCAGTGGCTCACAGACCTTGAAGATGACTGTTACAATAGTCTAAATTAAGTTAACATTAGATAAACGTAGAATGTAGACCATAGTCCAGTGCTTCCCAAACCTGTCCTGGGGAAACCTCCAGCCAGTCAAGTTTTCAGAGAAAGATTTGCAAGCACCTCCTTTACTGCGTGCACAACTCTCTCGTGAATGTTCATTGTGGATTTCCTGAAAACCTGACTGGCCGGGGCTTCCCCCAGGAGAGGTTTGAGAACACTGCTCTATCTAGGAGGTTGAATTGAATGTGTTGTGGCTCATTCTCCTTAGCGCTTCTTCCCTTTTCCAAGACTAGCAGAAGCCTCTCCCATGGTAAAACCCATACTGAAGAGGTTTATGTTAAACTAGTAAAAAAAAAAGACCCGTTTCTGAGAGCAATGAAACGGGCGCTAGCAAGGTTTTCCTCGGAGTGTGTATGTTTTAGAGAGTGTTGCTTCTTCCTCTTTAACATCAGCAAGATTCGCCCTGAACTCTCATCCACGCTGTCATCACCTCTCGCCTTGACTACTGCAACCTACTCCTCACTGGCCTCCCTCTTAACCATCTATCCCCCCTTCCATCAGTTCAGAACTCCGCTGCACACCTTATATTCCGCCTGAACCAATACACTCATATCACCCCTCTCCTCAGGTCACTTCACTGGCTTCCGATCAGATACCGCATACAGTTCAAGCTTCTCCTTCTTACCTACAAATGCACTCAGTCTGCAGCACCTCATTACCTCTCTACCCTCATCTCCCCTTATGTTCCCGCCCGAAACCTCCGCTCACAGGACAGATCCCTCCTCTCAACACCCTTCTCCACCACCGCCAATTCCAGGCTCTGCCCATTCTGCCTCGCATCACCTTACGCATGGAATAAACTTCCTGAACCCCTACGCCAAGCCCCCTCCCTACCCATCTTCAAATCATTGCTCAAAGCCCACCTCTTCAATATTGCTTTCGGCACCTAACCTTTATACCTTTCATGTAATCGAGAATGCCCCAAATTGACTACCCCTACTTGACTGACTCTACATTTGTCTATTAGATTGTAAGCTCTTTGAGCAGGGATTGTCCTTCTGTGTTAAAATTGTACAGCGCTGCGTAACCCTGGTAGCGCTTTAGAAATGTTAAGTAGTAGTAGTGTGAGAGAGTGACTGTGTGAGAGAGAGTGACTGTGCGAGTGTGTCTGTGAGAGAAAGTGTGCGTGTGAGTGTCACTGCAGCCCAGCCCAGCACCTTACCACCTCCTGTTCCCACAGTGATGGAGCCTGGAGTAGTGTAGGAGACTCGAATACATGCGAGGCAAAGCAGCACAGGGGTTCAGATTTTCTTTATTCAGCAGCTGTGCTGGTGTAGTGACGGCCAGTGTCTTTGCAGGTGGAGTTCTGTCAGAGCAGTTTGTCCAGTTAGGAGTTCTGCGCGAGGAAGCGATTGAGGCGTCAAGTTTTAAGAGGGAGGAGAATTTCAGCGCGAGGGACAGATTCGGGCGGTTGTTTGTTGAGCAGCGCGAGGAACTGAGTGAGAGGCGGCTCTTTGTTGTGTTCAGGAGGGCTCGGAGTGCGGGAGGGACACGGCGCGGGAGGGCGGAATACGCGCGAGCAACTTAGCCAGCTGGCTGTTCTGATCAGCTGTGCTCCAAGGGCGGAAGGGATCCGAGTGGAGGGCGTAGCGATGACGAAGCCTTTCTCATCAGCTATGCTCCGAGGGCGGGAGGGCTCCGAGTGCAGTGCTATGACAGCGAGTGTTGCGATTCCTGTTGAGGGCGGAGCGATGACGAAGCCTACAAATGGAGGGCTCAGAGTACGGCAGGGCTCCGAGGGCGGGGCTTTGAGAGCGAGTGGTGCGATTCCTGTGGAGGGTGGAGCTATTACGAAGCCTACGAACACTTCAGGGCTTCAGGCTTCACTGCAACGTTGCCGGCTTCAGAACGTTGGAGGTGCTTTTTATTGTATAGGATAGGATTATTCACTTGCACTTCCGACGCATCGAGAGAATTTTAAAATTTGCATTTCCTAGTCCAACGAGGTTAATTTATAAAAAGTTATTTTCTGCTGCATTTGCTAATCAGGCAGCTAACAATTGGAACGATCTACCGTAGCTGATTTGGACGGAAATGAACTATGGACGCTTTTCGTACAATGCTAAAGACCTACTTATTTAAGAGCTATTTAGGAACGTAGTTGAGCCTAATGAACTTTTTGTAAATTACTGTGTTATAATATTGCCCTGGGTATGCCCAGCTTCTTATTTTGTGAGCCATACTGAACCAGTAATGTTATGTGCAGGGTCTAAATATTATTTGCAATGTAATATACTCTATGAAAACTGTTCCCCTGTCTCTGAGATGGTTTGGGGACCAAACAGTTATTCTCATCCCCAAATCTATGTACTTTGTTTGCTTTAAACTTTCTTATAAATTAGGTCATTCACTTGAGCCATACATATACCTTTCAAATGGTAATGTGGGTGTGTGTATGTAGAGCAGGGTTGTCCAATGTCAGTCCTCAAGGGCCACAATCCAGTCGGGTTTTCAGGATTTCCCCAATGAATTCGGATAAAGTGATGTACTGGACTCATAACGTGGCTGAAACAAATCAAGTGCATCAACTGAATATTGGTTAAATATACTAAAGGAACGATAAGTCTAACGATTTGAAGCATCAATAATTACCCTTTTATGGACAGATAAAGAGGGGTTAACTCTTAAGTGTGGACCTTTAAAGTCATTGAGAATAATACAGAGTGTGATATATGTTCATTATTTTTGTTCAATTGATTTATGAAATATGAAGTTTCAATGTTAACCCCTTCTGAAACTATGTATGGTAGAATCTGATATGTAACAAATGAGATAAAAAGTATTAATGATTATACTGTTACTAGTAAAAAAAAGGCCCGTTTCTGACACAAATGAAACGGGCACTAGCAAGGTTTTCTTCGGCTCCCCTGCAGCCACCCATGTCCAGCGACTCTCCTTTCCCCCTGCGCCCACTGCAGCCACCCATGTCCAGCGACCCTCCTCTCTCCCCTGCCCCCCTCCAGCCACCGATGTCCAGCGACCCCCTGCCCCCCTGCAGCCACCCATGTCCAGTGACCCTCCTCTCTCTCCTGCCCTCCCTGTAGCCATCCATGTCCAGCGACCCTCCTCTCTCCCCAGCCCCCCCCTCCAGCCACCCATGTCCAGCGACCCTCCTCTCTCCCCTGCTCCCCCTTCAGCCACCCATGTCCAGCGACCCTCCTCTGGACATGGATCAGCTGTGAGGCATGTTTTGTTTCCCCCCGGGTTCTGAAGTTGAGATCATAATGGCTACAGTGTTGTCAGCCTGATCTACGGAGCCTAGCAGACCAACTCGGAATGAGCCACGGTCCCAGGCAGCAAGTCAGAACGTTGGAGGTGAGAATTATTATATAGGATGTGCAAAATAAGAGCTATAGCTTTAAATTATTTAAACTATTAATGGTCCTATATGATAACTCAATGAATATGCATGAGATCTATTTGCATGCACTGCCTGCATTGTATGCAAATAGATCTCATGCATATTCATTGGGGGAAGTCCTGAAAACCTGACCTGGCGAGGGCTAAGGTTGGCAAGAAAAAGCATCACTGGGCCTTCAAGAAAGAGACAATGGCAGTCCTTCATTGTGAAAGAGACCCGACACGGGCCGTGTTTCGGCGCAGAAGCTGGCAATTTATTCAGACTGTCTGAACATTCCTGCTCATATATTGTGAAGACACACTTTGGCCCATGAGGCAGGCGCTTCTGCGCCGAAACACGGCCCGTGTCGGGTCTTTTTCACAATAAAGGACTGCCCTTGTCTCTTTCTTGAAGGCCCAGTGGTGCTTTTTCTTGTCTATATTGTATGCTTGTATGCTGTATTACCCTCTCTTTTGTGATTACGAGGGCTGAGGTTGGACACCCCTGATGTAGAGCGAGACTGAGAACACTGCTTTATTTTCCCACCCCTTGCCCACCGTGCAAGTTGATTGATCTTTTATGACCAATCTTAGTGGGAATTCATCAGCTAGTGTTCGTGCAGTGCCGTGACATTAATTTCAGGCAGCCAGATTCCATTCTAGTGAAAGTGAAGGACAGCAGGGACCCCCACATAGGTCACAGCATGTGTGACTCGGATTCCAGTGCAGGTTAACTCTGAATGTGAAAGCTCTTTTCAATATAAACAGAAAGGACAGAAATAAATCTTAGCTGTGTGAAAACTGTTGTTTACCTGCCCAATTTATACAGCAAACCAATTTGGTCTGGTAAATTTAGCAGCGCGGTCCCATGATAAATCATCTGGACATGAAACAAATCGGTCAGTGTGCTAACCCAGGGGATTTCAAAGGGAAAGGGAAATCACCTTTCTATGGTTTTTTTTGCAACTACGTTCAAAGCGATTTACATAGTATATACAGGTACTTATTTGTAGCTGAGCAATGGAGGGTTAAGTGGCTTGCCCAGAGTCACAAAGAGCTACAGTGGGAATCAAACCCAGTTCCCCAGGGTCAAGGTCTGCTGCACTAACCACTAGGCTACTGCTCCACCAGCAACAGTCCATCTAGAATCTCAAATAGGGAAAGGGAAATGGGACTTGATATACCACCTTTCTGTGGGCTTTTTTTCTTTTTTTGCAACTACCTTCAAAGCAGTTTACATAGTATATACAGATACTTATTTGTAGCTGGGGCAATGGAGGGTTATTTGCCCAGCGTCACAAGGAGCTGCAATGGGAATCAAATCCAGTTCCCCAGCATCAAAGTCTGCTGCACTAACCACTCCACTCCAGGAATTAGTGGCCTGTCCACATGAAACTTTGCTAAGGATGTAAATGACCTCGGTAGCAAATATTCCTGGAAAATTTTGTAAAAAAAAGATGACAGGTCACTGAGATGTAGTTATCTGTTTTGTGAAAACTGGTTTATGGAATCTCTTTCACATGAGCTTGCATCACAAGTGCTCAGCAGGGGCGTAGCCAGACAACAGGTTTGGGTGGGCCTAGGGAAGAAGTAGGTGGGCATCAGTGGCGTAGCTACGTGGGGCCTGAGGGGGCCCGGGCCCCCCGTAGATTTGGCCCTGGCCCCCTGCCTCACGATCCCCTTCAACCCCCCTCCCGCCACCAACTCTCCCCCGCCGTTGCCGCCCGCCCCGTCGCCACAAATGATACCTTTTTTGAAGAGAGACTTCATTCCGCGCTCGAGTAGCGCCTTTCTTCAACGAAGTTCCGGCGATCAGCTGTTTCGGCGTCAAAAAAGTTATCATTTGCGGCGACGGCGGGGGAGAGTTGGTGGCGGGAGGGGTTTGAAGGGGATCGTGGGCAGGCCGGCAGGGGGGCTCTGATGTGGTGGTGGCGGCGGCGGCTTGGGGGGGGCAGCTAAACAGTGCCCCCCCACTCGGGCTCTGGCCCCCCCCTCCTGGCGAGGTCTGGCTACGCCCCTGGTGGGCACCAATTGTCCCCCCCCCCTCCCCCCCCCCCCTCCCCCCCCCCCTCCCCCCCCAACCACCACCCAAAAAATATCTCAGCTGGTGGGAAAATGCTTCTTTCCACCTTGGCAGTCTGCAGCAGGCATGTGCTGAAAACTGAACATTCACAGTCTTCAGCTGACCGAGCTTAGGATCCCACCAGCTACCACTAAACGTCTGCTACTGTTGGGTGGGCCTGAGCCTTAAATGGGTGGGCCCCGGCCCACCTGTGGCTACGCCACTGGTGCTCAGTAGTTTTTAATTTATGCAGCCTGGCAGGGGTTTGGTTGATCCAGATAGGCACAGAGCACTAAACTTAATTTGAGAGTTCGATAAAGAACATTTTACTTTGGAATATCTAGCTTTCTAGTGACCATCTTTGCAGCTCTGATTAACAAAGGGGCTCATTTTCGAAAGAGAAAAAGTCCAAAAAGTGGTATAAATCTGCATTTCAACGTTTTTCTCACATAAACATCCAAATTGGTATTTTCGAAACCAATTTTTAGATGTTTTTCTACGAAATCCGTCAGAAGTGCGTTCAGATCACAAGGGGGCGTGTTAAGCGCAGGATTTGGGCATTCCTAACACTTGGACGTTTCTGCCGTAATGGAACAAAACAAAAACATCCAGGGCTATAAATTGGACGTTTTGATCCAGACCTGTTTTATTAACGAATAAGCCACAAAAAAATGCACTAAATGACCAGATGACCACTGGAGGGAATCAGGGATGACCTCTCCTTACTCCCCCAATGGTCACTAACCCCCTTCCACTCTCCCCCTTCAAAATGTGATTAAAAACATTACTTGCCAGCCTCAGATACACTCAGGTCTATTAGAGCAGCATCAGGTCCCTGGAGTAGTCTAGTGGTGAGTGCAATGCACTGTAGACAGGTGGACCCAGGCCCATGCCTCCCCCTACCTGTTACGTGTCTGGTGAAAACTGTGATCCCTCCAAAACTCACCAGAAACCCACTGTATTCACGTATAGGTGGCCCCTTCACCTATAAGGGCTATTGTTGCGGTTTAAAATTGGGAGTAGTGGGTTTTGGGTAGGGTTGGGGAGGCTCAGCAGACAAGATAAGGGAACAACGGTTAGATGTGTACCTGGGAGCATTTATTTGAAGTCCACTGTAGTACCCCCTAGGGTGCCCCATTGCTTTGCTGGGATGTCTGCAGTGGCGTACCAATGGGGGGGCGGTGGGGGCGGTCCACCCCGGATGCACGCCGCTGGGGGGTGCCGCGGCGCGCGCCTGTCGGCTCCGAGTTTGCTAACTTCGCTCGTTCGCTGCAGCTCCCTCTGCCCCGGAACAGGTTGCTTCCTGTTCCGGGGCAGAGGGAGCTGCAGCGAACGAGGAAAGTTAGCGAACTCGGAGCCGACAGGCGCGTGCCGCGGCACCTCCCCCAGCGGCGTGCACCCGGGGGGGGGGGAAGTGTCATTTCGCAGGGGGGGGGGGGGCGCACTGCACCCAGGGGAGGCGCATCGGCGATCCGCCTCGGGTGCCATCCAGGCTAGGAACGCCACTGGATGTCTGTGTGGCCAGTTTACTAAGAATGCTGGCTCCTCCTACATCCCAGTGGCTTGACTTTCTATGTTTTTTACTCTGACTTTTTTTCCCAAAAATTGACCAAAAAGATCAATGCATGGAGCACACAAAAAAAACATCTAGCAAATAGCCATTTTCAAAAACAAAAGGTAGATGTTTTTTCTGTTTGAAAATGGCTGTATTCCTCACTTGAATTTTGGATGGTTTTAGCAAAACATCCAAAATTGGACTTAGACGTCATATCGAAAATACCTCTCAAAGCCGCCTAAGCTCCTAAACTTAAGTCGGTTGTATGTTCAATTATTTTTTGGACTCTGGGCAACCAAAGCCAGAGAAAAAAAAATCAGTTGATGACTTTCTGAGGAATTGACAGCAACATCCGAATGAACACAAAGTACAGCTGAAAGCTCTGTTAACTAAATGCTTCATTTTTCTCCTCAACAGGGCGGTCAGCCCCGAACTCAAGTCATACGCTTTAGGGGTGCTTTTCCTGCTTCTGCGATTGATAGGTAAGTGTAATTAGCTGAAAACTCATTGGCTGGTCGATATTCAGCCTGTGGTAATCAGTGTTTTTGACCACTGCTGGCAGAATTAGACTTGATATTCAGTGCGGGGCATAATGTGAGCATAAGAACATAAGTATTGCTATACTGGGACAGACCAAAAGTCCATCAAGCCCAGCATCCTGTTTCCAACAGTAGCCAATCCAGGTCACAAGTACCCAGCAAGATCCCAAAACAGTGCATTTTATGCTGCTTATCCTAGAAGTCCATTTTAATAATGGTCTATGGACTTTTCCTTTAGGATACCATCCAAACCTTGTTTTAAACCCCCGCTAAGCTAACTGCTTTTACTACATTCTGTGGCAATGAATTCCAGAGTTCAATTACAAGGTTGAGTGTGAAGAAAAATTTTCTCCTATTTTAAATGTACTACTTTGTAGCTTCATTGCGTGCCCCTTGACCTAGTATTTTTGGAAAGAGTAAACAATCCCAATGGAGATTTCCGTTTCACTTATAGCAAGCTTCTTCAGAGGGAAAGTACAAGCCTTCCAAACTATAAGAAATATCAAAAATCCAATTAGCACAAAATACGTGCTGTTAAAATAATAAAGAAATTCAAAAAATTACATTTAAATCTTGGCGATTTCTCGCCTACAAAATGGCCTTTTATGCTATCAGGAACGCCAACATGCTGCCTATCTTCAATAAGAGGGCTGCCCTTTTAATCACAGGAAAAAAATGTAACTGTGATGACATCATAGAGCTGAGAGTGAACCTTCCCCCGGTGGTTAGTGTATCAGGGTTTAAAAAAGGTTTGGACAAGTTCCTAGAGGAAAAGTCCATAGTCTGCTATGAGAAGCAACTGCTTGCCCTGGGATTTGTAGCATGGAATGTTGCTACTCTGAGATTCTGCATGGAATCTTATCACTCTTTAGTATTCCAGAATCTTGCTATTCTTTGGGGTTCTGCATGGAATGTTGCTACTCTTAGAGATTCTGCATGGAACCTTGTCACTATTTAGGATTCCAGAATCTTGCTATCCTTTGGGGTTCTACATGGAATGTTGCCACGATTTGGGTTTCTGCCAGGTACTTGTGACCTGGTTTGGTCACTGTTTGGAAACAGGATACTGTGCTAGGTGGACCATTGGTCTGACCCATGGCTACTCTTTTCCTATAATAGCGTGCCTAGAGATCCATGCCGAAATCTAGGCATATTCTATAACAACGTGCATAACTTAATTGGCTTGACAAGTTAATCAGTGTTGTTAACATCAGATCAGCGCGCACTTTCCTGAATCTTCACTTCACCAGCTGTAAAGGACTAAAATATAGACTTACACATGTGTCCAGCTTTTCCTACATGAGCACGCAGCTGTGGAATGCATTACCACTTGACCTGAAAACAATTTACGACCTAATCAACTTTCGTAAATCACTGAAGACTTATCTCTTTAACCAGGTATACCACAACGATCCATAATAGAAACTGTAACGTATCACTACTTACCTGACATCCTCCTGAATGTTATCTCTCTCTCTATACCTGATTGCTTAATTCTATTATGTTATCCATGTTCTCTATGTAATACCAATTGTATCTTTTACTCTGGAATGGCGAATGCCATGAAGGAACATTGTAAGCCACATTGAACCTGCAAATAGGTGGGAAAATGTGGGATACAAATGCAACAAATAAATAAACATCCCTTAGCAAGCAATAATGAGCATTAATTGTCAATAACTAGAATTTAAGTGCACATCTTGCTAAGCATATTCTGTAATGAACTGCGCCCAAATTCTAACACATGCAGTTCAAAAGGGGCTTGGCTATGGGTGGGAAAATGGGCGTTTTATGAACGTTCCAAAATGTAAGTATGCAGTTATAGAATATGGCCTAGTGTGCGTATATCTGCGCTCAGGGATTTAGCGTATTCTATATACCGCGCCTAAATCTAAGCACTGCTTATAGATTATGCTTAGCCGGCAATCTTTACGGCGCAGATTTTTTAGCCACCATATGTAGAATCTTGCCCCTTGTCCAATCCAAGAAAAACAGTCCATTCTATGTGATAATTTAAACCATGTGTTTCCAAGGTGTGTAGACTATGGATCCAATGTTGCTTATGGTGAATTAAAAGCCTAACCCAATCAACTCCTTGAGAATTTTTTTTGGGGGGGGGCATAATAACGAAACATTTGAAAGTATCAAAGGAATGATCCTTGGGAACACAATGTGCAACCCACGGATCACCCACACAGGAACGATGTTCAGTGATCCTTTGGCATAAATTTCGTGTAGTCTTCCCGACATCCCATTTCATACATAAATATTGTAATATATATACACAACATGTGTAGATGGACAAGTAGTTTTAAACTTCATCTTATCAATAGAAATCAAACAAAAGAAAACATGGAAAAGAAAATAAGATGATGCCTTTTTTATTGGACATAACTTAATACATTTCTTGATTAGCTTTTGAAGGTTGCCCTTCTTCGTCAGATCGGAAATCTTAAGTTATGTCCAATAAAAAAGGTATCATCTTATTTTCTTTTCCATGTTTTCTTTTGTTTGATTTCTATTGATAACCTTAAGAGTGGACTAACACGGCTACCACACTCCTAAACTTAATCTTAAAATTTTTCTATCCATCGGATTAACTCAGACATTTCCAATGTCAAAGGACAAGTCTTACAGTGTCGGCAACAAAAATTTCCACACTCATTCCAAACCGACATTACATCTCTAGGTAATACGGTGAGACTTAACACTCCTTTAGAGTATTTGATCTTGAAAAAGCAACCCTTACTTGATCACAGAATGAGATTCCATCAGAATCCAATTCTTTTTATTTATGCTGGCCACCACTTCCCCTCCCATCTAATATCTTAGAACAAAAGTATCCACCTACTAGGTGGGGCTGGAGATTGGGAGGCGGGGCTGGTGTTTGGGAGGCGGGGCTAGTGCTGGGCAAGACTTCTACGGTCTGTGCCCTGAAAATGGCAGATACAAATCAAGGTCAGGTATACACAAAAACTAGCACATATGAGTTTATCTTGTTGGGCAGACTAGATGGACCGTGCAGGTCTTTTTCTGCCGTCATCTACTGTGTTACTACTACTACTTATCATTTCTGTAACGCTACTAGACTTATTCTCTTCATTCTTCTTAGATGTAGTTTTGAGCAAAAGCTCCCTGTTGTTAAATGTAGGTCTTCTATGTGCTGTCTTGACAGCATTTTTAGTTTTCTATAACTAGGCCTGCGTTTTTCAATCGGTTTGCTGTGGCAGTTGAGGGTCACTTATTAGTAGAACCAGCTTAATTTGTGCCACAATGGAGTGTACATTTTAAAAAGTTTTCATGTCTTTAGCAGTTAGCTGCAGCAAGCAGTGATTCATACATCCTGCTCGCTCCAACCCTAGAGCCTTCTCTCTGATGTAACTTCCTGCTACTTCATAGGCAGGAAGCATTATTATTACTGTATTTATTATTTTTTGGCATTTGTATCCCACATTATCCCACCTCTTTGCAGGCTCAATGTGGCTTACATTTCGTCATGGATACTGGAAGTAGCATTCAATATACATTTGGTTTACAGAGGGTTTTGTGTTACATGGTAGTAAGATAGATGAGGGCGTTAGAGCAGAAAGACATTATAACACATTATAAGACAGTCTAAAAGTTTTAAGCCTATACAGTTACACATGCTGATCTTTGTGATATATCTTGTCGAAAAGATGGGTTTTCAATAGTTTGCGGAAATTGGACAATTCGTAGACCGTTTTCAGGTTACGTGGCAGCGCGTTCCAAAGTTGCGTGCTCGTATAGGAAAAGGTAGATGCATGCATTGATTTGTATTTCAGACCCTTGCATTTGGGAGGATGTAAGTTAAGGAATGTGCGAGAGGATCTTTTTGTGTTCCTGGGTGGTAGGTCTATCAGGTCTGACATATAGGCTGGGGCGTCACCTTGGATGATCTTGTGAAAAGGCTCCCGGGTTGGCACGAGCAGGATGTATGAATCGCCTGCTTCCACTAACTGTTAGAGACACGAAAACTTTTAAAAGATACACGGGACAGTGGATGGGTCAGGTCTAAAAGAGACAAGGGAAGATACCTGGCCACTAGCTAGAAGAGAGTTCAGCAGGGAGAGATGTTGGACTATGGGTGAGGGTGGGGGGTATTGTTATTGGAGTTCCTTTCAGTTTGTTTTTAGAAACATGATGGCAGATAAGGGCCAAATGGCCCATCCAGTCTGCCAATCCTCAGTAACCACTAACTCTTCCTTTCCTTTAGGGATCCCACATGGCTGCCCCGATCTTTCTTAAATTCTGACACAGTCGTCTCCACAACCTGCACCGGAAGGCCATTCCATGCTTCCACCACCCTTTCGGTGAAAGAGTATTTTCTTAGATTCCGCCTAAGTCTGTTTCCTCTTAACTTCATCGTATGCCCCCTCATTTCAGAGTTTTCCTTCATTTGAAAAAGGCTTTCCTCCTGTGTATATTGACGTCACTGAGGTATTTAAACGTCTCTATCATATCCCCTCTCTCTCTCCTCTCTTCCAGCTTATATATATCAAATAAATTTAAACCTAAGCCTAAATGTACAGTAGTACTAGTTTTATCTCTAGTAGTAGTAGTGAACATAAAACTGGAATCTAGCTACAGTTGTACAGTTTTACCTCTTATAGTGTCAAAAACATTGACTCGATCCTCAGAACTGGCACAAATGGCCATGTCTGTCTTCTCTGCTGGATGTCTCCTTTCTTCACCTGCTTTGTGTTCACTGATTTTCTCAAGGTCATTTTGTTGCCATGTGTTAGCTTAAAAATACTGGAACCAACCACTCTAGCAGAAAATGAATGCAAGTTTTGGGGAGTCAGGCCTTGCCTCAGCAACCCGTTTTGATTTTGCCTTTTGTTTGCCAGTAGTCTACGATTCTGAATGTGGCTAATCAAATGAGAAAATGGAATTGCTTCTGCATTGTATTAGTCTCATTCAGCTGTGCAAACGTCTAATATTGAAACACAAATGCCAGATGCTTGACAGCATTATTTTTCTGCAGTGGGAACCAACTGTTTTCCCACCTCCTTGGTCTGGTCTGGATAGCAATAAGATTATTAATAAATATATTTTAAACATAAGATTGGTTTTTTTTGCTATTATTTAGATTGTGATAGCTTTAAATTGAAATTTCAAAAGGCGGACCACCAAAATGCTGCATGGGAAGGTAGAGATATGATTCAAGCATTCAAATATTTACAAGACTTCAGTAAGGTACCAGAAATTAGCATTTTCTTTACAATGAAAAACCTAAAGACGCCAAAACTCAGTAAGTCCTTCAGTTTTGGCACAGGCATAAGCTACAGTAAATGAATCTTGCCTTGATGAATGAAATTGATCTCATAGCTCAAAAATGACAAAAGAAAATGGACTGCATGAGTTTTGGGAAAATGTTCTTCAATTGGGATATGAAAAACATTTTTCAATGGGAGGATGGTAGACACCTGTAACAGACTTTCCATGAGGTTTTAAGTAGAGAGGTGTGGTAGCCGTGTTAGTCCACTCTTAAAGGTTATCAATAGAAATCAACACCACAGTCTCAATCAGTGATGGCTGTATACAAACATCTATATACAAGAAACCCACAGACAGATGCAGCTACCTCCACAACTCCAGCTTCCACCCTTCACATACAAAAAGATCCATCATTTACAGCCAAGCCACAAGATACCACCGTATCTGCTCTGACTCAGGGGACAGAGACAGACACCTTAAAAGCCTGACTGCAACCTTCAAACATAAAGGCTACAACCCCAAAAGAATCTCCAAGAATATTGCCTCCTCCCTCAAAACACCCAGGGAAAATCTGCTACAGTACAAAGAAAAAAAGCCACAGACAGAATTCCCCTTGTAGTGACATACAACCCAGAGCTGGAGAAATTGAGGAAAATCATAAGAGACCTACAGCCGCTACTCCAGGAAGATGAATTACTGAAAGAGATATTCCCATCCCCACCAGTGCTGGCCTTCCGATAGCCACCAAATTTAAAACACAAGCTGATCAGAAGTAAACTTCCAACACAGACGGAAAAAGAAAAGAGCACATTTCCCTGTAACACATGCAGCTGCAAACTATGCCAAAACATTTCACAAGACCCCACAGTCATTCACAAGGGAAAAATATTCAACATAAGGGACTATTTTACATGCTCATCTTCCAATGTGGTATATATCATTCAGTGTAAAAAATGTAACGAAGGATGCTATATTGGAGAAACAGGCCAGATGCTTAAGACAAGATTCAATCTGCACAGACATCACATGAAAATAGCCGGTCCCAGTCAAGCCCCCACCCCTGTGGGCCAACACTTTACAAGACCAGAACACTGCACCAGTGATTTCACAGTAAGAATACTGAAAGGTAACTTTAAAACAATACGGGAACGTAAGACCTTTGAAGTAAGAATGATTGAATATTTTGACACCCAACAAACAGGACTTAATAAGGATTTGGGTTTTCTAACCCATTATAAACCATAAAGCTGTATTTCTCTGTTTATTACCCTCCTCTCACCTACCAACACCCATCCTGTTAGAATATCATTGAAGTGCTTTGATGTCCCCATGCATACCCCCACCCTCCCACTCTGTCAGACTGTCAAAGTAATGCTTTGATGTTTCTCTTATATATACTATCTGCTACCACATTTGCTTATTTCCGATCTGACGAAGAAGGGCAACCTTCGAACGCTAATCAAGAAATGTATTAAGTTATATCCGATAAAAAAGGTATCATCTTATTTTCTTTTTCATGAGGTTTTAGGAACCAAAACAGTGTCAGAACTCAACCATGCATGGGATTGACACATACTGTGGAATCCGCGTTCACAGCTCCTGGGGAGAGAGGGGAGTCATTGACATTATAGGCAGTTTTAGGACTCGTGATAGTAAGGTGCTGGAAGCAGCTCTAGTCCATGACTCTTGGCCGAGGTCTATTACTGCAATGGCCAAATGAAGTAAGTAGGGCAAGAATATCAAAGAAGGGGGGGAAATAAATCCTCAGGTAGTTGCAAATAAAGATCCTTGGCACCAGATACCAGTCTTTGTTCTAACTGAGCTGGATGCCCCCCAAAAAGCGGGAGGAAACAGATGGATCAGAAATGGTCTTTATCCTCTTAGTATTCGCTCTCAGTCCTGGAGGGACACCAGTGTTCATAATATCCCTACTGAATGTGCGTGTACTACAACTCGTAACACCATGTGCAAATTTCAATAAATCATCATTTTAATTTTACCAGTCATCTATTAAATATTTAAACTTTAATATTTTAATATTTTGCCCTTTTATCTCATGCCCTATTTCATCCACTCATCACATACATTGTCTATGCTAATTCCTAAAATATCAACATTAAAGTGCATAATTGATAGCTGCAAGTACATGTGGAGGGGCATAATCGAACGAAAACGTCTATCTCCATGGGCGTTTATCTCCGAGAACGGGTCCGTGAAGGGGCGGACCGAACCGTATTTTGGGAAAAAATAGACGTCCATGTTTTATTCGACAATTTGTGAGCTGGGCGTTTTTGTTTTTCAGCGATAATGGAAAATGAAAGCGCCCAGCTCAAAAACGAATAAATCCAAGGCATTTGTTTGTGGGAGGGGCCAGGATTCGTAGTGCACTGGTCCCCCTCACATGCCAGGACACCAACCGGGCACCCTAGGGGGCACTTTTACAAAAACAAAAAAAAAAGGTAAAAGAGCTCCCAGGTGCATAGCACCCTTCCCTTGTGTGTTAAATCCCCCTCAAAACCCACTGCCCACAAGTCTACACCATTATTATAGCCCTAAGGGGTGAAGGGGGGCACCTACATGTGGGTACAGTGGGTTTGGGGGGCGGTTTGGAGGGCTCCCATTTACCAGCACAAGTGTAACATGTGGGGGGGGGGGGGGGGATGGGCCTGGGTCCACCTGCCTGAAGTCCACTGCACCCCCTAATAACTGCTGCAGTGACCTGCATACTGCTGCCAGGGAGTTGGGTATGACATTTGAGGGTGAACATAAAAAGTTGTGAAACGGCATATTTTTGTGGTGGGAGGGGGTTTGTGACCACTGGGGGAGTCAGGGGAGGTCATCCCCGACTCCCTCCAGTGGTCATTTAGGGCACTTTTTGGGGCCCTATTCGTGGAAAAACAGGGTCCAGGAAAAGTGCCCTAAATTCTCGCTAAAAACGCATATTTTTTTTTCCATTATCGGCGAAAGGCGCCTATCTCTGATCGGCCGATAACCACGCCCCAGTTCCGCCTTTGACACGCCCCCATCAACTTTGTCCGCATCCGCGACGGAGTGCAGTTGAAAACGTCCAAATTCGGCTTTCGATTATACCGCTTTATTCGTTTTTGTGAGATAAACGTCTATCTCCTGATTTGGGTCGCAATATAGGCGTTTTTCTTTTTCAATTATAAGCTGGACAGTCTGTCAAACTATTGTGCAAACCTGCATTGTTGTAAAACACTTAAATTAAATAAACATCAACATATTCATACTTTGCATAAACCATTAAAATATCCACGTGCATTACTTGACACCAAATGTGCTTAACAAAGCAATTGCTACTTCGTCTGTTGACTTAATGGTCAAACTATCATGCATCAGTGTTCATAGCATTTTCCAAATTGTCCAGCTGGTGCTGATTAGTTCCTAGACAGTTCAGTCTGCATTCTTCTCACAACGTACAATGCACCTTATTTATCATCCAAATCACTCTCTGAGTGTATCTTCATTTTTGTCATTTTCAATAATATCATTCTTTCACAACAGATAGAAGAACCCGCTTTTAGTGCTGTTAACCCGACGCTATCAAAGCGTTTCACCGCTAGGGGTTAAACTTCTCATCTTGTAAATATTTCTCCGGCTGCTACCAACAGAATGATTCCCCTCCAGGAATACAGGAAAATGGCACTACCGCCTAAAACTACACACCTAAAACAGTATATTAAACCTATACTATCTTCTTATTACATACATTCATAATATATTGCTTAACTCGAATTTATACAAGCAGCCTACCTTAGGAATATTGAGTCCAGCACGGGACTCCCTGCCGAGCGTCTCAAATACGCCAAAAACTTTAACACTCTCATCGCTCTCACAGGTGTAGTTATACATGATATGCTTTAGATGTAGAAGTGGTTGGGTCGAATGTGGCAGTCAAAGGCTGGTACGAGTGAGTTCCGGTGTCTGCATAGAGAGTTGGATGTATATTTATTGACAAAATTGTTATTCATAATAAAGCTTTTGAAAGAATTATAAGAGGAGTACGTACATTGGATTGTGTATGCAGAAGTCTTTATCTGCCAACATTTACTATGTTACTTTCTAACATCCCCCCCCCCCCCCCCCCGACACATTCACCGTTCTTCAGTTCAGACTTCCAACTGACATCAGCTCAAATCACAATGGCGTTGGCAAGCCAATGGATTGTGGGAGCACATTTTTTCATTATGAATCACAGAGTGGATGGAGCAAGTCTCCTGCTGAGCTGTGGCAACACTGTACAATATGCTTTATAGGAGTGTTATTCACAATAAATCAATATATTACATATAATAGGCATTCCATTCTAGTAAATGAACAATACTGTAACATGATAGTAATCACCATCATCATAATAATAAAACTTTAGTTATTTTTGATGAACCAGCCTCTGATTTAGTGCTTCCATTTTCATCCAAACTTATCCCCAAATGTCAGTGCTCTGGTCTTAGTTAATCATACATCCAGATTGACTATGCAACACATGACAAAGAGATTGCGGTCTGCTAAGCTGTATATCTGCTTCTCTGTGCAGAATGTGAAAATGAGAACTGTGCTTGTTAACAAATAAAATTGTCCGCGATCTGAAAATAAAACAGCATTGAAAAATACTAACAATTCATATTTTCACACACTACAAATTAGTTCATTTAGTACTTGTTAGAATAATAGCAGCAAACCACGGGAGTCCTTCGCCTACAGTCCTGCCAGTGGGTGGCGCTGTTTCACTACCACATTTTCAATAGTGAAGGGCAGGCAGGCTCTGCAGAACTCCAGGGAACCAGCCTGTCCCAAGCAATTGAAAACACAATATTGAAGTCCCCCCCTCCCCCCCCCCCCCCCCCCCCACACACTGACAGCAGTATAGTTGGAGGACTCCCGCTCAGCTTAGAGGGAACAGTACAGCAAACTCCACTCATGCCAACATGCCACCCTCCCCTCTTTCCCCATTCTCTATCTCTGTTAATGGCTCTCGCATCCTCCCTGTCTCCTCGGCTCGTAACCTTGGAGTCATCTTTGATTCCTCTCTCCTCTTCTCTGCCCATATTCAACAGATCGCCAAAACCTGTCGTTTCTTTATCTACAACATTAGCAAAATCCGCCCCTTCTTTTCTGAATACGCTACCAGAACCCTTGTTCAAACCCTTGGCACCTCTCGCTTGGATTATTGCAATTTGCTTCTCACTGGTCTTCCGCTCAGCCATCTCTCTCCTCTCCAGTCTGTCCAAAATTCTGCAGCACGACTTATTTTCCACCAGAATCGTTATACCCACACTAGCCCACTCCTCAAGTCACTTCACTGGCTCCCTGTCCGCTTCCGCATACAGTTCAAACTTCTCTTACTGACCTTTAAATGCATCCACTCTGCAGCCCCCCATAACCTCTCCACACTCATCTCTCCCTACATTCCTCCCCGTAAACTCCGCTCACTGGACAAATCTCTTTTGTCGTCCCCCTTCTCCTCCACTGATAACTCCAGGCTTCGTTCCTCTTCCCTCGCGACACCTTATGCCTGGAATAGACTTCCTGAGCCTGTACATCTAGCTCCATCTCTACCTGTTTTCAAATCTATTTTGAAAACCCACCTTTTCACCACTGCTTTTGGCTCCTAGCTACTACTCAATTGTCTCCCCTTGTTCCTTCTCTCCCAGTACTTCCCTTGCCCCTAATAGTCTTGTCTGTCTGAATTATTTTTAGATTGTAAGCTCTATTGAGCAGGGACTGTCTCTCTATGTCATGTGTTCAGCGCTGTGTGCGTCTGGTAGCGCTATACAAATGTTAATAATGTTTATAAAAAATTTGATTAATCCATTCCTGCCTTTGGGTACCAGAGCAGAACACAGTAAAAGAAAGTTCCATAACAAAACATATACAAAATGTAATATCAAATGCAACAGCCCCGTTATTCACCACTTCCTCAGCACCAATCCCTGGATTCTATATATGGTGCCCAGATGTGATGGACGCTTAAATTTGGGCATGTTCCTGAGATACGCATGCAACTTAATTGGCCACTAACAACCAGTTATTGATGTTAATTGGATCCAATTAAGATTTGCAGTATCTATAACGCTGGGCACCCAAATTTCATAGTGTACAATTAAAAAGGGGGTGTGGCCACAGGAGGGGTATGGGCATGTTAGGGGCATTCTGAAAAGCTGCTCACATTGCTACAGAAGCATTTACACCAGGTTTCGGCAGGCGTATGTCTGGCACCCAAAGTTACGGCGCGGGAATCGGGGCTAGGCGTGATCCTATAAAGGGTGCTGATCTTTTCCGGTGCCCATTTTTTAGCGCTGTTTTGGCCCCCCAAATGTATTTATCCACAACCTCCGTCGCCTCGTGTTTATTTATAGCACCTGCCTTCTGTCTCCAATAATGAGTACCCCGGAAGTGTGCTTGCTATCATACCTAAGAACTGACCCTACCTAAGGGCTCCTTTTACAAAGGCGTTAGGCTCTACGCGCATGCAGCGTGCTCCAAAATGAGACTACCACCGGGCTACCACGTTCCCCTGGTGGTAATTTCAGATTTGCCACGTGCCTGTAACACCTGGACGATTTATTTATTTAGTTATTTCCTCCCACACACGGTGTTTCCGGCTGTAATCTGCGGTTGGTGCGTGCCGACCAGTCACCACACATGTAGCACGTGAGCCCTTACCACTAGATCAATAGGTGGCATTAAGGGCCCACCTTTTTGATGCTGCTTTTAACTCGTAACCCTTACTCACTTGTTCGGTACCCTTATTTTATTATCCCCACCTTAGTAATTCCCTTATCTCTTATTTGTCCTGTTTGTCTGTCCTAATTAGATTGTAAGCTGTGTCGAGCAGGGACTGTCTCGTCATGTTCAACTGTACAGCGCTGCGTATGTCTAGTAGTGCTATAGAAATGATAAGTAGTAGTAGTCTTTGGGATTCCGGAATCTTGCTACTCTTTGGGATTCCGCTCAGAATCTTGCTACTCATTGGGATTCCGCTCAGAATCTTGCTACTCTTTGGGATTCCGCTCAGAATCTTGCTACTCTTTGGGATTCCGCTCAGAATCTTGCTACTCTTTGTCCTTATCCCTTATCTGGCCTGTTTGTCTGTTCTGATTAGATTGTAAGCTCTGTCGAGCAAGGATTGTCTCTTCATGTTCAAGTGTACAGCGCTGCGTACATCTTGTAGCGCTATAGAAATGATAAGTAGTAGTAAGGGCTCGGGCCGGTTTTAGGCACGTGCTTGTTTCAGTTTTACCACATGACCTTTCCCTGTCCCATTTTTAAAAAAGCCCCTTTTTGCGGACGCAGTAAAAAGTGGCCCGGCGCACGTCCAAAACACAATCACCTATCCTACCGCAGGCCACTTTTTACCACGGCTTAGTAAAAGGACCCCTGCTAAAACCTGATTTGCACATTGGAAGTCAGTCAGTTCACTAAATATCTGACCTCATACCTCAAATATGCCATATAATAATTTTATTTATTTATTGCAATTTATTAACTGCCTTTATGAAGAGATTCACCCAAGGCGGCGTACAGCAGGTACAGTTTAACATAAAACTTAGAATTTTGTTAACAGCATAACAGTAGTAAAATAACCAGGAATAAATATAAATACAATAAATGAGGTAAACTTGAAAACAGTAAATTGAAACCTAATAATAGAACTACCGTGAAACAGTATCAAAAATATACACATCTAACAGCACTGGCTGGAATTCAAATATCAGAGGCTTTAATTTATTGAGCGCACAATGTAATGAAATGAAAACCGTTGTACAGCACCCCCTACTGGAAGGAGCAGCACAGGCCATAATTCAAGTAGAGATGATAGCAGAATCCTGCACAAATACCTATTAATCCATCAGTCTGATGACTGCAGCTCTTCCCACTGTATGTAATGGTGCTGTGTCAGTCTGAGTATGATTTACTTGTGTCATACAGAAAGGACACAAATCATTGTAAAGCGACTGCAAAAATTCCAGTGGGGGCAGGTGAATGACATTATTGTGTGATATTTCGTGTACTCTTGCTGTATTAGAGCAAAAGAAATCCTATATTTATACAATAAAGTTTGTTTTCCTTGCTGGTCATCGGGGATCTCTACCTAATCGCTTATAAAACAGCCGCTGGCTATTTTATAAGAACACTAAGTCACTCCCAGACGCACAGGAGGACATATCTTAACGTCAACACTTAGCTGGTGTGTACAACTGGGAAGATTTACAGTGCCACCCACTCATGGGTTATTGGTTTCATATATCATTCCAACAGAAACTCTGTTAACCCACCTAGACCAGGAGATAGACTAAGCCTTCCTAGAACATCACAGGCTTAGAGGTAATGGGAGAATCCCCCATGTTTTTTCTAGTACACAAATTTAAAAGGTTGATACTGCTTAAAACAAAGTGTAAATTAACACAGAGCAATTAATGTTTTTTTTTTCCAGGTTTTATCCCTCCTCCTCTGATCTTCGGTGCTGGGATTGATTCAACATGCCTGTTCTGGAGCACCTTTTGTGGAGAGCAAGGGGCCTGTGTGCTGTATGACAATGTGGCTTACAGATATCTCTATGTCAGCATTGCTATAACACTGAAATCCTTAGCATTTATCCTATACACCACTACGTGGCAGTGCTTAAGAAAAAACTATAAGAAATACATCAAAAACCACGGTGGACTGAGCACCGGCGAGTACTTTGCTTCTACGTTGACCCTAGATAATCTAGGGAGAGACTCTGTCCCCCGAAATCCGTCTCACAGGACAAAATTTATCTATAACCTGGAAGATCACGAATGGTGTGAGAACATGGAATCCGTTTTATAGTAACGAAGGGACGCGTGGATTCTGTAGGATTATGCAGTAAAGGGTCTTTTTTTTTTTTTAAAGAAAAAAAAAAAAAAGAGGTACGGTCCCACAGATGGAATTCTGCATTATGAAATCTTAATGGCAGGGTTTGAATTCTGTGAAAAGGGGGGGGGGGGGGGAATCGAATTGCTGCCAGCCCCTCCTCCTTGCAATCTTCCAGCAGAAAAATGGTGTAGGCATCATGCAACTCAAGGGTTTCCCCGCATAATCAAAAGACAAAATGGCAACATTTCAAAACAAGCAGGAGTGTGTCTATTATTCTTACGGGGATGAGTGCGTCCTTGAGCCTTGTGTCACAGGTGGTAGCGGAAAGAGCAGTGTGTATCGTACGATTACTGTTGAAAATCGGTTGCAATCTGTGTGCCGGTGGGCAAAGAACACAGATTTATTCTGCTGTGCCCCGAGGTGGTGCAGCAAAGCTATTGGAATTGCATGAAAGAAGGGTTGAATCCTCCATTTTTTTTTATTAATATCATGCTCTGGAGGCTGGAGGTGACCCAGTTCTTTCATCAACAGTAAGTTCACAAATCGCTGGCCATGGTTGGCTGTGATTTCAATCTCACAACGATTGCACTCTAGTTGGTTTCCTCATTAGCCAAACATTTCCTTTTTTTTTTTTTTTTTAATATGTTTAATGGATCGTTCCTTGAACATGCGTACACTTTAATCTGCAGGACAGGCTTCCCCCTTAGGACGTACTCAACTTGGCAAGCCACATTAACCCTTAATCCTAGATCACTGCTAGTATCAGACCGGGGGATTTTCACTGCTTTAAAAAGTACACCCACACCGGCAATAATTTTGGTATTTCCCCCGGTAACTTGATACTAATAAACTGCGAAAAACACCAGCATCGAACGCAATTGCAAAACCTCTCTGAAGAAGAGATATCGTTTGCATTGTTCCCCTCTTCTTGTCAGCCAATCTGATACAAAGTAGCAATATGCAGGTTATTGTTTTTGTTTGTATCTGTGGTTTCGTATTAACATGTGCTAATGCAGGGTCTTTTTTACATACATTCACTTGTTATCAGAAAAATTAGCATGGGTTTTACTGAAGAGTCTTCCTTAGTCTGTCCGACGTCTGGTAGACTGATTGTTTATTGTAAATCAGTTATTCATCAACTAGCCGTTAAGCCCGTAAAAACGGGCAAGTATTGCAGCCCTCTCTCTCCCCTGGCCTCACGCCGTCCACCGATCCTCCCCCCCATATCCAGCAACCCTCCTCTCTCCCTTGGCCTCCCCCCTCCCCCCATGTCCAGCAACCCTCCTCTCTGCCCTGCTCTCACCCCATGTCCAGCAGCCATGCCCTCTCCCCCTGCCCTCCCCCCCATGTCCAGCTACCCTCCTCTCTGCCCTGCTCTCACCCCATGTCCTGCAACCATGCCCTCTCCCCCCTGCCCTCCCCCCATGTCCAGCTACCCTCCTCGCCGCCGCTCCCTCCCCCCTCCGTGCCGGGCCCCCTGCACTGACCTGACAGTGCTTCCACATGGAGGTGAGAGGCGCTGTCAGGTCAGTGCAGGGGTCCCGATACGGAGGGGGGCGGGAGCGGCGGCGGCGGGGATGGGGGGAGGGTGGAGGTTGGTTCGCGCGATGTTTGTTTCCAGGCAGCAGCGGCGTCGGCGTCCGACAGTCCGACTCCGTTTCCCTCTCTGTTCCGCCCTCTGACATCATGACGTCTTGACACGAGGGCGGGACAGAGAGGGAAGTCTGTACTGCGCATTTGCAGGTGAGTCAGTCACTTGCCATTTATATGTTTGATATTCTATTCTAGAACCCTCACTGGGGAGTGCCACATTTCCAGACAATAGCATAATGGTAATGTAATGTGTGTCCCTATAGGGAGCCATTTTGTAAAACCACTGAAGCAATCACAAAGGACTTCTGGGCCTACAAGTGAAGCTTACCTGTGGCAGGGGTGGGCAACCTCTGTCTTTGAGGCCCACAATCCAGTCAGGTTTTCAAGATTTCCACAGTGAATAGGCATGAGATTGCTTTGCATGTTCTGCTTCCACTCTATGAGGATAGACCTCATATATATTCGTTGTGACAATCTTGAAAAAGCCGACTGGGTTGTGAACCTTGAGGACTGTGGTTGCATGCTCCTGCCCTATGAAATGTGGGGCTGGTTGATGCTGCAGGTACTTACATACCCATAAAGTTTGGAATTGCTCACCAACCTGTCTTGGCCTCTTTGTGGCATGGGTTAATTACCCCAAGAGAAATTGTTTGAAAATAGTGCACGACGCATTTACAGACCGATGAAGCTTTACCGCACCAGTGATCAGAGATAATTGCATGCAAATTTAAGCACACAATTATCTCCGATCATGGGGTAGAAGTGCGGGCGAATTGTGCCTGAGCATGCGCTCAGCACAATCCTCCCGCACTTGTTTGACAGGTCTGGGCCGGAGACCGGTGAAAAGAGAAGGACGCCCATCTTTAAATCGGAAGATGGACGTCCTCAACTGCCCGCAGGGATGGCCAAATGTCAAGGGGGTGTCGGAGGTATAACGAAGGTGTGGACGTCTTTCCCGCATCTTCCCCCAATTTTGGACGTCCTTGACTGTCCCATCGCAGAAACGTCCAAAATTTGGACGCCCTCAACTGCTCCGTCACAGAAACGTCCAAATTTCGCTGTCAGGTTTGCTGTTGGGGGGAATGGGGGCCTGCCAGCATGCAAATGCATGCTGGACAGGACTCACCATTCATCCCCAATGATCTGCAAACTCTAACGCCAGCTCGGAGGTGGCGTAAGGTTTACCGCGGCCAGCGACCCAATCTTTGGCGCGCTGGCCGCTGATTATTGGGGGTGAATATGTTAAGCTGTTTAGCATGCATTTGCATGCTACTTGCATTCAGAGCCGTCGAGCGCGTTGCGTTGCTTCACGCACTTGAGGGCTCTGATCATGGGGCAGTAGCAAACGCCGGCGCTAGTATGGCGCTAACAGCCTCTAGCGCCGGCGTTTGCTGCTGATCATCCCCTCGTCAGTGGAGCCAATCCTGTGGGTAGGATTAGGGCAGAGATTGAAACAACGGGCATACTTTTGTGCTTTTGACAGTACAGATGGTTTAGACAGAAGAAGTGCACACAGGATAAAGAGCTGTAAGACTCTGCAGAAACGTTTCTCTTGATTTGCAAAGCATAAGGACATGCTTATTTCCACTATGAAAATTTCTGCAATTTCCACAGCTATAAAGCACTCACAGCTAAGCGGGCAATGTGAAGATTGCCCCCTTAAGGTCAATAGACAAGCTTTCTCCGCTGAAGTGGAATAATTGTTAAGTTTAATTATAAGGAGGTAGCACTTTCATTATAGAAATCACTTTCTGATTTCCGAAATCCCAAAACAAAATGTTAAGTATATCAGGTTTGGTATAAAAGATCAGAAGGAACAAGCTGAGTGAACGTACTATTCCTAATTTTTAATGTATTCCGGCATTCAAAGAAGCCCTTGCTGCTGATGTGAGATGCTGAGCGGGGGGGGGGGGGGGGGGGGGGGGCTCTTTTCTTGCTGGGTCACTGTACTGCACAAATGAACATGCTTCTAACATCTCCGATCCTGGAATAAACCTGCAGAAACAATTAAAAATCATATTTACCTGGTATATAAACCAACAATGTGCCAAACAAACCTTGATTTTAGCTGTACCCATTTGATACGTGACTTGGGGCCATTTATAGAACCAATTCTGTTAAGAAACAGAGAAAAATGTTCTACGTGAGTATGAGGTGTCATGAATTCTATTTTTTAAGCACAGTACCTAGATCAGCTTCTTATATTGTGCAGTTTAGATACAGCATTTCTAGAGCAGTGATTTAAGCAAAGGAGACAGTCTGCATAAATGTCTTCTCATACATGTATATAATTGTCAGCCATAAATCCTGAATTTATACTGTTCACTTTTCATCCTGGTTTGACAATTTAAAGTCACAGTTCTCTCGTGCATTTGTTTGTACATATGTTCATATTTCTAAGACCTAGGGAGGATATTGTTTTTCCTATATCCTTGCAGCCTTATAAATTCATTTCTACTCATGTTATGAGCAGTGCAAAATAAGTAAGAAGTTGCGGGAATGGTCCGAAGCAAGAGAATCAAACCCTAGCGCTGACTTGTCAGTAATTGATTGTCTATATAAGTAGGGTGAGTTGTTTTTTTTTAAACATCCGCAGGGCCGGCATGGTGGGTCCATGGTAGTGTTGTATAAACTGCTATACAAGGGATCCGAGTTCAGCTTCTTGCTCAGGTCGTCCACTTCCTGGGCCAACTTGAGCAGCGAATGCTACAGAGAAAGCATAAGTTAACCACCGTACTCAATGGCTGGCTTGTGTGCCTAAGATCTCAGGATTTTAGGAGGATCCATGGGATGCAACTCCTAGTCAAGAATCAACGTCTGGGGCTGGTTACGTTGGAAGAGGATAGAAAACGGGGGATTGTGGAAAATGCATACCCAAAAAATTCCTTTGGGTGAAGAAAGAAGGTTTAGTAAATTAATTTTCCAGCATTACAAATCTAAGTATTTGGAAAGTTGTTTTGGCCTTTTTAATTTATTGCAAATACGTTTTGAAACTGAAAATGAATAGCCTCCATCGAATTCTTTTTAGGAACCTGCCTTAGCTTAAGGGTTTCACCTTTAGCAGAAGCAAAGTCAACTCTGTCCCGCGATGACGAGAGGCTTCAAAGTCATCGGTCTTCTTTGACTGGCTTTGGAACTCTTTGCTTTTCATTTTCAATTCCCCTAAAGCCCAGAACAAGAATCCAAAGGGTTGAAAAATCTAAATGCAAGGAAATGGATGGCTTCCCTGGTTTTCTAAGCACGTAATGCTCCAAGGTTCATCATGCATGCTAATGTAATAATTTATGCAGAACCATTAGTTTGAGATAGGAATGCAAAAATGAAAACACAAACAAATAACAAGTCTTCCTAATCCATACTTTAACACTCACAAGGCATTGCTAAGGTTTCTTTCACAATCACAAACGAGGTGCTTTTCTTTATCACGTACTTAACATGCACACTCTGGTGACCTCCAAGGATAATGGCGTGGTCCAACATTCCTGTTGTTAACCAAGATGCCAACCCGTCTTCTTCCAAGCTGTCAACCATGCTCAGGCAGCCTGCAACCTCTCCCTACAACCCTGTATCTGCATGTGTTTTCCTATGACTCAAATCTTTCTTTAAAAAAAAATCCAGGAGTACTTTCAACCCTGTGTGAGAAAGCCTTTCTCTTAATCTCATGGGAGTGGGATCCAGCTGTAGTCCTCAAAGATACTAACTAGTCAGGATATCCCTAATGAAAATGCATGAGGTATGTTTGCATGCATTGATTGAATTGTATGCAGATATGTTTCATATTAGGGACTGTAGCCAAAGGCCTTGGTTAGAAAACAGAAGCGTAAAGAAAGCAACTCATTCATGATCGTGTCACTCTTTACCCGTGCACGGCTGCAAATGGGATATGCAAATACAGCGAATCCCTGCTGTTTTCTGCAGTTGTGTGGATTTAGACAAGTTATTTGTTCAAGAGTAATTATATGATTCTCGCTTCTCTGGAGTCCATCAATGAGACGCATAATGGTGCCACAGTCTGTTTTCCACAAGTTGACATGTAGACGTCACTTCATTTGCTTTTCACTCGCTTACGGTTTTGTTATTTTTGCATTTGCTTTTCTTTTTGATGACTTGAGAGAGTAACATCTGTGCGGCTGCCTCACATGATTAATCTGCTGATGGTATTTGGATGTATAGTGCCTTTAATTCGTGTCCCGTTGTAGTTCATGAAACAGATTTAGGCACATCTGTGAGTGAACTTACATCATATTTCTGGGCCGTGTGTAAGGGGAAAGGACCATTATTCTCACTTATTACGATGATTTTCTACACTTGAGTAAACTGGCAGACAAGCAGATACTGTACAATATCATTTTCCACGTTACACAGAGTCATTGGTGTTGAGGATTCTTGTAGTCAAGTCGCAGGACTTGTCCTGGTTTTCTGAACATGAAACCAAGTTCCACCTCCTCCCAGCAGGCTATGGCTCTGTGTTAGGGTTTGTGTCTTTTCTCTAGTTAGAAATTCACACACTACCTACCCTCTGTATCAGCAATAACCAGATACCGCATCCATCTTGAGTTTTCTTTTCAAGAATTACAGATTGTGGTTTCGTGTCTGCAGGGAACTAAAGATTACTTTCTTTCACTGTGTGCACAAAGATTAGATTGTGGATCAGAATATCTCCCAAATAAATGCTGAAAAGGTCACAGTACACTCGAGTCGTGGCTTGTTATTGTATGTGTCAGTGGTTCAGGGGTCTTTTTCTCTTCCATTACGTAACATCACACTACCCCCTCGTGTGATCCCCAGCAAAAAAAAAAAAAAAAAAAAAAAATGTTACCTTAATGTCAGACCAGGTTGCAATTCTGGAATGAGTTCCCACACATTAAGAAAAAAACAAAAGGGGGTAACATCAGTGGGTGAATAGAACCACAGATGATTAATTTGAAACTATGCTATGCACGAAAGATACATGCTTTGTTTTATGAATTAATGGTGCACGTTACACTTTAAAACATTATTGCATTGCAAAATACTAAGAGGCCCTTTTCCTGAGCTGAAGTAAAAAGTGGCCATAGCAGATCCTTACATGGGTCTTCCCCCTTGTATTAAGGCCTTTTTTTTACCGCAGCTGGAAATAGCCGATTTTCCATGTTTTCAATTACAAAAACAAAAAACGGAGGCATGGAACACTTTATGGTCTCAGGGTCCAAGTTCTTCTCTATCTGCCTCAATCACACAATCATTATATTTAATGCAACATAAGGCCCCGTTTACTAAGCCACGTTATAGGTGCGTTAGCGTCTAACACGTTAACCATGTGCGTGTGTTAACCATGTATGCACCTACACTATCCCTGTAGGTGCCTACACAGTGTGTGTGCTAATCAGGGCCGCTGAGAGACTGGGCCCGGGGCAAGGCCGCCCCGCCTCCACCCCCCCCCCCTCCCCCCCGCCGCCGCTCCCCCCACGGTCTCACCTGCCTGCCTACATGGTTCTGGGCCCCCTGCATTCAAGGCGGCAGTCGCAGATCGCCTCTCTTCTGGCCTTCCCTCCCTGTGTCCCGCCCTCGTCTGATGTAACTTCCGGTTTCCGCGAGGGCGGGACACAGGGAGGGAAGGCCCGAAGGGAGGCGATCTGCGACTGCCACTTTGAATGCAGGGGGCCCGGATCCAAGGAGGCAGGCAGGTGAAACCGGGAACTGCAGCGCCGGCAGCCTGATCCCGGCTCCGGGCCCCCCCTTGGAGACCCGGGCCCGGGGAATTTTGTCCCCCCTGCCCCCCCCCCCTCGACGGCCCTGGTGCTAATTGTAGGCACATTAAAAACGCTAACGCACCTTAGTAAATGGGGCCCATAGAGCATTATGGACCCCAAGGAGATCTAAACTTGCTGGCACTGCTAAATCTGATTTGTGTTGGTCCTGTGGGGAAAACATTGGCAACACTAACCCACATGCTATTTGAATGTGTCAACTTGGGTATCTTTTGGTCTGAAGTTTGGGGAAAGACCCTTCTCGTTCTACAGTTTAATGAACCTTTCCACATTAAACATGTGATATGGAAATCCTTTGCTCTTTTGTACCCGCTTTCTGGCGATGACAAAAGTTTGTTTGACTTTCTAATTTCTGTAGTGTCAAAATTGGTTATTAACGACTGGAAAGATAACTAGGTTAGATACAAATATATGGCACAACTGGATTATTTTATGAAAAAAAATCTTGGAAATTCCGTCTCCTTGTTCCAGCAGACGACATCGTAAAAGGAAGAAACTTGATTTGCATCTCTTCTCCTAATTGTATTCTTCTTACCTCTGGGTATGTCTTCAATTTGGCGAGTCTCTCCAGATGTCAATTTATTTACCCAGTTTAATTAGTGACAAGCTACACTTATGTGATACTTTTGTTCTTGTTCTCAAATGTTCAGGTTTTGTTCTCTTTATCACATTTGTTATGTATTTTGTATATTCAAATTCAATAAATATACTTTGAAAAAAAAAAAAACCTGACATCGCTTGGCCGCCACAAGCCAGTTATCCCTGTACTAACTTCTGACAGTTCCTACTTAAAACCGGAAAAGTCAATATTGTCATTAGTGCATTAGCGCATCAGAACTTACCAACACCTATTTTGTAGGCAGTAAATTCTCACGTGCTAATCCTGTGCTAATGAGTTAGCACGCTGTAATATAGCTGCGCTAACTGATCAACTCAGAAATGCTCAGTCTCCACCCCCCCCCCCCCCAATGTGCCCCCTCTGTGGAAAATCTTTTAGCACAAGGTATGCACGCATGCAAATCTCAAACTTAACACAAGATGCCTGACTGTGGCCCAGATGCACAAAACCTAACGAGCCCACAACTTGCGTTTTAAACTGGTTCCAGCCAGTTTAAAACGCAAGTAGTTCACCCCGGGCATGCACTAAGGGCATTTTCCCTGCCACGGTAGCAGGCAACAAAAACGGAATGCAAATGATTGAAAAGCTATTATAATGAGCTGCACTACCGTTGCAGCCCATTATAATGAGATGCACTACCGTTTTTCCGATTCCCTTACCGTAGGAACCCTAACGAGATGTCTGACCTCTTGTTAGGGCTCCTGTGAGGGAATCGGAAAGGAAAAGGGCCCCCAAAAAAGGTAAAAAAGAAAAAAAAAAAGCAGGGAGCGCATGTGAGGGGCGTCCTTTAAGGACGTACTCTCCCTGCGCTTCTGATAGACGTTTTTTTTTCGCATTTTTTTTTTTAGCTCTGCCGGCGCTGGTGTTTTTTCCCCCCTTCTATTTTGTCTTCGCCGCCCCTCCACAGCAAAACTTTTATGTTTTCCTGGTTGCCGGAGAATCGGGACATCCCTTTAGATTAGGCTCCTCTTCCTGGTCTCTTCAGCCAATCAGAGCGCGTTTCGCTGACAACAGCCAGCTAAGCCCGCTTTGATTGGCTGAAGAGACCAGGAAGAGGAGCCTAATCTAAAGGGACGTCCCGATTCTCCGACTCAGGTACCGAAGGAATAGAGAATGCAAGTGAGCTACAACGAGTAGCTCATTTGCATTCCCTATCGTTGATGCATTCCCGTTCCCTACCGATTCGCTATGGAATCGGTAGGGAACGGGAATTACCAATGTCTTTAATGCATCTGGGCCTGTGTCCCACAGTAAGCAGAAGTGTAGCCAGGTTGAGGGTGTGGGGGAGCGAGAGTGGACCGCCAACGGCGCCAGCGCTTAATTTAAACATGACATCATGTCAAAAATAGGTTCCAGTGCTATCGGAAGTCTGGTGGAGCAGCCGTGCCCCTGGCGACCCACCTAGCTACACCTCTGGCAGCCATTTTAAGCTGCAGTAAGTTACATTGCATTACATTATATTTCTAGACCGCCTGACCCATAAGTTCTAGGCGGTTAAGCAAAAAAACCGAGACAAACCTCAGGAATTACAATTATATCAACTGAATTAAAAGGAGAACGAAGTAACAAATCTGTTTTAAGGATAGTCTTCAGAAGTTTCCGGAAACTATCCTTATACTTGGAGCTCATTTGCTTTAAAATTGGAAGATTTGAATAGTTCTAATCTTCCAATTTGAAAGCATAATGCGCTCCAAGTAGAAGGAGCCTGAGACATTATCAACTACTTAACCCATCTTTTTATCCCCTTGGGAGAAGGGGTTGCAAAAGGAGAATCATAATATGATCTTCTGTTTCTCCTAAATCTTTAAACTCCACTTGTTCTATTAAGCAACTCAGTCTCCAGTTAAAATTTTAACCACTTTTATTGTGTTGCTTTGGCTGTAAACTGCTTCGGGTTAAACTTTATTGAAGGAAGGCAGTATATAAACACTGTTCCCTCTAAGCTTAGTGGGAGTCCTCCACCTACAGTCCTGCCAGTGGGGGGTGCTGTTTCACTATCGCATTTTCAATAGTGAGGGACAGACGCTCTGCAGGACTGCCTGTCTCTAGCAACTGAAAATAATATTGAAGCAGCACCCCCCCCCCCCCCCCGCCCACTGCAGGGGTGTAGCCACGGGTGGGCCTGGACGGGCCCAGGCCCAGCCACTTTTGCTCCAGGCCCGCCCAGCCTCTTCTGCCCGCTCTCCCCGTCCGCGTGGTCTGCTCACTTTTAGTGCCCTGAAGCGCCGTTCTCCCGCCAGCACCGGCGATTCCCATAGCCAGCCTTCTGCCAGCGTGCATCGTCGGGGCCTCTTCTCGGGCACGTCCCGCCTACTCTGCAACTTCCTGCGTCCCACCTTTGTGGAAAACAGGAAGTTGCAGAGTAGGCGGGACGCGCCTGAGAAGAGGCCCCGATGACGAGCGCTGGCAGAAGGCTGGCTATGGGAATCGCCGGTGCTGGAGGGAGAACGGCGCTTCAGGTCAGTACAAATGACCAGAACTGACCATGTGCAGGGGGCTGTCGCGGGGGGGGGGGGATAGCGGGTGGAGAGGAAATGCGGCGGCAGTGGGCGGATGGGGGGGTAGTGGGTGGAGAGGAAATGTGGCAGCGGGCGGATGGAGAGGAAATGTGGCGGCGGCGGGCGGGTGGGGGGGTGGTAGCGGATGGAGAGGAAATGCGAGGCCTGTGCCCACCCAGTCCACCTCCAGGCCCATCTAAAATTTAAACTCTGGCTTCGCTACTGCCCCATTGGCAGCAATGGAGGACTCCCACTAAGCTTAGCAGGAACAGAATATTTAAATATAATGTAGCATGTATTTCAAAACATAACAGCTGAAATTTTATCCCTTCCAGCTCAAACAAAAAAAACCAGCACCACGGGCCTTTAAAAATGGAACACAGTTCTTTAATGAATGAGCCTTCACAAAAAGACCCGACACGGGCCGTGTTTCGGTGACTAACACCTGCGTCAGGGGTCACAGTGACCCCCATTTGAATACAGAAAGTGAAAGTGCCTTGGTGCTTTGTAGCTTTTACTATATGAGACATGAGGTAAGGAATAATAATATATTGTAGAGGAATATATTCGAGTTATTCCCCAAGTTTTCCACGTCATCACTGTGATCCCTGATGCAGGTGCTAGTCACCGAAACACGGCCCGTGTCGGGTCTTTTTGTCAAGGCTCATTCATTAAAGAACTGTGTTCCATTTTTAAAGGCCCGTGGTGCTGTTTTTTTTGTTTGGACTTTAGTTTGTACTTCGTTCCCTCTCTTTTGTTATATCCCTTCCAGCTCAGCCACGTTTTCCCCTAATGCCCTGAGCTAAAAATTAGCTTTCCCCCCACTTCCTTCAAAGCTCTAATGTAAAAATACCTCCTGCCATCCAGTCCCCCACGCAGCTACAATTTATAAATTAAGCACTTTTTTTACAAAGCCACGCTAGCTATTCCTGTGCGGTAAATGAGAGGAAGCCCATTCATTTCCTATGGGCTTCCTCTCATTTGCCACGCGGGAATCGCTAGCTCGGCTTTGTAAAAGAAGCCCTAAGGGAGGAAATTATCAAAATGAGCTACTGTTAAGCTGGGTTATTTTTCATACAGTGAGACCCTGTGCTAAAATAACCCGACTTAACAGTAGGCCTACATGGATAACCTCCCAACAAATTATATTTGAAGTCCGTGCCGGAATAGGGGGGAGGTAAGCATACCTTCTGCTGCCTTCAAGTCAGGTGAACCACCAAGTCTGGGTGCAGGTCCCATAGTACTTTGGAGTTCAAGGTCATTTGTTTTTTTCATTAGTGCTTATGAGGGACTGAGAGGTATTGAGTTTCACACTAGGGTTTCAGGAGAACTGAGAATTCGTTCTGGGGTCATGGTGGAAAGAGGTCCTTCTTTAGAGAGAGACTTTGGTTGTGGTGATGGGATGGGAGGGAGAGGACGTCACTGGATTCAGTTCTGCAGGGATAAATGGATATATCAAGAACCAGCCGTCCTGCCTCCTCGGTTTGATCAGCTTCCACTTTGACCGCCCAGAATTGGAGCAAATAAATTTAGCTACTCCAACAGTGATAACATTTTCAATGCCTTTCATTTGGCTACTTACCTCTGTAGGTAGGGGGTTAGGTGGCTTTGAAATTTTGAGTATAATATTAGTATCATTCCAAGTATTTCCTAGTGTTGGTTCTTCCAAGCAATTGTTTTATGCACCAACATGTAATGTTATAAGATGATGTTTAATTACACACACAGTTTTGCTCTGTATATAAAGTTTGAAAAATATGTCAATAAATAAGCTCTGAAAAAAATATGATTTTAATTTACCATGTGGTGAATGTCCTGGTCAAGAATTGTACCTGGAGGAGCACATTGGCTTCAACTTTCAGCTCTTCCTTTAACTTAGCCTCCCCCCCCCCCCCCCCCACTAGCCCTCGACTTGGTTCCTCTTTCCTGTAAGCTGTACGTAGGGTTACCATATTTTGTCATCTGAAAAAGAGGACACACGTCCCACCCACACCCCACCCCATGTCACATATTCCCCTCCCCTGCCCTCCCCCGTCACCTCCCCTCTCCTTACTTACTATCTACTGCCCTGGTGGTCTAGTGACCTCTTCGGAGCAGGAAAGAGCCCCCTCTTTCCTGCCCGGAGCTCTGCCCTTGCCCTGCATCCTGTTGCTGTGATGGTCTCGGGATTCAAAATGGCCGCCGAGAGTTGAAGTCTCCTGAGGCTGCTTCAACTCTCAGCGGCCATTTTGAATCCCGAGACCGTCACACCAACAGAATGCAGGGCAAGGCAGCGCTCCGGGCAGGAAAGAGGGGGACTCTTTCCTGCCCCAAAGAGGTCACTATAACACCAGGGCAGTAGATAGTAAGGGAGGGGAGGCTAGGATAGGCCCGCCGCCTGCCCGTTTGTCCTGAAATCCGGACAAACAGGCGGACTGGCCAAACCCGTCTGGACATAAGCACATAAGCACCGCCATACTGGGAAAAGACCAAGGGTCCATCAAGCCCAGCATCCTGTCTCCGACAGCGGCCAATCCAGGCTTCAAGAACCCGGCAAAAAAAAACCCCAATTTTTTTTAATAATGTTCAATGGACTTTTCCCTCAGGAATCTGTCCAAAACCCCCTTTAAATTCCGTAAGGCCAGCTGCTGTCACTACATTCTCCGGCAACGAGTTCCAGAGTCCAACTACACGCTGAGTAAAGAAAAACTTTCTCCTATTTGTTTTAAATGTACCATATTCTAGCTTCATCTTGTGTCCCCTGGTTCTGTTGTTGTTTGAAAGTGTAAACAAACGCTTCACATCTGTCCGCTCTACTCCGCTCATTATCTTGTAGACTTCTATCATATCACCCCTCAGCCGCCTTTTCTCCAAGCTGAAGAGCCCTAACCTTCTCAGCCTTTCCTCCTAAGGTAACCCTAGCTGTACGGGAGTCCTCCAACTGCATTGCTGCCAGTGTAGGGGGGGGAGGGGGAGGGGGACTTCAATATTGTGTTTTCAGTTGCTAGAGTCAGCTTACCTGGAGTCTGGCAGAACTTGCCTGTCCCTGACTATTGAAAACGTGATAGTAAAGCAGAACCCCTCACTGACAGGGCTGTAGGTGGAGGACTCCCATCCAGCTTAGGGGGATCAGTGCTCCATAGCTTTCAGATTGACTCCCCTCGCAAGAGGAGCTACATGCCCCTCCCTAGATCTTAACTCCTTAGCCCTCAACTTGTTCACAGAGGGAGATTAGGAGCCCGATGCACAAAGGCATTTGTAAAATACAGCTACCTTGCTAAACTTCAGCAAGTCACAAACAGCAAGGGATGAACAAAGGGGATTGCATACAAATGAGATGCACGGATCTCCCTTTCCATGGCTTGCTGTTTGCAAGCTCGAGCTGTCAAATTCACCGTAACCAGAACCACTGCACCAACCCACTTGACATGTCCCCTCTCACTCAACACCATTGCACCTCCAACCCTCAACAAATTCTCTAGTGGTCCAGAGGACCTCGGACCCCCCCCCCCCCCCCCCCAACACTTCCCGATCTCCTGACAAAATTCCCTGGTAGTCCAGCGAACAGACACCTCCTCCCCCTGCACCTCCTGAGCCCCCCCCCCCCGATAAAATCCCCTGGTGGTCAAGTGGACCACACCCCTCCAAGCAAATTAATCTAATGTTCTAAGCAACCCCCATCCCCTGCCCTCCCTGGTCTCAAAGCTGGTCAAGAGAAACAGCTTCTGCCTCAGTGCCACTGCCTTCAAAATGGCGGCACCCAGCCCCTGCCTGGTGCTTTCTGGGATGCGCTGGACAGGGCTAAGCACCATATAAGGTGGCGGTGTCAGGTGCAGGGGTGTCTGGGGTCCACCAGATCACCAGGGAATCGCCTGCAGGGGGGAGTTGCGGGGGGGAGGGGCAAGAGGTTGGGAGCACATACAGGCAGCCTTTGCAACTGCCTGCTTGTGTTTCCTTTCTCTTCCGACAGCTCCAGAGCAGACGTAAAATTAGCTCATTAGAGCTAGATGCTCTGGAGTTGTACATTTCCCAGAATGCTCATTACAATATTAATGTGCTCATTTGCATGGGGATCTCGATGGCTACTAACAGTACACGTTAGACCCATGGAATACCTCTGTGCATTGGTAACTAAATAATGTTTGCATTAGACTGGCTAGAACCAGTCTACATTCCATGTAGAATCTCCAATAGTATCTATTTTATTTTTGTTACATTTGTACCCCGCGCTTTCCCACTCATGGCAGGCTCAATGCGGCTTACATGGGGCAATGGAGGGTTAAGTGACTTGCCCAGAGTCACAAGGAGCTGCCTGTGCCAGGAATCCAACTCAGTTCCTCAGTTCCCCAGGACCAAAGTCCACCACCCTAACCACTCGGCCACTCCACTCCAAACAAGTTCAATGTGGTTTACAATAAACAGTATAGGATACATAACAGAGCCTAATGCATAAGAAAGTAATTTTTTTGTAAGGACCCAATTATACAATACAATATCAAAGATGTACTGGGATAACTATGGATATTTAACATTTGGAAAATCTATTATGATTGAGAAATTGTACACGAAGCATTGTTGAGAAGGTTAATGGTAAATAAACTAAAAACAAATATCATATTTAAATATGATAGGTTCCCCGAGCTGAGTTTGGAAACAGACATCTGTGTACTAGTTTTGTTTGAATTGGAGCCAGACAGATTTCAGCCTGACTTACTTTCAACAAAATTCCTAGATTTCCCAATATGCACGGGAAGAACAACTGATTTTCTCCACAAGGTTTTGGGAAAAAAAAATCCCAGGAATTCTGAAATGCATCAGAGGAATTCATCCAATCTAATCAGATCATCCAATGATTAAATATTTTGACACCCACCAGACAGGACTTAACAGAGATCTGGGCTTTCTAGCCCATTATAAGCCATAAAATTGTAAATTGCACTGCTTTGTTTGACGCTTTCCTGTCTCCATGCATATCCCCCCTGTCTCACCCATCCACCTCCACCCCACCCTGTTAGATTGTCACTGAAATGCAGCGTGGGCAGATGGGAAAAATTTTCCCCACCCCAAATCGGCCCTAAACCAGCCCAAAACCCAACCAAAGTCAAACCCCGCCTCCAACGTCACCGCCCCCGCCCCCAATGTCACCGCCCCCGCCCCCTGATGTCACCTCTGCTGTCATTAGCCCCGCCCCTGATGTCACCTCTGATGTCATTAATCCCGCCCCTGATGTCAACCCTACCCCGGAAAAGCTTCTATTGGACCAAATTGGACCAATAGAAGCCCCCGAAAAAAGCACAAACCCCGCACAGCTGCAACGAAAAAGAAGCCCAATTGCCCGCAGCCCTTTGAAAATTTCCAGCATCCTGGCTTAAAAACCAGCCCAATTGGGTGGGAAACCCACCCATCTGGCAACACTGCTGAAATGCTTTGGTGTCTCACTTACATATACTGTCATCTACCAAGATTTGCTTATTTCCGATCTGAGGAAGAAGGGCAACCTTCGAACGCTAATCAAGAAATGTACTAAGTTATGTCCGATAAAAAAAGGGATCATCTTATTTTCTTTCTCATGTTTTATTTCTGTTGATTACCTTTAAAAGTGGACTAACACGGCTACCGCACCTCTCTATCCAAGCTACAGAAACCAAAAATAGTTTTTGCCTGCATCCAGTGGAGATTTCAGAGCATGTTGCAAGACAGTTCATCAAACTGGCTGGCAAACATCTTTCAAGGCGTTCCATCAACATTGTAATCATGTCTCTCAAAACAAAGTTCAATAGAAACGGAGAAAAAAAAACGTAGGCAGATAAGGACCATATGGCCTATCCAGTCTGCTCATCCATGCCATCAACTCTCTCTGTCACTCCCTTAGACAGTTGTTTCTTGATGTTGTTTAAATTTATTGCTACAAAAAAAAAAAAGAAAAATCTCCTCTGAAAGTAAATTTAGCACTATAAAAAAAAAAACAAGCTGGAAGGTTCTGTGTTTATCTGTCTGTAATTATTAATATAAAAGGAGGAGAGTGAAATCATTAAAGCAGAAAAGCAAAATTTGGAGACAATCTACACAGTTTTTGCTCTGGACATTGAAGGAAGAGAACCAACCATGAAGTAGACAATTATGGTGGTTGGGAGGCGGGGATAGTGCTGGGCAGACTTATACGGTCTGTGCCACAGCCGGTGGTGGGAGGCGGGATTGGTGGTTGGGAGGCGGGGATAGTGCTGGGCAGACTTATATGGTCTGTGCCAGAGCCAGTGGTGGGAAGCGGGACTGGTGGTTGAGAGGCGGGGATAGTGCTGGGCAGACTTATACGGTCTGTTCCAGAGTCGGTGGTGGGAGGCGGGACTGGTGGTTGGGAGGCGGGGATAGTGCTGGGCAGACTTGTATGGTCTGTGCCAGAGCCGGTGGTTGGGAGGCAGGGCTGGTGGTTGGGAGGTGGGGACAGTGCTGGGCAGACTTATACGGTCTGTGCCAGAGCCGGTGGTGGGAAGCGGGACTGGTGGTTGGGAGGCGGGGATAGTGCTGGGCAGACTTGCATGGTCTGTGCCAGAGCCGGTGGTTGGGAGGCAGGGCTGGTGGTTGGGAGGCGGGGATAGTGCTGGACAGACTTATACGGTCTGTGCCAGAGCCGGTGGTGGGAAGCGGGACTGGTGGTTGGGAGGCGGGGATAGTGCTGGGCAGACTTATACGGTCTGTGCCAGAGCCGGTGGTGGGAAGCGGGACTGGTGGTTGAGAGGCGGGGATAGTGCTGGGCAGACTTATACGGTCTGTACCAGAGCTGGTGGTGGGAGGGGGGCTGGTGGTTGGGAGGCGGGGATAGTGCTGGGCAGACTTATACGGTCTGTGCCCTGAAGAGGACAGGTACAAATCAAAGTAGGGTATACACAAAAAGTAGCAAATATGAGTTATTTTGTTGGGCAGACTGGATGGACCGTGCAGGTCTTTTTCTGCCGTCATCTACTATGTTACTATGTAGACAATTATTTGTTTATTTATTTGGATTTATTTAAAGCCTTTTTGAAGGAATTCACTCAAGGCAGTGTATTGTAAGAATAGATCAAACATGAGCAATAGGCAATTACAGCAGTAAAAATATTCAAATAACAATACAAAGTGTGGCATAGTTACTACTTACAATGTCAAAACCATACGTTATAGAACATTTTAATTGATAGTGAAGGGTAAAGCAAAGATGGAACATATAGATAGGTAAGAGAGTAAGAAGAGTTAAAAAGTAAGGTGACTAATTTAAGGAAAGTTGCACATGAGGTCGGAGAGATGGTTAAATATTATCTCAGCTAGGGTAGGAGTGGATAAACATGTCCCGCTGCAGTATGTGCAGCCCGAGTCACTCCTTGTGTGCATGAGTGAGACTAACAAGTTAGTTATTTCTTCCATTAAAGGCCTGGTTGAAGAGCCAAGCTTTCACCTGCTTCCTGAAGTAGAGATAGTCTTGTGTTGAGCGGAGCCTTTCAGGCAGAGCATTCCAGAGTGTGGGGGCTACAAATGAAACCTCAACTGCTACAGAGAGTCTACAGAGATGACCCTCCGTAAAAGGCTTCTATCACAGGTTTCTGATGGAGCTCTGAAAACAAAAAGCAGAAAACAGCTCTCAAAGGAAGAAAAAAACTGCCGTTACAAAAAACCCAAAAACGGATACTACCATCTTATGCAAAACTCGAAGAACAAGTTCCTCCATCGGGGGGAATCAAACAAACATACTTCCAGCATGACTCCAAGATGGTGACGAATAGTATAACATCTCTTTTATGAGAGACTGGGGGCCCTGTTTACTGAGGTGCACTAGTGTTTTTAGCATGCGCTAATGCTAGACAACTGTGGAGGGACATAATCGAAAAGGGTGCCTAGGTTTTCCTGAGGATGTCCTCGCAGGACGTCCTGGTGAAGGGGCGGGGAAACCCGTATTACCGAAACAAGATGGGCATCCATTTTTTGTTTCGATAATATGGTCGGGGACGCCCAAATCTTGACATTTAGGTCGTCCTTAGACTTAGTCATTTCTGATTTTCGGCGATAATGGAAACCAAGGACGCCCATCTCAGACATGACCAAATGCAAGCCCTTTGGTCGTGGGAAGAGCCAGCATTCGTAGTTCACTGGTTCCCCCTCACATGCCAGGACACCAACCGGACACCCTAGGGGGCACTGCAGTGGACCGGAAATTGCTCCCTCGTGCATAGCTCCCTTACCTTCGGTGCTGAGCCCCCCAACCCCCCCCCCCCCAAAACCCACTCCCCACAACTGTACACCACTACCATAGCCTAAGGGGTGAAGGGGGGCACCTACATGTGGGTACAATGGGTTTCGGGTGGGTTTTGAAGGGCTCACATTTACCACCACAAGTGTAACAGGTGGGGGGATGGGCCTGGGTCCACCTGCCTGAAGTGCACTGCACCCACTAAAACTGCTTCAGGGACCTGGATACTGCTCTCAAGGAGCTGGGTATGACATTTGAGGCTGGCAAAAAATTAAAAAAAAATTTTTTTAGGGTGGGAGGGGGTTGGTGACCACTGGGGGGAGTAAGGGGAGGTCATCCCTCATTCCCTCCGGTGGTCATCTGGTCAGTTTGGGCACCTTTTTGAGGCTTGGTCGTGAAAAAAAATTAACCAAGTAAAGTCGACCAAATGCTCGTCAGGGACGACCTTCATTTTTCCATTATTGACCGAGGATGCCCATCTCTTAAGCACGCCCCAGTCCCACCTTCTCTACACCTCCGACATGCCCCCGTGAACTTTGGTCATCCCCAGGATGGACTGCAGTTGAGGATGCCCAAAAACGACTTTCGATTATGTCGATTTGGGCGACCCTGAGAGAAGGACGCCCATCTCCCGATTTGTGTCGGAAGATGGGCGCCCTTCTCTTTCGAAAATGCCCTTGATATTGTACTTCAGTTACTAAACTGAAAATAAAATCATTTTTCTTATCTTTGTTGTCCGGTGATTTTATTTTTCTAATCATCTTATTCCCTGTCTCTGGTTCTGGTCCTCTGTCTGTGCTCTGAACTCTATTTTCAGGGCCTCCTTTCTCCTCACTATTTCTTTTCTCTCCTCCTCTCTTCTTCACTTCTTCCCCATAACATCTTTCACATTAAACTTTCTGCCATTTTTCTTCCTCCTTATATCTGTACTGTTTCTATCCCTTCCCTTCCTCTTCATCCATGGGCACCATTTCCTCCTCTCTCTCCTCTGGTCTCTCCTCCCCTTCCCTCCATGGGCATCATCTCCTCCAGTCTCTCCTCCCACCCCATGGGCACCATCTCCTCTCTTCTCTCTTTCCCTTCCTCTCTATGGGCACCATCTCATTCCTTTCCTTCCCTTCCTCTCCATTGGCACAATCTCATTTCCCTTTCCCCGGGAGCTCCTGCAGCTTTTTCTCTCCATCTGCCTCGTATTCTTTCCTAACCTCCTCCCTCCCCCCCCTCCGACAGCCTTTTCTTTTCTTTCCTACCAACCCGTGACTCTCTCAGAGTCGTACCTCCCTCCTGCATATATTTTTCTCTCCTTCCGCAGTCTCCCTCCTTTCCTAATGCTCCTGCAGCTTGTTCTCTCCTGTCTGCCACACACCTGCCTGCCGCACACTGCAGCCTTTTCTCTGCTGCCACCTCATTCTCTGGCATCTCATCTCATCCCCCACCCCTGCCGCACGTGGTCCTCCAAACTTGTCTTGTACACAAGGTGACATTAACCACACGCTTCTCCGCTTCTCTTTGTAACCAGAGCTCTCCCTCTCTAGCATCTGACTCCTGCAGCAAGAAACAGGAAGTTTCATCAGAGAAGGCGGGACACTAGAGAGGGAGGGCTCCAGTTAGGAGTGGAGCAGCGTCTGCTTAATGCCGCCAAGTGTACAAGACAAGTTCGTAGGGTGGCAGGTGGGCAGGATGAGGTGCTGGAGAGCGTGTTGGCAGGAGAGAAAAGACTCCCGGTGTACAGCGGCAGGTAGGAAAGAACAAGCTGCAGGAGCACCGGGGAGGAAGGGGGGAGTAGCAGTAGGAGAGAGCTGAAGGGCATGATTAATCGCGTTAAAATTATTAGCATAAGTTAAACATTTTAAAAAAGGGATCCTCAGGAGCTTAGCCTAGAATGGGTGGCAGAGCTGGTGGTTGGGAGGCGGGGCTAGTGTGGGCAGACATATACGGTCTGTGCTGGGGCTGGTGGTTCGGAGGCGGGACTAGTGCTGGGCAGACTTATACGGTCTGTGCCGGGGCTGGTGGTTGGGCGGCGGGGATAGTGCTGGGCAGACTTATACGGTCTGTGCCAGAGCCGGTGGTGGGTGGCAGGGATAGTGCTAGGCAGACTTATACGGTCTGTGCCAGAGCTGGTGGTTGGGAGGCGGGGATAGGGCTGGCCAGACTTATACGGTCTGTGCACTGAAGAGGACAGTACAAATGAAAAAAAGTAGCACATATGAATTTATCTTCTTGGGCAGACTGGATGGACCGTGCAGGTCTTTTTCTGCCGTCATCTACTATGTTACTATGTTACTATCCAGCTTATAATCGAACGAGAAAAACGCCCAAGTTCCGACCTAAATCGGGAGATGGACGTTTATCTCACAAAAACGAATAAAGCGGTATAATCGAAAGCCGATTTTTGGGCGTTTTCAACTGCACTCCGTCGCGGATGCGGACAAAGTTTATGGGGGCGTGTCAGAGGTGTGGCGAAGGCGGAACTGGGGCGTGGTTATCTGCCGAACAAAGATGGGCGCATTTCAGCGATAATGGGAAGAAAGTATGCGTTTTTAGCTAGAATTTAGGACACTTTTCCTGGACCCTGTTTTTTCACGAATAAGGCCCCAAAAAGTGCCCTAAATGACCAGATGACCACTGGAGGGAATCGGGGATGACCTCCCCTGACTCCCCCAGTGGTACCTAACCCCCTCCCACCACAAAAAAATGATGTTTCACACATTTTTATTTTCACCCTCAAATGTCATACCCAGCTCCCTGGCAGCAGTATGCAGGTCACTGGAGGAGTTGTTAGGGGGTGCAGTGGACTTCAGGCAGGTGGACCCAGGCCCATCCCCCCCCCTACCTGTTACAATTGTGCTGCTTAATGCTTATTAGTCGTCCAACCCCCCCCCCAAACCCACTGTACCCACATGTAGGTGCCCCCCTTCACCCCTTAGGGCTATAGTAATGGTGTAGACTTGTGGGCAGTGGGTTTTGAGGGGGATTTGGGGGGCTCAACACACAAGGGAAGGGTGCTATGCACCTGGGAGCTCTTTGACCTTTTTTTTTGTTTTTGTAAAAGTGCCCCCTAGGGTGCCCGGTTGATGTCCTGGCATGTGAGGGGGACCAGTGCACTACGAATCCTGGCCCCTCCCACGAATAAATGTCTTGGATTTATTCGTTTTTGAGCTGGGCGCTTTCATTTTCTATTATCGCTGAAAAACAAAAACGCCCAGCTCACACATTGTTGAATAAAACATGGGCGTCTATTTTTTTCGAAAATACGGTTCGGTCCGCCCCTTCACTGACCCGTTCTCGGAGATAAACGCCCATGGAGATAGGCGTTTTCGTTCAATTATGCCCCTCCATGTAAATAAACAGCCCTAATAATGATGGAAAAACAGAATACAATCTCAAGCGGTAATATCTCTCACAAAGTTGAATCCTGTTAATCTATCTGTGTGACTAATTACATTACAAAGCTGCGGTAAAAGCATCAGCCCGTGTTTTTGACACACGCTGAGGCCCCTTTTTACCGCAGCGGGTAAAAGGCCATCTTTTTTTTTTCTGGAACAGAAATGGCCATGTGGTAAGTGAACCACATCCCAGGTGGTCATTTGGGGGAGGGAGGCTCTATAGGTAGCGGTAAGGGCTCCTGTGCTAAACGACTCCCGCCGGGTAAGCGCAGACGCTACAAAATGGAAAATATTTTGTAGCACCGGAAATGGCACATGCCGGGGGGTGGGAACTACCACTGGGCTCCTGCGATACCTCCAGATTGGCACGTGGGAAGCCTGTTGCCGCACGCAATCGCTTTAGTAAAAGAGGCCCTAATTGCACAATGCTCGAACAATTTTTTAATGTATATATATTTTTTCAAATATGTATTTTTTCACATTTTCTTTTCGAGGAACAAGACCTCCTCAGTGGCTCTCATGGCCCCAAATAAGGAAGAACCTCACTTCAATACCACTATCATTGGTCAAGAAACCCTCATTTGCTTATTCATATGTGCATAAATTATCCATTTACCAATTTAAAGCTATCATATAAGAGTATAAACATTGATATTTCAAAATGAACTTCTTGACATGAAATATTCCATTTAGGCGAAAAGCTTATCTTAAGGCTGGTTTAAACTCTCGGGGCCCTGTTTACTAAGGTTGTTCGCACACCTACACTTACAGGGTGTACTAACCATTTAGGCACCTATAGGGATATTGTAGGCACGTACATGGTTAACGAGCGTGAAAAACATTAATGCGCCTATAATGCTGCCTAGTCAACAGGGCCCTTGGGCTCAATGGAACTGTCCGTTTTGCCGACCTTGGCTTTGTCGGGAGCCTATGTCTTAGTGCCTTATTACTGAGACTGAAGAGCTAACCCACAAAATGATGCGGTGTGATTTTTCAAATCATTTAAGAAAAGAAAAATACAAAATTAAACACAGAATTGAATTTTAATGCAGTTCCTAAATGACAATCCATTAGATTCTACCAATACCATGCTGAATAATAGAAGCTGCTAACCAAATTTCACAGCATTCAAAACGGTGCTTGAAATTATATATATTACGCTGACCTATGAACTCGGAAGTTGGCCTACTACGGATTCTAATGAGATTATTAAAGTTTATTGCAGTACTGTTCAAAAAAAAATTATTTAAAACTATTGCGATGCTATTGAAAAACAATGCCTGCCATTCAACTGTGGTATTCAAAAGGGATAATTTATGCATGTATGAATAAGTAAATGAGGGTTTTCTGACCAATAATGGTAGCATTGATGTGAGGTTCTTCCGCGTGTTTCATATTTGGATCCATGAGAGCCACTGAGGTTTTTTCCCGCTAAAAGAAAATTTGAAAAAATATATATTTGGAAAAAAAGAAATATATATATAAATTGTTCGAGCATTAATTAGTCACACAGATAGGTTAACTGGATTCATCTTTGTAAGAACATTAGCGCATGGCCATTAAATCAGAAAATAGAAAATTGGCCATTTTTCCGGCCACAGCAAAAAGGGCAAACATAGTAACATAATAGTAACATAGTAGATGACGGCAGAAAAAGACCTGCACGGTCCATCCAGTCTGCCCAACAAGATAACTCATATTTGCTGCTTTTTGTGTATACCCTACTTTGATTTGTACCTGTGCTCTTCAGGGCACAGACCGTATAAGTCTGCCCAGCACCATCCCCACCTCCCAACCACCCGCCCCTCCTCCCAACCACCGGCTCCGGCACAGACCGCACAAGTCTGCCCAGCACCATCCCCACCTTCCAACCACCAGCCCCGCCTCCCAACCCCGGCTCCGGCACAGACCGTACAAGTCTGTCCAGCACTATCCCCGCCTCCCAACCACCAGTCCCGCTGCCCACCACCGGCCCTGGCACAGACCGTACAAGTCTGTCCAGCACTATCCCCGCCTCCCAACCACCAGCCCCGCCTCCCGATCCTGACTAAGCTCCTGAGGATCCATTCCTTCGGCACAGGATTCCTTTATGCTTATCCCACGCATGTTTGAATTCCGTTACCGTTTTCATTTCCACCACCTCCCGCGGGAGGGCATTCCAAGCATCCACTACTCTCTCCGTGAAAAAATACTTCCTGACATTTTTCTTGAGTCTGCCCCCCTTCAATCTCATTTCATGTCCTCTCGTTCTACCACTTTCCCATCTCCGGAAAAGGTTCGTTTGTGGATTAATACCTTTCAAATATTTGAACGTCTGTATCATATCACCCCTGTTTCTCCTTTCCTCCAGAGTATACATGTTTAGTTCAGCAAGTCTCTCCTCATACGTCTTGTAACGCAAATCCCATACCATTCTCGTAGCTTTTCTTTGCACCGCTTCAATTCTTTTTACATCCTTAACAAGATACGGCCTCCAAAACTGAACACAATACTCCAGGTGGGGCCTCACCAACGACTTATACAGGGGCATCAACACCCCCTTTCTTCTGCTGGTCACACCTCTCTCTATACAGCCTAACAACCTTCTCGCTACGGCCACCGCCTTGTCACACTGTTTCGTCGCCTTCAAATCCTCAGATACTATCACCACAAGATCCCTTTCTTCGCCTGTACCTATCAGACTCTCCCCGCCTAACACATACGTCTCCCGTGGATTTCTATTCCCTAAGTGCATCACTTTGCATTTCTTCGCATTGAATTTTAATTGCCAAACCTTAGACCATTCTTCTAGCTTCCTCAGATCTTTTTTCATGTTTTCCACTCCCTCCGTGGTGTCCACTCTGTTACAGATCTTAGTATCATCCACAAATAGGCAAACTTTACCTTCTAACCCTTCGGCAATGTCACTCACAAATATATTGAACAGAATCGGCCCCAGCACCAATCCCTGAGGCACTGCTTACTATCCCCCCCCCCCCCCCCCCCCGTTTTCAAAGTGAATGGGCTGTGTCGGCATTAGCGCACCGGCAGCTGCTAGCACGGATTAGTAAACGGGGGGGGGGGGGGGGTGAGAGATTAACATACTAATCCACAGACAGATCTATAGGAGTGGCCCAGTAACATGAAGATTTCCTGTATTACTGGGCCATTTGTTGGTTTTCTTTTGTTTTGTTTGTGAAATCATTGGCTCAGTTGTGGGATGATTCGTATAACAATTCAGTTCATTTGCATTTTTTTGCATAAATCTTTGGTCGAAGTTTGCATATATGAAATTACACGCGTAAAATTTATTTATTTATAGCATTTGTATCCCACATTTTCCCACCAATTTGCAGACTCAATGTGGCTTACATTTGCTGTAATGGCGGTTGCCATTTCCGGGTAACAGAATAACAAATGGTAATGCGTTAAGTTGCATACATATATGGTAAAATGCATGGAACATAACATACGTGGAACAGATCATGGTATAGATATATATCGTGTGCATAAACATGGTAAGGAAGAATAACTTATGGTAATGCATGAAGGTTCCTGAGTAATAAATTGGGTTGTAGCATAATTTAGGTCATCGACTATGGAGAGACCATATTCAACATAAAGATTGAAGTGGTAGTGCTTATTCATTAATGGCAAAGACATTAATCAGTCAAGAGATAAGATTTCAGTTATGTCTAGGTCGTGTAAAGTCTTATTATTTAGTATTTAAACTGGATGTTTATGGTATGCCTTCTTGAACAGATCTGTTTTCAGTAGCCTTCGGAAGATAGTTAGGTCTTGCGTTATTTTTATGGCTTTCGGTAGTGCGTTCCATAGCTGCGTGCAGATGTATGAGAAACTGTTGGGCCCCTTTTACAAAGTAGCGGTAAGCCCAATGCGGGCTTACCGCTCGCTAAAAGGGAGGTATTGCTGGGCTACTGCAGTAGCCCAGCGGTAGTTCTCTCCCCCTGCATACGCCATTTCCTGCGCTGCAAAAATATTACAATTTTTGTAGCGCCGGTGTGTACCCATCGGTAATCGGGCAGTGCCGCATGCTGCTCGGTTACCACTGGGTTAGTAGGGGAGCCCTTACCACCACCTCAATGGGTGGTGGTAAGTGCTCCCCCAAAATTGGTCGCACGGAGACTGCTTCACTTGCCGCACAGCCATTTCTTTAAAAAAAAACAAAGACCCGCCTTTTACCCGCTGAGGTTAAAGGGGGCCTCGGCACGTGTCAAAAACACGAGCCAACGCCAGCGCAGGCCCCCTTTTGCTGCAGCCTCGTAAAATGACCTCAATATGCATACTTTGGATAACACTCTCATCCTTCCTGTCTCATCAGCTCATAACCTTGGGGACATCTTCGACTCCTCCTTCTCCTCTGCACATATTCAGCAGACTGCTAAAACCTGTCGTTTCTTTCTCTATAATATCACCAAAATTCACCCTTTCCTTTCTGAGCACACTACCAGAACCCTCATCCACACTCTATTGCAACTTGCTTCTTACAGGTCTCCCACTTAGCCATCTCTCTCCTCTTAAATCTGTTCAAAATTCTGCTGCAAGACTAATATTCCGCTAGTGTCGTTATGCTCATATTACCCTCTCCTCAAGTCACTTCACTGGCTTCCTATCCATTTCCGCATACAGTTCAAACTCCTCTTATTGACCTATAAGTACCTCTCCACTCTCATCTCTCCCTACATTCCTCCCCGGGAACTCCGTTCACTGGGTAAATCTCTCTTATCTGCACCCTTCTCCTCCACCGCTAACTCCAGACTCCGTTCCTTTTATCTTGCTGCACCATATGCCTGGAATAGACTTCCTGAGCCGGTACGTCAAGCTCCATCTCTGGCCGTCTTCAAATCTAAGCTAAAAGCCCACCTTTTTGATGCTGCTTTTAACTCCTAACCCTTACTCAGTTGTTCAGAACCCTTATTTTATCATCCTCACTTTTAATATTCCCTTATCTCTTGTTTGTCCTGTTTCTCTGTCCTAATTAGATTGTAAGCTCTGTAGAGCAGGGACTGTTTCTTCATGCTCAAGTGTACAGTGCTGCGTATGTCTAGTAGCGCTATAGAAATGATAAGTAGTAGCAGTAATACTTTCTCACAAATGCAATTATGTGCATTATTGGCCAGTTTTTCACACGTTAGCACAGTGGACACTGCAGTGGCGCTTACTAAATTCCTGTATGTCCCAGTAACACTAGCTCTCTATCTCACTGCCGAGGTGAACGAATTGAAGAGAATTCCCCTCTCGTCACCTATTCCTCAGGGTTTCTGGGAGAAAGACCCTACACATGATATTAGATATTAGAACAATACACAATCCCCAGAGTTAATTAAAGTTGACCACTGAGTGTTACTGAGTGTGTGAGAACGAGGCGGCAAAGGAGAAGGCAGAAATTAGCAATACCTACCTGGGTTCTTTCCTTGCACTGCATTGATATCAAGATTACAGGCTTCTCCCAGTAGGAGAACTCCCTCAAGGCCATTTGGTAGGCCACTTCCCCTCCTAAAGCAGCCATTAGGCTAATCTAGACAATGGTCTCCTGTAGTTAGCTGATTAGGGATATTATACCTCCAAAACAATCTTCCAATTAAGCTAATAGCATTAGGAAATGATTAGGCTTAGTAAAAGAGATTTGGTGTAGAAGTTAATTCAGTACAAAAAAAAAAATTATAGAAGCCATCTGAAAGCCCAATATAATAAAAACATTGATTAAAAGGCAAATTAAAAAGATGCATTATTAGTGTAATCTTAAATGCTGATCTATTATACGGTTTGAGGTAATATAGCAATTAACCGTGCGGCTTACAGGCACAGCTTAAAAGACATCACTACGGCATTCTCGAAATTCATATTCTAAAAATGTTATTTCTGGAGAGCAACTGGAATGAAGAGCCCGGAGAATGTGATGATTATATGAAAACCCTGTAGATAGCCAAGAGCACTGCTAGAAAAGCTCAGTTAATGGACCAGTATCGTGCTTCCCTGTACCAATTATTAGGCTAACGTATGCAGCCTGGGGGAACGGAACGTCTCAAACAATAATTGGTATGCGTCACACGGGGGGGGGGGGGGGGGGGGGGGGAGGTGTATTTTCTGATTGATAAAGCATTGAGTAATGAGAACTCCTGAGATATAAATTTGAGGAGACTCCTCTCTGCTACTTGTTCTCTCCGCGTGAAACTACGTGCGCCGCCGTCCCTTCCGTGCGTTTCAGTTTTCTACACTGCGATGAGGGGGGCGACATCTGCATTGTTATTTTAATCTTTCCCGCCGTTCGAAACTTGGAGGCACGTTCAGGAGCTAAAAGATGCTGCCAGGCTATCCAGCCCGGGGGCATCTTTATTTCCAATTTACTGAAAATTGTAAAGCGTGCGGTATTTGGCTGGAAAAAACCTTTCTACCTTCAAAATCTTTGGTGCTAGGAAATGAGGCACACACTTTGAGAACGATGAATTCCAGTAAATTCAGACCAGTGAATACATTGGGCTAGATTCTATGTAAGGCGTCTGAAAATTCTGCGCAGAAAAAAATATGCCTAGACATACTCCCTAAAGCACACCTATATTTTATAGTAACATAGAGGGGCATAATCGAACGGTGCCGGCCAAATAGATGGCCGGCCATCTATTTTGGCGGTGCCGCAAAGAGCTGTCCGGAACCGTATTATCGAAAAAGATGGCCGGCCATCTTTTGCTTCGATAATACGGTTGGGGCCGGCCAAATGCCATAGATCGCCGGGTTTGAGATGGCCGACTTTGTTTTTCAGCGATAATGGAAACTGGAACCGGCAATCTCAAACCTGGCCAAATCCAAGGCATTTGGCCGTGGGAGGGGCCAGCATTCGTAGTGCACTGGTACCAGTGGCGTAGCTAGACAGCCAATTTTGGGTGGGCCTCAGCCCAAAGTGGGTGGGCACAAAATTTTCTTTCTGCCCTGCCCCTTCCTCCCCCTATTCTCCACCTCTCCCCCAGCACCTCCCAACTCAAAATAAAAACAGAAACACTTTAGCTCATGAGGAAAGTGACATCCGCTATGCACATTTCAGTTAAGATTCAAAATAAAATAAAATAAAATGCCTTTTCTACCTTTGTTGTCTGGTCATTTTCTTTTTCCATCATGTTGATCCAGGTTCTCTTTTGAACTTTCCAATCTTTCTGCTATTTCTCCTTCAAGCAGCTGCTGTCCATTTGTCTTTTTCTCCTCTCTTGTTCCATTCCCTCACTTGCCTCTGACATATTGACCTTTCCATTTTAGCTCTTTCTTCTTTTTTTTCTTTTCTTTTCTCTGTCCACCCAAATTTTATCCTAACCCCTTTTCCTTTGTTTTACTTTTCAGATATCTGTCAGATTTCCATTTCCTTTCCACACACTAGTTCTCCTATTCCGCATCTCTCTACTTCCCCAGCCATCCATTCCCTTCCATCTTCAATCTATTCCCCATTACCATATTTCTTTCCCCTGTAATCACCATCTTCCTCACGTTTATTTCCTTGCCACCCCCTTGGCCTCTCCCACATGGTTCCACCTTTCCCAGTGTCTCTCTCCCTCCACCCTTCTAGCCCAGCATCTGCTCCCTCTCTTCTCCCCCTCCCAGCATCTTCCTGTCACTTCTCTCTTTTGTCTTGCCCCCCCCTCTCCTGTGATCCAGTGTGGCCAGGATTTCCCCCACTCCTTCCCTGATGCCCACACACACATCCAGAACCTGTCCCTTCCCTTCAGCCCACTCCACTTTGTCTTCCTCACCTCCCCCCCTCCACGTCCAGAACCTCTCCCTTCCCCCACACACGTCCAGAACCTGTCCCTTCCCTTCAGCCCGCTCCCCTTTGTCTTCCTCACCTCCCCCCCACACGTCCAGAACCTCTCCCTTCCCCCACATACATCCAGAACCTGTCCCTTCCCTTCAGCCCACTCCCCTTTGTCTTCCTCACCCCCCACACATGTCCAGAACCTCTCCTTGCCCCCACACACGTCCAGAACCTGTCCCTTCCCTTCAGCCCCCTCCCCTTGCAGGGCGAGCAGACCACTGTCTTCCTCACCCTTTCCCACCCCCGCCGCAGCGCTTGTATTCGACGCTATCGGCGCTGCCTCCTCCACCTCACAGTCACCGTCTCTACCCCCCCCCCCCCCCCCCCGTGGCAGCGCTTACAATTTGCTACCGGTGCTGCCTGACATCACAGACGCGGAGCTGACAACCTGCTCCAGACCAGGACCTTCCCTCTGCCGCGTGCGTTCTTCTGCCCTGCGTAAACAGGAAGTTGAATCAGCGCGGCAGAGGGAAGGCCCCGCCCCCGGAGCAGGACGTTGCGCCACGTCTGTCAGCTGTCAGGCAGTGCCGGTAGCAAATCGCAAGCTGCCACGGGAGTGGGAGACGGACTCGGAGACTGTGATGTGGAGGAGGCAGCGCCGATAGTGTAGAAGACAAGCGCTATGGCGGGGTGGGAGAGGGTGAGGAGACACAGTGACATCTGGGTGGGCCTGATCAAAAACTGGGCGGGCCTGGGCCCATCCAGGCCCACCCGTAGCTACGCCCCTGACTGGTACTTCTGGATATTTAGATCTTGCTGATCAGTTACATTATGACTTACTTGTTCTGGAGGGCTGTATTTTGTGATACTGTTTTGAGAAATGGTCAATAAAGACTTCATACAAATTTTTAAAAAGTCCCTGCCGTACATTTTCCCTTGATGGCCGTCTTTCTCCCCTGACGTGACATGCACTTCCCTTAATGGCCGCCGTCTTTCTCCCCGTTCCTTTAATGCCCGTCTTTCTTGCGAGGCCCCTTCAACTCTCGGCGGCCATTTTGAATCCTGAGACCGTCACAGCAACAGGATGCAGGGCAAGGGCAGTGCTCCGGGCAGGAAAGAGGGGGCTCTTTCCTGCTCCGAAGAGGTCACTAGACCACCAGGGCAGTAGATAGTAAGTAAGGGGAGGGGAGGGGAGGTGAATAGGTGACCCGGGAGGAGGAGAGGGGAGGTGACAAGGGGCAGGGGAGGGGAATATGGGAAGGGGCGGAGTGAGGGTGAGAAAGGGGCGGGTCGATGATGCAAAAGGGGCGGTGCATGGGTGGGGAGAGGCGTAACATGTGTCCTCTTTTTCAGAGGACAAAATATGGTAGCCCTAGGTATGCCCCTGACTTGCTCATGCTCCTCCCATGGCTACACCCGCCTTTCAAGTTGCACAAGAGACAATTTGGGCATGAAGCATTATAGAATAGTGCAGTGGTTCTCAAATCTGGTCCTGGAGGCACCCCAGCCAGTCAGATTTTCAGGATACCCACAATGAATATTCATGAGAGAGATTTGCATGTAGTGGAGGCAGTACATGCAAATCTCTCTCATGAATATTCACTGTGGGGTGCCTTCAGGACCAGGTTTGGGAATCACTGGAATAGTGCATAGATGTGTCCCTAAGTCCAAATTAGTGCCAATTAACATTAATAATTGAGGGCCCTGTTTACTAAGGTGCGCTAGCGTTTTTAGCAAATACTAAAAATTAGCCCACGCTAACATGTGTAGATACCCATAGGAATAATATGGACACCTACACAGCAAATGCTAATGCTTAGTGTGCGCTAAAAACGCTAATGCACCTCTAGCACGGCTTAGTAACACAGGGCCCTGAGTGTTACTGCACCATTATCTAATTAATTTAATTGCCCAACTTTGAGCAAGCAGTATAGAATCAGAGGGTTAATGCATAGAAACAGGAAAACTACCACAAAATTGGTAAGTGCAATTTTATGCATTAAGGGCTAGATTCTATATATTGCGTCTCGATTTCCGCTCAGAAATCAAAGCATATTCTGTAAATTACGCTTTAATTTAGGCTTACATTATAGAATACTAGTGGAACCATGCCCGTTTCCTCAACAATGAAACGGGCCCTAGGAAGGCTGTCATGTAAGCTTTTGTTTTTCTCTCTCCCCTGCCCTCCCCTCCATGTCCAGCAATTGTTCCCTCCCCTCCCCTCCATGTCCAGTGACTCTCCTCTTCCCTGCCCTCCCATCCATGTCCCGCGATTCTCTGCTCTACTGTCCTCCCATCCCATCCATGTCCATCAATTCTCTGCCCTCCCCTCCCCTTTCTCCCTCCCCTCGATGTCCCGCGATTCTCTCCTCCCCTCGATTTGTACCTGAATGTTCTCTGGATGGCTGGCACTGGCTTCCGTTTTGTTCCGTTTATAACATCCCTCCTGATGTCAGCTCGCCTTCAGCGTTCCCTTCCCTCTCACTGTTCCGCCCTCTGACGTCATTACCTCTTGACTCCAGGGTGGGACAGTGAGGGGGAATGGAACGCTGGAGGCTGCCTGACGTAACCAGGAGATGTTATGAACCCAGGCAGCCAGACATAGAACGTTGGAGGTGCAAATCGTTATAGAGGATGCCGAATGCTGTTCTGCGCAACTAAATTTAGTTGTGGTCAATTACGCCAACTTAAACCTAGTGTAAATCCTGATGCCTAAATTAAGTGCGGAGTGGGTGTATTCTATAATAAGCACATTTTAGAAACACCCATGACCTGCCTATTCCACTCCCATAACCATGCCCACTTTTCAACTATGCAACTTAGAATTTACGCGCACCATGTTATAGACTACGCTTTGCGAGTTGTGCATGTAAATTTGAATTACTTAGTGATGATAATTGCTTGTTAGCATCCAATTAACACCGCTGATTAGCTAGTTAACCAATTAAGTTGCATGCATTGTTATAGAATACGCTTCAATTTCTGCACGGAAATTAAGGTGCCATATAGTGGAATTAGAAAAGGTGCAGAGAAGGGTGACGGAAATGATAAAGGGGATGGGATGACTTCCCTATGAGGAAAGGCTAAAGCAGCTAGGGCTCTTCAGTTTGGAGAAAAGGCGGCTGAGGGGAGATATGATAGAGGTCTATAAAATAATGAGTGGAGTTGAATGGGTAGATGTGAAGCATCTGTTCATGCTTTCCAAAAATACTAGGACTAGGGGACATGCGATGAAGCTACAATGTAGTAAGTTTAAAACGAATCTGAGAAAATATTTCTTCACTCAACGTGTAATTAAACTCTGGAATTCGTTGCCAGAGAATGTGGTAAAGACGGTTAGCTTAGCGGAATTTAAAAAAGGTTTGGACGGCTTCCTAAAGGAAAAGTCCATAGATTGTTATTAAATGGACTTGGGGAAAATCCACTATTTCTGGGATAAGCAGTATAAAATGTTTTGTACATTTTGGGGATCTTGCCAGGTATTTGTGACCTGGATTGGCCACTGTTGGAAACAGGATGCTGGACTCAATGGACCTTTGGTCTTTCCCAGTATGGCAATACTTATGTACTTATATAGAATCCTGGGGTAACCATGTATTATCACCCAAATTCTATATATGGTGACTAAAGTTGTACGTGCAAATTCGGCAATGCAACCAAATTGTGTGTGCAAATTAATTAAGAATGAAAATCGGTACCAATAATTGGCCAACCCGGAACTACCGCTGGCTGAATGTGGGTGCCGGCGGTTGTTCCTCCCCAGCGTGCGCTATTTCTGGTGCTAGTGGATTTTCCTGTAAAATAATACAGCTGGGGGTCACCTGGTGGTAATCCCGCTGCCCAGTAACCACTGGGTTGGCGCGGCAGCTCTTACCACCATCTCAACGGCAGCAAAAATGGCCACTGCTGTTAGCTATCCTCCGCTGAATATCGGTGGTTATATCAGACAATATAACCGGCTATCTGCCGATTATGATACCAAGTGTGGCGGTCAGATTTGGCTGTGTCAAACCCTGGTATATCTTCTGCCGGTTTAAAGATAACTGGCTACGTTTGAATATTGACATAGCCGGGAATCTTCAAACAGGTCGAAAAAAACCAGACATTCAATGATGGTCAGCAGGTTCAGCGCCGATCAGGGGAGACAGGCTATCTCCCAGGTCTGAATATTGGGGCTTATGAAACAAAATTCTGAATGTTATCTCTCTATACCTGATCGCTTAATTCTGTTATGTCATCCATGATCTTTATGTAATACCAATTGTATCTTTTACTCCGGTATGGCAAATGCCATGACGGAACATTGTAGGCCACATTGAGCCTGCAAATAGGTGGGGAAATGTGGGATACAAACGCAACAAATAAATAAATTCAGCAGTTTTTTAAATGTTGGTTTAAATTTACAAGTTAAAGAGACAGTAGTCTTGAAAAACAACTTGTACTCTCATCTTGAACTTAGAAGTGCAAAATGGCAATGGCCAAAGACATCTTGGCGTATGCAACAGAAAATACAAAGCAGGTGCTCAATAGGGAGGCATTCTGAGATGTCATATTTATTTAGTTATTTTTGTACCCTTTGCTTTCCCACTCATGGCAGGCTCAATGCGGCTTACATGGGGCAATGGAGGGTTAAGTGACTTGCCCAGAGTCACAAGGAGCTGCCTGTGCCTGAAGTGGGAATCAAACTCAGTTCCTCAGGACCAAAGTCCACCACCCTAACCACTAGGCCACTCCTCCACTGTTGCTACTATTTGAGATTCTACATGGAATGTTACTATTCCACTAGCAACGTGCAGGACGTCAGACTCACAGAAACAGAAGCCTGCGCAATCTTCTACATGGAATGTTGCTAGTGGAATAGCAACATTAACATTCTATGTAGAATCTCAAATAGTAGCAACAGAATCTCAATAGTAGCAACATTCCATCTAGAATCTCAAATAGGGAAAGGGAAATGGGACTTGATATACCGCCTTTCTGAGGTTTTTGCAATTACATTCAAAGAGGTTTACATATATTTAGATACTTATTTTGTACCAGGGGCAGTGGAGGGTAAGTGACTTGCCCATGGTCACAAGGAGCTGCAGTGGGAATTGAACTCAGTTCTCCCAGGATCAAAGTTCACAGTACTAACCACTAGGCTACTCCTCCACTAGCAACACTCCGTGTAGAAGCCTGCCCTTGCAGATCAGCAATGCGGCCGCGCAGGCTTCTGTGAGTCTGATGTCCGTCAGACTCACAGAAACAGAAGCCTGCGCAACCGCATTGCTGATCTGCAAGGGCAGGTTTCTACATGGAGTGTTGCTAGTGGAATAGCAACATTAACATTCCATGTAGAATCTCCAATAGTAGCAACATTCCATCTAGAATCTCCAATACTATTTATTTTATTTTTGTTACATTTGTACCCTGCACTTTCCCACTCATGGCAGGCTCAATGCGGCTTACATGGGGCAATGGAGGGTTAAGTGACTTGCCCAGAGTCACAAGGAGCTGCCTGTGCCTGAAGTGGGAATCGAACTCAGTTCCTCAGTTCCCCAGGACCAAAGTCCACCACCCTAACCACTAGGCCACTCCTCCACTGTTGCTACTATTTGAGATTCTACATGGAATGTTACTATTCCACTAGCAACATTCCATGTAGAAGTCGGCCCTTTCAGATCACCAATGTGGCCGCGCAGGCTTCTGCTTCTGTGAGTCTGACGTCCTGCACATACGTGCAGGACATCAGACTCACAGAAACAGAAGCCTACGCAGCCTTCTACATGGAATGTTGCTAGTGGAATAGCAACATTCCATGTAGAATCTCCAATAGTAGCAACATTCCATGTAGAATCTCCAATAGTATCTATTTTATTTTTGTTACATTTGTACCCTGCACTTTCCCACTCATGGCAGGCTCAATGCGGCTTACATGGGGCAATGGAGGGTTAAGTGACTTGCCCAGAGTCACAAGGAGCTGCCTGTGCCTGAAGTGGGAATCGAACTCCACTAGCAACATTCATTCCACTAGAAGTCGGCCCTTGCAGATCACCAATGTGGCCGTGCAGGCTTCTGCTTCTGTGAGTCTGACGTCCTGCACGTACGTGCAGGACATCAGACTCACAGAAACAGAAGCCTACGCAGCCTTCTACATGGAATGTTGCTAGTGGAATAGCAACATTCCATGTAGAATCTCCAATAGTAGCAACAGAATCTCAATAGTAGCAACATTCCATGTAGAATCTCAAATAGTAGCAACATTCCATGTAGAATCTCCAATAGTATCTATTTTATTTTTGTTACATTTGTACCCTGCGCTTTCCCACTCATGGCAGGCTCAATGCGGCTTACATGGGCAATGGAGGGTTAAGTGACTTGCCCAGAGTCACAAGGAGCTGCCTGTGCCTGAAGTGGGAATCAAAGTCAGTTCCTCAGTTCCCCAGGACCAAAGTCCACCACCCTAACCACTAGGCCACTCCTCCATATCATTTTTTTACACTTGTAACTACTGATATTAATTGACTAAGAGTAAAATAAAAGATTGTGCTGTTCTATCAGTTAGAATTCATCTTATTAATCATCACACCCTAAGGATTACCTTTCCTAGGTGATGTGTACACAATCCCCTAGATTCTAACTAGGGTCATCCAAATTTGGGAGTAATCGGCACACAAACTAATTAATGAGGCGATAACAATCAATAATTGGCACTCATTTGGGGTTACGTGCGAATCTGCACAGCTCCCTATTCTATAAAATGTGCACCTAAATTTTATCAAATTACGTGCATTATTTTAGAATACGCTTCGATTTCTGCACGGAAATTAAGGTGCCATAGAGGGGCATAATCGAACGGGGCCGGCCATCTATAAGGGCGGCCATCTGTAATGACGGCCCCGTTAAGCGGCGTACCCGACTGTATTATCGAAAGAAGATGGCCGGCCATCTTTCGTTTCGATAATATGGTTGGGGCCGGCCAAATCTCAAGTGAATACCAGCAGAAGAAAGGAGGAGTTGATTCCCCTCTACAAGTCGTTGTAGAGGGGCATCTTGGTCACTAAGTCGTTAGTGAGGCCCCACTTGGAGTATTGTCTTCAGTTTTGGAGGCTGTACCTTGCTAAGGGTGCAAAAAGACTTGAAGCGGTGCAAAGAAAAGCTACAAAAATGGTACAGGATTTGCATTGCAAGACGTACGAGGAGAGACTTACTGACCCGAACATGTATACCCCGGAGGAAAGGAGACGCAGGGGTGATATCACACAGATTTGAAAAGTATTAATCTGCAAACAAACCTTTTCCAGAGATGGGAAGGTGGTAGAACTAGAGGACATGAATTGAGGGACTCAGGGATAACGTCAGGAAGTATTTTTTCATGGACCGGATGGTGGATACTTGGAATGCCCTCCCGCAGGAGGTGGTGGAGATGAAAACGTAATGGAATTCAAAATGCGTGGGATAAACATAAAGGAATCCTGTTTAGAAGGAATGGATCCACAGAAGCTTAGCAGAGATTGGGTGGCAACACTGGTAATTGGGAAGCAAAGTCAGCGCTGGGCAGACTTGTACGGTCTGTGCTCTGAAAATGGATCCAGGTTACTAAATGCTCTCGAATGAGGAAATTGCACAGGAAGGGCTAGAATCTGCATATGGCGCTGAGCAAAATAAGCGCTAAGCCCTATTCTATAAATGGCGCTCTGAGTTGGGTGCCGTTTATAGACTAGCGCCAGGAGCCACGCCTAACGTTTACACTAATTGAAAGCTGGTGTAAATCCCCACACTTAAATTAGGCACGGACCAGGCACGTTCTTTAAGAGTGCGCGTAAATTCTTGGAACATCCATGCCAGTGGCGTAGCCAGACCTGACATTTTGGCTGGGCCCAGAGCTAATATTGGTGGGCACTATATATATATATTGCCCACCAATAGAGAGAGAGAGAGGCATGAGTAGTGTTTCTTGGGATACTACAAATTACACAATGTTAAAAATGATGTAAAAAAAAAGTACTTAAATTTTTATTACCTGCAGTGCTTGTCTGAGCTCCTGGGCTCAAACAAAGAACCTTCCAGGCTTGCCTCCTCGCACTAGCTAGCTCAATGCTCCTCACCCCTCCTCCCTGTAACGTGCACTGCGTGCGTGCACGTGCAACTATTTTTTTTAGGCTGATGATTTGCAGAGTGAGGATGAGGCTGCTGAGAGCGCCACCGTGTAGATCAGCTGAGTGGCCGGGTGCCACGGCTATGATGAAGCGGGCGCTGCCATTCAGGCAGCTTCGCTCCAGAACAAAGGGATCATGGATGGGCGGGCCTGGCAGCGCGGCTACGATGAGGCGAGCCACGAGCGCTGCCATTACAGGCAGCTGTGCTCTGGAACGAAGAATCAGCTGTTGGATCATGGATGGGCGGGCCTGGAGGGAAAGTGGCTGGGCCGGGGCCCATCCAGGCCCGCCCGTGGCTACGTCCCTGATCCATGCCCCTCCCATGGCCATGCCCCCTTTTCAGATCTGCACACTAGAATTCACTTGTGTGTCTTTATAGAATACGGCTAGCAAGATGTGCATGTAAATTCTAATTTTCTAATTAGTGTCTAGTTGATTATTAGCCCCCAAGTATTGGTGCTAATTAGTTTGTTATTCAATTAAATTGCACGTAAAAAAACTGGGAAAACATAAACTAAATAGGTCCAAACTAACTACTGCTTATATCAACCCTTCCACACAAATCCACCAGAAAACCCATACAGCAACCCACCACACACTTTCTGACTTATGTAAGGGCAAGTAGAACCATTGTCTAGTTACATTAGCCTAACTCCATGTATTTTATTTTAGCCTATCAATCACTATATTTATAAGCAGATTACAATGAACTTATAAGTGCATTCACTCTGCAGCTCCTCAGTACCTCTCCACTCTCTTCTCCCCCTACATTCCTCCCTGGGAACTCCGTTCACTGGGTAAATCTCTCTTATCTGCACCCTTCTCCTCCACCGCTAACTCCAGACTCCGTTCCTTTTATCTTGCTGCACCATATGCCTGGAATAGACTTCCTGAGCGGGTATGTCAAGCTCCATCTCTGGCCGTCTTCAAATCTAAGCTAAAAGCCCACCTTTTTGATGCTGCTTTTAACTCCTAACCCTTATTCACTTGTTCAGAACCCTTATTTTATCATCCTCACTTTAATATTCCCTTATCTCGTGTTTGTCCTGTTTGTCTGGCCTAATTAGATTGTAAGCTCTGTCGAGCAGGGACTGTCTCTACATGTTCAAGTGTACAGCGCTGCATACATCTAGTAGCGCTTTAGAAATGCTAAGTAGTAGTAGTAGTCTCTGGGATTCTGGAATCTTGCTACTCTTTGGGATTCTGCATGGAATTTTGCTACTCTTTGAGATTCCGGAATCTTGCTACACTTTGTCCTTATCTCTTGTTTGTTCTGTTTGTCCTGATTAGATTGTAAGCTCTGTCGAGCAGGGACTGTCTCTTCATGTTCAAGTGTACAGCGCTGCGTGCGTCTAGTAGCGCTTTAGAAATAAGTAGTAGTAGTAATAACTTACGAAACAATAATAATATAACAAACAAAATGAAATACAATCAAATGAAGATTATTCAATTAGACTGCAACCTAAATCATTTTCTCCTAAAGTATAAAATTACATCACCAATTCAAAGCTGAACAAAAATAATATGCTTTGACTTTCTTCGGAAACCGCACAGATCTCAACAACTCAGGTAAGGCATTTGTTCCAACTCGCTGGTCCTGCAGAATCATAGACCACAGTTCATCTTTCATCTCTTTGTAAGCAGAAAGCCTTTCTTTTCATTCCTGCAAGGCCACTCATATATCCACCATGAGTGGATATATGAGTTTCTCACTCTACCCATAGGGTTGTTTATTAAAGCACTTCAATGTACCGGAAGCCATAAGATGACAAATGGAGGCATTGTTAGACTAGCTATGGGGCTTGCAGGCTTGTGAAAATAATGCAGCCACCCGCCAAACGATGGCCTCGTTTTAGTCCATACATTTGCACCTACAGTACAGTCTTGATTTTCCGACCTTTGCCGATCCGACCATCCGGCATACCCAACAGACCCCCCGATGATGTCACACGGCTTCGCTTTCTGTTGTCCGAACCTGGGACCCTACTTTTACCAACGTTGTGTGCCAGTTCCCTGCTTTTACTACCTTTGTTTCTGCATTGTTTGCGGAGTTATCATTATTTTCTGTATTATCTGACTTTTCATTTAATCGACAACAAGATGGTCCCGTTTAGGTTAGATAATTCAGACTTTAGTGTACTTTGAAGCAGGTGGTTTTTTAAGAGGCAAAATTAGGATGAGGGCTTTTAAATTAGGATGAGGAGTGGAGGAGTGGCCTAGTGGTTAGAAGCCTGCGCGGCCACATTGGTGATCTGCAAGTGCCGACTTCTAGTGGAATAGCAACATTCCATGTAGAATCTCAAATAGTAGCAACAGTGGAGGAGTGGCCTAGTGGTTAGTGTGGTGGACTTTGGTCCTGAGGAACTGAGTTCGATTCCCTCTTCAGGCACAGGCAGCTCCCTGTGACTCTGGGCAAGTCACTTAACCCTCCATTGCCCCATGTAAGCCGCATTGAGCCTGCCATGAGTGGGAAAGCGCAGGGTACAAATGTAACAAAAAAAAAATCAAAGCCCCATATACTGTATCTTCTCCCCTGATCTCTGGGCCACTGAGAGACTGAATCAGGCCCGGGGCAGGGCCACCACTGCTGGACACGAGTCAGGGCTGCTGCCGCCCCCCCCCCCCCCAAGTTGCCGATCGCTGCCGCTGCTGAAATACCTTGGCTGGCGGGGATCCCAAGGCCCCGCCAGCAGAAGACGTCTTCCTCCAGCCCTGCTCTTCTGCCGATTGCCTGCCCCTGCGGTTGCTTTTCCTCTCAGGGCATGCTCAGTTTCAAAACCAAGCATGCACGCCTGAGAGGAAAAGCAGCCGCTCAGCAATGGGCAGAAGACCAACACTGGAGGAAGCTCCGGGTCCTCCCTAGACTCCAAGGGGGGCCCGGCGCTGGAGTTTTCTCTCTCCTGCTCCTGTTGGGACGCGATCACTCAGGTCCCATCAGGAGGAAGAGAGAGACCCCTGCACCAGGCCCCTCTTGGAGGCCCGGAGAATTTTGCCCCCCCTGCCCCCCCCCCCCCCCCTCAGCGGCCCTGCCTGATCTTCCCCTCTTTTATCTCTGCACAAAAGTGCTAGGCATGCCTCTGACCCTCCCATACCCCTCCCAGGTCCACATCCTCCTTGCAGGTGCACGTTGTGCATTTTTCACGCTCACAGGCCGATTCTCAAAACCTACTGGCGGCGGTAAGGACTGTTCTCAGGAATACAATGTCTATAAATCTGCGTGGAATGCTCAGAGGACTTTAGCGTGTGAAACAATATACATGGTAGAGATGGCTGCAAATTGCAATGACTCCTCCTACTACTACTACAAATCATTTCTACAGCGCTACCAGTCATACGCAGCGCTTCACAATTGAACATGAAGTCCCTGCTCAAAAGAACTTACAATCTAAATCAGGCAGTGGCATACGAAAGAGGGGGTGGTGGGGGCGGTCCACCTGGGTGCACGCTGCTGTGGGGGTGCCGCTAGGGTTACCATACGTCCGGATTTCCCCGGACATGTCCTCTTTTTGAGGGCATGTCCGGGGCGTCCGGCGGATTTTGCCCGCGCCCACGTTTGTCCGGATTTCTGGACAAACGTGGGCGCGGGTGCGGGCAGGCGCGTGCGTGCGGTGGGCGCGCGATCGGCGCCGTGGGTCGTGACCTGGTCTCCCATCCCCTCCCCTTCCTTACCATGTTCCCTGGTGGTCTAGTGACGTCTTCGGGGCAGGAAATAGCCCCCTCTTTCCTGCCCGGAGCGCTGCCTCCCCTGTCTATCATCCTTCTCGGTCTGGCTGGGGATTCAAAATGGCCGCCGAGATTTGAACTCTCGCGAGGCCGCTTCAACTCTCGGTGGCCATTTTGAATCCCCAGCCATACCGAGGAGGATGCAGCAGGCAAGGGCAGGCAGCGCTCCGGGCAGCAAAGAGGGGGCTCTTTCCTGCCCCGAAGAGAAGACGCTACTAGACCACCAGGGCTAGATAGTAAGTGAGGGGGGGAGGGGACTATGTGACGGGGGGGGGGCGTGGCGGAACCCGACCTGAAGGGGGCGTGGCATGAGGCGTGGCGGGGGCGGGGTAGGGGGCGTGACATGTGTCCTCTTTTTCAGAGGACACAAAATGGTAACCCTAGGTGCCGCATGCCGGTCAGCTTCGTTCGTTTCCATTGTAGCTGGGTCACCCATCCAGGACCCAGCCAGGCTTGACTCTGCTTAGCTGCCTCTTCCTCCACACGACTGTTGCCTTCACTCCACAGCAATCTGGCTACTCTGAGCCTTGGCTCCAGGCCCTGTGAACTCCCAGGACTTCCTCCTCCCTCCGTTCCTTTCACAGAGGCACATTCAAAGCCCAATGTTTATAAGTAAGAGCTTTTATTTTCTTGCTTCAAATCAACAAAACACCCTTCACTCCAGGTTGTTTAGGCTAGCAGCCCAGAGCACAATTCAGGTTCAAAAACAGTCCAAATAACTTCAAACTCAGGTTCAAAAACAGTCCATATAACTTCACTTCACTTTAGCTCAGATTACTTCACTTAGGGAACAGTACATTATCAGAGGGAAAAACCCAATAGCTTGGTAGGTTGCAGCCCAGACCTTTTTAGTATGAAACAGTTTACACAGTCTTTCTTGCACCTTCTTACAGCATGGTTACACAGCTTTAGTCCCATCTGGTTCAGGCTGGGGTTTCAATTGTGCCCAGCTCTCTTTCTCTCCCACAGGCTACACCTGGTTCCTCTTTAGTAGAGATTTCCCCCAGTGCCTCAGCCTCTCTCCTCCGGTCTTCCACCAGTCTCTCCAAGGTACAGCTAGCCACCCTCTTACAGCAGCTTTTTGGGTTTAAGCCAGAGCTCCAATCTCCATCTGTTCCTCCCCTAGTCCTTCAGTAATCTCCATTTTATCCTCCTCTTCAACTTCCCCCGCCCCCAATCTCTCCAGCTGGCCCTCATCACCTTCCTCAGAGACCATTTCCCAATCTTCTATCTCCTTCCCTAACTCTTGCATAGCCGGGTGGGGAAGAGAACGATTCTGGGACTGGTAGTTCCTCCCCTTCTTCCTTAACCCAGCCAACCTCTCTGCCTCCGGTAGCCCAGCTTTCTGAATGTGGGTGTTGTGCACATGAAATCTGCCCCATTGGGATTCCCCGGCTCCCTGTACCCCCTTTCTTCGTGCCTTCCTGGATCCCCTTTCACCTGCACTCTCACACCATGTTCCCTCTGCCCCAGAACATGAAGTAACCTGTTCCAGGGCAGAGGAAGCATGGAAATGAACGAAGCTGACTGGCGCGTGGCACCCCCCCCCCCCAGTGGCGTGCACCCAGGGGGGGTTCTTTCGCTGGGGTGGGGGGTGTCCTTTCGCTGGGGGGGGGGTCGCTGCACCCGGGGGGGTGGGGTGCATTGGCGATCCGCCCCGGGTGTCAGCCCCCCTAGGAACGCCACTGAAATCAGGACATACAGACAGGACAAATAAGGGATAAGGGTAGGACAGGACAGGCAGATAGGACACATAGGGAAAGGAGGAAGACAAGATAAAGGTTACGAGCAGGTGACAAGTTAGAAATTAAAAGCAGCATCAAACAGGTAGGCCTTTAGCCCCGGATTTGAAGGCGGCCAGGGATGGAGCTTGACGTAATGGCTCAGGAACTCTATTCCAGGCATAAGTTGCGGCGAGATAAAAGGAACGGAGTCTGGAGTTAGCGATGGAGGAGAAGGGTGCAATTAGGAGAGATTTGCCTAGTGAACGGAGTTCCTGGGAAGGAGTGTAGGGAGAGATGAGGGTGGAGAGGTAGTGAAGGGCAGCAGAGTGAATGCACTTATAGGTCAATAAGAGGAGCTTGAACTGTATACGGAAACGGATAGGGAGCCAGTGAAGTGACTTCAGAAGAGGGCTGATATGGGCATAGCGACGTTGGTGAAATATTAATCGTGCAGCAGAATTTTGAACAGATTGAAGAGGAGAGAGATGGCTGAGTGGAAGACCTGTGAGAAGCAAGTTGCAGTAGTCCAAGCGAGAGGTGATGAGAGTGTGGATGAGGGTTCTAGTAGCGTGCTCAGAAAGGAGAGGGCAAAATTTGGCGATATTATAGAGGAAGAAACGACAGGTTTTAGCTATCTGCTGAATATGTGCAGAGAAGGAGAGGGAGGAGTCGAAGATGACCCCAAGGTTACGAGCAGATGAGACAGGAACAATGAGCGTGTTGTCGACAGAAATAGAGAATGGGGGAAGGGGAGAGGTTGGTTTAGGTGGGAAGATAAGGAGCTCAGTTTTGGGCATATTGAGCTTCAGGTGGCGGTGAGACATCCAGGCAGCAATGTCAGACAGGCAGGCAGATATCTTGGCCTGGATTTCTGCCGAGATTTCTGGTGTGGAGAGGTAGATCTGGGAGTCATGAAATGAAATGAAATGTAGTTAAATGTATGTTAATGACTTTGGGTTTGTTTGTTTTTTTGTTTTTTTTTTTTTACTAAAGATTAGCTAAAGTTATCTACAGCAGGACCCATAGGAGTAAAATAGGACCTGCTGCAGATAACTCAAGCTAACTTTTAGTAAAAAAAAAAAAAAAAACCTTTGTTTGCTATGCATGCTTTCCCAACGCTCAGAGAACAGTGCACAAACAAACCCTGATCTTACCGCTGGACAAGTAACGCCAGCTCAGAGCTGGCAGTGGAACGTCTGAGGAAAGGATTTCTTTTGATTTCCAATTTAAAATCTGCCGGTTTTGATTTCTTCTGGAAGCAGAAGAAAGCCCATACCGGCCTGTAAGCGCAGTACTGAGAAAGAAATGTGTCCGAGTCCAGGCAAACCTGAAAGTGAAAGGGCAACCTTCGAAAGCTAATCAAGAAATGTATTAAGTTATGTCCAATAAAAAAAGGTATCATCTTATTTTCTTTTCCATGTTTTATTTTGTTTGATTTCTATTGATAACCTTAAGAGTGGACTAACACATGAAGTCCACACTCACTATTCAGAAATACACCAATACATTCTTTTCTGAATTTTCATCCCCCATAATATTATCACATTTATACCTTTACTCATAGAAAAATGTTATACCAAATGTTCTCTTGCTAATGTTCTATTACCCTATCAGTTTCCCGTTGTCTCTTTCCACTGTTCCATTGTTCTCTTCCTTTGTCCTATTCCCTAACGATACTTGACTCTGTCTTCACATAACTGTCACAATGTAATCCATAACTGAGTTGTAACAAATTGTACTTCCATCATTTACAATGTATTGTAAGCCACACTGATTCCGCAAATAGGTGGGAAAATGTGGGATACAAATGCAATAAATAATAATAATAATAATAATAACACGGCTACCACACTCCTCATGTTAAAAAAAAAAATTAAAAATTAAATTGAAAAGCTTGTATTTAAGGGTGCAGGAAAGCGTTGCCTGGTGCATTTGCACAAGCTGCGCTTACCAAGAAACTGTTCTGCGCGTTCCTCCCCTTTGCTATCACTTTTGCAGCATGCATATAATTTGGATATCATTGTCTTTGAGCACTGGAGAGAGATTTTTCTGCGCCTGTTCTGGCGGTATGGGGTGTGCGCTGTTGGCTTTACTGCGGGAGTTCTGAGAATCGGCCTATCAATTTATAGAATACAGCCTAAGGACAGTTACCCGTGTAACAGCTAATTAGTACCAATCAACGCCAATTATAGCTAATTATTGGTTGTTAATGCCAATTAGCTGCTAAGTTAACAATTAAGTTGTGCGTATAACAGGTACTAGTCTATATTTTGTTCACACGTTTATAGAATTAGGGCAGGGATTCCCAAACTTTTTTGGCTGAGCAATTTTTTGCGGCACATTCCCCCATCCACATGGGTCTCCGTAACCCCTGGCCACATAGATCTCCCTTTCCTTGCACCCCTTCTTCCCAGAAAGTCCAGCACACCATTACATGCAGCCCCTCTCCTCCCATAAATCCAGAACACCTCTGCCTTCCCTAAATCCAGTGTCACTAGCTATCTTCTTTCCTACAGGTCCAGGATCACTGCCACTTCCTTCTCCTTTCCCCGCGGCAGCAGTGCTTGCAGCTTACATTTTCGGGCTGCCCCCCCCCCCCCCGATTCACACAGGCAGGCATTCGGGGCCTTCCCAGTCTGCCGCATCTGGCCCTCTCTGATGCAACTTCCTGTTGTGAGGGCAAGGCACGGCAGAGGGAAGTGGAGGAGTGGCCTAGTGGTTAGCATGGTGGACTTTGGTCCTGGGGAACTCGGTTCGATTCCCACTGCAGGCACAGGCAGCTCCTTGTGACTCTGGGCAAGTCACTTAATCCTCCATTGCCCCAGGTACAAATAAGTACCTGTATATAATATGTAAGCCACATTGAACCTGCTATGAGTGGGAAAGCGCGGGGTACAAATTTTTTTTTTAATTTATTTTTGTTACATTTGGACCCCACGCTTTCCCACTCATGGCAGGCTCAATGCGGCAGGCAATGGAGGGTTAAGTGACTTTCCCAGAGTCACAAGGAGCTGCCTGTGCTGGGAATTGAACTCAGCTCCTCAGGACCAAAGTCCACCACCCTAACCACTAGGCCACTCCTCCTGGAAAAGCAGGAAGCATTAGATTCCAGACTTCTGGGAGGGGAAAGTAGGGAGTGATGTGAACCCTCTGTTTACACTTTCCAAAAATACTAGGACTAGGGGGCATGCGATGAAGCTACAATGTAGTAAATTTAAAACGAATCGGAGAAAATTTTTCTTCACTCAACGTGTAATTAAACTCTGGAATTTGTTGCCAGAGAATGTGGTAAAGGCGGTTAGCTTAGCGGAGTTTAAAAAAGGTTTGGCGGCTTCTTAAAGTCCATAGACCATTGTTAAATTGGACTTGGGGAAAATCCACTATTTCTGGGATAAGCAGTATAAAATGTTTTGTACTTTTTTTGGGATCTTGCCAGGTTTTTGTGACCTGGATTGGCCAATGTTGGAAACAGGATACTGGGCTTGATGGACCTTTGGTCTTTCCCAGTATGGCAATACTTATGTACTTACGATGCTGGATTGTGGGCGGCGGGAGGGAGGCCAAAATGTGCCACAGCACCTTTGAGAATTTGCTGTGGCGTATAGTTTGGAAAAATGCTGAATTCGGGTATTACTGTATTTTGGCCCATAAAGTACCGATTACACGCAGAAATGGAGTCTAGAATTGTCCTTGGGGGTTCTAGTCCTTGGCTGTAATTAGAATTAACACGCACAACTTTCTAAGCATATTCTATAATGTGGTGCATGGAATTTGAATGTCCACAGTCCAAAAAGGAACAAGGCAATGGGTGTGGAATGGGCAGGTTGTGGGTGTTTCAAACAACTATGAACACTATTATATAATACACATGATCTGCACCTAACTTAGGCACAGGTATTTAGACCTTGTTTTAGGTTTCCTAAATGGGTGCACCTAAATTTTAGTCACAAGAATGGCATGTGAGCGCACATAAGTACATAAGTATTGCCACACTGGGACAGACCAAAGGTCCATCAAGCCCAGCATCCTGTTTCCAACAGTGGCCAATCCAGGTCACAAGTACCTGGCAAGATCCCCAAAACAGTACAATACGTTTTATGCTACTTATTCTAGAAATAAGCAATAGATTTTCCTCAAGTCCATTTTAATAATGGTCTATGCACTTTTCCTTTGGGAAGCCGGCCAAACCTTTTTTTTTTAAACCCTGCCAAGCTAACCGCCTTTACCACATTCTCTGGCAATGAATTCCAGAGTTTAATTACACATTGAGTGAAGAAAGATTTTCTCCAATTTGTTTTAAATTTACTACTTTGTAGCTTCATGGCATGCCCTCTAGTCCTAGTATTTTTGGAAAGAGTAAACAGGCGCTTCACGCCTACCAGTACCACTCCACTCATTATTTTATAGACCTCTATCATATCTCCCCTCATCCATTTTTTCTCCAAGCTGAAGAGCCCTAGCTGCTTTAGCCTTTCCTCATACTGAAGTCGTCTCACCCTCTTTATCATTTTCGCTGCCCTTCTCTGCACCTTTTCTACACCTATAAACTATGGGTAACTTTAGGCGTACTTTATAGAATCACGCTAATCGCATGGTTTTACGGTGCCAATTTTTAAGGCGCCCTATGTAGAATTCCCCCCCATGAGATACATTTGCATGCACTGTCTCCACTGTATGCAAATCTCTCATGCATATTCACTGTGGGTGTCCTGAAAACCTGACTGGCTTGGTGTGTCCCGAGAACTGGGTATTGCTGACCTTGATTTCTGTTATCACCTACTTTTCCCGATCAACTACAGACATTCTTCTCTTTATGAAAGAAGTAGCTGTATTAATCTGGTGTAACAAAAGTGACAGAGGCAAATGGGACCATTTACGCTAACATTGATGAGGTGTAGAACCGAGGCGCATGGGGAAATTATATGAAGCTTTTTAAGCATACGAAGTCTGTTTTACATGCATCTGACAAAGCAGACTCTGGTCCTCCAAAGCTCATACCTCAATAAATTCCTTAGACTATAAGCTGCCACCTGCCTCTATCATTCTTCCCTTCCTACATTGTCACTCCCAGCAGCCGGTGCAGGAGAGAGACTGAGCAGCCCCATAGGCATTTTAAGTAGTTTTCAATGCCAGACTTAGAAGCAAATTTATTGGGGCAATTTATTTGGTCGGACTGGGATTAGTCTGACCTCAGGGCAGTGTTTGGTAACAAACAAAATTGAATTGAAGGAGTTTAAATTGTTTGGAGCCCAGTGAAAATCGTCTGACTCTTCCACCAAATTCCCTCCTCTCGCTCTCCTCCTGTTAATGCCCCAATAGCTCAGAAGCAAGACGTAAGCAATTGCTTATGGCATTAACATAAGGAACGCTGCGAATACTTCTCTTGTCTATTTACTGTGGAGATGAGTTTTGCATGGATAGAGAATTTGTAACCTGGGTATTCGTACCTTCACCTTCTCTACTTGCATCCTCGCAATACGCTACTCTTTTCACAAATAAAGAAACTTTCGCGAAATCACGAAAAGCTTGTGGCAAAAATTGGTCACAGCTTTATTAATGCAATCAACTCACAACTCCATTCCCCTTTCAAACTTGCTTCTGAACAACGTTAGACGCTGTCGACGTTAGTCTCCCACCGTCACCCAGCGAAACTCAAGCAGCCCAACCTGTGGTGATGCAAGGTGGCCAAACAGCCATCTGAGAACTCATATACTTTTCCATACCCCACCCCAGGGTTTCCACAAATCACCAGCCCACCACTCTGAGTCAATTTAATGCAATTTCCCAATATCCACCAATTACTACCAAAAGCCAGAACTACTAATACCATGTACTTAGCCACCCATTTATTTCTCCCAACTGACTCTGTACCACACATCTGTCCCCATCTATATATCTGCATTTGGCCCCACAGCTGTATGGTAAATTGTATTGTAGAAAACCATTAGTATCATGGCAATGTTATTTGAATGTTCTAATTGCGTGCTTATTAGATATTCTATCATTATTATGCTTGCATCATGTTATATTTCTGTTATTTAAATTTCAGTGCTCTTAAAGGTATATATTTGTGATCCTGTTACATGGTAATCCTATTATTAGGTTTCAGTTTGCATTCTTCAAGTACATAAGAACATAAGAGTAGCCATACTGGGTAAGACCAGTGGTCCATCTAGCGCAGTATCCTGTTTTCCATACAGTGGCCAAGCCAGGTCACAAGTACCTGGCAGAAACCCAAATTGTGGTAACACTCCATACTCCAAATCCCAGGGCAAGCAGTTGCTTCCCATGTCTGCCTCAATAGCAGACTATGGACTTTTCCTCCAGGAAATTGTCCAAACCTTTTTAAAACCCAGATACGCTAACCGCCATTACCACATTCTCCGGCAAAGTGTTCCAGAGCTTAACTATTCGTTCAGTGAAAAATTTCCTACTATTTGTTTTAAAAGTATTTCCACGTAACTTCCTCAAGTGTCCCCTAGTCTTTGTACTTTTGGAACGAGTAAAAAATCGATTTACTTCTACTCGTTCTACACCACTCAGGATTTTGTAGACCTCAATCATACTTCCCCTCATCCGTCTCTTTTCCATGTTGACGAGCCCTAACCTCTTTAGCCTTTCCTCACACGAGTGAAGTTCCATTCCCATTTTGGTCGCTCTTCTTTGAACCTTTTCTAATTCCGTTATATCTTTTTTGAGATACGGCAACCAGAACTGATCACAATACTCAAGGTGATGTCGCACTATGGAGCGATATGAAGGCATTATAGTGTTTTGGGTCTTATTCACCATCCCTTTCCTAATAATTCCTAGCATCCTATCTGCTTTTTTTGGCCGCCGCCACACACTGAGCACAAGATTTCAGCGTAGTATCTACGACGACACCAGATCTTTTTCTTGAGTGCTGACCCCCAAGGTGGACCCTAACATCTTTCATTGTATTAATGTTTATACTTGTTCATTTTACTACTGTTATGCTGTTAACAAACTTGTAAGTTTGATGTTAAACTGTACCTACTGTACACCACCGTGGCTGAATCTCTTTATAAAGGCGGTTAATAAATCCCAATAAATAAATAAATGTTCCCAAATCCATATCATAAACCTAGGCCTAAAGAGCTTTACCACAACCTTTCAAAACATCCTGAACTGTACCAAGAAATATTTTCTGCCCAATCTTGGAAAGATTTACCCCATCATGCCAATGCAAACTGTCACAATCCCAAACCCAACTCATGTACAATGACCAACCCCCGTCCCCAATAGAATTACAAACTTTGCCACTTTCATATTAACTTACTTTCTAAGTTTCTCCACCACCATAAGTTTGATAATATCCCTCCACACCCTCCTAGGTACAATTTGCTACCATATAATCAAAGCCTCAGGAAAGTAACAATGAATTATGTCCTGTTTAATCTCAATTTCTTCAGTTTAAATCATCTCCCTTGAATCAGACCAGCTGGAAAGACCATTATTAGATAGGGAATCTAAGTAGTTAAATCAATGTGGTGGCATGATATAAGAACGCCTTAAGGTTAGACCAGGTAGGATGATTTTGTTTGTAATTATATGGAGTGGTACTTGTACTTAATTGTTGAAATTTCAATTAAAAAAAAAAAGAGATTGTTGCCACCAAGGTGAATCACTATATATTGAGCACTTGACTTTAAACAGTAAAGTTAGCAGCTGACTCCACCACATTCCCTGTAATCCAAACCACTGCAATCGAACTCCCAGTGCAGCAAGGGACTCAAATCACCCCCTTCTGACCCCAAAAGATAAACAGATGTCCCTGCATCCAAGCCAAAAACTCAACATTAGCAGACCGTGATGAAGGAACAGCAAAAAACAACAAACAGTAACAAATTTAGCAAAAGAAGCAGCAAAATGCTTTTCAAAACCAGCCACTGCTAAACAACATGTCCGAACTGCTCCAAACTGAAATCTAGCTAAAGGGATTCCATCGATGTTGACCAACCAAAAACGCCCATTCTGACCCTGGAGTTGCAAAAAGTGCTAATGCAGCTTGAACTAGGTACATTACTAGGCCAAGCACGCCACAGATATAACTTCACACCTTACCCCAATTGATCTATCTTAAATCATCTAATCCATAAACAATTCTCACTATCATCATTTTATTTATTTTTGTTACATTTGTACCCCGCACTTTTCCACTCATGGCAGGCTCAATGCTGTAGGCAATGGAGGGTTAAGTGACTTGCCCAGAGTCAGAAGGAGCTGTGTCTGAAGTGGGAATCGAACTCAGCTCCTCAGGACCAAAGTCCACCACCCTAACCACTAGGCCACTCCTCCACTGTTGCTACTATTTGAGATTCTACATGGAATGTTGCTATTCCACTAGCAACATTCCATGTAGAAGTCGGCCCTTGCAGATCACCAATGTGGCCGCGCAGGCTTCTGCTTCTGTGAGTCTGACGTCCTGCACGTATGTGCAGGAGGTCAGACTCACAGAAACAGAAGCCTGCGCAGCCTTCTACATGGAATGTTGCTAGTGGAATAGCAACATTCCATGTAGAATCTCCAATAGTATCTATTTTATTTTTGTTACATTTGTACCCTGCGCTTTCCCACTCATGGCAGGCTCAATGCGGCTTACATGGGGCAATGGAGGGTTAAGTGACTTGCCCAGAGTCACAAGGAGCTGCCTGTGCTGGGAATTGAACTCAGTTCCTCAGTTCCCCAGGACCAAAGTCCACCACCCTAACCACTAGGCCACTCCTCCACTCATACATCATAACATCATCTTGCTATAGACCAGTATATCCTTAAGAAATACGAACATAAGCATTGGCATACTGGGACAGACTGAAGGTCCATCAAGCCCAGTACCCTGTTTCCAGCAGTGGCCAATCCAGGTCACAAGTACCTGGCAAGATCCCAGAACAGCAAAACAGATTTTATGTTACCAGTGGCGATCCTACCCTGCATGACACCCGGGACGGATCGCCAATGCGCCCCCCCTCCGGGTGCAGGGTGGCCCCCCCCCCCCCCCGGCGAAATGTCACCTCCCGCCCCCCCCCCCGGTGAAATGACACCCCCCCCGGGTGCATGACGCTGGGGGGTGCCGTGGCGCGCGCCTGTCAGCTGAGTTCGCTGAGTTCACTGCAGCTCCCTCTGCCCCGGCCGGAACAGGAAGTAACCTGTTCCGGGGCAGAGGGAGCTGCAGTGAAGTTAGCGAAGTCAGCGAACTCAGCTGACAGGCGTGCGCCGCGGCACCCCCCCCAGCAGCGTGCATCCGGGGCGGACCGCCCCCCCTTGGTATGCCACTGTATGTTACTTATCTTAGAATATGCAGTGGATTTTCCAAAGTCTATCTTAATAATGGCTTATGGACTTTTCTTTTAGGAAATTATCCAAACCTTTTTAAAGCCCTGCTAAGCTAACTGCTTTTACCACATTCTCTGATACTGAATTCCAGAGTTTAATTACTCTTTGAGTGAAGAAATATTTTCTCCAATTTGTTGTTACCTGCAAGCGGCCAAAAAGGCCATGCAACTCTCCAAAGGAGAACTACGAACTAAAGGCAGCACTTCAGGATAACTGTTCAATATAGACTGCGGAAAGGTTTTCATATCTTCCCACATTCATCTTTAGAAAAATCCTTCACAAGTTTGTGAGTCAAAAAGGAAGCTGTAGGATCATAACACCCTTGAATTGTGGACTAAGGTGCTACACTACCTAAATATACCACACCTTTCTGTGGTACATTCAAAGCATTTTACAGGTACTTTCTCTGTCCCTAGTGGGCTCACAAGTTTTATGCCTGGGGCAATGGAGGGTTAGTTGATTTGCCCAGGATCACAGGAACTGCAGTGGGAATTGAACCCAGTTCTCCTGGTTTTTAGCCCACAGTACTAAGCATTAGGCTACTCAAAGCCATGGCTGACAGTCTCTCCATTTTTGCAGCTACATAGTAACATATAGTAACATAGTAGATGACGTCAGAAAAAGACCTGCATGGTCCATCCAGTCTGCCCAAGACAAACTCATATGTGTATACCTTACCTTGAATTTGTACCTGTCCTTTTCAGGGCACAGACCATACAAATCTGCCCAGCAGTATTTCCCGCCTCCCAACCACCAGTCCCGCCTCCCATCACCGGCTCTGGTACAGACCGTATAAGTCTGCCCTCCCCTATCCTCGCCTCCCAACCACCAACCCCTCTTCCCCCCACCTGCTCCGCCACCCAATTTCAGCTAAGCTTCTGAGGATCCCTTCCTTCTGCACAGGATTCCTCTATGCATATCCCACGCATGTTTGAACTCTGTTACCGTTTTCATCTCCACCACCTCCCGTGGGAGGGCATTCCAAGCGTCCACCACCCTCTCCGTGAAAAAATACTTCCTGACATCTTTCCTGAGTCTGCCCCCCTTCAATCTCATTTCATGTCCTCTTGTTCTACCGCCTTCCCATCTCCGGAAAAGCTGGCTCTAATGCTTGAAATCTTTTCCCACCGAGAAAAAGTCAGCAGTAGCATTAATAACACCAGGACCATGGTTTGCAGATAATGTGACATTCAAAATCAAACACTGTAAAACCCAAACCCACAAAAACACTAATCTTAATGTTACAGATTGATTATAAATAGCCCTCACAAAAGCCATATTATCTGAAAGCAGCATCACCATCTTATGTTTTAATCTCTCATCACACCATTGCACTGGGAATAGCTCCAAGAAAGCAATATTCCTACACCAACCTGATGCCCTGCACCTTTCATGCCATTCTGCCACCAGGGGCGAAGCCAGACCGGCGGGAGGGGGGTCCAGAGCCCAAGGTGAGGGGGCACATTTTAGCCCCCCCCCCCTGGCACCGCCAGCACCACCACCACCAACAACTCTGCCCCCCCCCCCTGCCGACGACCCTCTCGACCCCCCCCCCCCCGCCCGCCCGCCTTCGCCGTTGCCTACCTTTGCTGGCGGGGGACCCCTGCCAGCCGAGGTCCTCTTCTTCCTTCATTCTGTTTCTGAGTCTGCAGGACGTCAGACTCACAGAAACAAAACGAAGGTAGCAGACAGCGGCGGTGGGTTGGCGGCAGGAGGGGGAGTTGAGAGGGTTGTCAGCAGGGGGGGGGGGGGGTGGTCCATGGCCAAATCTACGGGGGCCAAGGCCCATAGTAGCTACGCCCCTGGCTGCCACATACCAAACGCCTTTAAAATGAATGCAACAACCACATTGACCCGAAGCATCCATAAACAATTTCAAATTGACTAGTGATCCTGCCGTTGTCGTGAGCAAAAATGGTTTCTACTTGTGAATCAGTGTTTTAAAACAAATATGGCTCCTGTTAAATTGAATTTGCTCCCCCAAGATTTGAGGTTAAAAGCTCAGTTAGACCATTTTAAGAAGGGTTAAAAATCTATTCCTTTATGCAAGCCGTTATAACTCCTGATCAGGGATTAAACCAGGTTATCTAAGATTTATTTATCTACGTGGTTGCACTGCCTCCATTGCATGCAAATCTAACTCATGAATACGAAAATGCCAAACCCCTAAGAGAGAAACTACATTGGCTCCCACTAAAAGAACGAATTGCGTTCAAAGTTTGCACCCTGGTCCACAAAATCGTTCATGGGGAAGCCCCGGCCTATATGTCAGACCTTATAGACTTGCCTACCAGGAACGCAAAAAGATCAGCACGCACATTCCTCAATCTCCACTACCCTAACTGCAAAGGGCTAAAATATAAATCCACATTCGCAACCAGTTTCTCATACATTTGTACCCAGCTATGGAACGCACTACCGAAGGCCATAAAAACAACACAAGACCTAACTAACTTCCGAAGGCTACTGAAAACAGATCTGTTCAAGAAGGCATACCATAAACATCCAGCTTAAATAGTAAATAATAAGACTTTACACGACCTAGACATAACTGAAATCTTACCACTTGACTGATTAACCTCTTTGCCATTAATGAACAAGCACTACCACTTTAATCTTTATGTAGAATAGGGTCTCTCCATAGTCAATGACCTAAATTATGCTACAACCCAATTTATTACTCAGGAACCTTCATGCATTACCATAAGTTATTCTTCTTCCTTACCATGTTTATGCACACGATATATATCTATACCATGATCTGTTCCACGTATGTTATGTTCCATGCATTTTACCATATATGTATGCAACTTAATGCATTACCATTTGTAATTCTGTTACCCGGAAATGGCAACCGCCATTACGGCAAATGTAAGCCACATTGAGCCTGCAAATTGGTGGGAAAATGTGGGATACAAATGCTACAAATAAATAAAAATAAATAATTGTGGATATCCTGAAAACCTGACTGGCTGGGGTTCCCCCAGGACAGGTTTGGGAACCACTGGAGTAGGTTAAGGCTCAGCTTTATTATGGGCCTTCTTCAGCCTACTCCAGTGGTTCCCAAACCTGACCCTGAAGGCACCCCAGCCAGTCAGGTTTTCAGGATATCCATAATGAATATTCTTACACGTTCTCCGGCAACTGTTGTAACTTTGTCAATCTTTATTAAATACTTTACTCATTAATTAATAACATTACCGTTCACATATTTTAAAAACGTTTTGCACATACCAACATACACGACTCACTCTTCCTCACACTCACACCTACAAGCAAAATCACTTCTTACTCTTGTTAAATATTCTGAAATTTCTAATACAAATATCACTTCACGTTCCTCAAAAATCACTTCCAGAAGACGAAGTTTAGTAATTACTCCTCTTTGGAGATCAATAGAAATCAAACAAAATAAAACATGGAGAAGAAAATAAGATGATACCTTTTTTATTGCACATAACTTAATACATTTCTTGATTAGCTTTCGAAGGTTGCCCTTCTTCCTCAGATCGGAAATAAGCAAATGTGCTAGCTGACAGTGTATATAAGTGAAAACATTCAAGCATTACTATGACAGTCTGACAGGGTGGGAGGATGGGGTTGGGTAGGAGGTATGCATGGGGACATCAAAGCATATCATTGATATTCTAACAGGATGGGTGTCCAATAAAAAAGGTATCATCTTATTTTCTTTTCCATGTTTTATTTTGTTTGATTTCTATTGATAACCTTAAGAGTGGACTAACACGGCTACCACACTCCTCCTCTTTGGAGAGACACTCTGTTTCCCAAGGGATAGTTTACTTCAAATTGTGCTCCGCCCAGATCTTTTGTTTACTGCTCCCATGTCCCGGAGCTAATGCAACTGTGCTTCTCCGTCAAGTTATCTTCAATATTCATAAACATTAAAGCGTTCTTCGTAATCCATGAAGGACCCGAGGATCATGTGGCTTAGTAAACAGAGGGGTTGGCTTTTTCAAAAATGCTTGAATTAGCTTTTTAATATGTAAAATCTCACTGGGCTATTCCCAGTTTTCTGTTTTGTAATCCGCAGCGAGCTGCCCAAGTTTTCACAGAACATAAGCATTTATGTCATGTCAGTGCTGGTTCCTACTGAGCTGGAAACCCAAAAGATTAGGCAGAAGCTGTGAGCTCACGTCTTTCCTCTTCCTCGGGAAAGTCTATTTTTCATTCTTATATTTATTTATTTGTTACATTTATATCCCACATTTTCCCACCTATTTGTAGGCTCAATGTGGCTTACATAGTGCCGGAGAGGCGTTTGCAGACTCCGGTGTGAACAAATACAAAGTGATGTCGTGGTACGATAAAGTTCATGTGGCACAGCCACACTAGGGAATCGTACAACGGAAGAGTTGTGTTATGTCCATTACGTTCTTTAGTTTTGTTGTGTTGGAGAGATCAGGCATTTATGTTGGATCGGTAGGGTCTGCCTTTTTAAACAGGTTTTAGTGTTTTCCGGAAGTTTAGGTGGTCGTTCGTAGTTTTCAAGGCTTTCGGTAATGCGTTCCACAGTTGCGTGCTTATGTAGGAAACACTGGACGCGTAAGTTGATTTGTATTGGAGTCCTTTGCAGCTTGTGTAGTGCAGATTTAGGTACGTTCATGTTATATGCATTTAGGGGCCCTTTGACTAAGCCACGTAACTGTCTACACAAGCCCAGCACATGCCAAAATGGAGTTACCACCCAGCTACCATGTGGCTCTTGCAGTAATTTCAATTTTCGGACATGCATATCGAACACGCGCCAAGTGGCATTTGACGCGCGTAGGTCATTACCGCACAGTCACTGCTTGAGACTTTACCGCTAGGTCAATGGCTGGCGGTAAGGTCTCGGACCCCAGTTTTGATTTTGCTGCACATCCATTTTTCGGCAAAACTTTTTAAAAGGCCTTTTTTTTACAGGCGCGCTGAAAAATGGACCTGCGCGCGCCCAAAACCCACGCCTACACCGCCCACAGGCCGTTTTTCAGCGCACCTTAGCAAAAGGAGCCCTTAACTACCAAGGAAAAACAAACAAAAAAAGACCACCTATTTGGGTGGTCAGGAACAGTAACTTCTAAATGGCAGGTGACAATAGGCAATGCCGTCGGACCACTGGACCCCTATGGTTCTGAATAGAATACGGTGGAAGAAAGTTCATCAATAAAACAAAACAGTTAAAAATTGCATCTGGAAAGCATCAGCCACCAGAAAGTTTTGCAAGATATGCTGGAACAGACTTCTTTTTTTTTTTTTTTAACTAGTTTCTGTTCAGCTCTCTAGGGATCAGGTTAATAGGATTTAATGTCAGCGAGCGCCTTGACACCAGTGCTTGATTTTTTGCCAAGGTAGTGATTTATTTCATCCTTCTTACTGTGGGTGATTATAGGGAAATCTAAAGAAAATGCAATCTAAACATTCTCATTCTCAAAACCCAAAGCAGCTGATGCAGCTGAAAAACCACCTGTCCAGCTCTCTTGGGAGCATAAACTTATTTATGCTGGAGGCATTCACTGAAGGTAGGCGCTTTTAACAAAATGTCACTGTTTTGGACCAATATTTAACTTTCTTCCCAGGTGTTTCTTAGCCAACCTGCTCTAACATTGTGTGCACGTTCAGTCATTATTTTCACAGCTTAAGGAAGACTTTTCACAGCATTTGAAACCTCAACGGGCAAGGAACTCTGGCTTAGGTGAGCCTAATAGGAAAATAAAAATAAAAAAGACCATAGGGACCCTGCTCTTCTTATCTCTGCAGCGGCTTTGCTTCCTTCTTGAAAGGTTGGAAGCAGAACAGAGCCTGGCTTAACCCCAGACTTTCACTGGGCTCCTGTCTGTGGGATTAGAGCCAAGAGTGATCCAGGCTGGATCTATTTCTGAGCAGTTACAGTTCTGTCCAGAGACTGAAAGCATAATCCAGCAGTAAGCACTGTAGCTGTCAGTTCTCCCAACCCTCCCACCCCCTCCTCCTCACCTCCATACCTTTTAACATATGAAAAGAAAATGGCTGGCTGCCAAGGGTGAACATGGAACATCATTAAATCAAAATAAATCTGGTGAATTTGGGGAGTAACATCTGTTGCTAAATAGTTTAAAGGTTTTCTAAAGATAAATTTATATTCCGCCGTATACGTCTCGGTTCGATGCGGATTACGCTCACTAAGAAACCGGACATTCCCAGGAAATACAGAAAATTAATCAAAATAAAATCAACTACAACTAATCATTAACGTTTAAAACAAACTTTCTGAATAAGTAGGTTTTAATATGCTTACGGAACTGACTATAATTTATCTCAGAATGCAATAAAACTTGAACATCCTTTTCCAAGCGAAAAAGGATGTCAAGTAACCTGGTTACTACTACTACTACTACTATTTAGCATTTCTATAGCGCTACAAGGCATACGCAGCGCTGCACAAACATAGAAGAAAGACAGTCCCTGCTCAAAGAGCTATGTAATAAAAGTGAGCCAAGTATAGGACAATCAAGCCATTGTGACATCACTGATGAGGTTGGCTCTTATTGGTGGACTGAGGCATTATGACATCACAATATTAGCTCTGGTTACAAGAGACTACTACTACTACTTATCACTTCTATAGCGCTACAAGGCATACGCAGCGCTGCACAAACATAGAAGAAAGACAGTCCCTGCTCAAAGAGCTTACAATCTAATAGACAAAAAATAAAGTAAGCAAATCAAATCAATTAATGTGAACGGGAAGGAAGAGAGGAGGGTAGGTGGAGGCGAGTGGTTACAAGCGGTTACGAGTCAAAAGCAATGTTAAAGAGGTGGGCTTTCAGTCTAGATTTAAAGGTGGCCAAGGATGGGGCAAGACGTAAGGGCTCAGGAATTTATTCCAGGCGTAGGGTGCAGCGAGACAGAAGGCGCGAAGTCTGGAGTTGGCAGTAGTGGAGAAGGGAACAGATAAGAAGGATTTATCCATGGAGCGGAGTGCACGGGAAGGGGTGTAGGGAAGGACAAGTGTGGAGAGATTCTGGTTCTCCTTAAATTTAATGAAGGAAAAGTAAAAAAAAAAAAACAACTCAAAAAACAATGTTCTGGTAACTCTAGGGGCCCCGTTTACTAAGTTGCATGCTAAGCACGTAGATGCCCATGATTTTCCTATGGGTGGCTACACGGTTAGCACATGCTAATTTTTAGCACGTGTTAAAAATGCTAGCACACCTTAGTAAACAGGGCCATAGATTTTTACGTAAAAACCAAATGATCCAAGAGATAAGACAGAATTTTGTTATTATTATTTGTTTGAATATTATTAAATTTTGTTTATTTTAAACTTAACTTCAGGTCCAATTATTGGATAGCCTGGCTCATATTCCCACCTTTTTGTTTACACAGAGCTAATCCATACAATCAGTGGAATGCTGGAGCTGGCTCGCATTGGCTCGCAAGAGCCGGTTGTTAATTTTTCTGACATTTTGCGAGCCGGTTGTTGAGGCAGGGCGAGCCGGTTCACCTCTCCTCCCTCCGAGCTGCAGGGTCCCAGCACATACCTAGAGGCAGCCACCTTGGTGGTCTAGTGGATCCTTCAGGGTAGGAAAGATCCCCAGTTTTTCCTGCCCGCTGCCGGCGCTGACCTTCCGCTGCCGCATCACTCTTTAAAAATGGCTGCCGAGACTTCCAACGGCGAAGAATCCACTAGACCACCAGGGTGGCTGCCTTTAGGTATGTGCTGGGACCCTGCGGCTCGGGGGACTGGGGGAGCGGCGGGGAGGAGGCCTGGAGTAGGTGGGATGGGGACTGTAGGGTACTATTCCTCTCCAACCTAGTCCAAACCCCCATTTCTTCTTAATTACATTTAGTGTCAATAATTGTTAAAGAGCCAATTATTCGTGCTAATTGGCTTGTTATTTAATTAAATTGCGCACACAAATTGGGCATATACCCAAATTTGCACACACAATTTTTGGCGACTTTTACAGATTTAGGGGTTAACACATAAATTATAGAATGCCATGATTTATGTGCATAGTTTACCAAACTAGGTATGAATATTACACCAGCTCTATGAGTGGCATATGTGCTCGCATATAAAAACATTTGTGCATGTTTGTCCAGTTATATTAGACCCCTACTTTCCTTAAAAGAGTCGACTAGTGGTGTTCCTTTGTTGGCTGCCATCAGGGGCAAATCACTGCTGCGCCCCCCCCCCCCTGGATGCAGCATCCCCACCCCTGGTTCAGCATCCCCCCCCCCGGGTGCAGTGTCAACCCCCCCAGAATGCATCACCTCCATACACCCCCTCCACCGGGTGCATTGCTCTTACAGTGTCCCCCCCTGGGTGCAGTGTCCCCTCTCAGGTTCAGCATCATCCCCCCCCCCTCAGTGCATCACCTCTAAACACCTCCCCGGGTGCATTGCTCTTACATCTTGGGGTGCTGGGAGTAGCCACGTGGCTGTCAGCTCCGCCAGTTCCCTGCTTCCTCTGCCCCAGAACAGGAAGTAACACCCCTTGCAATGTGCACCCAGGGCGGACAGCCTTCACCGCCCCGCCCTCGGTACACCGCTGGAGTAGACGCTAAATAAGCACATTCATGCTGCCTAAAAACAAGCATGGTCTAATAGAATCATCATCCAGAGAATATCTCATTCTGCATTTCCCTATTTGTAGGAATGTAATCTATAAAACATTTCACAATGCCAGTTTCTCATATCAAGGCACTAAAATTTGGAATTTGCTACCAAAAACAATTAAATGTACAGATGATCACCTGTCCTTCAGAAACCTATTGAAAACTAATTTTTTCCAATTTAGCCTTTCAGAAAACAAAGAGTTGTATTTGAACATTATCCATGTCAGACTTTCTAGGGCAACCTGGATTTGTGAACCCTTGGGCCACTGTTGAGGAGCGGCAGCAGCAGGAAAAACCACCCCAAACAGGAGACCGGGCAGAACTCAGACGGGCTGGTAGGAACAGGACTGGAACCGCCGGACTGGAGCTGCAGCTGAAGTAGAGCAGACTGGAACAGGCAAGGCAGAAACGGGTAGGCTTCACCTGTGCTTGACCGCCGTTCCCCAGAGGTTGAGCCCCCGGGTGCGGGCGGCCGGCAGGACTATGAGACAGAAGGGAAAACCCAGAACTGCAGGGTCCAGCAGGCGGCCAGCAAACAGACAAGTAGCCCAGGAAACAAGCAGGAACAGAGGCAGGCAGTAACAGTAGAATACTCCAGGAACCAAGCGGGGTCAGAGGCAGGCAGCAAATAGTAGAATACTCCAGAAAACAGGCAGGGTTCAAAGACAGGATAAAAAGTAACAGGATAGCACTGCAACCACACTCACTGACGAGAAGCTCATCAGACCACCTCTGTTGCAAAGGCAAACCAGAAAGTTCCCAGGTGCTTGATAAAGGCAATCCCAGCTGAGGTCACGAATAAGGGTAAGGCTTGATTGCAGGAACAGCAGAGTACGGCTTGGCAAGAACAGGATCCAGGAACGGACTAGCCTGGACTGGACCGGATTTCAGGATTTCCCCACAGGCTTCAGGATTTACACATAGACTTGGCGTGGCTGGAGGAACCCCAAAGCAAGTCCAACCGGGAACACAGTCACAATCGTGACAATCCATTCATAAAATTAATTTCACTTCTTCTTTCCTCCCTAAGTCTATCTAGCCCTATTTGTATCCATATTTATTCATCTTCACTTCTTTGTTTAGAAACTTAATTTTGATTTCATCTTCTTCTCTATCCATCTACCCTTAAGAACAGTTGCATCCAGGTTAATTCACCACATATGTTATATTTGTTTTACAAAGCCAATGTTATAGCATTATTTATTGTACTTTATAATCTGTTTATGTAATTTTAATATGTATTGTTCATTTAATTGTTTGTTATATAAGCCACACACTCTCGGGCTAATGTGGGGTAAACATGTCATCAATAAGGGGTCCTTTTACTAAGCTGCGTAAGCGTCTATGCACACCCAATGTGTGCCAAAATGGAGTTACCGCCCGACTACCGTGTGGCTCTTGCGGCAATTTCATGTTTGGCATGCGTCCGATACGCGCATCTGAAAAATATTTTTTTTTATTTTTGGACGCGAGTAATGGATGTGCGCCAAGTGGAATTTGACACGCATAGGTCATTACCGCCCGGATTCTTTACCGCTAGGTCAATGACTGGCAGTAAGGTCTCAGACCCAAAAATGGACGCGCGGCAATTTTGATTTTGCTTCAGGTTCATTTTCGGCAAAAAAAAACCCCCACCAAGACCTTTTTCACAGGCGCGCTAAAAAATGGATTGGTACACACCCAAAACCCACGCCTACACTACCGCAAGCCATTTTTCAGCGCGCCTTTGTAAAAGGACTCCTAAATAAATAAAATTATGCTCCGGATGTTGTCATGGTAAGACAACCAACTCCCTTCTCCCTTGAGCTCTGAATGTTGCCTTTACAACCCTGGCTGCCTAGAGAGCAGAAAGCCTGACCTAGGATTATCTTCACAGCAACGCACGTCAAACTTTGAATTTTTGATAAATCTCATATGACTTGCCAGTAAATTAAAGAAACGAAATAATAAGTCAGGAGTTTGTCTTGAATACATTAATGCAAGTCTCTGTTCATGTTCAGTCACAGTATAAAATTGACTTCATCTTTAATGAGTTATTCCATCAAAAGATTTTTCTAATGAAGACAGCATAAATGAAATCTCCTTCCAAATACATCCCGATGGATTTGGACACTGAAATGTATTGCAATAGACAAGAGCTAGATCATGAATTTTATCTATTATATAGGGAATACTATGTAATTAACTCGGTATCATTGGCAGACGATGGCAGTTGAAGATGTTTATCTTGTATGATTGTCCTATATGTGTTTCAAGAGATGGCTGATCTTGCTAGTTCGCAACTGATAGGATCTGTTGTTACTTGAGCATGTATTTCTAAATGGGAGAGGTGACCCTGGGTTAATGATTTGGTCCACAGCATGCTGTTTCTGCTGCTCCTGTTTTCCCCCCTCCTGTTGTCATCAAAGAGTTTTGAAGTGCCAAGATCCTTGTAGCAGAATCTTCCTCTGTAGGGTTGGTCCTGCGCACGTTTGATTAGATATTGGGAGCTTTTGTTGCATAAACGAGTGAATATTACACCGACTGGACTTCTGTTGGGTTGGGTGGGTTGTGCTGATTCTCTAATGATACATGAACGAGGGGTAGTGTGGGAAAAGTGTATTATGCAATGTTAGACTCAGAGTAGGGCGCCAGACTTCTGGTCTTGGCGGAATGCTCTTCATACCCTAGCTTTAATGGAAGCTAGAGAGGCTCGTCTTACTCCAAAACGTAGAAAAACATTTTGGTCCATTTGGGAGCCATATATAATGTCTTTATCCTCGAGAGTTTGTAGTCTTTTGTTCAATCATTTATCGATATAATCCTCAAAAGTATTTGAATAGGTACCGATTTAGAGGGGGGGTTGGGATTATCTGGAAGGGAGGGATGGGTCATTATGGTAGAGTGGGAGGTGGTCTTGGGGTTGGGGGACGGGGGAAAAGGTGGTGGAAGGTGTTAATGGTTAGCTGTTAGAGAGCTAATGCTCTTGGGTTTAGTTCTTGTATAATGCATCAATTCTAACATGTTTGGATTTTGATATATGGTTGTCATTCTTTCTTCATATGTCTTGACATATAATTCTTTGTATTGTATATTATTTTGTTCAATGTTTAAAAGTCAATACAAATTTTAAACATAAATTGACTTGGGAAAATCCACTGCTTATTTCTGCGATAAGCAGCATAACATGTATTGAACTTTTTCGGGATCTTGCCAGGTATTTGTGACCTGGATTGGCCACTGTTGGAAACAGGATGCTGGGCTTGATGGACCTTTTCTCTGTCCCAGTGTGGCAATACTTATGTACTTATTTTATGATTGTGATTTTGTAGCTCATGGTGGGTAGGGTTATCCCGGGAATGCAAGCCATAGACATAGCAAATATAAGTACTGTACATAAGTAATGCCACACTGGGAAAAGACCAAAGGTCCATCGAGCCCAGCATCCTGTCCACGAAAGCGGCCAATCCAGGCCAAGGGCACCTGGCAAGCTTCCCAAACGTACAAACATTCTATACATGTTATTCCTGGAATTGTGGATTTTTCCCAAGTCCATTTAGTAGCGGTTTATGGACTTGTCCTTTAGGAAACCGTCTAACCCCTTTTTAAACTCTGCCAAGCTAACTGCCTTCACTACATTCTCCGGCAACAAATTCCAGAGTTTAATTATGCGTTGGGTGAAGAAACATTTTCTCCGATTTGTTTTTAAATTTACTACACTGTAGTTTCATCACATGCCCCCTAGTCCTAGTATTTTTGGAAAGCGTGAACAGACGCTTCACATCCACCTGTTCCACTCCACTCTATCATGTCTCCCCTCAGCCGTCTAACATATGTTACTATGTTACTATGAGGGACGTTCCTAAAGTTTGCCAAACATGGAATGGCGTTTTCAATCATTTAACTCTAGAATTTTCTGCAAAGTTTGTGCTGATCATTGTGACATTGCTCACTGGATGCAGAGCATTTAATTGATTCACAGCAAAAGTATGAATAAAGTGTAGTGTGTTGGATGTCTTAGTTCACCTGAATAATTGTACATTAAGGTCAGCAAACAAGTGATGAATTAGACCTTTATCAAACTATCTTAATATGTTGGTGACTTTCAAGAGCTAGGTCATTTCTGGACAGGATTACTGGCTGTCTTTATCGCATTTATTCACTGTGAGACATGTAGGCCAGGAGTTTGTGATGTGTCAAAGTTATTAATTCATAGGTGCCCTTATTTTGGATTGTGGCAAAAATGTTGTAATTAGTGCCAGACAAAAGTTATAGCTTTATAAAACTTATATAGACAAAAGGTTGATAAAATCCTGAGTGGAGTGGAAAGAGTAAATGTGAATCAATTGTTTGCTCTTTCAAAAAGGTACAAAAAATAGGGGACAGTCAATGAAGTTACAAAGTAGCACATTTAAGAAAAATAGGAGGAAATATTTTTTCACTCAGCATATAAATTAAGCTCTGGAACTCATTGCCAGAGCAAGTGATAAAAGCAGTTAATATAGCTGGGTTTAAAAAAAGGCTTGGACAAATTCCTGGAAGCAAACCCCCAAATTCTATATATGGGCACCTGAACTTGTGTGCATAAATTAGGTCACACATGGTCAAACTGCATATACAACTTAAGTGATTAACAAGTCAATCAGTGCTGATAATTGCGGACACACTGAAACTCCTGGGAGTCACAATTGGCTGAAATCTTACCCTAGATAGCCACGTGAAAAATGTAACAAAAAAGATGTTCCATGCAGTGTGGAAACTTAAAAGAGTGAAACCTTTCTTCCCAAGAGAGGTATTCCGCACTTTGGTGCAATCACTGGTATCAAGCCATCTGGACTATTGTAATTCCATCTATGCCGGATGCAAAGGACAAACTATTAAGAGACTCCAGACAGCCCAAAACACTGCAGCTAGACTCATATTTGCAAAAGCGAAATATGAAAGCGCCAAACCCCTCAGAGAAAAATTACACTGGCTTCCACTAAAGGATTGAATTACATTCAAGATCTGCACCCTGGTTCATAAAGTCATACATGGAGAGGCCCCGTCATATATATCAGACCTCACAGATTTACCAGCAAGAAATACAAAAAGTTCATCATGAACTTTTTAAAATCTCCATTACCCCAATTGCAGAGGACTTAAACACAAATCAATATATGCGTCTAGCTTTTCCTACATCTGCACGCAACTATGGAACGCACTACCGAATGCCATAAAGACAACACATGTGTTGCAACCCTACCTTGTTCTTCTGGCAGCGACCATATTGGAAGGATCAGCTGAGCAGCAACCATCTTGGGAAGATCATCTGAAGGGCAGCCATCTTGGAAGGATCGTTTGAGGAGCAGCCATCTTAGGAAGCTCACTAGGAGGCAGCCATCTTGAGTTCTTTTGGGCGTGCCCTATGGGAGCTCTTGCCTCACAGCTGAGACCAGGACCCTCTGATTGGAGGCCTATTTAAGAGCTGGCCTGAGCCACCATCCTTGCTTCGACTTCTATGATTATAGAGGTTTGGTGCTCGCATCGTGTGTTTCACTGCTTACTTGTCTGCTGATACCTGACTACTTGATCTGGACCTGACTACTCGTTGTGTTGCTGCCTGCCTTGACCTTTGGACCAGACCTGATTATCCACTGTATTGCTGCCTGCCTTGATCTTTGGACTCTACCTGATTACCCGCTGAGCTACGTCCGCCTTTATCACTAGCCAGGTCATTGGCTGCCCAACCCCGTCCAGATTACGAAGTCCTGGTGGCCACCTGCACCTGGGGGTCAACTCCTGGGGAACGGTGGTCACTTCCCAGGTGAAGCTAGGGGTTGTCCGGCTGCCTGACCAAGGGCGGCGCTGCTCTTCATCCACCGTGCTCAGTCCTGGCACAAGGGCTCACTATTCAAGTCCTAACACACGATCTGATAACCTTCCGGAAGTTACTGAAGACAAATTTATTCAAAGAGACTTATAACAAGAATCCTTCATAAAAGACTTGACATCAAAAATGCACCAGAACAAACCAACATTGATTCCTTTAATCTGGTTACTTTAATCACATTGATATTATTGAATGTTTTACCACATTTTCCCACCTATTTGCAGGCTCAATGTGGCTTACATAATACTGTAATGGTGTTTGCCAATTCGGTTGATAACAAATACAGGTGATATTGTGGTCGAAAGAGGTAGGTGTGTATTAGGCACCATGAAGATCGAAGGGAGTGAAGATTGTATATTGTCCACTACTATCATTGGTTAGGATGTGTTGGTGGGGGTGGGGATTTATGGTAGATCAGTGGGGTAAGCCTTTTTGAAGAGGTTGGTTTTTAATGATTTCCTGAAGTTTAGATGGTCATGGATTGCTTTCACAGCTTTTGGGAGTCCATTCCATAGTTGTGTGCTTATGTAGGAGAAGCAGGTTGCTTAAGTTGTTTTGTACTTAAGTCCTCTGCAATTTGGGTAATGTAGGTTTAGGTATGAACGTGCTGATCTGAATCTGTTTCTGGTTGGTAGATCTATGAGGTCTGTCATATTTCCTGGGACTACTCCGTAGATAATTTTGTGGACCAAAGTGCAGATTTTGAAGATGATTCTTTCTTTGATTGGGAGCCAGTGCAGCTTTTCTCGGAGGGGTTTGGCACTGTCGAATCGTGTTTTACCAAATATCAGCCTGGCTGCTGTGTTTTGGGCGGTCTGGAGTTTTTTGTGAGTTGTTCTTTGCATCCCGCATATTTATTCTGCGTAGCCTGAAAACCCAACACGGCTGTAGTGCCCCCAGGAGAGGTTTTTGCAAACTGATGTCAGCCTTGCTTGGAGACTTTTTAAAACAGGTTTTTCCATTTCTGTTTTTTCTTTCTTTCCTTTCTTGTTTGTTTGTATGCTCTTGGAGCAATGATGAGTCATTACTCATAGTTTCCAATTTTCGTGTGTTGCATTTGATGAAATTCCCTGAGACCCTTTCTGAATATATGACTCAGGCTATAAGAACTACGAGTGCAGCAAATGAGTCTTTAGGTGACATAAATCCAACTACAGTATAGCTTGGAATTGTTCGGATACTCTACAGCCACCGTGATCATATTGAACTCGAAGACACCAAGATTATGGTTGGTGTTGCTAGGGAGACAAAGCAAAGTATTCTGAATATTTTGGTGTCCAACTGTTTTGGTTGAAGAAACAAAAATCTGCTAGCAATCTCTCGGAACAGTTAAATCCGTTTCATATATGACACACGTAAGGCCTCATATTCTTATTATAAATGGACTTTTTCAGTGGGGGGGGGGGGAGGGAGGAAATATGTCATACCCACCCGTTCTACCTGTTGGCGTTTCCAAAATTTGCCATCTGTGGAAGACCCTGATAAGAATTCCAGGGGAGAAGAGACCAACGCGGGAGGAGCGAGATACGCAGAGATGCACAGAGAAAAGAATTGATGCTTAATCCAGGAGTCCAAGAAGGAGAATTAAAAAGGAGTGAAGAGGAGAGATTCAAGTATTGGGAGGTTTAGATACCACCAGGGGCTTTGGGAGAGTCAGGGAGTCCAGTAAAGAGCCAAAAGAAAGTAAGGGGGATATCCCAGAAGTAGCAGAAGACAAAATCAACCCCCCCCCCCCCCTAATCTGCTTTAGTGCTTTTAGGCTGTGAAGCTGCAATTTGTGTCCATTGACTGTTTCACTTTAAAGAAACGTACGTAAGAATACAAGAACCTGAGCGGTGCTATACTGGGACAGGCCAAAGGTCCATCAAGCCCAGTATCCTGTTTCCAACTAGTCAAATACCTGGCAAGATCCCCAAACAGTAGATTTTATGTTGCTTATCCTAGAAATAAGCAGTGGATTTTCCCAAGTCCATCTTAATAATGGCTTATGGACTTTTCTTTTAGGAAGATATCCAAACTTTTTAAAACCCCGCTAAGCTAACTGCTTTTACCACATTCTTTAGCAACAAATTGCAGAGTTTAATTACACGTTGCGTGAAGAAATATTTTCTCCAGTTCATTTTAAATGTACTACTTTGTAACTTGATTGCATTCCCCCTAATCCTAGTATTTTTAGAAAGAGTAAACAAGCGATATATGTCTACTCGCTCCACTCCACTCATTATTTTATAGACCAGTAAAGACTCTTGGAACAACACAACTGAGTCTGAAGGGTCTCCTTGAGCTTGTTTGCAATACAGCTTGCATCCTGAAGTTGATAATCCATGCTCCCGGTCAGAGAATCCATGCCTGGGTTTGAGGAAAGTCTGTGAGACTGAGACTAGCCCAAAAGGGAGGTTATGCTACAGTCCACAGAAACATTATGATTTTCTCCTGGCAAAGTAAAAAAAGAAGGCAACTTTATAACCTGGCCCCTCCAGTTAGATGTGCTAAAGGTGTGCACATACAGAAAAACAAAATGGGAAGTGGACCAATGACTTCAGGACTCCGAGACTAAAGTGATATAAAGTAGAATAAACTTTATTGCAGACTCGACACAGTACTGTGTTTCAGCCACAGGCCTGTCTCAGGAGTCTAAAAACATTTTAAAAGAGGAAAGTTTATATAAAATACATGTGACATAAATACATTAAAAAATGAAGTGACATAAATGCAGAAAAAAATTAACAACATAAATGAAACTAAGATAAATTAAATCCCAGGATTTGCAAACGTATAATTTATCTACATTTATATTTAAAGGTGTGCACTACACGCCAGTTCCAAACAGCATCTGTGTACCAGGATGCCATTATTGAATGCTATTGTAAACCTGAATTGGCGTGCCAACATTTAGGAAAAACCATTAATGCCGGAAGAATGACAGGAGTAAATGCTCGTGCCTAAGTGCACTATGCAGTGCAAATAACTTATAGTAATTTATAAGCGACACACATACGTAGGAGACAAGCCCATGCCCCTCCCGTGCTTCACTCAAATGTATGCCCTTTGCACTTGAACACTAGCACCCCTGAATCTATAAAGATTGCCAAAAATTGTGCATACAAATTTAGACATGGATCTGATTTGTGCACAGTTTAATTGAATAATGAGCCATTCCTTAGCGTCAGCAGCAGATGAATCCAGACATGTGGGTTGTGTCCATCTACCAGCAGGTGGCAATAGAGAGCACTGATTTGTACAGTGTCTAGTGGACATCACGATTCCTGGCTAGTCAGTATTCTCTATCTCCAGCAGGCGAAAGGACGTGTTCCACTGGCTCCTGGCTTGGTTTGCTCCTGTTCTAGGTTTGCTGGTTCATAAGAACATAAGAGTAGTCATACTGGGTCATACCTATTTATTTATTTGTGACATTTGTATCCCACATTATCCCAAACAAGTTTGAGTTCAATGTGGCTTACAATAAACAGTATAGGATACATAACAAAGAATAATGCATAAAAAAGTAATTTGTTGTAAGAATCCAATTTTACAAAATAATATCATAAACATAGTGGGATAGCTATGGGTGTTTAACATTTAGAAAATCTATTATGAATAAGAAATTGTACATGAAGCAAAGAGAAAGTTAATAGTAAATAGAGTAATAACCAATTCAGGTAATAATTAGTTGTTTGAGATATGGTTGTTCTTTTGTGAGGGTTTGTTTGAAAAGGAATGAGTTGAGGATTTTGCAGAATCTGGTATATTCCTGTATATTTCTTATTTTGGGTGGTAAGGAGTTTTATCATTTGGTTCCTAGGTAAGTGACATCTGCAGTGTGGACAGTTTTGTAGATCTTTTGGGTTTTGTTTTTTTTTTTGCAATTTGGGAGGTGCAGTCAGTATCCTGTTTCAACAGTGGCCAAGCCAGGCCACAAGTACCTGGCAGAAACCCAAATCATGTCAACATTCCATACTACAAATCCCAGGGCAAGCAGTTGCTTCCCATGTCTGTCTCAATAGCAGACTATGGACTTTTCCTCCAGAAACTTGCCCAAATCTTTTTAAAACCCACATATGCTAACCGCTATGCAACTCGGTATCCCTATTGAAACAAGATTGGCTAAAGCTGTAGCATGGGAATTAATAAAGATATTTTGTCAAGTAGCTTTTCCCTGCTTACAGATAGGGGACTAATTTTATGTCCCAGTTTCTACAGTAGGTATATCAATAGAAATCAAACAAAATAAAACATGGAAAAGAAAATAAGATGATACCTTTTTTATTGGACATAACTTAATACATTTCTTGATTAGCTTTCGAAGGTTGCCCTTCTTCGTCAGATCGGAAATAAGCAAATGTGCTAGCTGACAGTGTATATAAGTGAAAACATTCAAGCATTACTATGACAGTCTGACAGGGTGGGAGGATGAGGGTGGGTAGGAGGTATGCATGGGGACATCAAAGCATATCATTGATATTCTAACAGGATGGGTGTGGATAGGTGAGGGGTGGGGTGATCAACAGAGACATACAGCTTTATGGTTTATAATGGGCTAGGAACCCCAGATCCTTGTTAAGTCCTTTCTGTTGGGTGTTAAAATATTCAATCATTCTGACTTCAAAGGTCTTACGTTCTTGTATGGTTTTAAAGTTACTTTCAGGATTCTCACTGTGAAGTCACTGGTATAGTGTCCTGGTCCTGTAAAATACTGGAGCCCTACTGGCACCAGTATTGTTCATGTGATGTCTATGTAAATTGAATCTTGTCTTAAGCATCTGGCCTGTTTCTCCAATATAGCATCCTTCGTTACATTTTTTACACTGAATGATATATACCACATTGGAAGATGAGCAAGTGAAAGATTCCTTTATGTTGAATATCTTTCCTTTGTGGGGGTGATCACTGAGGGACCCACCCCACAATAGCCAGGCCCCCTGCAACCAGTCACAGAATTTGTGACAAGGCAGAATTGATGTGTAGGGCCTAAGCTCTTTCATTAAAACTTGGGGTCCATGGGTCAATTTTAGCAGACCATGGAAAAGGTGCCGGTACTCAGTACCCCCAAGTACCCCCTCAAAAAAAGCCCTGGTTTTGTATAACAAGTGTCATGACTCTTGGAGCTTGGTAATTAGAAGCCCCAATATCATAGAGCATAACCCTGGCGCAGCAATCACCTGAAGTCTCTATTATTTTATAAAGTCTCTTTTATTGAATAAATCACAGATAATTTACTCACAGATAGATGTTCAGGATACAGAGACTTCTTAATCTGGAGGCTGTGGGAGGTGGAGATCTGAAGAGAGGTAGTTGTATTGCAGGGGGAGGGGAAGTAGTTGAACAGGTAGAAAATAGTCCAAAGCTGGGTGACTGCAATGTGCGATATCTCATTGGAAGAAGATATTTACAGGGGTAAAAAATCCAGGTTCGTTACAGGGATTTTCAGCAGGACAGAGCTGTCTGGAGCGAGATGGTGTTGGCTCCATGTCCTTGGCTATAATGGAGGAAGAAGCCCCACATGGCTGAAAGGACAAAGAAGTGGTGGGGCTTCACACAGGGAGGAGCAGATAGAGACCAATGGGGACAGAGCTTGCTATCGGATAGCAAGGGGTAGTCCTAGAGATAGGAGGGAAAGGTCATACCTGGCTGACCTCTGTGGACAGAATAGTAAGACTGAGCAGGAAGACAAAAGAGCCAAGTTTGGCAGAGAGAGAGGGAGAGAGAGAAGGTCTGAGCAGCCTCACAACCAGTGATAGCAGTTCTTACACAGCCAAACAAGTGTGGTTGCACTGCCTGTGAACTACATTACCCACAGTGCATTGCTCATGTATTTTTCCAGTGGGGAAACTGCAGCAATGAGAGTCCTTGGGACTGAGAATAACAGTAAAGGCATTACACACATTTTAGGATCACGTTATAAACTAGTGCGAGGCTGTCGGAGGACAGAACAACAAGTGTGCACCAGAGTTTTAAAAATATAAGTACAGATAATTGCTAAACTCCTGCACCAAAAAATCTTGCAAGACCAAATTCATGGTCCCTTGGCTGTGCTAACACTTCCACCCCCTGGATGCATCTTATCTCATCCGTGAGGGTTAATAAAGCCTAACTGGGGGCCCTTTTACTAAGCTGTGTAGACGCCTAGTCACGTCCAACGCGCGTCAATTTGGAACTACCATCTGCCTACCACATGGCCCGGGCGGTAATTTTATTTTTTATGCGCACCGGAAAAGAATCTTTATTTTCCGGCGTGTGGTGCTAACCGGGCAGTAAAAGGTGTTCTACGTGTATAGACCATTACCACCCAGTTAACACGTGAGACCTCACCACTAAGTCAATGGGTGGCGGTACGGTCTCAGACCCAAAATGGATGCGCCAATTTTTATATTGCTGCACGTCCGTTTTGTGCCAAATGTTTAAAAATTTGATTTTTTTTTTTACAGGTGCGCTGAAAAATGGATCTGCGTGTGTCTAAAACACACGCCCCATTGAGGTGGCGGTAAGGGCTCCCGCATTAACCCAGCAGTAACCAGGCAGCATACAGCACTGCCCGTTACTGCCGGGTACACTCCAGCAAAAAAAAAAAAAAAAAATTCATAGCACTGGAAATTACGACGTGCAAGGGGTGGGAAGTACCACTGGGCTGCTGTGGTAGCCCGGCGGTACTTCCTATATAGCGAGCAGTAAGCAGGGGTGTAGCTACGTGGGGCCACAGGCCCCTGTGGATTTGGCCATGGCCCCCCCCCGCCGCCTGACCCTCTTGACCCCCCTCCCGCCGCTGTCGGGTACCTTTGCTGGCGGAGGTCCCCAACCCCCGCCATCCAAAGTCCTTTTCTCCAGCGCGGCCACGTTGCTGATCTATTTATTTTTATTTTTTTATTTTTGTTACATTTGTACCCCGTGCTTTCCCACTCATAGCAGGTTCAATGTGCCTTACATATTATATACAGGTACTTATTTGTACCTGGGGCAATGGAGGGTTAAGTGACTTGCCCAGAGTCACAAGGAGCTGCCTGTGCCTGCAGTGGGAATCGAACCCAGTTCCCCAGGACCAAAGTCCACCACGCTAGCCACTAGGCCACTCCTCCACAAGGCTTCTGTTTTTGTGAGTCTGACGTCCTGCACGTAAAGCATACAATGTGCAGACGTCAGACTCACAGAAACAGAAGCCTGCCCATTGCAGATCAGCAATGCAGCCGTGTCGGAGAAGAGGACTTCGGCTGGCGGGGGTTGGGGACCACGTGTTGATCTGCAGGGCAGGCTTCTGTTTCTGTGAGTCTGATGTCCTGCACGTACTTGCAGGACATCAGACTCACAGAAACAGAAGCCCAGTGGCGTACCAAGGGGGGGGCGGTGGTGGCGGTCTGCCCCGGGTGCACGCCGCTGGGGGGTGCCACGGTGCGCACCTGCTCTGAGTTCGCTAACTTCACTCGTTCGCTGCAGCTCCCTCTGCCCTGGAACAGGTTACTTCCTGTTCCGGGGCAGAGGGAGCTGCAGCGAACAAGCAAAGTTAGCGAACTCGGAGCAGGCGCGTGCCGCGGCACCCCTCCCAGCGGCGTGCACCTGGGGGGGGTGTCATTTCGCCGGAGGGGGGGAGGTGTCATTTAGCGGGGGAGGGGGGGCGCATCGGCGATCCGCCCCGGGTGCCATCCAGGCTAGGAACGCCACTGCAGAAGCCTGTCCTTGCAGATCAACAACGCAGTCCCCAACCCCCGCCAGTCGAAGTCCTCTTCTCCGGCATGGCTGCATTGCTGATCTGCAATCATTAGCATGTGCTAAAAAACACTAGCATGCCTGTGTAAAAGACCTCCTAGGTTATTCTTCCACTTTTCAATGCATTTGTAAATAAAGCCCTATATGCAATTATCAAAATAATATTAGAAAAATGTATACCTTTTAATCTAATCTAATTTATTCATTCAAATTCCACCAACTCCCCGATTAAGCAAATCACAATTGATAAGTAGGAATATCACCTGGAAATAAAAAATAATAAGACCTAAAAATGTTCAGCCAATGCAATCACAGAAATAACAAAAAGAATAATTAATCACCAAGAAATGTACTAAATAAAAATGTCTCCAGTTGGTGACAAAAAGCTGGATAAAAATTCTGTAATTTGAGATCCAGAGGGACAGATCACTCCAAATTAACAAAGAGAGCTAGCCGCCAGTCTTTTGTAACATAGGCCTCTCACCGAGGGAAAAAGGAGAGTCAAATTACCTTTGTTATGATGACCTACTAACAGCTGAAAAGACAAAAGACATAGGAGGGACACTGGACTAATTCCCTGAATAATTTTATAGACCAAGAAAAGCCACTTTGAACATGATTCGTGCCTGCACTGGCAACCAATGCAGGTGAATCAATAAGGGAGTACTCATGTTTACGAGACCTATAAACCGTGCTAGCAGCTGTGTTCTGCAATCACTGAAATGTGCTTCTAGATTTATCCGACATCCCTGAATATAATGATTCTAATAACCCAAGGGTCCTGTTCACTAAGCTGCACTAGCTTTTTTAGCGTATGCTAACCATGTAGATGCCCATAGGAACACTATGGCCATCTACACGGTTAGCGCGGCTTAGTAAATAGAGCCCCAAGAGGGGCATTTTCGAACGGGGATGCCCATCTCTAAGGGCATCCATCTCTGAGGATGTCCCTGCGAAGGGGCGGGGCATCCCGTATTATCGAAACAAGATTGGCGTCCATCTTTTGTGTCGATAATACAGTCAGGGATGCCCAAATCTCAACATTTAGGTCGACCTAAGAGATGGTCGACCTAAATGTTGAGATGGTCGACCTTAGAGATGGTCGTCCCCGTTTTTCGGCCATAATGGAAACCGAGGACACCCATCTCAAACACAACCAAATCCAAGCCCTTTGGTCGGTGGGAGGAGCCAGCATTCATAGTGCACTGGTCCCCCTCACATGCCCTAGAGGGCACTGCAGTGGACTTCATAAATTGCTCCCATGGTGCATAGCCTCCCAAAGCCCACTACCCACAACTGTACAACACTACCATAGCCCTTAAAGGGTAAAGGGGGGCACCTAGATGTGGGTACAGTGGGTTTCGGGTGGGTTTTGGAGATCTCCCATTTACCAGCACAAATGTAACAGGTGGGGGAGGGGAGTGCACTGCACTGCACCCACTAGAACTGCTCCAGGGACCTGCATATTGCTGTGATGGAGCTGGGTATGACATTTGAGGCTGGCATAGAGGCTGGCACAAAAATGTTTTTAAATTTTTGGGGGGATGGGAGGGGTTGGTGACCACTGGGGGGAGTAAGGGGAGGTCATCCCCAATTCCCTCCGGTGGTAATCTGGTCAGTTTGGGCACCTTTTTGAGGCTTGGTCGTGAAAAAAATTGAAACCAAATAAAGTCAGCCAAATGCTTGTCAGGGACGCCCTTCTTTTGACATTATCGGTCTAGGACGCCCATCTCTTAACCACGCCCCCGTCCCGCCTTCAGTAAACTGCTGACTCGCCCCGGTGAACTTTGGTCGTCCCCGCAACGAGAAGCAGTTGAGGACGCCCAAAATTGGCTTTCGATTATGCCGATTTGGGCGACCTTGAGAGAAGGACGCCCATCTCCCGATTTGTGTCGGAAGATGGGTGTCCTTCTCTTTTGATTATGCCGCTGATAGTGTAACAATACCAGTGTCTGGGCAAAAAACAATGAAATAGTTTCTCACAGAAATATGATCTTATTGCATGCAACTGATCTGGAAATGGAGGGGATGGTGGAAGGGAAGGGAGGTTGGACTCCATATAGGGCCTGTGGTTCTAGGTCAGTTCCCAGCTGGGCAGTTCCCACCCACCAATTCCCACCTAGGACAATTCCCACTGAACAAATTCCCACCACACCAGGGAGGACAATTCCCACCCATAACCCTGCCATGAGTGGGAAAGCGCGGGGTACAAATGTAACAAAAAAAAAAAAAAAAAAAAGCACACTAGGACAAATAATGTCCCTCCTTTTTCTCTTCCACATCGTTTGGGGGCCAGTACACCCTCACAACCCCCCCCCCCCCACAACATTATCTTTTATACATCCCTTTCTCCTTCCAGACATGCAGTTCATGTGTGGGGGGGGGGGCAATGCCCCCTCCCCCAAAATAGGTTTGAACCTAATTCATCTATCTGGGATCTAAATGTTATAGATAAATAAATAGATAGATAAATATAAAGAGCAGTTCACGTGTGGTGGTGGGGGGGCAATGCCCCACTACACCCCCAAAACTAGGTTGCAATCTAATTCAGCCCCTCAAAATGACACACTGATTACAATTTATAACAAATTACTATTCTACCTATGAAAAGTTATTCCGTTATTACATGTCCTCTGTGTACATCCATGTACTGCTCTAACCTCGTTTCAGACGCTGTTAAAAAAAAACCAAAAAGCACCACCAGGACTTGTGGGACCCGATCAAGAAAGAAGCTACAGGCTAGGGAGGGTGGACAGTCCTTGGTGGGAATTGTCCCCTTAAGTGGGAATTGTCCGGAGGGGAACGCGTCGTTCACAGCCGTTGCATTGATTTTCTCGCCTCTCATGCCATCCTCGATCCGCTTCAATCTGGCTTTCGCCCACTACACTCGACAGAAACGGCATTATCCAAAGTCTGTAATGACCTGTTCCTCGCCAAATCCAAAGGTCATTACTCCATCCTCATTCTCCTCGACCTATCCGCCGCTTTTGACACTGTCAATCACGACCTACTTCTTGACACACTGTCCTCCTTTGGGTTCCAGGGCTCTGTCCTCTCCTGGTTCTCCTCTTATCTCTCCCATCGTACCTTCAGAGTACACTCTCATGGCTCTTCCTCCACCCCTAATCCGCTCTCTGTTGGAGTCCCTGAGGGTTCTGTCCTTGGACCCCTTCTTTTCTCTATCTACATCTCTTCCCTGGGCTCCCTGATCTCGTCTCATGGCTTCCAGTATCATCTCTATGCTGACGACACCCAGCTTTATCTCTCCACACCTGACATCATTGCAGAAACACAGGCCAAAGTATCGGCCTGCTTATCCGACATTGCTGCCTGGATGTCCAACCGCCACCTGAAACTGAACCTGGCCAAGACCGAACTTCTTGTCTTCCCACCCAAATCCACTTCTCCTCTACCTCCACTCTCTATCTCGGTTGATAACACCCTCATCGTCCCTGTCTCATCTGCCTGCAACCTCGGTGTCATCTTCGACTCCTCCCTCTCCTTCTCTGCGCATATCCAGCAGATAGCCAAGACCTGTCGCTTCTTCCTCTATAACATTAGCAAAATCCGCCCTTTCCTATCTGAGCACACCACCCGAACTGTCTTCCACTCTCTCGTTACCTCTCGCCTTGACTACTGCAACCTACTCCTCACTGGTCTCCCACTTAGCCACCTATCCCCCCTTCAGTCCGTTCAGAACTCTGCTGCACGTCTTATCTTCCGCCTGAACCGATACACTCATATCACCCCTCTCCTCAAGTCACTTCATTGGCTTCCGATCAGGTACTGCATTCAATTCAAGCTTCTGCTACTAACCTACAAATGTACTCGATCTGCAGCCCCTCTTTACCTCTCAACCCTCATCTCCCCTTACGTTTCCTACCTGTAACCTCCGCTCTCAAGACAAATCCCTCCTTTCAGTACCCTTCTCCACCACCGCCAACTCCAGGTTCTGCCCTTTCTGCCTCGCCTCACCCCACGCGTGGAACAAACTTCCCGAGCCCATACGCCAGGCCCCCTCCCTGCCCATCTTCAAATCACTGCTTACAGCCCACCTCTTCAATGTCGCCTTCGGCACCTAACCACTACACCTCTACCCAGAAAATCTAGACTGCCCCAACTTGACATTTCATTCTTTAGATTGTAAGCTCTTTGAGCAGGGACCGTCCTTCTTTGTTTAATTTGTACAGTGCTGCGTAACCCTAGTAGCGCTCTAGAAATGTTAAGTAGTAGTAGTAGTAATACCAGGACCTCTTTATTTATATTTACTATGTAGACTTGCTATCAACGGTAGGCAGTGACCATTAATTTGGCCTTCGTGACCTCAGTGAAGCAAAGCATATGAGCACAGGCTACCACTTACTGCAGTATAATATCTAGTCCCATTCTTCCACGTTTTTAATCCATGTCTTATGTGCCATTTATTATTTGCAAGAAAAATAAATTCATAGCTGTCATCTATATGTATCAGCAATTGAATCAATGCAATTACTGCTTCTCGAGTTGTTATTAGGGATATCAGCTCTGCCGCCCCAAGGTTTGCATGGTTGTATCCTACTATTAATCTCTGCACTTGATAGCTGGCAGAAGGCAGAAGCCCAGTGAAAATATTCCAAGTGTTTATTATGAAGATTAAAAAAATTCACCATCGATTTTTTTTTCAGTTCAGAACATGTGTTGATTTTATGTAGCTGTCACCCCAAGTTGGAGTTAAAGAAATCAAAGAAATGAAGGCTAAGTGCTGGGGAAAACGTTAATGTAAAACTGCATCGCATTTTGATATGGGACTTCATGATTAAAATAAGATGGGAGAGTTAGCGTAAATGAAGAGGTAGATATGATAGTCATCGGAGAGACCTGGTGGAAGGAGGACAATCAGTGGGACACTGTATTAACAGGGTATAAATTATATCGCAATGACAGAGTGGATCAGGTTGGAGTGGGGGTTGCACTATATGTTAATGAGGGAATTGAGTCAAACAAAGTCAACGTTCTACGTGAGATAGCAGCATGGATTCTATATGGACAGGAATTCTGTGTGTGAAGGGAAGGAGTATTCTGGTAGGGCTGTACTACTGTCCACCAGGACAGGAGGAACGGACAGCTGAAGAAATGTTTGCAGAAATTAGGAAAGCTGGCAAATTGGGTAACAGTGTAATAATGGGTGATTTCAATTACCGTAATCCAACGGAATAGGTAGAATCTATTATCAACAAAAAATATATCTTTCTACCTTATATACAATATGTTTGCAAGCAACTATGGCATCCCCTGGGCAATAAGATTTTCAACAATCACAAAAACATGGAATAAAAAAGACATCAGGTATTACAGAAACACCTCTTTGTCAAAGGACAAGCCTTTTGTATAATGAGGGAACCATATCAATCATGTGTCTTCAAAAAAAACTCCACAAAACTCTTTTGCCACTTGGCTTAACCATGTGCTCTACAAACATTTGTAAAGGAGACTTAAATAATCCAATTTAAATTTAAAAGGCTTGGAAAGAGTACTTATCTTGGCTGAAGAATTATCCTACTTTATGAACCTAGCCTCACGTCCACTGTACTCCACACTTCAATAAAGTCCCTACAGGGTCGCCCTGTTTCGCTATGATATAGCTGCTTCAGGGGAATATTTATATATGTGGAAAAAATCCAAGCTCATAACGTCTCGCCGTCTCCACTTTACTCTGGTTCAAAACATGGCGGATTTCAATTACCCCAATATTGAATGGATAAGTATTACATCAGGGAGCACTAGGGAGGTAAAATTCCGAGACGTAATAAATGACTGCTTCTTGGAGCAACTGGTCCAGGGACTGACAAGAGGGGGAACTATTTTAGACCTAGTCGGCAAAAGCATTGGTTGGACCACTAGAAACCCCAAGAAACCAGCGAAAGACATCACCAACTGCCTCCCTCTGTCATGTGAATTCCAGGCCCCCTCCCTGTCCTCGGAGTTCCATGCTCCCCTCTCCTCGGAGTTCCAGCTCTTCCTTCCTCGGTCTCTGTCTTTGGAGTTCCACACCCCCGCGTGTCCGTCCCTCTCTCTCCTCGGAGTTCCAGGCCCCTTCCCCTCTGTTCCAAGGCCCCTACCTCCCTCCCTCCCTGTCCTCCCCTTTGAGTCCCAGGACCCCCCTCCCCTTCCAGTTACAGGACCCCCCTTCCCCCTCCCGTTCCAGTTCCAGGACCCCTCCCTCCCTCCGTCCCCTCCCCTGCCCTCCGAGTTCCATGCACCCCCTGTCGCCCGAGTTCCACACCCCCGCGCCTCCCTCCCTCTCTCTCTGTGCCCTCCGAGTGGAAGCAGGACGTGTGCGGCTGCCCCTCCCCTTCGTAAGTGCCGGCTGTCTCTCCTCCGAGTTCCACCGCCCTGCCCCGCCCCGCGCCTCCCTCCCTCTCTCTCTCTCTGTGCCCTCCGAGTGGAAGCAGGACATGTGCGGCTGCCCCTCCCCTTCGTAAGTGCCGGCTGTTATTTAAAACTTCTTACCCCTAGTCCGCCAGCAACAGTGAAGTCGAGCAGGCATGGCACGGCGCTTCACACTGCCTTCACTTCTGTTTCAGCTCTGCCTCTGGTCCCGCCCTCATTAAGGAATTCAGAAAATCATTAAAAACTCATCTATTCGGAAAGGTTTACCTGACTGACCCAACTTAAATGCCTCAACTCTGCAACACTTTACTACCAAGATCGTTTTGGACATTACCTAACCCTCCTTATATTTAATCCACATACCTGAATCTTATCTTCTCTATTCTACCATAACTTCTTCTGTATTTGTCCCTACCGGACTTAGCGAATGCCTTTACGGTACTAGGTAAGCCACATTGAGCCTGAAAATAGGTGGGAAATGAGGGATACAAATGTAACAAATAAATAAATAAGACCAAGAATACTACCCGCCCCATCTCCCTCCTACCCTTCCTCTCCAAGACACTTGAGCGCGCAGTCCACAGCCGCTGCCTTGATTTTCTCTCCTCTCATGCCATCCTTGATCCGCTTCAATCCGGTTTTCGCCCTCTTCACTCGACAGAAACAGCACTTTCTAAAGTCTGTAATGACCTGTTCCTTGCCAAATCCAGAGGCCACTACTCCATCCTCATCCTCCTGGATCTATCCGCTGCTTTTGACACTGTCAATCATGACTTACTTCTTGCCACACTGTCCTCATTTGGGTTCCAGGGCTCTGTCCTCTCCTGGTTCTCCTCCTATCTCTCCCACCGCACCTTCAAAGTTCACTCTCATGGATCTTCCTCCACCCCCATCCCCTTATCTGTTGGTGTTCCCCAGGGATCGGTCCTTGGACCCCTTCTCTTCTCAATCTACACCTCTTCCCTGGGCTCCCTGATCTCATCTCATGGTTTCCAGTATCATCTCTATGCTGATGACACCCAACTGTATCTCTCCACACCAGACATCACCGCGGAGACCCAGGCAAAGGTATCGGCCTGCTTATCCGACATTGCTGCCTGGATGTCCAACCGCCACCTGAAACTGAACATGTCCAAGACCGAGCTTATCGTCTTTCCACCAAAACCCACTTCTCCTCTTCCTCCACTTTCTATCTCAGTTGATAACACCCTCATCCTCCCCGTCTCATCTGCCCGCAACCTCGGAGTCATCTTTGACTCCTCTCTTTCCTTCTCTGCGCATATCCAGCAGATAGCCAAGACCTGTCGCTTCTTCCTCTTTAACATCAGCAAAATTCGCCCTTTCCTCTCTGAACACACCACCCGAACTCTCGTCCACGCTCTCATTACCTCTCGCCTGGACTACTGCAACTTACTCCTCACCGGCCTCCCACTTAGCCATCTATCCCCCCTTCAGTCTGTTCAGAACTCTGCTGCACGTCTCATATTCCGCCAGAACCGATATACTCATATCACCCCTCTCCTCAGGTCACTTCACTGGCTTCCGATCAGATACCGCATTCAATTCAAGCTTCTCCTTCTTACCTACAAATGCACTCAGTCTGCTGCCCCTCACTACCTCTCTACCCTCATCTCCCCTTACGTTCCCGCCCGTAACCTCCGTTCACAGGATAAATCCCTCCTCTCAGTACCCTTCTCCACCACCGCCAACTCCAGGCTCCGCTCATTCTGCCTCGCCTCACCCTATGCTTGGAACAACCTTCCTGAACCCTTACGCCAAGCCCCCTCCCTGCCCATCTTCAAGTCTTTGCTTAAAGCCCACCTCTTCAATGCTGCGTTCGGCACCTAACCCTTACCGTTCAGTGAATCCAGACTGCCCCAATTTGACTGCCCCGATCGGACCGACCGTTCACTTGTCTATTAGATTGTAAGCTCTTTGAGCAGGGACTGTCTCTCTTTGTTAAATTGTACAGCGCTGCGTAACCCTAGTAGCGCTCTAGAAATGTTAAGTAGTAGTAGTAGTAGTATAATGCCTCTGTATTACTCCATGGTGTGACCTCACTTGAGTATTGCGTTCAATTCTGGTCACTGTATCTCAAAAAAGATATAGTGGAATTAGAAAAGATTCAAAGAAGGGTGACCAAAATGATAAAGAGGATGAAACTCTTCTCATATGATGAAAGGCTAAAGAGATTAGGGCTCTTCATCTTGGAAAAGAAATGGCTGAGGGGAGATATGATTGAGGTCTACCAAATTCTGAGTTGTGTAGAACGAGTAGAAGTGAATCGATTTTTTGCTCTTTCAAAAAGTACTAAGACTAGGGGACATTCAGTGAAGTTGTATGGAAATACATATAAAACAAATAGGTGGAATTATTTTATCACTCTGGAACTCGTTGATGAAGGATGTGGTAACAGCAGTTAGCATATCTAGGTTTGGACAAGTCCCTGGAGGAAAAGTCCATAGTCTGCTATTGAAATAGACATGGGGAAGCCACTGCTTGCCCTGGGATTGGTAGCATGGAATGTTGCTACTCTTTGGGATTCTGCCAGGTTCTTGTGACCTGGATTGGCAACTGTTAGAAAAAGGATTCTGGGCTAGAAGAACCATTGGTCTGACCCAGTATGGCTATTCTTATGTTCTTATGAATTGCTGCCTTACATCTTATTCACCACTTAATTTCATTCTCGGTCCAAAAATGACATCCACAGTGACAAAAGCAAATCTACAGTGTACACCAAGATATGAAAAATACCTGTAAACCTTTTAGTTATCTTAAGAGTGAAAAATATTCCTTCTTTGGTCAATGCTATGGCGGACCGTGGCTCAGTGGAGGATGAAGAGTGCACCCTCTTATATTTCCCCTAGCTCTGAATGTGGCCTGCAGCCACTGAGGCCAGCACTGCTACTCCCATTGAAGTTATTGGGAGCGGGGTAGGTATGCGGTGGGAGTAGGGGCGTGGGCGGGGCATATCAGGTGGCAGCTGTTTCTCCAGTGCCCATCCATTCAACCTGTTGGCCCACCCAAAAATGGCCTTCTGGCTACGCCACTGGCCCGCGGGGATGGGAACAGTGCCTGTGGGGACGGGGACAAAATTTGTCTCCCGTGTCATTTTCTGCTTTGAAGCCTGTTAATGAACTGGACCGTTATTTATGTTTGAGTGATGAGGATGACGATATTTTGAATTTTTTGGAACAACAAGCCAACATGCTGGCCACAACTAGCAAAATTTGCATGGGGGGATTCTGTACATTCATGCTACCAGCACATCTTCGAAGAAGACAAGTTGATGTTTTTACTATTGTTTTGTATTTGTGATTTATAAACAACAGTTGCGCAGCATATTGTTCATGCTCATACTTTAATAAAAAGATTTAAATATAAAATAATAAATGTTCGAGGCTTCTGCAGATGAGGACAGAGCCCACGGGGATGGGGACAAACTATGTCCCTGTGTCATTCTGTAGTCAGAAGTCAAGGAAGAAGGACATCAAACATATAAACGGTGAGTGACCGTACTCACTCGCAAATGCGCAGTAGAGACTTCCCTCTCTGTCCCGCCACCGCGTCAATACTTGATGACGGGGGGGCGGGACAGAGAGGGAAACTGCACGAAGGGGAGGGAACCGCCGAGGTCGCCACCGCTCCCCCTCCCCCCGAGGTCGCCGCCACTGGCACCCCCCTACCCGGAGTCGCCGCTGCCGCCACCCCTCCACCCGGCCCGTTTCTTCGCTATTCAACTTACATCTCCGCAGCAGGCAGATCAGCTGAGCTGCCGTTGGCCTTCCTTCCCTGCCTGTGTCCCGCCCTCGCCGACGTTACGTCACATGAGGGCGGGACACAGGCAGACAACGAAGGCCGACGGGAGCTCAGCTGATCTGCCTGCTGCGGAGATGTAAGTTGAATAGCGATGAGACGGGCCGGGTGGAGGGGTGGCGGCGGCGGCGGAGACCAGGGGGGGGACCGGCAGCGGCGACCTCGGGGGGGAGGGGGCAGCGACGACCCAGTAGCCCATTTTAATGGGCTCAACGGCTAGTTTAATATATACTGCACCTGGCTGGTTAAATACACTCAAGCCGGGTATCCACCGATATTCAGCGTGCTTCCCCCCCCCCCCAAATGGCCGCATGGCTAATTTTAACTTACCACGCGGGAGGGGGGTCCAGAGCCTGAGGTGAGGGGGCACATTTTAGCCCCCCCCCCCACCGACGACAACCCCCCCCTGCTGCCATCACCACCAACAACTTTGACCGCCCCCCCTGCCGATGACTCTCTAGACCTCCCTCCCGCCGCCAACCCTCCCCTGCCGTCACCGTTGCCTACCTTTGCTGGCGGGGGACCCCAACCCCTGCCAGCTGAGGTCGTCTTCTTCCTTTGTTCTGTTTCTGAGTCTGACGTCCTGTACGTCTACTACTACTACTACTACTTAACATTTCTAAAGCGCTACTAGGGTTACGCAGCGCTGTACAATTTAACATAAAAGGACAGGCCCTGCTCAAAGAGCTTACAATCTAAAGGACAAGTGAGTAGATGATACGATGGGGGCAGTCAATTTGGGGCAGTTCGGATATCCTGAAGGTAAGAGTTAGGTGCCGAAGGCAGCATTGAAGAGGTGGGCTTTAAGCAGAGACTTGAAGATGGGCAGGGAGGGGGCTTGACGTAGGGGCTCAGGAAGGTTGTTCCAGGCATAGGGTGAGGCGAGGCAGAATGGGCGGAGCCTGGAGTTGGCAGTGGTGGTGATTCAGATATTCCACTAACTTCTTCATTAATAATTTTGAAATCCTGTTCTCCAGAATTCACGTTGTCTCCCAATAATTACAAATTGTTTGACATATTAGTTACTATAGCACAACGTATGATTCTAAATAATTGGAAAACCTCTTCAGTGTTAAATGAACATTTCTGGTGGCAATCTGTTCTAATGTACCACAAGCTAGAATTGGCTTCTGCCACATTCACAGGATCAATAATTAAAACAAATACTGTATGGTCTCCAATTGCTTCCTATCTTGATTCCATTACAAATGAAACTACATAAATGATAACTACCTATCTTAGATTACTATTATAACTATAATTATATAATTCCTTGGCACACTATAATCCATTATATATCTCCATAATGCATCTTTATTTCTTTTGGTTAATGTTATGTACTATTTACATTGTACTAAAATCAATAAAAAAAAATCTAGAAAAAAAAAAGTGGTGGAGAAGGGTACTGAGAGGAGGGATTTGTCCTGTGAACGGAGGTTTCGGGTGGGAACATAAGGGGAGATGAGGGTAGAGAGGTAGTGAGGGGCAGCAGATTGAGTACATTTGTAGGTAAGAAGGAGGAGCTTGAACTGATTGCGGTATCGGATTGGAAGCCCAGGCCCCCGTGGCCCCATCTGCGTGGGGCCACAGGGGCCTGGGCCCCAGCAGATTTCGCCCTGGCCCCCCTCCCCGCCGTCAACCCTCCCCCGCTGCTTACTTTTGCTGGCGGGGGGCCCCAACCCCCGCCAGCCAAGGTCCGTCCGCAGTCTTCATATTTCGTCTTCCTCCGTGGCCATGCTGCAAGGAAGTAATGCTGCAGTGCTAATTCGCTGAATCCAGTTCGGAATCTGACGTCACAGCACGTTGTACGTCAGACTCCGAACTGGATTCAGCGAATTAGCACTGCAGCGTTACTTCCTTGCAGCATGGCCACGGAGGAAGACGAAATATGAAGACTGCGGGTCGGACCTCGGCTGGCGGGGGTTGGGGCCCCCCGCCAGCAAAAGTAAGCAGCGGGGGAGGGTTGACGGCGGGGATTGGGGTGGAGAGAGGCGGCGGCGGGGCGGGGGGGAGGGAGGCAAAAATGTGCCCCCCCTCTCTGGCTCTGGCCCCCCCTACCGCCGGATTCCAGATACGCCCCTGCTTGCATGTGGCAAAAACAGCCACCCCTTTTGCCGCAGCTTAGTAAAAGGGCTAAGTGTGATATCATCACTTCAGGATCTCAGGTATGCTTGTGTCATTAGATTCTTATAAAATAATATGGTTAAATAAAATGAGAAGGCAAACAGTCTCATGTGCAATACTGGCCTGTAGCAATATTGCAAATAGCGAACAACACATTGACAGTTTTGCTTTCTAGCTAGGAAAATGCCCCTGTGCTTCACCAGAAGTGTCGCAAACCACCAGGACATTCAAATAACAGGCTTTTGAATGCAGGAGATTCAATTAAGAGAAGAGTTACCAATTATTCCATAGCTAAGCATCCTATTAATTCACAGCAGGATGGTTCCAGTTTAAAGCTGATGACTTCAGAGAGAATCTTTCCCCTCTTAGAAAAGAAAAGATTTTCATAAAAGGGAAAGCAAACCTTTCAAAGCGCTTTGCTCCCAAAAGTCCTTGAAAAACAATACAGTATTAGGCTTTTTGTAACTCTCCACTTCAAACTGAACTGGGAGAAGTGGGGTGAATTGGCATTCTTTCAGGATTGTTGGCGTGCTAAGAGCAGGGTTTCTTGCAGAACTGTTCTTTGTGAGGCTGTTTGAACGCTGCATTATTTCATCAGCCTCAACACAGGTAAGAAGTTGGCTGAACAAAAGCCGACGGGGAAGTATGGCGGCAGCATGTCAGAATGAGGGAAGCACACACCTCTACACACACAGAATGAAATGCAAATAAATAGGTATATTTTATTTTGTGTTACATTTGTGCCCCGCGCTTTCCCACTCATGGCAGGTTCAATGCGGCTTACATATTATATACAGGTACTTATTTGTACCTGGGGCAATGGAGGGTTAAGTGACTTGCCCAGAGTCACAAGGAGCTGCCTGTGCCTGCAGTGGGAATTGAACCCAGTTTCCCAGGACCAAAGTCCACCACACTAACTACTAGGCGACTCCTCCACTAGCAACATTCCATGTAGAAGCCTGCCCTTGCAACCGCGCAGGCTTCTGTTTCTGTGAGTCTGACGTCCTGCACGTCAGACTCACAGAAACAGAAGCCTGCGCGGCTGCAAGGGCAGGCTTCTACATGGAATGTTGCTAGTGGAATAGCAACATTAACATTCCATGTAGAATCTCAAATAGTAGCAACATTCCATCTAGAATCTCCAATAGTAGCAACATTCCATGTAGAATCTGAAAGAGGGAAAGGGAACTGGGACTTGATATGCTGCCTTTCTGTGGGGTTTACGTAGTATATACAGGTACTTATTTGTACCTGGGGCAATGGAGGGTTAAGTGACTTGCCCAGAGTCACAAGGAGCTGCCTGTGCCTGCAGTGGGAATCGAACCCAGTTCCCCAGGATCAAAGTCCACCACGCTAACCATTAGGCACTTGCTTTACTCCTTGGGAATAATGAGTAGGTGTTGCTAAGCAAACTACCCTCTCAAATCCCTTGCAATGCATCTGGCATGTGTCATATGAAGGGAGTAGCCAGATGTCGCGGTGGGAGGGGGCCAGAGTTTGAGGTGGGGGACACATTTTGGTCTGCCTCCCTGCCGCTCCCCACCCAGTGCCACAGCAAATACCTTGGCTGGCAGTGGGGGGGGGGGGGGGGGGAGTCCCAACCCCCCCCAGCTGAAGCATTGTCCAGCGGTGGTCTCCGGCGCCGCCACGTTGCCTGCCCTGCTCTGTCTTCCCCTCACGTCCTGCACGCTCCTTTTAATGAAACTGAGCACGCTCAGTTTCACTAAAAGGAGCGTACTGGACGTGAGGGGAAGACAGAGCGGGGCTGGCAACCAGGGGCGTATCTGCGTGGGGCCACAGGGGCCTGGGCCCCCGCAGATTTCGCCCTGGCCCCCCTCCCCGCCGTCAACCCTCCCCCGCTGCTTACTTTTTCAACGAATCAGCACTGCAGCATTACTTCCTTGCAGCATGGCCACGGAGGAAGACGAAATTTGAAGACTGCGGGTCGGACCTCGGCTGGCGGGGGTTGGGGCCCCCGCCAGCAAAAGTAAGCAGCGGGGGAGGGTTGACGGCGGGGAGGGGGTGGAGAGAGGCGGCGGCGGGGGGGAGGGAGGCAAAAATGTGCCCCTCCTCTCTGGCTCTGGCCCCCCCTACCGCCGGATTCCAGATACGCCCCTGCTGGCAACGCGGTGGCACCAGAGACTGGCGCTGGACAACACTTCAGCTGGCGAGGTTGAGGACTCCCGCCAGCAAAACCAGGGCCCACAGGAAATTTGGGGGGCCCAGGCCCCTGTGGCCCCGTGTAGCTACACCATTCATTCATGTGCATATTTATTTATTCAAATGTATTAAATGTGTCTACAAACTATATATCTTACGCAAAATAATTAACAATTTAAATTAAATATATAAAAACAAACAGCATTCATTATCAATCCGCCCGCATTTAAAACCCCCCTCATCTTATTCCAGTACAGCAACACAAATCTAACACTTAAATCTGTTTAAATTATGCTTATATTTTAAGTATTACTATAACAGTTAGTCTGCTTAAATTTATATCACAGAGAGAAGAGAAAACGAGAGAAAGCTATGAACAGGCTTTGCCTTGAGAACATTCTGTCGCTGTGCTCTGACTTGATGGATTTAATTCCTTTGCGTTCTCCTGAACTGTTCTGTGTCTAAGGAGGTTTCCCATGCTGTTTCACCCAAGTACACAGGTACAGAAATGCTTCCGTAAGAATAAACTGAAAGTCTGCCAGCCTTCGGAATAAAGCATGGGTGCTCAGGGCCATTGAAAGAGCAAGAAGTGGAATGGAAAATTCATGAGAGACGGAGACAGAGGTCTTTTCCAATATCTTACATAGTAACATAGTAACGTGGAGGTGCATTTTCGAAAGGGACGTCCAAGTTGCGATTTGGACGTCCTTGCAAAATGGCAAAATCCAGGGGCGGGGTAACTGGTATTTTCGAAACAAAATGGACGTCCATCTTTCATTTCATTTCGAAAATACCATCAGAGACACGTCTATGCTCAGTAACTCACTGTGACTTATATGAATGAATAAACAGCATTTGTGCACTATATTTTGGCCTGGAGCTTTGAGAGGGCTTCCTGGGAATCTGGGGAGAGCGCTGGGGGATATTTCCCAGGATTGAGACCGCCATTGGAGAGGCCCCTGAGGCACAAGAAGGAGGCCAGCGGACACAGTTCATGTAGCCAGACCTCGATGGGAGGGGGCAGTGGCATAGGAAGGGGGGGGCGGTGGGGCAGTCCGCCCCGGGTGCACGCCGCTGGGGGGGGGGGATGTCGGCGCCGCTGGTTCCCTGCTCCCTCTGCCCCGGAACAGGTTACTTCCTGCTCCGGGGCAGAGAGAGCAGGGAACCAGCGGAGCTGACGCAGCTCCCAGCGACATGCAGTCGGGGCGGTTCGGCCCTCCCGCCCATCCCTCGCCGCTTTCCCTCATCGCTTTCCCTGGTAAGTACGCGCTCTGGAGGGGGAGGGTGCGCCGTGCTGCACCAGGGGGGGCTGCACAGCGGCGACCCGCCCCGGGTGTCAGCTGCCCTCGCTACGGCACTGGGGGGGCACATTTTATCCCACCTACTTCTGCCCCCTCCCCCCACCGCCGCTGGAAGGTACCTTGGCTGGCATGCTCAGTTTCATTAAAATGAGCATGCACGGCACTGAAAACAGGACAAGGTGCCAGGCAATATGAGACCAGCGCAGGACAAACGCCTTAGCTGGCGGGGTCTGGGGACCCGTGCCAGCCAAACCGGGGGCCTCAGAGCCAATTTGACCCTCCCCATAGCTACGCCACTGCTCTGCTCCCTCCATGTCTTTGTACCAGAGCTCTCATTCTAAATTTTAATCTGAAGATTTTCACTCTGTTGTATCTAAGCATAAAATCTTTGTTAAACCGGATCCAAAGTCTGCATTGGCCTTAGGCAAGTCACTGTTCTTGCCTATGCTTTGCCTGACCCCGCTCTAATCAGAATACGGAAATAATATTGCTTTTTTTTTTCCCCTCCATTTTCTAGGGGTCAGCTAATTAAAATGTGTGCCTTTGCATTTTCTCTATGTCCAAAGCTATATTATACTATAGCACTTAATTACTTAAACCGCATGGTCATTCTGTCCAGATGCCTGCAGACAGGAGATGGTGGGTTGTATTTTTCTGGAGTACATCTCCCTACCATATTCTCATAACTTTTCACTCCTAAAGATAAGCTGATTGCTGCTTGCCTTTTTAATCGCTGCTCATCTACAATGAGGGTCATAATGATTTAAAAGAAGGGGTCCCACACTGTGGTGCTCCTTTTTCAAAGCACTTGGAGACTTAAAAAGTTACCTAGAGTGGTGTTTTCGATATGACGTCTAAATCCGGCTTTGGACGTTTTGCTGAAAACGTCCAAAAATCAACTACTGAAAATGACCATTTTCAAACTAGACAAACGTCTATCTTTTTTCTTTGAAAATGACCATTTCCTAGATCTGGGGTATAGTAGGTTTTTGGTGGGTTTGAAGGGCTCACTGTACAATATTGGAGGTAACAGTAAGATATATACCTGGGACCTTGTATGTGAAGTCCACTGCAGTACCCCCTAGGGTTAGGGTTACCATATTTTGTCCTCTCTAAAAGAGGACACATGTCCCACCCCCTATCACATATTCCCCTCCCCCATCACCTCCCCTCCCGTTACTTACTATCTACTGCCCTGGTGGTCTAGTGACCAATTCAGGGCAGGAAAGAGCCCCCTCTTTCCTGCCCGGAGCTCTGTCCTTGCCCTGCATCCTGTTGCTGTGACGGTCTCAGGATCAAAATGGCCGCCAAGAGTTGAAGCGGCCTCGTGAGACTTCAACTCTCAGCGGCCATTTTGAATCCCGAGACCGTCACAGCAACAGGATGCAGGGCAAGGACAGAGCTCCGGGCAGGAAAGTGGGGGTTCTTTCCTGTCCCAAAGAGGTCACTAGACTACCAGGGCAGTAGATAGTAAGTAAGGGGAGGGGAGGTGACGGGGGGGGGGCAGGGGAGGGGAATATGTGACCCAGGGGGAGGGGAATATGTGACATGGGATAAATCCAGACATTGGATAACCCTAACTACACCATGAACTTCAGTCATTAGCACTGGGATTTACCCTCCCCACATTTTTAGCCCCCTTCCATCTTGTCCAGAAAATACACACCGAGAACCTGCCATGTAAGTAAATAACGTCAGATGAGGGCGGGCCAGGGAGGAAAGAGGGAAGTCCAAAGGGAAGCGATCAGGGGGGGGCGGCGGGGGTGGGGCCACGGGGGTGCGGTGGATGGTGGGGAGGCCTGGGCAGCAGGAAGCTTTCATTTCAATGCAGGGGGAGTGGTGGCGACCTTGGGGGGGGGGGGCGAAGGACGTCCATAAAGGACGTCCATAGGCACAGCTCTTCTTTTTTATATATATAGTGAAGGTCGTCCATAAAGGATGTCCTTGGCATGTGCAGAGCAGCCAGCATAACGTTTGGCTGCTCTGCGCATGCTCGACCAGCCGACTGTTTATCGATGGAATAGAGAATGCAAGTGAGCTACAACGAGCAGCTCATTTGCATTCCTTTTCCTTGATGCATGCCCGTTCCTTACCGATTCGCTAAGGGAATCGGTAAGGGAAGGACTTTAACGACTTTTTAGTGCATCTGGCCAGTCTGGTTATCAGCTGTCACTGATCAGCGATGGTTGAGACTCTGATACTGCTTTACTGCATCCTCAGCCTCGGTGTTCTAGGAAGCAGAAACCAGAAGGGACTCAAACTCAGGACTCCCGTTCAGCACATGGCCACCGAGCCTCCAGGCTGGCTTCCTACACCTCTCTGAAAGCTGCAGAAAACGAGCATATTTCTGGCTGCAGAGAAGTAATGAATCCTTCCGTTAAGGCTGCAGAAAATTAAGGTGCCCCAGGTTAACGGCTGCAAGAGTCACGCTTCAGCAGTCATAAATAATAGTGTCATGTTTCACGATCCAAATGTAGTCTGTGCAAATCTGACATTACACATATGAGTCATATTCTGCTGACATTTATCATGTGTGAGTCAGGTCATTCCCACCCCGTCTTTTTACTTTGATACTTGTGGTATTGTTTGGCTTTCTTTTTTGGTTGGGCATTTATCATATGTCTATTATGTAATTACTAGCCCTTGAGCCCGTAAAAACGGGCTGGTATTGGGGTTTTCCTTCCTCCCCCGCGAGGTCGCCACCGTTCCCCCCCCCCCTCGGAGTCGCCACCGCCACCCCTCCACCCGGCCTGGGCCCTCTCTTCCCTTCTGAACTTACACATCCATTTGCCGAACGCAGCAAGGCACATCAGCTGAGCTGCAGTGGGCCCTTCCTTCTCTGCCTGTGGCCCCGCCCTCCTGTGACGTAACGTCAGCGAGGGCGGGACACAGGCAGAGAAGGAAGGGGCAGTTCAGCTAATGTGTGTTGCTGCGTTCGGCGAATGGATGTGTAAGTTCAGAAGGGAAGAGAGGGCCGGGCCAGGTGGAGGGGTGGCGGCGACAACTCCGAGTGGGGGGGAGGGGGGAGCGGTAGCAACCTCGGCGGCGCAGTTTCCCTCTCTTTCCCGCCCCCCCGGCATCACGTATTGATGCGGGGGCGGGACAGAGAGGGAAGTCTCTACTGCGCATTTGCGAGTGAGTCGGTCACTCACCGTTTATATGTTTGATTTTACAGCACTGTTAAATGTTTATATTTCTGATACTGTATCATTTATTTATTTATGACATTTATATCCCACATTATCCTGAAAACAAGCTCGAGTTCAATGTGGCTTACAGTTTAGATAAAAAATACAGAGGGGGCCCTTTTACTAAGCCACGTAGGCGCCTACGCATGCCCAATGCAAGCCAATTCGGAACCACCGCCCGGCTACCACGGCAATCCAGTAGGCGTGCCGGAAATTTTCCGGCGTGCGGCACGAAGTGGCAGTAATTGGCATTGTAAGCATGCTGACGATTTACCACCTGGTTAATGTGCGAAACCTTATCACTAAGTCAATGTGCGGCAGTAAGGTCTCAGGCCCAATATTGACATGTGCCAGTTTTCATTTTGCCGCACATCCAAAGTCGGACTTAGACATCATTACAAAAAAAGGGGAACACGAGGGGTGCATGATGAGGCTGGTACAAGGGTGCATGACGAGGTAGGTACAATCGGTGGTCAGGCGGGTACAGTCGATGTGAGGAAGGTTAGGACTTGGTAAGCTTTCTGGAATAAAAATGTCTTTAAGGATTTCTTGAAGAGCTGGTGGTCATCAGTCTCTTTCAGCTGCCTTGGCAGAACATTCCAAGATTTCGTGCTAACGTAGGAGAAGGTTGACGCAAAGAGTAATTTATATTTAACGTTCTTGCAACTTGGATAGCTTAAACTGAGGAAGGATCGAGCAGACACTGATACATTTATTTTTGATAATAGTTTTCACTATTTTACCTGGCACTGACATCAGGCTTACCAGTCTGTAATTTCGTGGATCACCCTTAGAACTCTTTTTAAAAATCGGCATTACATTGGCCACCCTCCAGTCTTCAGGTACTATGGATGATTTTAATGACAGGTTACTAAGTTCTTTGAGTACCCTTGGATGTATGCCATATGGTCCAGGTGATTTACTACTCTTTAATTAGTCGATTTGGCTCAGTACTTCTTTCAGGTTCACACTAGATTTGTGGACTTCCTCTCTTTCATACATGCTTTCAGCCTCCGGCATCAGCCTCCGGCATTTACAAAGGGGGGGGGGGGGGGGGGGGGGGGGGGAGGGAAATGGGACTTGATATACCGCCTTTCTGTGGTTTTTGCAACTACATTCAAAGCGGTTTACATATATTCAGGTACTTATTTTGTACCAGGGGCAATGGAGGGTTAAGTGACTTGCCCAGAGTCACAAGGAGCTGCAGTGGGAATTGAACCCAGTTCCCCAGGTTCAAAGTCCACTGCACTAACCACTGGGCTACTCCTCCAATCAGATACTCCAAACAGATACATCATCATATCCAATCAGATAAGCCTTTAGGATTGTCTTCTATTTGGGTTCAAGAGATGTGAGCATCTATAGGTTCTTTAGACTGAAATCACACTTGGACTTTACCGGTGAGATGCTCTGCCTCAGCATCGATTACACAATCCTTATTCTTTGCAATGCATCATGTCATATGGACTCCTGTCAAGTTATTTCAACTGATACTATCATCATCAAACCCCTGCTGTCTTGTCACTCCTTTCTGGGAACTTTGGATCATCTTTTGTTTTTCTTCACCTATACTTACAAATTTTGGACTCTAGTATGGGGGAAAAAAGTTCAAGACGTGTTATGCATTAGAGAACCCTTAACATATGAGAATATCTTTCTGTGGTCACTTTCATGCTATGCATCTTTGAAGCCTGCAGAGCAATATTTTGATTGCAGTTGCTACTCAAGATATTTTAAGAAACTGGAAATCATGGAATAACCTTAATATTCATAAGTGGTGGGCTTCATGTCTTATATAAATATGAATCCCTTGCCAATGAAAAATCTGGGCACTATCAAAAATATAGAGACATGTGGTCACCTATGATTTGCTTTTCTAGAGTCACAATATGATTTATATTGGAGTGCTTTATATTTGGCTTACGCGTTATTTTTAGACTTTTCTATGAACTGTATCTTGTATTCTTGGAACAGTTTCCTTTTTATTTATGTCATGATGTTTCTTCCTCATAGCATATTGTTAATTCTTTGGATTGATGCAGCAGCTAGCTACCACATTTGTAGAATCTTTGTCTAAATTCTTTTTTTGGTTTTCTTGTATTGTTTATACATTTCAATGAAATATAATATTTATTTAGATTTTGCTCACACCTTTTTCAGTAGTAGCTCAAGGTGAGTTACATTCAGATACTCTGGATATTTCTCTGTCCCAGGAGGGCTTACAATCTAACTTTGTACCTGAGGCAATGGAGGGTTAAGTGACTTGGCCAAGATCACAAGGAGCAGCAGTGGGATTTGAACTGGCCACCTCTGGATTGCAAGACTGGTGTTGTAACCACTAAGCCACTCCTCCACTCTAGAATATTGCTATTCTTTGGGGTTCTATATGGAATGTTACTACTCTTTGAGATTCTGCATGGAATCTTGTCACTCTTTAAGATTCCAGAATCTTATTTATTTAGATTTTGCTCACACCTTTTTCAGTAGTAGCTCAAGGTGAGTTACATTCAGGTACTCTGGATATTTCTCTGTCCCAGGAGGGCTCACAATCTAAGTTGGTACCTGAGGCAATGGAGGGTTAAGTGACTTGCCCCAGATCACATTTTGAACTAAAACAAAACAATTACCCTTGATGTGTGTACATAAGTGTGAATGGGTGTAACAGATTTGTTGACCTATTCTAAAACAACGTAATAAAAGTAGTATCATTTTTAATCCAAGATGGAATGCTGAATGTATCAGTAGTGACCTTCCAAGCAATTTAATTGTAAAATTAGCTATTTACATAGCGGCCCTTATACTAAGCTGCAGTAAAAGGGGGCCTGCATTAGAATGAACGCAGGTTTTTGATGCGCGCCGAAACCCCCTTTTACCACAGTGGGTAAAAGGCTGTCCATTTTTGATGAAAAGAAATGGCCATGCAGTAAGTGAACCACCCTTACTGCCACCCATTGAGATGGTGCTAGGGGCTCCCGTGCTAACCCAGCGGTAAATGAGCAGCGAGCGGCGCTGCCCGATTATCGCCAGTTAAGTTCAGGTGCTACAAAAATCAAAAAACTTCCTGTAGCATTGGAAATGTCTTGCGCTGGGGGTGGGAACTGCCGTTGGGGTCCTGCGGTTGTTCATTGGCGTGTGTCCATTTTGGGTCTGAGACCTTACCACCACCCATTCAGTTAGCGGTAAGGTCTCACTCGCTAACCAGGTGGTAATTGTCAACGCACGTACACTGCCGGTTACCGTCCGGTTAGCACTGCGCATTCGAAAATAGAAAATATTTGTGGACACGTGTAAAAAAATGAAATTACCGCCCGGGCCATGTGATAGCTGGGCAGTAGTTTCAAATTGGCGCACATGGGTGCCAACGTGGTGTAGTAAAAGCACCCCTGAATGCCTTATCTTTTGAGCAGACCTTTGGTTAATTTGGTTAGTGAGTAAAGAAAGATACTTCCTATCTAGGTAGTTTTTGGCTACTTAATCAGCATATAGGCAACAGTTTTAGGGGATCTTTTAATAAACATTAGCACAAGTTTTCTGAAGCAGGGTCCATAGGAATAAAATGGGTCCTGTGGCAGATAACTTGCACTAACCTTTAGTAAAAGACCCCCTTAATTCTTATTTTCTGCTTTATTTTTACATGCATCTTACTTTCAAGTTGTATTTTATTATATTGTTATATTTTTTATTGTATTATTATTATTGTATTTAGGATTATCATGTGTGTTTATTGTAAACCAATTATATCAAGTCTCCATTGATAAAATTGGTTTACAATGAACACGCATGATAAATATAAATCCAATAATAATACAATAAAACAATAATAATAATAATACAACATGGCCTGCGGTAGCCCCAACGTGGGTCTTTCCTGTGCAGTGAGGCCACTTTTAGTGCTGCCACTAAAAGTCAGAGTTATCTATTTTTCCAATAATGGCCATGCGCTAATTTCAGCATTAGCCCATGGCCATTAGCGCACGAGCCTTTACTGACACCTATTTTGTTGGTGGTAAGGGCTCTCATGTGAATCCTGCGTTAATCAGCATGTAATAATGCCCATGCATCGCTGCGGCCCCTTTCCAGCTCCAAACATGCCTCCAGCGTTAAAAAATAAATGTTATATTTTAGTGCATGGATAGTGCACTTACATGCAAAATCTACTGTGGGCTGCGGGTTACCTGAGTGCTTTTTAACCTGCTTTAAGCGTGCATTAGCGCTTACTGCAGCTTAGCTAACGGACCCCTTGATAGAGAATGACGCAGGGACAAAGTGTGTTCCCGTCCCTGCCCCATGGGTTCTCTTTCCATCCCCACCCATCCCTGCAGGTACTGACTCCATCCCCGCCCGATCCCTGCAGGCCCTGTCTCTGTCCCCACCCCATCCCCGCAGGCTCTGTCCTCATCTGCAGAAGCCTCAAACACTTATGATTTTATATTTAAATATTTTTTATTACATTTAAAAAAGGAACAATATGCTGTGCAACTGTTATTTATAAATCACAAATAGAAAACAATAGTAACAACTAGCAATTATAATAACACCACCACCCTCTACCCTTCCAACTCCAACAATAGCTGACTTCTACTACCCCAAGGAACCCTAATCCACCCTGTTAAAGGGTGGTGGACTTTGGTCCTGGGGAACTGAAGAACTGAGTTCGATTCCCGGCACAGGCAGCTCCTTGTGACTCTGGGCAAGTCACTTAACCCTCCATTGCCCCCTGTAAGCCGCATTGAGCCTGCCATGAGTGGGAAAGCGCAGGGTACAAATGTAACAAAAATAAAATAGATACTATTGGAGATTCTACATGGAATGTTGCTATTCCACTAGCAACATTCCATGTAGAAGGCTTCCTGTGCGGGCACATTGGTGATCTGCAAGGGCTGACTGCTAGTGGAATAGCAACATTCCATGCAGAATCTCAAATAGAAGCAACAGTGGAGGAGTGGCCTAGTGGTTAGGGTGGTGGACTTTGGTCCTGGGGAACTGAGTTCGATTCCCACTTCAGGCACAGGCAGCTCCTTGTGACTCTGGGTAAGTCACTTAACCCTCCATTGCCCCATGTAAGCCGCATTGAGCCTGCCATGAGTGGGAAAGCGCGGGGTACAAATGTAACAAAAATAAAATAGATACTATTGGAGATTCTACATGGAATGTTGCTATTCCACTAGCAACATTCCATGTAGAAGGCTTCCTGTGCGGGCACATTGGTGATCTGCAAGGGCTGACTGCTAGTGGAATAGCAACATTCCATGTAGAATCTCAAATAGAAGCAACAGTGGAGGAGTGGCCTAGTGGTTAGGGTGGTGGACTCTGGTCCTGAGGAACTGAGTTTGATTCCCACTTCAGGCACAGGCAGCTCCTTGTGACTCTGGGCAAGTCACTTAACCCTCCATTGCCCCATGTAAGCCGCATTGAGCCTGCCATGAGTGGGAAAGCGCGGGGTACAAATGTAACAAAAATAAAAAATAGAGCCTGTTCTCTATGCCATAGCAGGGGAGAAATATGCGCTATGAAGCACTGTTATGATTTTTTAATCTGTGGATGAATAAGTCATCAACAATCTCAGGATTCAGTCTAGCTCTCCTGTCCTCCACAGTCTTTCCTGCAATAGAAAATATCTTCTTAAAGATGTGCTGGTAGCAGGAATATACAGGATCCTCTATGCAAATTTTGCTAGTTGTGACCAGCATGTTAGCTCGTTTTTCTGAAAAATCAAAATATTATCATCTGCATTACTCAAACATAAGCAACAGTCCAGTTCATTAACAGGCTTCAAAGTAGAAAATGACACAAAGACCTTACGAGACAGGGTGTCTAAATGGCAGATGACGTTTAAGGTGAGCAAGTGCAAAGTGATGCATGTGGGAAAGAGGAACCCGAATTATAGCTACGTCATGCAAGGTTCCACGTTAGGAGTCACAGACCAAGAAAGGGATCTAAGTGTCGTCATTGATGATACGTTGAAACCTTCTGCCCAGTGTGCTGCTGCGGCTAAGAAAGCAAATAGAATGTTAGGTATTATTAGGAAAGGAATGGAAAACAAAAATGAGGATGTTATAATGCCTTTGTATCGCTCCATGGTGCGACCGCACCTCAAATATTGTGTTCAATTCTGGTCGCTGTATCTCAAAAAAGATATAGTGGAATTAGAAAAGGTGCAGAGAAGGGTGACGAAAATGATAAAGGGGTGGGACGACTTCCCTATGAGGAAAGGCTAAAGTGGCTAGGGATCTTCAGCTTGGAGAAAAGGCGGCTGAGAGGAGATATGATAGAGGTCTATAAAATAATGAGTAGAGTGGAACGGGTAGGTTTACAAAAATACTAGGATTAGGGGGATGCGATGAAGCTACAATGTAGTAAATTTAAAATGAATCGGAGAAAATATTTCTTCACTCAACGTGTAATTAAACTCTGGAATTCGTTGCCAGAGAATGTGGTAAAGGCGATTAGCTTAGCGGAGTTTGGACGGCTTCCTAAAGGAAAAGTCCATAGACCTTTATTAAATGGACTTGGGGAAAATCCACTATTTCTGGGATAAGCAGTATAAAATGTTTTGTACATTTTTGGGATCTTGCCAGGTATTTGTGACCTGGATTGGCCACTTTTGGAAACAGGATGCTGGGCTTGATGGACCTTTGGTCTTTCCCAGTATGGCAATACTTATGTACTTATGACAACATTTGTCCCTTTCCCTACGGGTTCTGACTCCATCCCCACCCCATCCCCGCGGGATCTTGTACCATCCCAGAAATTAGACGTCTTGCTCCTTTCAGTTCTCCAGCTAGAACTTCCACTATGTCCTGGGAATCATTTTGTCTGTGATATACCACTTAGACTTTTCAAAAACACAGTTCTAGCTCAATGCAATTATTATGTTCTTTGCACTTTTAATATCACTTGCGGTACTATTAAATATATAAGACATGACAGAAGCAGAGCTGAAAGTTGGTTTTAAAATGCATGGTAGGGGAATTTTAATGGTGCATCATAAGTCGAAACAGGGCACCAGAGTAATGAGCGCTGAAGTAGTTACAGAGTGTAATGTGAGTAGGCTGCAGAAAACAAGTCATTGGGGATTCCAAAACAAAGACTCCATTGCTAATGTTCTTTTTTTTCATCACATCAATTATGCAGGCATGAAAGATGAATATTATGCAAACATGATTGTAATATGACTTTGGATATTTATATATGAAAACTGTGATGTGAGCTGCAAACTAAGCTGCCTTGTGTCTTTGATACTATGGGGTCCTTTTACTAAGGTGCGCCGAAAAATGGCCTGCGGTGGTGTAGGCGCATGTTTTGGAAGCGCGCAGATCCATTTTTCGGCGCACCTGTAAAAAAATGCCTTTTTTTTAAAACGTTTGTCCGAAAATGGACGTGCGGCAAAATGAAAATTGGCGCCCGTCCATTTTGGGTCTGAGACCTTGCCGCCACCCATTGACTTAGTGGTAAGGTCTCCCGCGTTAACCGGGTGGTAATGCTCTATGCACGTAGAATGCCTTTTCCCTCCTGGTTAGTGCTGCGTGCCGAGTGGAGGAGTGGCCTAGTGGTTAGGGTGGTGGACTCTGGTCCTGAGGAACTGAGTTCGATTCCCACTTCAGGCACAGGCAGCTCCTTGTGACTCTGGGCAAGTCACTTAACCCTCCATTGCCCCATGTAAGCCGCATTGAGCCTGCCATGAGTGGGAAAGCGCAGGGTACAAATGTAACAAAAATAAAATAGATACTATTGGAGATTCTACATGGAATGTTGCTACTATTGGAGGTTCTACATGGAATGTTGCTATTCCACTAGCAACATTCCATGTAGAAGGCTGCGCAGGCTTCTGTTTCTGTGAGTCTGATGTCCTGCACGTACGTGCAGGACGTCAGACTCACAGAAGCAGAAGCCTGCGCGGCCACATTGGTGATCTGCAAGGGCCGACTTCTACATGGAATGTTGCTAGTGGAATAGCAACATTCCATGTAGAATCTCAACTAGTAGCAACAGTGGAGGAGTGGCCTAGTGTTAGGGTGGTGGACTTTGGTCCTGGGGAACTGAGTTCGATTCCCACTTCAGGCACAGGCATCTCCTTGTGACTCTGGGCAAGTCACTTAACCCTCCATTGCCCCATGTAAGCTGCATTGAGCCTGCCATGAGTGGGAAAGCACGGGGTACAAGTGTAACTAAAAAATAAATAAAAATTATTTTCCGGTGTGTGTATTGGATGCGCGTAAAAAATGAAATTACCGCCCGGGCCATGCGGGTGGTAATTCTGAATTGATGTGCGTTGGGCGTGCATAGGTGCCAAAAAGGGCCCCTATATTTCTTGCAGCAGTGTCTATTTATTTAAATAATCTTGTGGTTCTCTTTTTGCTCCCAAGTAGGCCTTATTCTAAAATTAAAGATCTACAATCAAAACAACGAGATGGGGAAGTAGATTAGGAAAACTAAAGCTACAACAGTAAAATTCCACTATGCAAAAAGATTCCAAACTAAATAGAAGGAAAAAGACCTCACTGGTGGCCGCCCCTTTTTTTTTCAAAAGAATTAAGGGGCCCTCTTACTAAGCCACGTAAGCGTCTACGTGCGCCCAACGTGTGCCAAAATGGAGTTACCGCACGGCTACCGGGTGGCTCTTGCAGTAATTTCATTTTTGGTACGCGTCCATCATGCACGTCCGAAAAATAATTTTTTATTTTCGGATGCACGTATTGGGCATGCGCCAAGTGGCATTGGACGCGCGTAGGTCAATTTTTCAGTGTGCCTTTGTAAAAGGGCTCCTAAGTGATAATGGCTCAATCGCATCAATTTTAATCTTAAAAAAAAAGTGGGTATGACTCCTAAAGTTTTCCTCAGAAATATTTCCTCAAATTATTACTTTAAAAGGAGTGAAGCCTGTGAAAACTGGGATTAATTTAATCAGTGGGATTTGAATTAGAGATTTAAGTATATGTATTGTTAAATAACTTCTGGTTTTTAAAAGAGAGAGAATGTAATCAGATGTATTGTTTCTAACTATATTGGATAATAAGTATGTTTTCAATGAAATGATTTGACTATACACCATATTGACCTTGAAGAAACCAACCAGATGATCAATGTGGAATAATGAATTAGACGAGTAATATCTGGGGATAATCAGGTTAATATCACGTTTTTTTTTTCTGTTTACTGTTTAATTGATCTCCTTGTCTTGTTTCACTCTCCCTATTTAGAGGCAGATGCAGCAACCAAACGTAAAAAAATCAAAATCGTTAAAGTCCCTAACGATTTTTAAAAAACGAAGAATGCACCAAAAAAAAAAGTCACACATGCTCAGATCGGTATTGAACGTACAATGTATCAAAGAATCACAATACACATCGGTAATCGGCCCCCTAAATCATGCGCAGAGCAGCCAAGCGTTTTGCTGGCTGCTCTGCGCATGCTGCAAACGTAAAAACAAACAAAAAAAAAAAGCCACAACACATACACGTGGCTACCCGGTCAGCAAAATCCAAAAACAAAGGATCAGGAGGCAAGGGCGCTCGTCCGAGGTGTCCTGTATGGACGGCCTTGCCCGCCCCCCCCCCCCCCCCCCGCTGCTCCCCACTTTCCGCCGCTTTCCCACCCACCACAAAAAAGCAAACTGCTAGCTGCCCCGGTCCCCCTCCCTTCCTGTTCTTGTGTTCTGCAGAGCTAACTCCGCCTCCCGCCATTCTTCCGCCCCATGCCCCGTCCCCGCTGCCTCCCGTGAGGTCGACTACGCCACTCCCCCCCTCACCGAGACCCCCCTCCCTATTACCGACCCGAGCAGCGCCTCTCACCTCTTTCTGAAGCGCTGCACGGGCAGGAAGATCTGTTGTGTTGGTCGTAGAGTCTCCTTGACGTCTCTTCTTCCCTGGCCTAGGCCCCGCCTCCTTCTGACGTAGGTTACTTACGGAATGGAGTACATTTAGCTTTAGTGCATCTGCCTCTTAGTGGTCTAAGGAAGAGAATAATTGACTGAAATAATTCCTATATATTACTTTCTCTGTATTTCCGGCAAGTTGTCTTATCGCTTGTAAAAATTTAAATGGTTATAAATAAAATTTTTAAAAAAGTGGTGGCTGCTACCAAGGTCTTTTTCCTTCTGTTTAGTTTGAAATTTATTGATATTGTGCAGCTTTACTGTTGCAGCTTTAGTGTTTCTGAAAGTAATGAGCTATGCAAAGTAACCTGATTCTTAAACCAGGCATATGCTAATATGTCAAAAACATTTCAACACCTCTTTAACATTTAAGTTTCATAGAGAAAACAGTAAGTCATGCTCTCCAATCAACAGTCAGGTCTAGTTGGCTATTGTGGAGGAAAAAAGTCTCCGAATTGACTGAAATTACTTTTCTAGATATAAACATTTTTAAATGTGAGAATAAAATTGTGACTACGGTATTTAGGGAGCATACCGATCGGAACACCTTTTTGTATTTTCTAAGCTGTCACCCTAAGGCTTTAAAACAGAGTTTGCTTTTTTTCCACAGTTATTCCGGTTTTGAAGGATCTGTGCTCATCATGGGAGGTTAAATTGAAGGATTTGAAGAATGGATTATTGGAAAGATCAGGTGACCCTCAGGGGGGAGGAATGCTGGCTTTGGCCTAACCCCTGGTAAGCCTTTCCTTGGCTGAAAGGTGCCCAGCTCTTCCACCGGCTGCCTTTCAGGTGCTGTGGAGGACTTGCAACTCATCTGCATATCCTCACAGCCTTCTCCGGGGTGACTCCCAGGTCCACTCTGATTCACTCAGGGCCTCTGCTCTAGGTGCCCAGCGCTCCCACCAGGTACTGTGGAGGACTTGCTGCCCTTCTGCATATCCTCACAGCTCTCTCCGGGGTGACTCCCAGGTCCACCCTGATCTTCCCAGGGCCTTTGCTCCAGGTGCCCAGGGTTTCCAGGTGCTTTTGGGCTAAGATCAGGTGACCCTCAGGGGGAGAAATGCTGGCTTCGGCCTAACCCCTGGTAAGCCTTTCCTTGGCTCTCCCACTGGCTGCCTTTCAGGTGCTGTGGAGAACTTGCAGCTTATCTGCATATCCTCACAGCCTTCTCCGGGGTGACTCCCAGGTCCACTCCGATCCACTCAGGGCCTCTGCTCTAGATGCATTTTCTTTATACATTTATATTTTCTCCCAGTTACTACTTGTAGCTCCAGTACACTTTCTCTTCTTGGTACTATCCCTTCCTAATCTACTTCTCCATCTGAAACCCATGTACACTGCAGGAACACATTGCCCACTCTCTGTTTTTATCATCTCACCATATCTTTTTTCCTCTTCCTTCTTCTCAGCTCTCAACCTTCAACATTGCCTTCCTTCCATTCATTCATCTCCTTTCTATCTGAGTACATCTCGCCTTCATCACTGTCACTAACCTACAAATGCACTTGATCTGCAGCCCCTCCCTACCTCTCTACCCTCATCTCCCCTTACATTCCTACCCGTAACCTCCGCTCTCAAGACAAAGTAACCTCCGCTCTCAAGACAAATCCCTCCTCTCAGTACCTTTCTCCACCACCGCCAACTCCAGGCTCTGCCCTTTCTGCCTCGCCTCACCCCATGCTTGGAATAAACTCCCTGAGCCCATACGCCAGGCCCCCTCCCTGCCCATCTTCAAATCCTTGCTCAAAGTCCACCACTTCAATGTTGCCTTCGGCACCTAACCACTACACCTCTATTCAGGAAATCTTGACTGCCCCAACTTGACATTTCATCCTTTAGATTGTAAGCTCCTTCGAGCAGGGACTGTCCTTCTTTGTTAAACTGTACAGCGCTGCGTAACCCTAGTAGCGCTCTAGAAATGTTAAGTAGTAGTAGTAGTAGTCATCATAACTCTTCTCTGTACTCTCTTGCTCCTTCTCCTGCTTTCCACTGGGGACATCAATCCCAGTCCTGGTCCTCCACATCAGCTCTCATCCTATTTGTGCAGGTCACACCATGATGTCTCCAATCTAATTTCTGTTCCTCTCCTCCCCACTTCTTTCCTGTCTTTCTCTTGCACTCTGTGGAATGCCCACTCTGTCTGTAACAAACTTTCCTACATCCATGATCTCTTTATCTCTCGTACTCTCCATCTGCCTGCCCTAACTGAAACTTGGCTTTACCCTGAAGACTCTGCTTCAGTTGCGGCCCTATGCCATGGAGGTTATCTTTTCTCCCATACTCCTCACCTGGTTGGCCGCAGAGGCGGTGTCTGGCTATTACTTTCATCCTCTACTTTCATCTCCTTGTGACTCTGGGCAAGTCACTTAACCCTCCATTGCCCCTGGTACAAAATAAGTACCTGAATATATGTATACCGCTTTGAATGTAGTTGCAAAAACCTCAGAAAGGCAGTATATCAAGTCCCTTCCCCCCCCCCCCCCCCCCCCCCCACTTTTCTTGTAGATTTCAACCTCTTCTTCCACCTCAGTTTCACTGCTTTTCTTTCTTCGAAGTCCACTCCATCCATCTACTCACTTCTCTGCCTCTCCAAGTAGCAGTCATTTATCGACCCCCTGAAAGTTCCTTTCTTCCTTTCTCACTGACTTTGATGCCTGGCTTTCCTTTTTTCTTGAACCTTCATCTCTTTCCCTCATTCTTAGGGATTTTAACATTCATGCTAATGATCCATCTGACTCTTATGCTTCTCAGTTTCTCGCTTTAACATCCTCTTTCAATCTTCAACTGTGCTCCACTACCCCCAGTCACCAGAATGGCCACTGTCTTGATCGTATCCTCTTCTCAAACTGCTCACTCTCCAGTTTCTGTGCCTCAACTCTTCCCCTCTCTGACCATCATCTGATAACTTTCACATTTAAACACCCTCCTCCCCAGTCCCGTCCAATCTTAACCAATACATTTAGGAATCTTCAGGTTATTGACCCTTCTACTCTGTCCTCCAGTGTTTCAAATCTCTTCTCTACCACTATGTTATCCAAGTCTGTCAATGAGGCTGTCTCTTCCTATAATACTATTCTCTCCTCTGCTCTGGATACTCTCACTCCTCCCATTCCCCGTTCTGTAAAATGTACCAAACCCCAGCCTTGGCTGACCTCTAGAATCTGCTACCTACGTTCCAGTGCCTGCTCTGCTGAATGCCTTTGGTTGAAATCCCGTACCCATGCTGACTTCATACATTTAAAATTCTTGCTGACCTCCTTCCAGTCTGCTCTTTTACTTGCCAAACAGGACTATTACATCCAGTTGACAAATTCTCTTGGCTCAAGCCCTCAACGTCTCTTTGCCACACTGAACTCTCTCCTCAAAGTGCCTTCACCTTCAACTCCCCCATTCACTTTCTCCCCAGACTCTGACTGAGTACGTTCATGATAAGGTTCACAAGATTAAACTTGAATTCTTAACCAGGTCACCTCCACCTCTCTTTTCCTTAGTCCATTCTCTCAACCCTCCAACCCCTGCCTCCTTTTCTTCCTTTTCTGAAATCACTGAAGAGGAAACCGCACATCTTCTTTCCTCTGCGAAACGAACTACCTGTTCCTCTGATCCTATTCCCACCCATCTAATTAACACTATCTAGCCTACTGTCATCACTTCTGTCATATCCTCAGTCTTTCACTTTCCACTGCAACTGTTCCTGGAGGAGTGGCCTAGTGGTTAGAGCACCAGTCTTGCAATCTAGAAGTGGCCGGTTCAAATCCCACTGCAGCTCTGTGTGATCTTGGGCAAGTTACTTAACCCTCCATTGCCTGAGGTACAAACTTAGATTGTGAGCCCTCCTGAGACAGAGAAATATCCAGTGTACCTGAATGTAATTTATCTTGAGTTACTACTGAAAAAGGTGTGGGCAAAATCTAAATAAACATGCCATAGTCACACCACTCCTTAAAAAACCTTCATTGGACCCTACCTGTCCTTCCAACTATTGCCCCATCTTCCTCCTCCCTTTTCTATCCAAGATACTTGAACATGCTGTTCACCGCCGTTGACTTGACTTTCTTTCATCTCAAGCTATTCTTGATCCACTTCAATCTGGCTTTCGCCCCCTTCATTCAACTGAAACAGCTCTTGCTAAAGTCTCCAATGACCTATTCCTGGCCAAATCCAAAGGTCTCTATTCTCTCCTCGTCCTTCTCGAGTTATCTGCTGCTTTTGACACTGTTGATCACAGCCTACTCCTTGATACGCTGTCCTCGCTTGGATTTCTGGGCTCTGTTCTTTCCTGGTTTTCTTCTTATCTCTCCCAGCGTACCTTTAGTGTATACTCTGGTGGATCCTCCTCTACTTCTATCCCACCATCAGTTGGTGTACCTCAGGGATCTGTCCTGGGACCTCTTCTTTTCTCCATCTATACTTCTTCCCTTGGCACTCTGATCTCATCCAATGGTTTTCAGTATCATCTTTACGCTGATGACTCCCAGATCTACCTCTGCACACCAGAAATCTCAGCCGAAATCCAGGCCAAAGTATCAGCCTGCTTGTCTGACATTGCTGCCTGGATGTCTCACCGCCATCTGAAACTAAACATGACCAAGACTGAGCTTCTTATCTTTCTCCCTAAACCAACCTCTCCTCTTCCCCCGTTCTCTATTTCTGTGGATAACACATTCATCCTCCCTGTCTCATCAGCTCGTAACCCTGGGGTCATCTTCGACTCCTCTCTCTCCTTCTCTGCACATATTCAGCAGACTGCTAAAACCTGTTGTTTCTTTCTCTATAATATCACCTCTACACTTCTGCTCTACTCCTTCAACTCAATCTCTTAATGCCTCCTTAGCACTTTAATAATTTCTACACAATCTTCTTTGCCTATGGCATATAGGACAAGCTTGACTTCAGACCCCCGGTGTTGTCATTAGTATTTATAGACTACACAGCTCCACTGTGCCGCTGGATATTAGTCTGCCAGTGCGGTATCAGCAGGAATCCTCATTAGTCTAGGCTAGGTTGGTTAATTTTTACATTTTTTATATATGTTCATTTTTACAAAATTATTCAATTTAACACTTATCTTTTTGTCCGGGCTTTCTCACTGGTGAGCTAACCAATGAGAATGCCTGGACAAAAAGATAAGTGTTATATTGAATAATTTTGTAAAAATGAACATATATAAAAAATGTAAAAATTAACCAACCTAGACTAATGAGGATTCCTGCTGATACCGCACTGGCAGACTAATATCCAGCGGCACAGCGGAGCGGTATAGTCTATAAATACTAATGACAACACTGGGGGTCTGAAGTCAAGGTTGTCCTATATGCCATAGGCAAAGAAGACTCTATAATATCACCAAAATTCACCCTTTCCTTTCTGAGCACCCTACCAGAACCCTCATCCACACTCTTATCATCTCTTGCTTAGACTATTGCAGCTTGCTTCTCACAGGTCTTCCACTTAGCCATCTCTCTTCTCTTCAATCTGTTCAAAATTCTGATGCACGACATATTCTGCCAGTATCGTTATGCTCATATTAGCCCTCTCCTCAAGTCACTTCACTGGCTTCCTATCCATTTCTGCATACAGTTCACACTCCTCTTATTGACTTATAAGTGCATTCACTCTGCAGCTCCTCAGTACCTCTCCACTCTCATCTCTCCCTACACTCCTCCCCAGGAACTCCATTCTCTGGGTAAATCTCTCTTATCTGCACCCTTCTCCTCCACTGCTAACTCCAGACTCCGTTCCTTTTATCTTGTCACACCATATGCCTGGAATAGTCTTTCTGAGCTGGTACGTCAAGCTCTATCTCTGTCCATCTTCAAATCTATTTATTTATTTATTTTATTGCATTTGTATCCCACATTTTCCCACCTTTTTGCGGGCTCAGTGTGGCTTACAATACATTATGAATGATGGAAATACAATTTGTTACAATTCGGTTATGGATTACATTGTGAAGAGTTATACGAGACAAAATCAAATGTCGTTAAGGAATATAGCAATGGAAAAGAACAGTGAAACATTAGAAGGAAACAACATCTAAGCTAAAAGCCCACCTTTTTGATGCTGCTTTTAACTCGTAACCCTTATTCACTTGTTCAGCACCCTTATTTTATCATCCTCACCTTAATATTCCCTTATCTCTTATTTGTCCTGCTTGTCTGTCCTAATTAGATTGTAAGCTCTGACGAGCAGGGACTGTCTCTTCATGTTCAAGTGTACAGCACTGCATACGTCTAGTAGCGCTATTGAAAGTATAAGTAGTAGTATGTTACCATAGATCTGTGTTTCAAAAAGCTTATAAACAAGCACTTTACAATGATAGGGATCTCCTATGTCAAGAAAGATCTGTTACAATGTATGCTGTTCAGCATTTGACATGTGTTCTGCAATTAATAATGGGAAAATCAACTGTCAAGAATTTTGAGAGATTGGGGATTGGTGTCTACCCTTCCAGCTTTTGCAAAATCTGAGCTAATAATTGCTTTTCGAAGAGGACAAATGTGAAGAACAGTTGAGTCCCTCTCAATTGAAATCACAGGGAACAGTAGTTATGTTCAGTTCTGTAGGACATTCTCCATGCCAACGATGCTCGATTTGTGATATTACTTTGTCTTTGTCAACGTTTAGGAATTCAGTTATTCATTATGTCATTGCACTTACCTGTGAAACAAGTTTTGTTTCACAAACTTGTGGTATGTATAATTATCTGTCCCTGTTCAAAGGAATATGTGGGACAAACTTCACGACAATTTAAAATCAGAATGTATGAGCATTGAAGTCTGATCTGTAGGATGAAACAAGAAGCCCCTTTGGTGGAACATTGTATGGCTTGTAATCATGTTTTTGAAGACTTGCGATGTTTTGCTTTGGATCATATACTGCTTGGGATAAGCAGTATAAAATGTTTTGTACTTTTTTGGGACCTTGCCAGGTATTTGTGACCTGGATTGGCCACTGTTGGAAACAGGATGCTGGGCTTGATGGACCTTTGGACTTTCCCAGTATGGCAATACTTATGTACTTATATATATTCTGATGAGTACCAGAGCGGATCGCAAGCGGTTATTACAACAGTGAGAACAGTGTTGGATATTCTACTTGCAATCAGTTCAACCAACAGGATTAAATTGTGAAATAGACTGGTTTTATTTTTGTTGACTGAAGTATAATGGATTGGGAGACATTGACTATTGGTCGATATGGTAGTGATGTCATTTGATTTCCGGTGTGAGTGAAATGAAAAACGCCCAGACGGCATTTTGCTTTAATGGAGGAAATTCAATGAAGAAATGTACTGAAGTGAGTCCGGTTACACCCTGAGTTTGTTTATGCCCTGAAGAAGCAGGATTGTTCTGCGAAACAATGACCTTGTTGGGGTTGTCGACAGATGGATGCCCTAATCGGCGTATGAGACTGTGACTCTACAGATAAGTGTTTGCAATTATGTTGAATTTCTATCTTTGTCATACCAGCGTTGAATTACCTAGACTGAGATTATGGTTGAAACTGTATAATATAATTGTGAAAGATAAAAACAATTTTTGATATAAATCATTCACTGTTGGTTGGAGCACGTTGGGCTTACTGCCACTTTGTAAAAGGGCCCCTATGCGACTGGCATGGCGATGAATTGCCAACTGACCTGGTTGTCATGCCAGTGTTCAATCATGAAGGAGGTGTAGCCTGCATGAAGTGGTGGCTTCAACTCTGGCTGCCTTGTTGGGCAGAGTGGGTGGACCTTGTAGGTTTTTATCTGCCGTCATTTACAGCTTTACTATCTGTTTGTAGTTAAAACCAAATGAACAATCAAGTGATTGGTAAAACTTTGCAAAAGGAATGGACATAACCCTGCTAGATCCAGACTGAATTAGGAAAGGCCAAGTTCCTGCTATTGCAGGGAGTATATAAGAAGGAAAAGAAGGAGAGAATATTGAGAGATTTTATTTATTTACTAGAATAAAAGGCCCGTTTCAGTAGGCAATGAAACGGGCGCTAGCAAGGTAATCCCCCCCCCCCCTGCAGCGTCCTTCCTGTCTCCCCTGCCCCCTCTGCAGCCACCCATCTGGTCTCAGGACCCCCTCCCCACCAACCCTCCTCTGCCCCTGCAGCCACGCATGTGCAGCGGCCCTCCTCTCTCCCCTGTTCCCCCTGCAGCCACCCATGTCCAGCGACTCTCCTCTCCCCCTGCCCCCCCTGCAGCCACCCATGTCCAGCAACCCTCCTCTCTCCCTGCAGCTACCCATGTCCAGCGACCCTCCTCTCCCCTGCCCCCCTGCAGCCACCCATGTCCAATGACCCTCCTCTCCTTTCCCCTTGCCCCCCCTGTAGCCACCCATGTCCGGGGGCGGGGTAGGGGCTTTGGTGATGCGCCGGGGGGAGGGTCTTGGGTGATGCGTCGAGGGGGGGTAGGGGCTTGGGTGCTGCGCCGGGGCAGAGGGGCTTGGGTGTTGCGCCGAGGGGGGGCACTGACAGCTGTTTCCCAGGCAGGAGGAGGAGTAGGGAAACACGCTCTGTGTGTTTCCCTACTCCTCCCCTTGCCTTGGAATCAGCTGTCAGTGACATCACTGACGACAGTGCATTCTAAACTGCCTAGCAGACCACCTCCGAGGGAGCCACGGTACCAAGCACATTAGAATGTTGGAGGTGAGAATTATTATATAGGATTTGCAAAATTGAATATACCGCCATTTACGTAAAAAATACGCATCAAGACGGTTTACAGTAAAATTTCAAATCGGTCCCACCTCCTGACCAATGTATACCTCCCCATAAAAATGTTAGCTGTCAAAATATTGCCTAAACAACCACATCTTCATCAATTTCTTAAATCTCCAAGTTGATCTTTCCAACCGCAAATCAAGTGGCGAAGAATCCCAAAGAGAAGGTGCCTCTACACAAAATGCAGCATTGCTAGATGAGAGATGCCAACATCTTAAACAGGAAGGAACAACCAAAACATTCATCTGCGGAGATTGCAACTGCCTGGCAGGAACCTAAGAAGCTAACAATGAAAAAAAGATAGAACGGTCTACCCAAGATCAATACCCGGTGAACCAACAATAGAATTTTATATTTAACACGAGTCATAACTGGCAACCAGTATTATTTGGGGGTACAGTAAATCTCCAGAGTTTCATACCCTTAAGCTATTGAGGAGGTTGTATCTAACTAAGGGGCTTTTTTATCAAAGGGTGGTTGGGGTTTCGCCAGTTTGGCACGTGATGATTCAGGCCTACCACCGGGCTCACCCAGGAGCCCAGCAGAAGTTACGGGTCTTCCGCGCACCATTTCCAGTGCTAGAAAACACACTCGTATTTTCTAGTGCTGGAGGTGTGCCTGGCAGTAATCGGGCAGCTATTGTCACAAGAGCCCTTACCACCTCCTAAATAGGAGGAGATAAGAACTCCAGCAGTAAATGCCTGTGCGGCAATTTTCTAATTACCGGATGGCTATTTACTAGCCCTTTAAAGCAGGGGCGTAGCCAGACCTCGTCGGGAGGGGGGGGGCCAGAGCCCGAGGTGCCGCCGGCCCCCCCACCACTTTGGACCCCCTGCCCCACCGCTGCATCAGGTACCTTGTTTGCTGGTGGGGGTCCCCAATCTCCGCCAGCCGAAGAGCCTTCTTCAGCGCCGGTCGACTCCGGCGCCTTTGTTGTGTAATCATCTGTTTCTGCCGCCTTGCGTCCTCCACAGGGCTACATGCATGGTGCAGGGCGTAAGGCGTCAGAAACAGATGATCACACCACGAAGGTGCCGGAGTCGACCAGCGCTGAAGAAGACTCTTCGGCTGGCAGGATTTGGGGACCCCCGCCAGCAAACAAGGTACCTGATGCGGCGGGGGGGGGGGGCAGCGGCAGGGGGAGGGTCAAATGTAGAGGGGGCCAGGGCATAATCTGTGGGGGCCCATGCCCCCTTGGCCCCATGTAGCTACACCCCTGCTTTAAAGAAAAGGCCTTTTTACCGGTGGTGGTGAAAAGTGGCCTCGGCACACAGCAATCCCACGTGCTGAAGCCACGGCGGGCCACCTTTTTACTGCCGTTTGGTAAAAGGGGTCCTAAATTTAGGGCCGGTCTTAGCAAGTGTGGGACCCTGTGCAGACTGGTTTGGTAGGGCCCCCCACCTAGCCCCCCCCCCCTCATTGACAGGAGAAGAAAACCCAGAATGACATGCAAACAAAGGAAAGATGTTAATCACCAAGGTACATTCTTCTGACGTTGCAAAATGCCAACTTATCACCAACCTGTGCTGTACTGCCTGCAAGCGTCGTGTCGCAGCAAGAGCAGGGCCTAGCCGACTAATCCACACTTACTCTCCTCAGGCTTGGTCCGCTGACGCTGTAACTTCCCACTGCTGTGGCCCGCGCTTGAGGAAGAAGGAAGTTGTATCAGAAGGGGGTGGGCCACGGCCGACAGAAGTTCCGGTGTCACTACATCTGTGGACCAGGCGTCAGGACTTTTAAGTAACTGTGCCGGGTGCGGTGCGGGGAACCTGGCAAGTATGCAGACAGCTGAGGCAATTTGCAGGAGTGGGATTGGGTGGGACAGGGGTTCGCATCTTGTGCAAAATTTGTGCTAGGGACACGACCGACTGACCATGACCGCTGGGCCCCTGTGAGTGCGAGGCCCTGTGCAGTTGCCCCTGTCACCCCTTCCTAAGACTGGCCCTGTCTAAATGTTCCATAGGTTGGAAACCAAAGATGCAAACTCCCAAGATTTTTACTTGAGTGATAAGTCATGGGGAGATCTTCAAAGTGTTCCTTTTCATTAGAGACTACCATTTAAGGAATCTGATATAGGCAATGAAATATTTCCTTCATCTGTCGATTTGCATTCAATCCAAATATTTGGGCATTTTTATTGATGTGGAAGGTAACAATTACCTTTTGCTTTTTAGCATGGAGCGGTTTCAGTCTTTCAGTAATCCCCAAATGGTAGTAAAAATTTGACTTAGGTTCTAGTTTTGAGGAAGCAAAAATCCTGAATGCCTTGCTGTGCTAAGAAATAAAAAAAGGAACTCAAGACCTGTAACTGAGGAATTGGAATGAGACCATTTGTTTCATTTCCTTAACAAATGTTACACATTACCTTTTCTGTGTTCCACATTCTTACCTTTTTTGCATAATTTTACTATGTACCCATAAAGATAGATTTATTTGATTTATTTAAAATATTTATATACCACACAATCAATAACGTTCTAAATAATTCACGGTACACATAAGCCATATTTCAGCATACAAACAGCATTCCATAAAACAGCAGCTATTAAAAGCCTGCAAAAACAGCAACTTGAGTTGCTCTGTGAAAAACTCCCAAATCTGATGACAGTCTAAGGGGCCCTTTTACAAAGCAAAAAATGGCTTCCCGCAGGGCGTGCTGAGGCATCCTGCGGTATTTCAAGGATGTGCATGCGCTACCCATGCACTAAAAAATAATTTAAAAAATATTTAGCGCTGGGGGCGGATCTGGGGGTGGTGGGGAGTGGGCATGTTCTGTGGTAGTTGGTTAGCTTGTGGGCACTGCTGTGCACTAAGCGGACCTTTCACTAAGTTGCGGTAAAAAGGGGTAGCGCATGTTTTGGACACGCGCTGAGGTAGTGGCATACCAAGGGGGGGGCGGTAGGGGAGGTCCACCCCGGGTGCACGCTGCTGGGGGGTGCCACACGCCTGTCGGCTCCGCTCGTTCCATGCTCCCTCTGCCCCGGAACAGGTTACTTAATGTTCCAGGGCAGAGGACGCATGGAACGAGCGAAGCCGACAGGCGTGCGGCATCCCCCCTCCCCAGCAGGTAAAAATGCAGCAAGCGTGTTGCCACGCATCAAACCTTTCATAAATAGGCCCCTGACTGATTAGCATGGGTTTAGTGCTCGAGTCCCTTCCGCCTACAAAATAGATGGCGGTAGAGGCTCATACGCTAATGGGAAAATTAGCGTGTGGTCATTAACACTAAATTTAGGAAAATCGCCCATTTTACTTTACCCCAGTGGTAAAAATGGCCTTTAACACGTGGGAATGACCCAGATCTGGATATGCTAAGGCCACCTTTTTACTGCTGTTTGGTGAAAGGGCCCCTAAATTCACTGGATCTTGTACAAAAACTACCAGCACTGCACAAAAAGTATAAGCAACATTGGGGCCCTTTTAATAGAGGGTGTTGATTCCTAGCTGGTGTCAGAGCCGGTGGTTGGGAGGAGGGGCTGTGGTTGGGAGGCGGGGATAGTGCTGGGCAGACTTATACGGTCTGTGCCAGAGCCGGTGGTTGGGAGGCGGGGCTGGTGGTTGGGAGGTGAGGATAGTGCTGGGCAGACTTATACGGTCTGTACCCTGAAGAGGACAGGTACAAATCAAAGTAGGGTATACACAAAAAGCAGCAAATATGAGTTATCTTGTTGGGCAGACTGGATGGACCATGCAGGTCTTTTTCTGCCGTCATCTACTATGTTACTATGTTACTAATGCACGAGAAGATGCATTGGTGGTAGTTTCCCCTTGTCTGCATGCTAACCACACGTTATTCATTTAAAAAAAAATGTTTTTGGAGGGGGGGTGCATTGGCAGGGAATGGGTATGTAAGCATTATTCAGCTAGCATGTTCTGATTATCACGTGCTCATTGGATAATTGGATAATTCTACACTGCGGAGATTACAAACACTCCAGAATATAGCCATTAGGTTATTACGTTGTGCCCATCGATCAGATCATATTTCACCTCAGCAGCAGGTTATAAAGGACAGCGATCACCTTCATGGAGCCCTTAGTGTCAAGAGACACCGGGCTCACAAGATAAGTGCACAGTTACTATCACTATTTTTCGTTTCATCTGGTTTATTTATTTTATTTATTTATTTGTTGCATTTGTATCCTACATTTTCCCACCTATTTGCAGGCTCAATGTGGCTTACATAGCACCGTGCTGGTGATCGCCAGTTCTGATATGACAAATACATAGTGATGATATGGTAGAGATCATGTGTGACAGACATATTATGGAATCGGAAATGAGGAAGAGTTATGTTATGTCCATTTCGAGTATTAGATTCGTTGTGTTGCAGGGTTCAGGCATTTAAGTTGGACCATTTGGATATGCCTTTTTGAACAGGTAAGTTTTTAGTGACTTTCGGAAGTTTGATAAGTCTTGCGTTGTTTTCACAGCTTTTGGTAGTGCGTTCCATAGTTGTGTGCTTATATAGGAGAAGCTGGATGCATAGGTTGATTTGTATTTGAGTCCTTTGCAACTTGGGTGGTGGAGATTTAGGTATGTGCGTGTTGATCTTGTTGTGTTTCTGGTTGGTAGGTCAATGAGGTCTGTCATGTATCCTGGGGCATCGCCGTAGATACTTTTATGAACCAAAGTGCAGATTTTGAATGCAATACGTTCTTTGATTGGGAGCCAATGCAGTTTTTCTCGTAGGGGTTTGGCGCTTTCGAATCTTGTTTTTCCGAATATAAGCCTGGCTGCGGTGTTTTGAGCTGTTTGGAGTTTCTTTATGATTAGTTCTTTGCATTCCGCGTAGATTCCATTACAGTAGTCTAGGTGGCTTAATACTATTGATTGTACCAAGTTGCGGAATATTTCCCTCTTTTGAGTTTCCACATTGAGTGGAACATTTTCTTTGTTGTAGATTTCGCTTGACTTTCTAGCGTGAGGTTTCGGTCGATTATAACTCCGAGAATTAAACAGGAAGGGTGTAGTCTGGGATGTTTATATAGGTGGGTTTGTTCATGTTGTATTGGGATGACAGGATGAGACAGTGTTGCGTAGGTTTACAATTTTTTTCTTTGAAGTATTTAGCAAGTATGTCGGCTGATGGGGTGTCTGTGTTTGTTATATTAGCTGGTTTTAGTGACATTTTTAAGTGCATTACGATTATAGATTTATAAGGGCACGATTGCACTCATAGCATATTGTTACACATTATTGGGCTCATTTTCAAAGAGAAAAACGTCCAAAAACCGACATAAGTCTGCATGCGAATGTTTATCTCACAGAAACGTAAAATTAGTATTTTCGAAACCTCGTTTTAGAAGTTTTTCTCTGAAGTCCATCAGAAGGACGTCTAAATCTCAAGGGGGCATGCCAGGGGCATGTTCAAGGCGTTCCTAAGACTTAGACGTTTTTAAACCATAATGGAACAAAACAAAAATGTCCAGGACTAAAACTTAGACGTTTTGAGCTAGACCTGTTTTTAGTACGAATAAGGCACAAAAAGGTGCCCCAAATGACCAGATGACCACTGGAGGGAATCAGGGATGACTAACCACCTCCCACCCCCAAAAATTGTGATTAAGAACATTACTTGCCAGCCTCTATGCCAGCATCAGATGTCATACTCCGGTCCATGACAGCAGCATGCAGGTCTCTGGCGTAGTTTAGTAGTAGGTGCAGTGCACTTCAGACAGGTGGACCCAGGCTCCTACCTCCCCCTACCTGTTACACTTGTGGAGGAAATTGTGAGCCCTCCAAAACTCACCAGAAACCCACTGTACCCACATATAAGTGCCCCCTTCACCCGTAGGGGCTATGATAATGGTGTTCAGTTGGGGGTGGTGGGTTTTGGGGGGCTCAGCACACAAGGTAAAGGAGCAATGGTCAGATGTGTACCTGGAAGCAGTTTATGAAGTGCACTGCAGTGCCCCCTAGGGTGCTCTATTGCTGTCCTGGATGTAAGGGGGACCAGTCTACTAAAAAATGTTGGCTCCTCCTACGTCCCAATGGCTTGATTTTGGACGTTTTGCACTTGGATGGTTTTTTTTTTTTTTTCAAAATGGCCAAAAACCAAAAATGTCCACATCACAAAATGTCCATAGTATTTTCGAACACAAAAGATAGGCATCTATCTTTTTCGAAAATGACCTTCTTTCCTGTCCAGAATTTGGACGTTTTGTGTAAAAAGTCCAAATTCTGATTTAGACGTTCTATCGAAAATGCCCCTCCAAATCACTTAGTGAGTGAGCTCCCAATGAATGACCCGATAGTGGTCTAGTCAGACTACCAAGTGGGTGTTTGTTTCTCTGAGGGAGCGCCACTCATTTTTATCTTTGTTTTCATGAAGTGATTATTGTATTAGTACGTTTTCCTGGTTCTTTGATTTGGTTACAGTACTTGCTCTGCCAGTGAAATTAGGGATTTGTTATCTTCAAGTTTTGAAAACATTATCATTGGCTTCCTGTGGAAAAACGAATAATATATAAAGTTCCTGTGAACACATTTAAGGCTTTTCGGATTGGTACTCCTGATTACTTACCTTTTTGACTATCCCTTACTGTCCTTCTAGGACTTTTGGTCCGTCAATGATCGATTGGTTTTACCCAGTCGAAGGTCAGCCCCATCTGGAAATCTACGTGCTGAAGTGCTTCTATTCTTTCGTTCTCCACATACTTGGAGCAATCAACCCCTTTCTCTTCGAGCTAACACTTCTTTCAAGAACTTTAAGACTGAATTAAAAACTTGGCTTTTAAAGGAAGCGTTCGGAGAGACTGTCTGACTGCTAACAGTAGCTACTTACGTTTAATCTACCCTGTTTCTGTACAATTTTGATTGTTTATACCCTACCCACCGTGACCTTTACCTTTTCCCTCTCCTTTTCTTTAGTTTGACTCCTGGTGTGATTGTTATGCTTTCCTATTTTTTAATAGAATTCCTTTCCTTTTCCTTCGTTTTAGCCTGTTACACCACCCTACTCTGCTAGTCAGTTAAGAGCGGTATAGAAAGTTTGGGAAATAAATAAATAATGCAGACTTCACATGGGAACACTTGACACCTCCTAATTAGAAGGCCTTTAGTGCTCCCATCTTAACCTTTTGCAGGTATAGCACCCTAATGGGAACATTAGCACACGGCCTGCAAAAAAAAAAAAAGCGAAATACTTTAAAATATTGCCACATTAAATCTGAGCTTAGCGTGTAGGAAAGTCCTATGTTACAATGCACTAAGCCCAAATTTTAATGCCCTTTAGTAAAAAGGCCCCATACTGTGATATATACAGTATTGTCTTTCCTAGGGATAGATAGACCCATGAAGACCCCCTCTAATAGGTTGGCAAACCAGCCATCTACCAGAGAGGTTCCCTTGAAGGCTGTCTAAGAGATGTTTGCGCTTATCTGACTCGCTTCTAATGTCCATGGACATATGTGTATTCATTTTAACCATTTTATCTCTAGATATTTCATAGAAAGGAGTGAGAGGACAAGTTATAAGGATAATTACCTTTATTATAGCTTACCACAATAATACAACAGGATCAGGAATACAAGCAGATGGGTGGACAGTCGGACAGCACTTCGTGTAGAAAGTCAAAATTTCTTCTGACACACCCTAAATCGACCCGCCTTATATATTCTCCTATCTCCATTCTAAGTAATGGGGCCCATAAGCTACCATGTTAAGTTGTTTATCTTAAACTAGCTGACCACAATCTTGCTTAATTGGAAAGTTGACACCCCCTTTTTCTCAATCATTTCCTTACACCTGGCATGACGCACTCGTTTCTCAACTTGTTTTTCTAACTTAGATTAGAGAAAATTCCATTTTGTAACTGATATTAAAGTTTCCATTTTGTTCATATTTTAAATCTTCCATTTTGTTTTCATATTCCTTGACCTAACTTTTCCAGTTCAGGCCATTCTGGTCTTAGTCTAGGTCTAAAAACTAAGCCATGCTTTTTCAGCAAGCTTCTAGTTATGTCAACCTGACTTGGCCTATGTCCCTAGTAGCCTGAGCTCTATGGCTCTGCCCTCCACCATTCCAGTGAGGGTCTCTGGCTGTATTATATCTTATCAGTATTATCTACATACTAGTAAAAAAGGCCCGTTTCTGTCAGAAATGAAACAGGCGCTAGCAAGGTTTTCCTTGGAGTGTATGTTTGAGAGAGAGAGTGTGTGTCAGAGACAGTGTATGTGATAGACAGAGAGTGAGTGAGTGAGTGAGTATGAGTGTGCGCCCCTCCCTTTATGGTCTGAGGCCCCCTTCCACCCCCACCTCTCTGGTCTTAGGACCCCCCTCACCCCTCCCTCCAGCCACCCCTGTCCAACGACCCTCCTCTCCCCCTGCCCCCCTGCAGCCACCCATGTCCAACGACCCTCCTCTCCCCGCCCCCCCTCCAGCCACCCATGTCCTGCGACCCTCCTCTCCCCCTGCCCCCCTTGCAGCCACTCATGTCCAGCGGTGACCCTGCTCTCCTCCTGCCCCCTCCAGCCACCCATGTCCAGCACCCCTTCTCTCTCACCTGCCCCTCGTTCATCCACCCAGGTTGTGTAACGAAATCTTCGGGGCAGGCAGCCTGCCTGCTGCTTGCGCTGACGCTCCCCCGCTGCCAGATTGCTGTTCAAAATGGCCGCCGAGACTTCCAAGGGCGGACTCGCGAGACTTCTGCTGAAGTCTTGGAGGCCACCCATGTAAGTATTGGCGGCTTTTGTAAGCCACATTGAGCCTACAACCAGTGGGAAAATGTGGGATATAAATGCTTTAAATAAATAAATAAATAAATTCCAAGTGGCAGGGAGCGGAGCATCAAACAACGACCCTCCTCTCCCCTGCCCCCCCTCCAGCCACCCATGTCCAGCAACCCTGCTCTCTCACCTGCCCTTCCTTCATCCACCCATGCTGTATAACGAATTCTTCGGGGCAGGCAGGAAGATCCACAGTCCTGCCTGCTCGCTGCTGGCGCTGACGCTCCCCCGCTGCCAGATCACTGTTCAAAATGGCCACCAATACTTACAAGGGCGGCCTCCAAGACTTCAGCAGAAGTCTTGCGAGTCTGTCCTTGGAAGTCTCGGCGGCCATTTTGAACAGCGATCTGGCAACGGGGGGAGCGTCAGCGCCAGCAGCAGGCAGGCAGGACCGTGGATCTTTCCTGCCTGCCCCAAAGATTTCGTTACACAACCTGGGTGGATGAAGAAGGGGCGCTGGACATGGGTGGCTGGAGGGGGGGCAGGAGGAGAGCAGGGTCGCCGCTGGACATGGGTGGCTGCAAGGGGGGTCACGCTGCATCCGGGGGGGGGGGCATCGGCGATCTGCCCCGGGTGTCAGCCACCATAGGAACGCCACTGGTGAGAATTATTATATAGGATGGGTTTCTTTAACTCATACCCTGACAGGAACAAACCTCACTTCTATGCTATGATATGCTGGGTTGTCACATTCTCAAAACTGGAAACTAGGTTGTGAGCCCTTGGGCCACTGCCAAGGAGTGGCAGCAGCAGGCAAAACCACCCCACACCGGAGACTAGGCAAATCTCAGGCAAGCAGTCAGGTTTCACCTGCACTTGGCCACTTTTCACCCAGAGTTGAGCTCTGGGCTTCAGGTGGCCGGCAGGACTTGCTGGACAGGGCAGGACTGGATAACAGCAAGGCAGCACAGGGACTGAGGGTCAGAGGGGAAAGGGAGGAACATGGGCAGCAAGGCAGGAGACTGGGCAAGGAAGGGAAAGCTAAAGGGCAGAACAGCCACTAAACAGGGAACAAACACTGACTAACAAGACACAGAACTAAGAGCTGCAAGCAGCCCCAAAGCCAGAACACAGACAAACAGAAACTAAACACAGAATTACAAATGAGAAACCAGGCAAGGAAAGCAAGCAAACACTGGACTAGCAGAAGTGCAACAAGCACCAACATACCAGGGCCTTAGACGCAATGCAAAGGCAAAGGCAGAGAGGTTCCAAATGGCTAATAAGCCCAGCAGGCAGATGAGACTCAGGTGCAACAATCACCAGGCAACTAAGGGTCGGGCAGCCCGGAAGATCCGGACCGGACTGAGATGAAATCTGGAACGGGTGACAGCACACCGACAATCTAATACAGCCAGCACACAGAGACAGAGACAGAACTAACTCACAAAGAACAGACAGAAGCCAGCTCAGAAGCTGACCACAGGAAATAAGGTGAGTCTGAGAGGGATCACGGCCACAGACGTGACAGGTTTGATCTCAGTCTATTTAATTTACTGTAGATATGCAGTTATTGAAGAACACTGTCTTCATGAAATATTCCTATGCTGCCTTGTCTTGATGATGTGGTTTGTTCCTGGACCTTAACTCCCAAAGGAGGCAGGAAGCACTGGGCCCAGCTGCTATCTTTGCATGATGCTCTCATCTGCTCCCTGAAGAAGGAAACTCAACCAGCTTGGGCCAGACTCTGTAAATGGCGTCTAAAATCTAGTTGTGTCCGATTAACGTGGCTAGTGGTATTCTATAGGTGAGGTGTATAGAATAGCACCTAGGCCGAGAAACGTGCCTACATTTAGACGTGACCATTTACACCACTGAAAACCCGGTGTAAATACCCGCAGCTAATCGTAGGTGTATTCCCCCAAATTCTTTAACACATGTACATTTGAGTAAAGCCCCCAACACGCCCACACTCCTCCCATGGCCACGCCCCTTTTCAGCTACGAGTGTTGGAATTTATGCAAGCCTTTTTTAGAATACGACTAAAAAGAGGTGTGTGTAATTTCCAATTATTGCCAATTAGTGATGATAATTGGTTGTCGTTGGCCAATTATCATCATTGATTGGCTAGTTATTCAGTTGAGTAGTATGTGTAAATTTGGCCATGCACACAATTTAACATGTACTACTCACATACATAGTAACATAGTAGATGACGGCAGAAAAAGACCTGCATAGTCCATCCAGTCTGCCCAAGACAAACTCATATGTGTATACCTTACCTTGAATTTGTACCTGTCTTTTTCAGGGCACAGACCGTATAAGTCTGCCCAGCAGTATTTCCCGCCTCCCAACCACCAGTCCCGCCTCCCATCACCGGCTCTGGTACAGACCGTATAAGTCTGCCCTCCCCTATCCTCGCCTCCCAACCACCACCCCCTCTTCCCCCCCAACTGCTCCGCCACCCAATTTCAGCTAAGCTTCTGAGGATCCATTCCTTCTGCACAGGATTCCTCTATGCATATCCCACGCATGTTTGAACTCCGTTACCGTTTTCATCTACTCACCACGACTTATATGGAATCCGGCCTCTTGTGCATTCATTTCTAACCCCTCCCCCTATACTATGCAAATATTCAGGGGCCTGAAAGAGGTTACAGTGTAGCTCTGTCATGCCTGCTGCTAGCAGTATATAAAAATAAGTATTGCCATTAAGTGTACTGCTATGTGTATATTTTTACTGCTATAATTGCCTATAGCCTATGTCTGTCTTATTCTTGCTGTACACTGCCTTGGGTGAGTTTCTTTGCAAAGGTGATAAATAAATCTTAATAAACAAATAAAATAGGCAAGCTGTCTGCTTCCCATTCTTTGTTCACAGAAAAGTCTCCGGTGTTCGGCCCACAAGCCTGACCTGTTTCCCTGCAGCTAGTTTCAACTGCTGTTATTTTCCTTGGTTTATTCCTGTAGCAATATGTAGCATAGCGTTAAATTATTCTGCTGCAGTCAATCAAACTTTCATGGAATTGCCCTACTGACTTTTCAGTGCTGCCTGAACCTAATAATCAACACAACAAAAGAAGAACAACTTTAAACCAGGACAAATAAAAAGTTGTTTCACTTACGAACATAGTAACATAGTAGATGACGGCAGAAAAAGACCTGCACGGTCCATCCAGTCTGCCCAAAAATATAACTCATGTGCTACTTTTTGTGTATACCTTACCTTGATTTGTACCTGTCTTTTTCAGGGCACAGACCGTAGAAGTCTGCCCAACACTAGCCCCGC